>NC_089596.1:61647360-62247360 GCF_019320115.1 Miscanthus floridulus | reverse complement strand
TGGTTAGTACATGAATTTGTTCATGAGCTAGTAAACCCAAGTACTTGACTCAATTTGGATTGCTAACAAGTGACAAGTACAACATTGCAAATGATTATCTAGTTTGTATGTTTCAAGTGGTATCTAGACTCAAGCATTTCATAAAGATTTCATAAGTGATGTCTAGATCAACTCACAAGTGATATCCTATAAGTGGTACTCATAAAGATAGCTAATGTTCAAGAAATGGTCTTTAATGATAAATCAAACAAGTGGTTCCAAACTAGAAGATTCTTTCAATTGGTGTCTACTTCATACAAGTGGTATTACATCTATATATGATATCAACCATGAAAGACGATGGTTCCACAAGTGATCCTCAACTTTAAGTGATCATCAAATGAAGAATGCATCCCTCAACTACAAGAGCTCAAGTGTATCAAATGGATGACCCATGCTATCACATAGGGGGAGATGTACCACAAATTGGTATCAAGAAAAGATTCTATGTGTGGTATTTCAAGAAGCCCTACACAAGATACAACTGATACAAGTTACAAGTAGTGTCATTCCAACAATCATGAAGATGTCCATAAAAAATGCAAGATTCAAGCCTTAACCATCTACCCCAAATGTATACCTTTGCATCAATGAGAAGCACACCTTTTATGGAAATTGATGACAAAGGGGGAGAGATTGTACAAAGATATGAAAGCTTGATTGAATGGGGGAGAGATTAAGATTGTACTAGGGGAGAGATGAGATATAAAAGAAATAGAGGTTGGACATGGACATGGACAAAGAGGGAGCAACATTGGAGAAAAGAGATGGATCAAAATTCTTGGACAAGAGAAGCACACAAGTAGGGGGAGCAAGCTCATGAACTTTGATTGATTGCATTTGATATGTGCATATTCATGTGCTTGCTTGCATTGCATAAGCTTTAAAATTCAATATGCATGCTTGTGTGGTGTATGCTAGTTGTAGAACTTGAATGATGATTTGATAACTAGCATGCATAAGATGATAGCTAGACACTTGGTATGCTTTTCAAGTAATGCTAGTACCTTGCTTTTAATGTTGATCTCACAAGGTATCTAGTGCTTTTATTTCCATGTGATATCTAGCTAACCATGGTGCTAAGGATGAACTTAAAGGTATAACTCCGATTGGTATCACGCTTCAAAGGTTTGTTCTATACACCTTAGCATCATTTGGTAGTAATTACTCTCCCACAATTTTTAATCTATGCATATGTGCGAGCTTCAAATAAAACATTCTAGCACATATGTAGGGGGAGCTAATACTACCATCTCGGGTTTATGGTACTTGTCCAAAATCATTTTCACATGGTAAAATTGCTTGGGCAAGCAACATGAATCCAAAAGAGCTTAATTTCCATATCTTTGTAGAGTTGTCATCAATTACCAAAAAGGGGGAGATTGAAAGGTCCTTGTGTGGTTTTAGTAATTGAGTGACAACCTAGGTGGACTAATTGTGTTTATGTGAGATACACAGGTGATTAATCCATAGGTACATGTGTGTGAGCAACATATGCCATGAAGGTGAAAATGGCTTGGAGATGTTGCAAAGCTCACACATGTGAAGATGAAGGAGCTCATTGCACATGAGACATGACATTGAGTCATGTGATCAAGGTGGAGAAGATCAAGACAAGACTTGGCTTGATGGACCAGTTGCAAGCGTGAAGGGCAAGTCGAAGGCTTTGGAGTGATGGATCGCATGGTGGTGAAGCTTGAGCAAGACTTGGCACCGATGGACGATGGCAATGGTGAAGAGCAAGTGAAGTTAAGATCGATGAACCAATATGATCATGTGATGATATGAAGTGGATCATATCATTGTTGATCGTGTTTGTGCATGTGTTGCATCAACATTGGAGGAGATGGAATGAAATGCACAAGGCAAAGGTATAACCTAGGGCATTTCATTTCACCGGTCATAGGTGTGTAGAGAAGTTTATGACCGGGTTTAGGATAGATGGCCGTACTATCAAGAGGGGCAAACTTGTTTGTATATCGGTCATCTAGTGCCACTCAAGTGATCTAACTTTGCATCGTCGCTAGGATTGAGTGGCGTGGCAAGTTGAGTGGCTAATCCTTTGAAAAATGATTGTGAAAATGCTAACACACATACACATGATGGTGTACACTTGGTGGTGTTGGCATATTTACAAAGGAGAAGAAGTTGGTGATGAAAACGAGTGAGTCGCGCTGGTTACAGAGTGACCAGACATGTCCGGTATGGTGACCGGACATGTCCGGTATTTGGCGGCATACTCAGTGATCGGACGCGTCCGGTCGCCACACTGGACGCGTTTGGTGTGAGTCAGAGAACGCGGTGTTCGATAGTACAGTCGATCAGACGCTGGCTACGTCTAGTCCGATGTGACCGGACGTGTCCGGTCGTCAGTGGGTGCTTACTATACTTGATCGGACGCTGAGGCTCTGCGTCCGGTCGGTTTCTAACTATCGCGTCTGGTCGGCCGTGGAGGCTTACTGGACTCGACTAGACACAGCGGGTGAGCATCCAGTCGTTTCCTGCTGAGCGTCCGGTCGTCGTGTCAGAAAGCCATTGGAGGCAATGGTCGGACACATGGCGGTCAGACAGCTACTAGACACGTCCAGTATAGCGACCAGACACGTCCGTTATTCGCGGTCGGCGCGTTCGGTGCAGCGTTCGGTCGACCCAAAAAACACCCAGTGAAGGGGTAACGGCTCTATTTGTTCGTGGGGTTATAAATAGAAGCCATGGTCGGCCTTGAGCTGCAAAGAGAGCACACTAGAGCCTTGGTGGCTTGTGTAGTAGTGCTTGGGAGCCCTCCATCTCACACATACTTGATAGTGATCATCCGATTGTGTGAGTGAGCGATTCTAGTGCGATTGCATCATGAGGTTGCATCGAGTGGCACTAGGTGATCAAGTTGCAAGCCGGTGGTGCTTGTTACTCTTGGAGGTTGCCACCTCCTAGATGGCTTGGTGGTGGTCTCCGTCGAAGCCCGCAAGAAGCTTGTGCGGCGCTCCAGAGAAGTGCTTTGTGAGGGGCATTGTGCTCGCCCCGCAGGAGCCGCGAAGAGCAACTTTAGTAAAGTGTGTCATTGAGCTACCCTCACTTCCGGGGTAGGTTCTTGTGGCGCCCGACGTGCGGGCTTGGCGGGTGATGCCAATTAGCCACCGAACCACCAAGTGAGCGGTCGACACAACGGGGACTAGCGTGTTGGCAAACACATGAACCTCAGGAGAAAAATCATCGTGTCAACCTTGTTCTTCTCGTTGGTTTGCATCCCCGTTACACAAGCTTGCGATTACTTTCATATACATTAAGCTTGTGTTGTTGCTTTTGTAATTAGTTAGCTTGTGTAGCTTGCTAGTTACCTTCTTGCTTGTGTAGCATAGAAGTAGCTCCCTTGCATGGCTAATTTGGTTTGTGTAACCTTGTTAGTCACATTGCTTAGTTTGTGTAGCTAAGTAATTGCGCTCTCTAATTTGGCATTGGTTGCCTTGTTATTGAGCATTGTTAGTAAGCTTAGTTGGCTTTGTGCTTTTGCTTACTAGCATGTGTAGGAGCTCCCTTGTTGCTTAAAGTACTAGTGGCATAGGTTTGTGTGACCTTGCTTCTAAGAATTGGTTAGGTGAGCTCTAGCTAGCCCAGCACCTTTGTTGCTTGATTAGTATCTTTGCAAGGTGCTAGTGAACATAGGTAGAGGGGTGTAGTCTTGGCTAGACCGATAATTTTAATTCCGCACTTGTTTCGGTTAGCCAACGTGATTAAGTTTTAAAAAGGACTATTCACCCCCCCTCTAGTCGCCATCTCGACCCTTTCAGCGGGGCCCCTATAGTAGTGGTTACATCTGGTGGCATGTGCCGTGGTATCTCCTTTGGTGTCAGGCGATGTCATCGAGGGGCCACAGTAGTATTTGGATTAGAAGTAGGTAGAAAATGTAATAGTTGTGGGTGAGCCCCCGTGTGAATAGTTTTTGTATCAATGAATCTGTCAGTTCTATTCTTGTGATAGAACCACTATCCGTTCCTTATTTTTATCCTAGCATAACTTTTGTTTTTATCCTTTGTTTTTTGCACCTACCCGTTAGTTACGTAGGCCACAACTGTTAAGAACCTGGGCATGGCCCGCGGGTCTCGGCTGCTTGTAACCATAGGTCGTGGCAGGGTGCGTTCGGTTGGGAGTAAGAACAGAGTCACGTAGGGCAATCAAAGGAATGGAATGTGCTTCCGTTCGGGGACAAAGTTGTTACCATGTGATAGTAAAAAAGAGAGGTAGTATTTAGTATTGTACCCTCATGGAGCCCCTGAGTGACCCGGGCTAAAAATGTTTGGGCTGGGGTGCTTTATAGGAGCAAATGTTGACTAAAAAGTGGTAAGACCAAATTTAGGGGAAAATGACATAGCTGTTCAATGTTCCAAGTGTTGGTGAGAATGTTGCCATTGTCGTCCTCTAGTCGGTAGGTGCCCGGTCGGATTACTTCGGTCACCGTATAGGGCCCTTCCCATGGTGGAGAGAGTTTATGGTTTTCCTTTGTTGATTGGGTCCTCCGGAGTACGAGATCGCTGACTTCGAGTATCCTCCCCCTAATCTTCCTTTCGTGGTACCTGTGGAGGGTTTGTTGGTAGTGAGCGGAGCAGATGATGGCCATCTCATGGGCCTCTTCAAGCAGGTTGACTGTGTCTTGCTGAGCCACCGTGGCTTGGTCACGGTCGAAAGCCTTCACTCTTGGGGCACCATGGTCGAAGTCGGAGGGAAGCACTACCTCAGCTTCGTAGGCCAGGAAGAAGGGTGTGAACCCCGTGGATCGGTTTGGGGTCATTCTCAGGCTCTAGAGGATCGTTGGGACCTCTGCAACCCATTGCCTGGTGTACTTGTTGAGTCAGTTGAAGATGCGTGATTTAAGTCCTTAGAAGACCATGCCATTGGCATGCTCGACCTAACCGTTAGTTCGTGGATGTCCAACCGAGGCCTAGTCGATCCTAATGCCATATCCATCACTAAAGTCTAGGAACTTCTTTCTAGTGAATTTAGTCCCGTGGTCAGTGATGATATAGTTAGGAACACCAAACTGGTAGATGATGTCGAGGAAGAATTTGACCGCCTCTTCCGAGCGGATGTTGGTCAAGGGCTTGGCCTCTATCCACTTGGTGAACTTGTCAACTACTACGAGTAGGTGAGTGAAGCCGCCCATGCCCTTTTTGACGGGTCCTACCATGTCAAGGCCCTAGACCGCAAATGGCCAAGTGATGGGGATGGTTTGAAGTTCCTGTGCCGACAAATGAGTTTGTCGAGCGTAGAATTGGTAGCCCTCACACCTGCGGACAACCTCCTCCGCATCTCATAGTGCGGTGGGCCAGTAAAAACCTTGGCAGAAGGCTTTTTCGACCAGTGACCTTGGGGCCACGTGATGTCCGTAGATCCTAGCTCAGACCTCGAGGAGGAGCTGCTTCCCTTGGTTGGTGGGGATGCACTTCATGAGTACCCCCAATGGACTCCGTTTGTAGAGTTCGTCACCAAGCGCGATGAAGGTCTTGGCGCGTCGAGCGATCCATCGGGCTTCAGTCCTTCTAGGTGGGAGAACCTCCTTGAGGAGGTAGGCGAGTGGTGGCGCTCGCCAGTCGGTTTGATCGAGTGCCAATATGGCAACGTCAGTGGGTGACGTCGTCATAGAGGTACTAGGGTCGGAGCCCCCGAGCACCAGCTTGGCATCGGGGCGTGTCTAGATTAGACCTTCCAGGATGCGGGTGGATGGCTCATGGATATCATTGATGAAGACCCCACTCGAGGATGGATCCTGCTTGGCAGCCAATTTTGTGAAAAAATCAGCGGCATCGTTGTCCTTTCGGGGGACATGACGCAGCTTGATTCCTTAGAATTTGTCCTCAAGCTTACACACCTCTTGGCAGTATGCCACCATGAGAGGGATTTTACAGGAGGACTCCTTCATGACCTAATCAACGACAAGCTCCGAGTCGCCACGAATGTAGAGTCGTGTGGCACCAAGTTCAATGGCGATGCGTAGTCCATTGATGAGGGCCTCGTACTCCATGGCATTGTTCGAGGCTGAAAAGTGGAGGCAGATGGCGTAGCGGAGCCTACTCCCATCTAGGGAGATCAAAACCACTCTAGCCCCTGATCCAGGTGCCATGATGGACCCATCGAAGTACATTGTCCAATACTCATGGGTGATGTCTAGGTCGGTAGCTGGACCTCCATCCATTTGGCAACAAAATCTATGAGAGCTTGAGACTTAATGGTAGTACGGGGTATATACTTGATGTCATGGCCCATGAGTTCCAGTGCCCACTTAGAGATCCATCCTGCAGCATCGCAGTTGCGGATGATGTCCCCGAGTAGGTTTGAAGTGATGACCGTGACCTCGTGGTCGGTGAAGTAGTGCAGGAGCTTCTGGGTCGCCATCAGCATGGTGTATAGGAGTTTTTGCACCTAGGGGTACCAGACCTTGGGGTCGGTGAGTACTTCCCCAACGAAGTATGTGGGCCATTGGACCTTAAGTTGGTGTCCCGGCTCCTCCCTTTCGACGACCAGCGTGGCGCTTACCACATGGTTGCTGGCCGTGATGTAGAGGAGAAGGGGTTCTCCCCGTTCGGGAGCGATGAGGATCAGGGCTAACGTTAGGGATGCTTTGAGGCTCTCTAGGGCCTACTGAGCTTCTTTAGTCCAGACAAAAGTGTCTATCTTTTTGAGGAGCTTATAGATTGGTATCCCCTGTTCGTCGAGATGGGAGATGAATCGGCTTAGGGTAGCTAGACAGCCGGTGAGCCTTTACACGCCCTTGACGTTGCGTATGGGGCCCATGTTGGAGATGGCCATGATTTTTTTGGGGTTGGCCTCGATGCCGCACTTGGACACAATGTATCCTAGCAGCTTCCCCTTTGGAACCCCGAAAACACATTTTTCAGGATTCAGCCTGATGTTGAATCTTTGGAGGTTTGTGAACATTGTGGCCAAGTTTGTGATCAGGTCGCAAGCTTGAGTCGTTTTGACCACTATGTCATCAACATAGATGTCGATCATTGGTCTTGGCTGCTTAGCTTGATCAGGCTGATCGAGCGGGTCGATTTGGTCGGCGAAGCATTGCTGCATGCACCTTTGGTAGGTGGCACCAGCGTTCTTCAAGCTAAAAGGCATGGTTACGTAGCAGTATGAACCATATGGGGTGATGAATGAGGTTGTGAGCTGATCGGACTCTTTCATCATGATCTGGTGATAGCCCAAGTAGGCATCCTGGAAGAAGAGGATCTTGCAACCCGAGGTGGAGTCGACTATCTGGTCTATGCGCGGCAAAGGAAAGTGATCCTTTGGACACGCTTTATTGAGGCCAGTATAATCAATGCATATTCTCCACTTCCCAGTCTTCTTTTTAACAAGAACAGGATTGGCAAGCCAATCGGAGTGGAATACCTCTGATGAATCCGGCTGCTAGGAGTTTAGTGATCTCTTCACCTATGGCCCTACGCCTCTCATTGTTGAAGCGATGCAGGCATTGCTTGGCGGGCTTTGAGCCCGGGATGAGGCGCAGCGCGTGCTCGGTGACCTCCTGCTGTATGCCTATCATGTCAGAGGGCTGCCATGCAAAGACATCACGATTGGCGTGCAGGAAGTCGACGAGCTCGCATTCCTATTTGGCTAAGAGCTGGGTCCCAATCCACACCATCTTGTCTGGGTGGGTAGGGTTGATCCCCACTACCTTGCTTTCCTCGAGCAGATGAAAGGCCATCGAGGAGGTTGGTTTGTTGCAGTCTAGGACTACCGGGATCGATGATTCCCTAAGCCGTAGGAGCTCAGACGAGTTGACGACCATAGTGGCGAGCTCATAGTCTCGTGGTCGCACGTGAAGGCATGTGAAAAGGTGCTGCTCATGGTGATGACACCGTTCGGTCCTGGCATCTTCAGCTTGAGGTAGGTATAGTTGGTGATTGCCATGAATTTGGCATAGCATGGCCACCCCAAGATGGCGTGGTAGGACCCTAGAAAGTCCACCACTTCGAAGGTGAGGACCTCTGAGCGGAAGTTGGCTCGGTTGCTGAACGTGACGGGCAGGTCGATCTGCCCGACGCTCCTAGGATCACCCCATGGAAGGGAGAGCCCACCAGGCGGAGCTCTGACCAGGGGATGCGCATGGTGTCGAGGGTGTTGACATAGAGGATGTTGAGGTCGCTGCCTCCTTCCATCAGCACCTTGGTGAGGCGCTTCTTGTGGATGATGGGATCACGATGAGCGGGTAAAGTCCCGGTCTCGTGACATGGGAGGGATGGTCCCTCTAATCAAAGGTAATCAGAGATTCCAACCAGCAGAGGAAGGAGGGGACGGCTGTCTCAGTGGCGCATGCCTCCCTATAGCGCACCTTATGCTGGCGCTTGGACCAGATGGTGTTGGATCTACTGAAGATCATGATGCATTCCTCAGGGTCAGGGAAGCCGTCTCCGTCCTTGCGCACCACGCCTCCTTTCTTGGCTACCGCCTCTTTGCCGTCTCCCTCTTTTGGCCCACCGGCCTATCGTAGGAAATGTTTGAGGAGCTTGTAGTCCTTGTAGAGGTGTTTGACGAGGTAGGTGTGGTTGGTGCATGGACTATCCATGAGCTTGTTGAAGTGGTCAGGTAGTCCCTGTTGGGGCTGCTTGCCCATGCGATCAGCCACGGTGACCAATGCGGTGTTGTCCGATCGGCGCTGATCCTTTTTGTTCTTCTTGCCCCTCTATGTGAAGGGGCCCTCATCTTGGTCCGTGCACTTGGCCTTGTCTTTGTCCTGGCCCCCGTTGAAGACCGCTCCGACCGCCTCCTCGCCAGAGGCATGGTTAGTGGCGACATCGAGAAGGTCGTGGGTGGTATGGGGCTTTAGGCATCCAAGCTTGTGGATCAGGGACTCGTAGATCGTCCCGCAGAGGAATGCACTGATGACGTCTGCGTCAACGATATCAGGGAGGGAGTTGCATCGTTGGGAGAACATACAGATGTAATCCCATAGGGACTCGTTGGGCTCCTACTGGCAACTCTTGAGGTCCTAGGAGTTTCTAGGGCAAACATACGTCCCCTAGAAATTTCTAATGAAGACCCCCTTGAGGTTTGCCTAGTCACGGATGCTGTCGTGCAGGAGGAATTGAAGCCATGCCTGAACATGTTCCCCCACACAGATGGGGAGATACTGAACGATGAAATAGTCATCATCCACCCCTCTGGCTCGGTAGGCGAGCCGGAAATCTTCGAGCCAAATACCGAGGTTTGTCTCCCCGGTGTACTTGGTGATGTTGGTGGGCGGTCGGAAGCGCTATTGGAATGGTGCTCTCCGGATACATTGATCAAAGGCCCATGGTCTCAGGCCCTCAGGGCTAGGACTCTGGTCGTCTGGCTGGCGACTATGCCTGGGTCACGTTTCACTGCTCCCCTCGATGGTTTGGCCGGGATCCATGTTGCCAGCTCTCACCACCGCCCAATGGACGCCATCATCATGTCAGGCCTAATGTTGGTTGCTAATGACACTACGAGCATCCTGGTGCAGACCGAGCCATTCGTGTACCGGCGGTCGGTGCAGAGGATGCGCCAGGTTAGACCGGCCTAATGTTGGTTGCCTCTCGAGCTGCACCTGGTGGCTGTAGCGGTGAGCGGATGGAGCGATCCATCTGGCGCGTCCTCGCTCCCCTGGTGGGGAGAGAGGGCGCATGTCGGAGTCGTGATATAGAGCTTTCCGCCTGTTGAACGGCGGTGGCTTCTACCAAAACCCAGAGGTTCCGGTAGACTGCCCACTCCTAGGGGTCAATGGGCTCGGGAACGCCGCATAGAAGCATTGCTGCAGCAGCGATGTTCTGGCTAGCCCGAGTGAATTGTGGGAGATCGTTCCCCTTGTTTATGATGTCGTTTTGGGCCTAGCGGGCACGACCCCGGGCGATGCCCGCCGGGTTATGCGCATGGGGCGCAACGTGCTGCACCAAGCATGCCAGCATAGGCGACGGCTAGTTCTACCGCCGTTGTCGTAGTTCTTCGGCGTGCCCTTGAGCAAACGTGAGGGCCCCCGCACATGTGTCCAGAGGGGTGTGAGTTTGTGTAGACTCCACAACGACCGGCAACTGTCTTGGAGCGTCTGCCATAGCGCACTCCTAGGATGGATGGTGGCTGGGTGCCACGTCACTGATGCTAGAGTCGTCGTTCTCACCCTCATCATCTGAGAGTTCATGGAAAGTGGTAACCCCTGAGCATCCCTCGAATTCAGATGTGAGGGGGGATGGCGGTAGCGTCCCTCAGAGCCCCCGAGCGCATGCGTCCATAGGGGATATGAGGCCATAGGGGAACCGATCGTATGGGGTCCGTGATGCGGTCAATATGGTCCCTCTGGATAATTGGCGGGAGATAGTAAATAGAGAGTAAATAACAGTACGCATATCACTCACAGCGGGGTTTGAGCAGAGAGTTTGCTCAGAATCAAGTGCAGATGCCTCACCATTAAAGTCGTTGTGTGTCCTAGAGCCGATGGAGGGCGCCCCTCTGATGGGTGCCGGAACGAGAGTCTCCTCGTGGAGGCGTAGTACGCCGAGCCGGTCGGCGACGAAGTTCAGGCTTCCGAAGAGGAAGGCCTAGGATGGCTCAAAGATGGGTGGAACCCACATCCCAACCGGTGGGAGTGTGGGAAACTCTAGTGAGCCGAAGTGAGTCATATCGCCTAAGTCTGCCACGGCGAAGGTGGCAGAAAAGTGGGCCATCTGATGACCAAAAAGTGTTGAATGTACAGCGTCTTCCCCACGGACGGCGCCAACTGTCAGTGCAGAAAGTGACCAACAAGTAAATATTTGTAGTTTTGTCGTACGTTGTGATCGGAGGTGGCCTAGCAGTCAATGACACAGGGTTTATACTGGTTCAGGCAATGTGCCCTATGTCCAGTTTGAGTTGGTCGGTGACTTTATTCCTGAGCCCAGGTGCTCGAAGTTTGCAGTGGGGTTACAAATGAGAAGGAGAAAGATGGGGGTATAAGAGGTCCGGTCAGACTCTGGTTGGAAGGGGTGAGAGTGACAGGAGCCCTGCTATGAGCTAAGTGTTCAAGCGTGTGCTTGTGGTTCAAACTTGGCGGTTTTGTGGTTGTGTACTAGTGGACTTGATCGATCTCGTGAATCTGGATCAACTTGAATGAACCTCTATGTTGGGAGAGAGCGCATCCCCTTTTATAGATGAAGGGGATGGCCTTACAAGTGAGAGAGAGAGAGAGTACGTATGCTTCTAAGCCTTGTTGCCTATGCCGATGGGTACAGGATGATGGTAGGCACCCACAACACTATTGGATGTCAGATGCACGTGGGAGGTTGTGTCGTCTTGTTCGGGTATGGCAGATGTCGGCACCTGCTATACTATTGATGCTCAGAGGCATGTGAGGAGTTTCACCATGTTCACTCGGTACGGTAAATGCCAGCGCCCACAACACTGTCGATGCCTAGAGGCATGTGGGGGGAGCCTTACCGTATGGGAGTGAATGGCGCCCACAATACTATAGGGAAAAGGTCGGCGCCTACAATACTGTTTGGGCTCTGTCGTGCCAGGGAGGTTGAAGAGTACTGTTTCTACAGGTGTACAGGGTATGGTCCCTAGTATCATGGTTTGACTTGTGCGCCCTACCTTGCTTTCTCCATTCATTCCCTGGTCCTTTTCGAGCGGGCGTCCTCGGTCAGTTGGTCCCAGTCGGCTCTGATCGTGCCAGTCGGAGAAGAGCCGTGAGCAGGGGTTCGGCACATCCTTGGTCGAAGACACGGGTCGGAGTCAGAAGTAGTGCCTTGGCCAGGCCTTCCAGTTGGAGAGGCCATCCGGAGGCGGGCTAGAGACCGAAGTGAGTGCTCTGGTCGGAGAGGTGGGCCAGAGTCAGAAAACGGGCGCCGCTCCTCGTCGGCTAGACCTTCCGATCGGTGATTGGATCGCCCTTCTAGCCTGTTGTTTAGATAGTTGGGTCGGCCCATGAGTTGCGCGTTGTCTGCTTGGGCCAAGCCTTTGTTGGGAAGCCGATCCATAAGGGACCCTGGGTTTATGAACCCGACAGGATCTTTTTCACATCCTTGAGTAACTCCACCTTCTTGGTAAACCTTCCACTTTACTTTGCATACCCTGATAACCCTACTCAAGCAACTTGCTCAACTAATTCCAAGATTTTAACAGGCACCTTGAACTACTCTCAGGTAACTCCAATCACTAGGCCACCTTTCTTTTTTAGTCCATACTATCAATTCTCTTTCTTAAAATATTCACCTTCCAACGGAGCCTTTTCACTTTCTTCATCCAAAGTAGGTTCCATTACCAACTTTAAAACTTTAATGTCTATAGATGCTCAGGTTAAGTTGCTCAACTCGCAAGCACAATTCTAAATCCATGGTGTCATCTAAATCTTCTTAGCATACTCTCCTTTGCTAAGGGTATCGGCAACGACTTTTGCTTCTCCAAGTGATAGCACTTTTCCAAGTCATAAAACCTTGAAGGCTTCAATCCAACAATGGTGTCACATTGATGTTTTCTGAGTCCATGTAGAACCAACTATAGATGTCTCATATCTCCTTCCCAAGGTGTTTGTTCCTCTACATTGCCATCTAAAGACTCACAATCCACTTTACTATCCTCATAGGACACACCTTCTAATAGGTCATTCTTGTCTTCCTTAGGGGCAGGTTGAATACCCTCATGCTCAATTCTTTCTCCTGACAGTGTTGTTAGTAGCATCGAATGTTGAGCATACTTAATTACTCCTTTACAAGCTGATAACCATCCCTTTCTAAGGATAACATCAATGTCCATTAACTCCAAAACTATAAGGTTTGCCTCGAAGTTCTTTCCTTTTATGTTAAGACTAACTTTTGGGCATATGCGGTTTGCCTTCTTTTCTCCTCCTAGAGAGTTAACTGCTAGGGGTTTCCTCATCGGAAGCATAGTTATCTTATGTTCTTCCACATATTCCCTAGAGATGAATGAATGTGAAGCACTGGGGTCAAATAGCACCATAGCAGTGGCTGAGCTTACTGCAATCAAACCATAAATGACCTCCTTAGCTCCATGAGTGGTAATCAGATCCACATTGTTCAACCTACCTTGAATGTAGTTTCGCTTTAACTTATTGCCTTGCACCTGCTCCTTATAGACATTCTGTTTTGGCTCCTGCTGTTGTTGACTCTGGCTTTGATTACTCTCAGCAAACTTCTTAAGAGAGTCGTTATCGTAATGTTCAATCTCACCACAATCATAACCTTCCTCACTGATAGGAATATTGGTCTTCATCAAGGTACTAATAGGAGGTGACAAACATGTCTCTTGAGAGTGGAAATGTTGTACTTCATGATTGGATTGCAGATACTGATCCTGATCTGTACTCCCAAGCAGATTCATAGGGTGTGACTGATACTTTGGTTGTGTAGCAAAACGGAGACGAGTGTTTCTTAACCGGCGTTGAAGTTCAAGCTTTCTCTTCTTCTCTTTCATCTCTCGACGCTTGTTCTTAATTACAATTGCTTTGTCCATCAATGTTTGATAGTCAGCATATACAATGGTCATCAGCTGTAGATGCAAACCATCATTCAGTCCTTTCAGAAAGCGTTTTTGCTTCTTAGCATCACTATCCACCTCTTTTGGAGCATAGCGTGACAATTGAGTGAATCGGTTACGATACTCACACACTGACATAGATCCTTGCTTCAAGTTGAGGAACTCATCTTGCTTATTCTTCAACTTGGCTACCCCCTTAAGAAAAGATCAAACAGGGTAGCTTGCACCTTCTTCTAGATGGATTAACTAGTATAAGGGCATCTTGACATCCCAAAGAAACTCATGTGCAAAGGTGTGAACAGACAACTCAATTTCACTCGCGGGATAGGAAAATAGCAGCATAGTAAAACTGCCATAACTCTCATTTTGTTAATCCAATGAAGTTGTAGATTATATCATTGGAAAGTTGATGAAATTCCCTACAACTTCTTTATAGAACACTTTTGCAAATTATGCAGTTTAGGTTGTCGAAAACAGTACACAACAGAGACTGCTCTTGATTTCTGACAGGACATGTGTATTGTCTTGTGATTTTCATAACTCCATAACCAAAATAGCTATCAAGGTGATTCTTATGGTCACAAAAAGATATCTAAGTCTACTATTGTCCAGAATTTTCTCATGATTTCTGATCGTCCAAAATCAGAGATATAAGCCGAAGAGGGTAGGCTACTGCAAAAGGCAAGATAGGGAAAACAGAAGAAAACCATAACCCAACTATTTATTCCATTAATCCTTATACCTTAGGCCTATAAACTAAATGAAATTGTGGGAACTCCCAACAAGATCATTGCAATCATTGGACAGATCCAAAACAAGCATAAACATAATGACAATTCAACAAAGCAATAAAGGTGCACATCTCAATCATTTACTCGACTTGTGATACTATCGTTTTTATTACATGAAGGACATAAACTCCTATTCATTAACCAAGGTGTGGCTATGAGGGCATCTAGGGTAGCATCTCTTGCATGACCGTGAGGGCGACACATCCTCCATTTCGTTGATCTTGGATAGTCCATCATGACTCCTTCATTCATCATCCTCATCAATGCTTCTTTCGGGTTGGGCATCACTAACACTTACTGGTGGCAACCCTATAGTGATCTGACTCTAGCCACTTCCATGGTGTAATTGTTGATTCTTCCATGGGCAAAATTTAGCATGATGTCCTTCTTGTTGGCAACAATAACACACAATCTTAGCTGGACCTTTTGTGATGTCATACTCCACAGAATTGCTGCTTAGTGTGTTGTCAGCTTACTGACTCTGAAGGTTCATCTTTGTTTGACTAAACCGCTTTCTAGCTCGCTTGATCTTTCAGGGTTGAAACTCCTTATAGGTGATTGTCCACCCATCTATGCATAACTCATGTGAAGCAGTCTTAGCTTGAGAAGCTTCTAACTCTTTAGAGTCTGAATTTGTCTTACAAGGGATTAGAGCTGGATGTGACAAGGTAGTAGAGATCGAATGTTGATTGCTTCCCAATTTTGGCTCTAGTGAGTTTGCCTTCCCCTTCTTATCCATATTGGCTTCATTGCTCGGGTTCACCTTGATTTCCCTCCTAGTAGACTTGTTTTGAAGACAGGGAAAACCATAATGTTTGCAGCATTGACATTGATCCTGACTACTAAGAGTCTTACTACCAACATCTTCATTGGACTTCATTTTCTTTCAATCTTCTGCCACTTATCTCTTCACTGGTCCCTTTGGTATGTTGGTTTGACCTTGTGGCAAGCATTGTTGAAAACTTCCATGTTAATTCATTCCTTCTAGTACTTGTTGTTGCATAGCTACAAGCTTCTCCTTGTCGAATGCAGTCAAGGACAACATAGCCTGGTCCTCCTGATCTCTAATGTTGGCACTCTCCTCATTACGACCCATCTATTTAGATAAAGAGAGAGGAGTTAGAATAAAGACAAGATTTTATAACAGAACAGAGGCCAAAGTGAGCATATCTTTTAGAAAATAACAAGGTTGGAGAGAAAGCAAGAACTAAGCAAAGATGAGAGGATGCTAAAACGTCTGGTTCTAATTAGGCTTGCGTCCTACAGTCAGTATTGCTTTGATACCACTTTGTAGCACCCGATTTTAAGAACAAAACTAGATACACACCATTTGTGAGCCTAAGAAGTCAAATCTCACATATAGCTACAAATAAGTGTAATATCAATAGACAATGCTCAATATATAACGTACTTAGTATAAAGAATATAACCTTAGATAGCAAAAGTAGAAAGAAAACTCCGATCTTCGGATGAAGACTCCAATTCCACAGAGACAACTGACTGGTTGATCACAAGCCTAATTCCTCCAAACTCTAGCAATCTGATACCCATCTGGGATTTTTATCCAAATAATTGAAAAATAAAGCAAGCATAAGTACATGTCGTACTCAACAAATATATCATGGGGTTTATGAGGCTCAAAAGGCTGACACTAGTTTAACTACGATTAGCTTTTAATGAGTCATGATTTCAGTAATTGAATAGCAACAAGTTTATCTATAAGCCCACGTAAACACATGATCAGGTAAACATGAATAATGAATAGCATAAACAGTAATCATTAGTGAGCATCTTCATCATCAATATCATCAGTGTTCATCATCTATTGTATAAGGGTTCCAAGGCCACTCGTGACCGTGAGCATGGCTGATATACTAGTTTTATACTCTGCAGAGGTTATACACTTTCACTGTGAGTCATGATACCCATATGCCCAAGTTAATTACTCCCAAAACACTTCCAAGGTGAGCAGGCAGGGTTCACTATGAAGCCTTTCAAAGGTTCATCTAACAAATTAGGGCCATTAGATTCACTCGGCAAATAGATGTAGAGCCCCCCTTCCCAATGGCACAATGATGCGTAGCCTATACACAAGGGGATAAAGGCCGCACTATACCAGATTCGTCAAGCCATTCTTACGCCAATAGAGGTAACCACTGATAAGCTAGAAAATGTCCTTATACTGAGCTAAAGCTAGAGCAATGTAGCTCTCACAGTTGTACTATAAGTCATGGATGATCACTTATAGATAAGTCCTTAGGGAGAGGAATCTAGAGCACCATAAAATAGCCGAATGCTCTAGCCCCCTTGTTCCATGTTGCTAAAAAGCATCTTTTAATGTTTATTGCATATTCCATTAGTCAAGTTACAAGATCATGGCTTTAGTTTGAGCACTAGCATAATAATACCCAACGCAATAACCCATAGGTGACAAGGAATCCAGGATATCAAATAGCTAGGAAAATTATTATGGTTGCCAAGGTAGACACATGCATATGATTAAGATGATATTAAGGTGAATAGGACAACAAAGATGATCCCATACTATACATGCCTTAAACTCAGATCCTTCTTCTATTAAATTGTAACCTCCAAAGGACTTCTTCTGGATCACCAACTTCTTTCATATCACCAATGCAAAGCTCACCGACTGGACATGATCATAATGCACCACACAAGCATCCATGCAATCATACACAAATCAAAAATAGATCTAAATTAGAATAGTACACCAAACATAAAATCAAGATGAAAAGTTTGTAAAATGAATCTACATATCGCTACGAACACACAGACATGAAAAGCACTCTAATCGGAGCTATAACGAAGAAGTTATGAATTAAACAAGATCTCCTTTAATAAAATAATAGATTAAATCTAACCTCAAATTTCAAAAGTTGAAAATATATTTAATAGTAGGATGAACATGTAAATTACACAATTACGAATCTAACGCAACTTGAACAGATCAAATCGGAGTTAAAACGTAGAAGTTATGGACTAAATTTAATAGTGGCAAAACTGTAAATAGATGAAACGTATTTTGGATCTAACCAAAGGAAAACTACGCTTTCCAAAGAAAAAGATGTATTCTAGAAATATGCTATGGACTATGGGTTCTATACTAGAAAAGGGCAGTGGCTCTTTTGCAAAATAGACACAGCTGACTTCGTTGACCGGTATTAACCGGAGTCAATAACCAATCTGAGCCATAGATCATGATTTGGACGGTGGGAAACAGAAGGGAGGGACATGGGGATTGGCACAACGTTAGCACGGTATGGTGCCATGGCCGACAATGGGTAAACCTCGTCGGGGTTCGGCATTATGCCGATTCCGGGCTTAATCGGCCGAATCAAGTACATAGAGAGGAAGAGGAGATGATACGATCTTGGCTCTGAGTTCAGAGAAGGCAGCGAGCAAGCAAAGGCGAGCAGAGGATCTGGATAGTGGATGGCGGGGCTCTACAAAGTCTAGCGGCACACAACGAGCAAGAGAGAGGGAGGAAAAGAGATAAAACGGAACCAGGACCTTCTCTAGCGTTTGGTGAAGCTCGGCAAGAGGCTTACCATGGCGGTGACGCGGTGAATCAGCGGCGCGGCGTGCGGCGGTGGAAGCTTGGGTTCGGCGCATGGTGTGCTTGGGGCGAGGCAGTTATAGGTGCTTGGGGTATGGCAGAGGCTTGGGGCGGCTATTAAAGAGGGCCACTGGCGTGAAGGCCACGCCAAGGAGGTGGACGGGGCAGAGACGGACTCAGCGGCTTCGAAGTCTGGCCTGGCTATGTGAGGTAGGAGAAGGTCCTGACATGCAGGCCCGGCATGTCAGCGACCGAGAGAGGAGAGGAGATGCGCGGTGCGCTGCCACGACCAAAGCTGGGCCTATAGGCGAGATTGGGCCTACGACCGGGAGAGAGAAAGAGAGGAAGGGGAGAGCACTTCGGCCAGCTCAAAGGCAGCCCATGTGGGTGAGGGAGGGAGGAGAGAGCATTGGGCTGGCTAACAAGGTGGGCTCGCTGGAAAGGGAGCATGCCACGGGAGAGGAGAGAGAGTGAGAGAGAGATCTACTAGGCTGCTGGGCTAGATTGAGAGGAGAGAGGTTTTTCCTTTTTCTATTTTAAAACCAATTTCAAATATAAACCAAATTGAATTTGAATATGGTTTAAAATATACTTTTCAATTCAAATAAAAATGAGCAATTTTGGTAAGTTTTCCAAAAATAAATTTTACAACTTTTTAATTTTTTTTCTAATTTTCTTTTCTTTTATTTCAAAGCCATTTTCAAATTCATTTTCAAAAGCATTTTGAATTCATTTTGAATTTTGGATTCAACCACTCATTGCAAGGAATCAAATGCACTGGCATGTATGCACATCCATGTTGCTACCCCTTATGATGAATTTTAATTTAATAAAAAACATTATTTTTCCTATATTTCATGTGCACAAAAATTCATAAATTAATCATTTTAAACCTATTTTCAAAATTGAATTTTTTAGGGTGTTACATGCCCCGAGCAACAAGAGGGGGTGGAATTGTGTGTTTAATGAAAAAACTTAAACCTATGGCTCAAGTAAAACTAGTAGAAAACTAATAAACTAGTTCTAGCAAGATGTGTAACTAAGATTTTCTAATTTGCTTTCACACTTGCTCTTTAAATCCACAAAGTTAAGAGTTTAGCAACATAGAGCTAATCTTATAAACTAGTCTAAGCTAATGTACAAAGTTAAAGGTCACACAAAGCATGCACAAGAAGAAGCACTCAATGTTGAAAGGATCAAGATGCCCAGGAGGGGGTTGGATTGAGCTAATCTAAAATGTCATGAAATTAAAACCTTTCACTTAGCCCATTTTACCCCTTGTGACTAGATTATGTTTCTAGCCTACTCACAAAGTTTTGCACCCTAGTTCCAACCCTATGCTAGTATGGCAATGCTAAGAATGTAAACACATGAAAGTAATTGCACAAATGTAAATGCTCAAAGTAAAGAGAGGGTTAGGAACACAGTGATGTTTTGCCGAGGTATCAGAGGCGGAGAGTCAACACTCCCCACTAATCCTCATTGGAGCAACTGCACAAGGGTATAGTCCCTCCTTGATCCAAGCAAAGGCCAAGTGCTCTGTACGGGCTGATTCTTCGCCATTGCAGCACGGTGAATCGCCCGCAAGAGATCACCAAGCTTTCAAAACCATCAGTCTAGGTGGTACCGACCACCAAGAGTAATAAGCACAAACTCTCACTTGACCTAACCAAGCCTAATGAGAAGAGTGGATGCACACTTTCTACTCTCTAAGCACTAATGAAGTCCTTAATCTTGAATTAGCATATCGAAATCACTCCAATAGGCCAAAGCTCTCTCTTGGACACACAAGGGTGCAGGTAAAACTTCAGAATGCCAAGAGAAACTCAATGCACGAGATGGAGGGGGTATTTGTAGCCCCAAGCCAAGGATCTAGACGTTGCCCCTCCACCCACAGAAAACATGAGCATCAGACCTATCCGGTGCAGTCCATGTCTCGGCACCGGACATGTCTAGTGAGGCTCCAATGGCTAGTTCTGACAACTAGCGGTTATTATACAGTTTGTCCGGTGGGCAAATCAGTGCTCACCGAACACCTTTAGTGAGTGCAAGCAGTCGTGGTACCATTTGCAATGCTCTCTGGTAGAATGTTGTGGTGCACCAGTCTGGTGCACCATCGGACACGTCCGGTGAGTGCATCAACACTATGCACGCCCATATTACAGCATAGAGCCACCTGTCCGGTGCACATGTACCGGACACCAATGTGTCGGCCCTAATTTTCAACATAAAACCAGGGCACTATGCACGTCAGGTGCCCCACCAAATAGGTCCAGTCCATGCAAAGCACCATCAACTCATCCAATTCAAACACTCTTTGACTTGGGTTTTGTTTACAATCCATCTTGGGCTTCATCTAAGCTACCTAGCATTAGTTTTCACAAGTGTGCACCACATCCACTCATTAGACTTAACTAGGTTAAGCTATCCATTAGTACCCTCCTTTATAGTACGACCAAATGAAAAATAAAGATCCTATCACTACTATAAGTGTCCCTCAACACCATTAACACTTAGAACTAGTCAATCCTTAATCTTTGCGCTCATCCTTTAAAAACCGAAACGAATACCAACCATAGGAGTATGGAAACCATGATTGCCCATCAACCAAACATCATTGTGACCTCACTAAGTAATGTCACTGCAAAACACATGTTAGTCACAATGATTGTGTGGTCATTAATCGCCAAAACCAAATTTGGGGCCTAGATGCTTTCAAATGTGTTAACCATTAAGCGCAAGAGTTAGAGAGGGCAAACATGTGAAGATGAGGCGATTTATCCCATGGTTTGGTGTAAAACACATGACTCCTACCCTTGTTGGAGCTCCACTAAGGTATACTCTCGTTTATCAAGTCTTCCGTTGTCACGGTGTTGGCTCGCCACCAAGTCTCCATCAACTAATGCAAGTGCTGTAATCCACCTAGACTCACTATCATTGTCCATCTCTTCTGGTCACCTTGGCTCAGTCTTCACTATGAGGTTTCTCTACCAAGGAAGGGTCAAATCATCCCTTAGACACCAAGTTGTCGCCGGTCCACACCAAGCTTAGACGGTCGACACCATAAGGGCACCAAGGCCTTTGCTAGAAGGTCTCACCAAGACCTCAAGTGATATGGCTCACCAATATACAATTGCAATAAGTCAAGGTCACTCTATTTGGATACAGACTCTAAGCTCTCCTATGGATTGGAGTGTATCTCAAATGTGAAGCAATGTCTCTTCACTTCTTTGGTCTCCATCACTTCCCCCAAATGGAGCAAAATTGCAAAAGTAGTGAACACCGGATGATCCGATTGCTCTCAAAACCCTTCACCGGATCATGATCCAACTGTTGCAGACTATTGCTGACCGTTGAATCTTTAGCCACTAACACTAGGCCCCCCTGCATCAGATGATTTGCTGCATATCTTCATGCGTCCAGCATATAATATGGTCACCCTATTCACTGAGGACTCGGACAAGTGTGCCGAGTGCCTGAGGCACTCGGCAAAGAAGCTGAATCCGGTAGTGGTGTGATCATGTAGGCACTTCTTCACCTTGGCAAACCCAGTGGCCTCTATCTTCACTGCTGCAGTACTGCATGCCACATATGATTCGGTGCCCTTAATCAAGTGTTCTGGTGAATGATTCGTTAAGGAAACAAGGAATCTTTGCCATTTCTTATCCGTTTCAACTCAGATCTTGATCAAACTTTAACCATGCACCCATAAGACCTGTATAAACCTATGTAACACTTCTCTGCACATATGTTAGTTCATGTAATTGGGTTGTCATGAAGATCACCAAAACTACACAATGAATATGGCTAACGGCCCATATTCATTACAGCCATATCAGCTAGAACCACCATAAATTGAGGGTTCAAAAGTGAATGTTTTTTATACTTACAGACTGAAAGCTACACTCATACCATAGTTGGGGGATGCAAAATGGAATTTTCTCAACAAAGGATATAGTTATTGCATTGTTTTCACTCTAACTCCTGTCAAATTCTTTACAAAAAGGAAAAATGGTAATTTTAGTATTTCACATTCATTTTTCTACGGACCTATGGGCAAACCTAGTAAAACGGTGACAATATTATCTTTTGTGTTCTGTCAACAGCTCTGGGGAAGTCAATCGATTTGATTGGACTAGCTGGTTTATCAACTTGAGTTAAGGCTAGAACTTTGCTGTATATTTGGTTCATAGGACGAGGTAGGATCATCCCATTCTAGTTTCACGTGTGTGGTTGGCAGCCGAGAAGGGATGGAATAACTACAAATGAGAATATTTCTGTAGATGTTGGACGAGCTCATCCTAGAAAATATCTAGAATGCTGCAATCCTACCTGTGACATGATATAATGACAATGGGACCATTGTCAGGATAGAACCATCCTATTTTTAGAAACTAAGATGGAACAATCCCATCTTAAAAAAAAAACAAGAATAATGGAGCCATCCTATCTCACCTCACTCTTCGACCAAGCGTTACCTTAATTTCCCATTATGTGAATCCAAGGAATGACCTTGGTTCAGGATATTGCAGTATCCAAGTCGTAATTAAGGTGCTATCCATGGTTGCCGTCACCTAATTCACACGTCTCTTCTACTTCCTCAAGTAAGGCTACTAATGCAATGATCTCTTTGTTCTAAATATAATATGTTTAGGATTTGGTCCTATATCAAACTTTCTAACTTTAACTTTATAGAAAATATATTAATATCTATAATACCAAATAAACGCACTATCAAACATATTTTATGTTGGATTTAATAAAGCTAGCTGATGTTTTAAATATGGTGAATTTTTATAAACTTGATCAAAATTTTAGAAAAGTTTCTGCTTCTCCCTAACTGATATGCAACGGTGGTGGTACATAAGGGACATACTATAAAATTAAAACAGATGGCTGCGAAGGAAACTATAATTTTCTATATATATATATATATATATATATATATATATATATATATATATATATATATATATATATATATATATATATATATATATATATATATATATATATAATATAAAGGAAGAGTATACATTTTGATGACATTGAAAGAATTTTTTCATAGATTTTTTTCTACTGTCATGTCCCACATGTGATGACTTGACTTAAAAAGGTGTAGCCCAATTCGTCGTTTCCCTGAGTGGTGAGTGGCGTCAACCACTCACGCTGTTTCCCAAGTCTGCTTTACGGTCCCAACGTGTTTCTGAGTTGCACCAAGCGGGCAGACTACGGGAGAGTCTTTCACCATTTCGTTTTTCGTTCACACTGTCTGCCTGAAACAGACTTGCGCTCTGCCAGCCTGCCGTGATACTCAGGCAAGGCCACAACCACCCTTCGTTGCCGCTTGCCTATATAAAGCCTGAAAGCTCTGCTGCCCCTCCCGCGTCCATCTCCACCTCCCTCATACAACGCCACGCGCACTTGCGCGTGCCCTAGTGCCAGTGGAGAGATTGCACCAGCAGCGGGCCTGCGGCAACAGTAATGGCCAATGCCGCTGTCACCGAGTCGCAGCCGCAGGTGCAAGCGGCGCCGGGTGGCCGCAAGGTGGTGGACGAGGTGTCCGGCTGGCTGCGCGTGCTGGACGACGGCAGCGTCGACCGCACGTGGACCGGCCCACCCGAGGTCCTCCCGATGATGCAGCCCGTGGCGCCGTACGCCGTGCCCCGCGACGGGCACACGCTGCACGACCTCCCTGGGGAGCCCAGTTTCCGGATCTACCTCCCCGAGGTCGACGTCGGCGACCGCGAGGGCGGGCGCCTGCCCGTCATCGTGCACCTCCACGGCGGTGGCTTCTGCTTCTCCCACCCGTCCTGGGTCATGTACCACCACTTCTACTCGCGTCTCGCGTGCGCCGTCCCCGCCGTGGTCGTATCCGTTGAGCTCCCGCTCGCGCCCGAGCGCCGCCTGCCTGCGCACATCGACACGGGCGTCGCCGCGCTCCGCCGGCTCCGCTCCATCGCGCTGTCAGAGGACAGAGCTCTTGCTGACAGGGCAGCTAAGCTCCTCCGTGAGGCCGCTGACGTCTCCCGGGTGTTCCTCGTCGGCGACAGCTCTGGCGCTAACATCAGCCACTTCGCCGCCGCGCGTGTAGGCCAGGACGGCGCTGGCATCTGGGCGCCCCTGCGCGTCGCCGGTTGCGTTCTGATCCAACCAGGATTCATGCGCGCAACAAGGAGCCGGTCGGAGCTGGAGGTGGGGGACTCGGTGTTCTTCACGCTGGACATGCTGGACAAGTGCAACGCCATGGCGCTGCCGGTTGGCGCCACCAAGGAGCACCCCTTCACGTGCCCCATGGGTCCGCAGGCGCCGCCCCTCGAGTCCGTGCCGCTCCCGCCGATGCTGGTGGCCGTCGCCGAGAACGACCTGGTCCGCGACACAAACCTCGAGTACTGCGACGCGCTGCGTGCCGCCGGTAAGGAGGTGGAGCTGCTGCTCAACCGTGGCATGGGCCATGCATTCTACCTCAACAAGTTCGCCGTTGACATGGACCCCAGCACAGGAGAGCGGACGCAGGAGCTGATTGACGCCATCGTGAGCTTCATCGCTTTCCACTGAACGCTGAGGTGCTAGAATAATGTAAGTTGCCTGTGCTACGCGTGTCCACAACTCACAATTGACTCAGGTGAACACAAATATGTGTCAGCGTCACTGAACGCCGAAGTGCAAAAATGTAATTTGCCTGTGCTATGCGTGTCCACAATTGAGGTCAACAAATGTGTGTCAGCGTCACGTCTCGCCTGGACGTGTAACTTGCACGCTGTAATTGATGCGAAGTTAGAGCATCTCCGGCACTAATACCCCTACGAGACCTCAGGAGCGGGCGTCCATCCGCCCATACACCGCTTTTCCGGCTTTGCTTCTCTGCGTCTTCGTATCTCTCTCAAAAATATCTCACTCACGTGCTCGGTGCTCGCCCATCACATGCTGCTACTGCGTCATGCGCTCGTTGTTGCCGTCTTTCTCATCGCGCATCCCATTCCACACCACGCCTCCTCCATCGCCGCTCCGCGCTCCATCCCCCGCTACGCCCGCTCCAGCTCACTGCGCGCCGCGCCCCGCTCCAGCTCATTGTAAGCTGCGTCCCCGTTGCTGTGCATCGTGCCCCGTCCCTCGCGCACGCCTTGGTGCTTCCGACACCGTTGTTCTCCACCAGAAGGTCATGGCCACTGATGACGTCGTGGCCGCCGCGACGCGTGATCTCAGCAAGGAGATGTTGTGATAAAAGGGCATGTTGCAAGCGCATGTTTCAAGTATTTCAGAGGTATGTTGCAATTATTACATATTGATGTTGCAAAATTAGATCGGGGATATTGCACGTGTTGCATATGTTGTTGCAAGTGTTTCAGAGGTTTGTTCAAAATATTTCATCTGTTACAGACGTATGTTGCAAGTGTTCTGATCTAGATGTTGCATATGTTTCACACATATGTTGCAATATGTTCCAAATGTTTCGGTTGTTTCGATCTTATGTCGCAGTAAGTGTTCTATCTAGATGTTGTATATGTTTTTACACAGATGTTGCAAATGTATGTTTTAGATGTTTCATGTTGTCCGAAGTGATGGTGGCACGACACCGGGCGCTTGGGGATGGGGCACGGCAAGCTAGGGGCCAACGGACGGGGCATGCGGCACATCGGTGTCCTGGGGGCGGGGCATACTGGGGTCGGCGGTCGGGCGCGACGGGGGCGGGTGCGCGTGCTGGGCGAGGGTGAACGGTCTCGAATTGAGGCGGACAGGGAGGGCTGCGCGTGCGAGGCAAGTCGTCCGGACGCGCGGGCGCTGTGATGGGGTGGAGTGCGCGTGTGGGGCGGAAAAAATCAGCGGATGAGGACAACGTCCAAATGTCCAGACGCTAGCACTCTCGTTCCCAATTTTGATAGCAGAGACAAGAAAAATCCACTCTAGTAGACCTCTATTAGACCCTCAAATTTATTAACCCCCTATTTTTCCTCTCCCACTACCCATCCATGGTGGCCCCCTGCTGCACTACCAAACTTTTTTTTCATGTTTCTTGCCTGCGTGACTTTTTTTTGCTCGAACAGGCACCGGCTTCTTCCCCGCATCGGGCGTGGCTGGCCTCCCCGGCGCGGGTGCCTCTGGCTTCTTCCCTGCATCTATGTCGCAGCGAGCACAGCTGGCCTCCTCGACGCGGGCGCCGTCGGCCGAATCTAGTGTAGTCTACTCCCCGGCGTCTTCCTCCATGTGCAGAACCTCTCCGTCCACTTCCTTGCCCAGCGGCGCGGGCGTGCGGCCTATCCCGGCGCGACGGCTTTGCCCCAGCGCGGTGGCCTCTAAGCCGACGCGCAGAGCTGGAGGACGAGAGAAGGATGATGATATGTGTGTCACACACTCAGCTCGACATGGGCCATGCCTGCTAAGGCATGACCCATCAGGTGCCGGGATGGCACGACACGGCCCATGCCTACGAAGGCATGTCCCTTCAGGTGTTAGGCAGGCATGGCATGTCTGGCTTAGCGAGCCATGCCGTGACCATCCATGAGCTGCACCTTAGGCATGGGCATGAACCTTCAAGGCTCGGGCCTGAATTTTTTACTATTTGGCCCTTTTTTGAAAGTTTCTCACAAATAGACCCCTGGCGGAAAGAATTCCAGAAATGAACCCTTGGCTCAGCGCCAGAGTGACTGGCGCCGAGCTCGGCGCCACGGTCACTGGCGCCAAGCTCCTAGGCACGGGAAATGTCCTACCAGGGGGCTCGGCGCCGTAGATCTTGGCGCCGAGCTCGGCGCCATAGTGAATGGCACCGAGCCACCTGCATTTAACCTAGCCTACACTTCTTCCCCGAGCGTTCTTCCTCTTATTTCTCATCCCTCTCGGGTTTTTCTCTCGCCACTTCACCCTACCTCATGAATCGACATATTGGACCTTGAAAACCTTGATTTGATCCGTAGATCTTCGAGAGCAAGGTATACTCGCTGACCTCCTTGTTTTTTTCACATCGATTCGGTACATATTAGTCGGATTTTTGAACCTAAGAATCGTCATCACTTAGGGTTTCATTGTATCCCTCAATATATGTATTATACAACCGTAGGTTGATTCCAAGGCATGGAAAAAGCTAGCAAACCAAGCCGCATGTAGTTATGTTATCGGTTCATTGTTGTGGATGAAATGAGAAACCCTAGGTTTAGGGTATAATGTTAACTGCTTTTGGTTCTTAGAACAAAATTGGTTGTATTGTAGTTATGGTTCTCATTGATATTTTTTGGTGATGTTTTTATTTATGTTTGTTAAATTACATCAGTTTTGTTAGATGCAAGAAATGTTTCGGGAGGAGTTTTGGCGAAAACGGGGTCGTCCTCGAGAATTATACCCCGACGCGTCTAGCAAAGATGCCCCCGTTCCTCCTGACCTTCCTGTCCCTAACTGTGATTGTGGTTTCCCGGCCCATGTTTTTCAATCGAAACATCCGGACACAGCCGCGCGTTGCTTCTACACATGTAGTCGGTTTAATGTAAAAAATTGTTTGTACTATCCTTTTTCTTTATTTGTTTAAGTATGGTACTAATATTTTGTTGGAATCTCATTGTGTAGGACCATGAGAGGTGCTTTTTCTTTCAGTGGATCAATGGTGCAGACAAGTTTGATCCTAGGTACCTCTTTTTCGACGATTGGTTTAGAGGGAGACATCCACGTGAGCACTTCAAGCGGTGGGTTCCACCCCCCCTAACCCTCCGGCAATGACGGCTAAGGAGAAGCACCTAGCCGCAGTTAGACGACTCGAGGAACCTCCTCTGTGCGATTGCGGAGATCGAGCTATGATAAACCCTGAGAATACGTTGGAGTTTGTGTGTCCAAACAAGCATGAAGTAAGTGCAAAGTGTATGTGTTAAAATCTTGAGCTATATGTGTTCATGTACTAATGTCTCATTATTTAGGTGTATTCAATGGCGAAGTGTCGTTTCAAGGAGTGGTTGTATGGTCCTATGAACCAATGGCCGGAAGAACCGCGGAGGGTTAAGGAAAAGAAGAAAGAACGGGTAATCTACAAAGCACCTCCTGTCATGTGCGGATGTGGTGTAAAATCCAACTATGGCCTAGTCTCTTCGGAGCTTGGAATAGGTCATTATTGCGGCCATATGTTTAAGTATGATGAGGTTCGTTATTTTTCTGGTAAACATGAAATCATATTTTGTTTGTTTTGCTAAGACATATATGATATAATATTTCTTTTGAACAGAGCACTAGGAAATGCAGTTGGGAATGTTATGATGGTCAAGCTAAGTTCTTGGATGAACTGAAGAAGAGGCAAGTAATTGCACGGAAGAGGAGATATGGACGTAGTCAGTAATTGCACGGAAGAGGGGATATGGACCTGACTACGTCAACCTATTCGTTAAACATCACAAAGAAAAGATGCGTGAGTTTGCTAGACAGCGCGGTATTTGTAACCCGATCGATGTTGGGCTTAACAAATGAGGATTAGAGAGGCGGATGACGTTAGAGGAGGAGAGGGCAAGAAATAAGGCAAGGGAGGAGACAAGAGTACAGATGCAGGTCTTGAACGAGCATGTTGCTACATTATGTGCCAGTGAGTGCTTGAAAACCTTTTTTTCATTGCCTGGTTTTAAATGTAATATTATCGCGTTGCTAACTGATTGCATTTTATACATGAAGGGATTGGTTGCAGCGGGGAACATGCTGCAGAGGTGGCTCGTGCAAGGTATGAGGAGAAGAAGTTAGATGGCCATAGATCACGAGCTGGTCGCACCGTTCAACACCGATTGTGTTGTGTGATGACAGAGACGAGGATGAGGACGACACTGGCAGACTGAGTGAGCTCATTGCTCTAGCAGAGGCGGACATACAGGCACAGGAGGCTGAGGACGACACTGGCAGACTGAGCGAGCTCATCTCTCTAGCAGAGGCGGGCATTCAGGCGCAGGAGGCTGACGACGACACTGGCAGACTGAGCGAGCTCATCACTCTAGCAGAGGCGGGCTTACAGGCAGAGGAGTATGACAACGCGTTCTTCACTCAGGCCGCAGCGGTCGCAGATGAAACGGAGGCCGCTTACTACAAGCGACAAGCAGGTCAGAGCAACGCAGTTGAGCCTAGCCACAGCAACAGGGTTGTAGCAGAGGACTGGTACTCGGATGATGAGTTGCTTACTCAGTACGTTTCAGACTAAGGATTTGGAAGTGCATTTGCCCCTATGTCTACTGTCGGCACTTAGTTGTAGTATTAATATGTTGTGTAATGTGGCATAGTATCGAACTTTTCATTATGTGGTTGTTTGCATTATCAATGGTCTTAATATTCCGCTTAATGATACGGACGTATTTCCATTTGAACACGTGCTGCAAAAAACAGTTAACGACATACGGCATTATAGAAATCAACACACGAAACACATTAAATGGCATGTGACTACATGTACCGAACCTGGGTACAGAGTTTTTTTTTTACTAAACCTAACATGCCTTAGGTAATTAAACCATGTCTTCGGTAATTAAACCTAACATGCCTTAGGTAATTAAACCTGGGTACATGTGAAAAAGATAAAGTCATCCTAGTAGTGTGGCCACATAGCAAATTGTGTTGCACCTTCTCCATAGTAGCCTCCCGTTGTTGTTGGTGGTGGTGGCGGGGGTGGCAGGGGTGACAGGGGATCCGGGCCCGCGGTGGCGCGGCCAATGACAGAGGTGGCGCGCGGCGGTCGCGGGGTGCTCGGCGCTCCGCGCGGCGAGACCGGCTCGACGGGCGCGGGAGGCGGTGCGAGGCGAGGGCGACGGTGGACGTCGGCAAGGTGGGGCGAGGCCGGCGGTGGAGGGGGCAAGGCGGGGCGAGGCCGAGGCCGCCGGTGGAGACCAAGGCGAGGCTAAGACGAGGGCGGCGGTGGAGGGCGTGGCGGCGTGGCGCTGCAGCAAACCACGGGCAACAACGCGAGGGCACAGCGGCGCGGTGCGGGCTCGGGCGAGGGAGCGGCGGCGGCGGCACGACGCGGCGAGGGCGCGGGCTCGACCGCCGGAGCAGCAGAGACGACGCGGCGCGGCGAGGGCGCGGGCTCGGCCGCCGGAGCAGCAGCGGCGCGGGCAGGCGTGGCGCGGTGCGTGCTCGGCGCGGGCGGCCGCGGGCGGGCGCGGCGTGGCGCGGCGCGGCGCGGGCGGGCGGGCGCGGTGGCGCGGGCGGGCGCAGGCGCGGCGGTGGAGCGGCGACGGCGCGGGCAGGGGCGAGATGGAGAAGAAGAAAGGCCGTAGCGACAGATATTTAGGGGGCTCGGCGCCATAGTGAATGGCGCCGAGCTCGGCGCCAAGATCTACGGCGCCGAGCTCGGCGTCATTCACTGTGGCGCCGAGCCCCCTGGTAGGCCATTTCCCCGTGCCCAGGAGCTCAGCGCCAGTGACTGTGGCGCCGAGCTCGGCGCCAGTGACCGTGGCGCCGAGCTCGGCGCCACTCACTCTGGCACCGAGCCAAGGGTCCATTTCCGAAATTCTTTCCGCCAGGGGTTTATTTGTGAGAAACTTTTGAAAAAAATGATCAAATAGTAAAAAATTTGGGGCTCAGGCCATGTCGTACCGCCGTGTCGGCCCGGCGTGCTCTTGAAGTTGAGTGGCTAGGGTCTAGGCGAATAGGAATAGGGAGGGATTGATATAGGTGGGGTTGCCAATCGGGCCAGACCAGACTGGCATGTCATGCTGATTGCTGAGGGACTCATAGGCGGACCCAGAGCCCAAAGCGACCCAGGGCACTTGCCGGTCTCGTCGACGGGTACTGGGTGACGTGCGCATGTTAGCACGGAAAAATTTAGCATGGCCTGTGGGCATCTACGCCTCATCGCTTAGCTTATAATATGTACTTTTTCAACGAACGAACAGTATTTTTCTCTCGTAACAAATTAATCAAAAGTTACGGCTTATCTGCGGAGCGAACCGTATTGGCGCGTGCCAAGAGCACGGGCAGCCAGTCACCCAACTAAAAAGCATGCAGGTCCAGCATTCGCAGCAACTCAGCAACAACCAAAGGCGTCACGCTACGCTACCGATTTCAGAAATCCTTTTGGCCTGCATCTGCATGACGGGGCGCTCCTCTGGCCACTAGCGACTAGCCGATGGATCGCTAGAGTTGAACTCGGCATGTGCATGTACATGTATAAATTCCAATTTGACATCACTGTACTATACAAAGTGGGTTTGCAACAATCATCTCCGTCCTATTTTACCTGTTCATGATTCTTTTAGTAAGTATGATGCATTTATTAGTTAACACAAGATGCCAATGGTAGTTTCAAGGACTTGATGATTTCCAACATTGACCAGGAACTATTTAGATCACTCGATGAAGCTGCCTTCATATATCGACTACATAGATATTTCCTTCAATACACTATTGGACTTTTAGTGGTAACTGGTAAACTAGTAACGCACAGTTAATTTTAGTTTTATATTCGTCCAGGCTCTAGAAAATTTCTGGTCCACCAATGTGAGAGAGTGCCTAGGCACGACCCTCTCGTCGTGCTGGACTGACGCGGCCCTACTCAGCCTGGGCCAGGCCGAATCATCAAGCCATGAGCCATGCCCATGGACCTCGGGCCATAATATAATGCCATCTATAGATTTGCGATATAGTATCGTACTACCGATATTTGGCTCCAAGGACGGACCATTCGGAGAACCCCCAACTGGTCAAGTTCAACTGCTCAAGCCCCCTCACACGTTGACAACTGACATGGATCTCATGTGCAATGTACTGCACACTGCCATTTGCGCATGACCGACTTAACTTGGTGTTCTGATCAGAGTAGCTAGATCACACGATTGATAAATTTCTAGTAGTTTCTTCCACTCGTTTTTTGCAAGGAAATAGCTTATTCCTTGACGTGACTCACCAGAGAGTAGCTAACAACTAAAGTGCTCTCTAGTCATCGTCCGGTCAGAATCCCCAGTTCATACTCAGGAAGGCACTTTGCTGCCCCACCTGCTCGGAAATTGCAGCAAGAAGGCGGACTCCCGGCTCCAAGTCTTGTTACCAACTGCAGCAGGTTCAGTCTAGCCGGTCCACACGTACGGCACGCAGGTTCTCCGCCTTGGCGTCGTGCTGCTCTTCACGCGCTCGGTTGCTCCGACGACCGACGTCGCGAACCCGCAATTCTGATCGAAATCGCCCAGCCATTCTCTGTGAAAGTTCTCTGCGAAGGAGCCGCAAGCACAACCACAATTCACACGAAACCTCCTGGCCTCTCGAGTCATCTCCACCACTGCCTATAAAACCCGGCTCCAGCATCGCTATGTGCAATCCAACCACTAATCATTTCCACCGTGCGCCGCCGTCGTGTCATACGTGCTCATACAACGCCGCCCGCACTGCGCCGAGCCCAGTGCACAGCACACTACCCCAGCAACACCGATGGCCCCCCCTGCCAATGCCCAGCAGCAGCCGCAGGTGCAACTGGTGGGTGGCCGCAAGGTGGTGGACGAGGTTTCCGGCTGGCTGCGCGTGCTGGACGACGGCAGCGTCGACCGCACCTGGGCAGGCCCACCGGAGGCCCTCCCGCTGATGGAGCCGGTGCCGCCGTACGCGGTGCCGCGTGACGGGCACACGCTCTACGACCTGCCCGGGGAGCCGAACCTACGCGTGTACCTCCCCGAGGCGAAGGCGGAAGGCGGCGCGCGCCTGCCCGTCATCCTGCAGCTCCACGGCGGCGGCTTCTGCATCACCCACCCGTCCTGGCTCATGTACCACCACTTCTACGCGCGCCTCGCGTGCGCCGTCCCCGCCGTGGTGGTCGCCGTCGAGCTCCCGCTAGCGCCCGAGCGCCGCCTGCCCGCGCACATCGACACCGGCGTCGCCGCGCTCCGCAGGCTCCGCTCCATCGCGCTGTCCGAGGACGTCAGCGCCCTCGACGACCCGGCGGCCGCGCTCCTCCGTGAGGCCGCCGACGTGTCCCGGGTGTTCCTCATCGGGGACAGCTCGGGCGGCAACCTCGTCCACCTCGTCGCCGCCCGCGTGGGCCAGGAAGCAGACGCGGGCACTTGGGCTCCCCTCCGCTTGGCCGGCGGCATCCCGATCCACCCGGGGTTCGTGCGCGCCACGCGGAGCCGGTCGGAGCTGGAGACGAAGGCGGAGTCGGTGTTCTTTACGCTCGACATGCTGGACAAGTTCCTCGCCCTCGCGCTGCCGGAGGGCGCGACCAAGGACCACCCCTTCACCTGCCCAATGGGTGCCCAGGCGCCGCCGCTGGAGTCCGTGCCGCTGCCGCCGCTGCTTGTGTCCGTGGCCGAGAACGACCTCATCCGCGACACTAACCTCGAGTACTGCAACGCGCTGCGCGCCGCCGGCAAGGAGGTGGAGGTGCTGATCAACCACGGCATGAGCCACTCCTTCTACCTTAACAAGTACGCCGTCGACATGGACCCCACCACTGGGGAACGAGCCCGAGAGCTCATCGACGCCATCAAGAGCTTCATCTCACGGCACTAAAGTGCAAGAACATACTATTCCGCACGTGCCGATACAGATCATATCATAATATATGTTGCTACATGATGTTCGTTTTCAGCACTCCACCACTCATGTTAGTCTACGTGCGAGTGTTCACTACTACAGAATGGACATGTTATCCCGGACGGTAACAGCCTTTAGTCCCGGTTACCGCGCCGGGACAACGATCCCGGGATTAAAGGTGGAACCTTCAGTCCCGGGTCATCGAGCCAGGATTAAAGAGGGACCTTTAGTCCCGGTTGGTAACACCAACCGGGACTAAAGGCCCTCCAGCCGAGCGAACCTGGCGCACCCTTTAGTCCCGGTTGGGGTTACCAACCGGGACTAATGGTTCACCCTTTAGTCCCGGTTGGTAACCCCAACCGGGACTAAAGGTTCCTTTTCTTTTTCTTTTTTTTTGTTTAATTTGTTTTCAGTTCAGTTACACGTATTTGTTTAATATATAATATGTTTTTATGTACGTATTCTACGTTGCTAATATAAATACACGCATGCATATAATTACATCTAATTCTCATCTTGAGCATTATTATATTCGAATAAAGTATGAAACTATATATATTATAGATATATATATATGTATATATACAAAACTTTCATAATCTTGTTCTCGAAAATAACGATATCAATAAACATTTAATTTACATCATTTATTCCTTAAGATCAAAGTAGAACTCGCCGTTGGGATTTAGCACTTTTTCTAGAAGATATCCTGCTATTGACTCTTGAACTGCTTTCAGATGGTCTTTTTGCATGACCCTTCGTTTCAACCATTCAGTCTTGCATTTGAAATAAAAGGAAAAGTATTAATACACATATATGTATATATATTCATTTAAAAATAAATAAAAATTGATATATACGTACTCTGAGGACATCTTCAGGAATTCTTCTTATGTGCGCAGTGATAAATTCATAAACGTAGTATCCACACAAGTTATTACCTGATTCCTGCCGGCAAACACCACTGTACGAGAGAAGATTATTCTCATCATCTCACACGTAAATTGAAGTACGATATAGTAATTAAACACGTGGGGAAGTGTATATAGTACAACTTACTGGTATTTCAACTACATTAAGTGGTGCCTTGCAATCCTTGCGATGTTGCCGAATAAACTCTTTCCAAACCCTGTGCGACCAATAATGTACGATCGTTAATAAATTATGGCAAAGTCTATTCAATAATAGTTGTGCACGAGAGATCGAAATTACCCCTGGATAATGTCTATCATATCTTGGTATAGTGCCCGTTCTTTTCTCAACGAGTCAAAGATTAGTAACCGACTTGAGTTTAACTCAATGACAATGAGTATCCAGTGAAAACTGCATTGGTTTATACACACACGTACATGCATATAAGTTGTATTGATATTACATAAAATGTGTAGACTACATTATTATTAACACTTACTCAAAGTTGTACGGAAAAAGTATTGTTGTCTTGTCGTGCTGCTTCATGAAGAACATCATGATATTCTCCTGTGCTCCAGATACCCATCGCTCCTTGATAATAATACCGGTTTTGAATACGATATAAGGATCAATGAAGCCAACACTGATGTTTTGTATTCTTTGGAGCTCTGACATCTGGAATCTGTATATAAATATAAGTTACATGTGAGGATAATTATATACACGTACGCATGGAAGTGAGTTTATTAAATAAAAGTAAGAATCACTTACAAACAAAAGGAGCTAATGATTGATTTGTCCAGAGCGTCCAAATGGAATAGTTGATGCAATTCTTCGAAACTAATATGTAAGATGTCATCGCCACGGAAGTAATGATGGTCTCTAAATCTGACAAAGATCCACTGCTCACCCCTGTCACACACGCCTGCATGTACCACTTGTTGAGCAAGTACATTTGCGTACCCAATTCATTCAGAGCCGCAGGGTTGTACAGACTTTTGCCATATTTATAAGTCTTCCAGGTATCAACTTCCAGGTTCTGGATTGGAGCTTTGCCCGTCAATTGATCCAAGGTTAAACCAGTATCTTTAAAAAAAGCATTAAGGGCTTGAACCGATACTTCTCCAGAGTTGTCTGGTCGATAGACTTCTATGTTGGAACCATATTCATTAGCAACAACAAGATTTTGCATTGGTTGCTTCTGTTGTCCGAGCTGTGGGACATCCTTCCCTGATGCTCTTTTCCTTTTCTTATCTGCATCATGTGACTTTACGAGGGAGCGATCATAGTCTGATAGTGGCGAAGGCTTACGAAGTTCAATCATCTTTTTCTTGTGAGCATCGACCTTCTGCCTCAGCACATCTCGTGGTATGTAAAAGTACGGCTTCTCCTTAAGCTTTGCTTGACTCTTGTTTTTGATATCTATAAAAAAATCTTTTACTTTTTTGTCTTCTTCAGCTGCTATTTGCTCATCAGTCTTTTCAGGAAGTATTTCTTGAGAAATAACTCTTTTTCTCGGGGTCTTCTTTGCCGCCGGGACCTTAGACGTCTTTGTAGTGCGTCGCTGTGGAGGGGGTGGGGGCGGTGTTGGAGATCGGCGTGGAGGCGATGAGGCCGATGTTGGTGGAGACCGGCGTGGAGATGTTGGAGATCGTTGTGGAGGCGGTGGGGCCGGTGTAGGAGTTAGAGATCGTTGTGGAGGCGATGGGGCCGGTGTTGGTGGAGACCGGCGTGGAGATGTTGGAGATCGTTGTGGAGGCGGTGGGGCCGGTGTAGGAGTTGGAGATCGTTGTGGAGGCGATGGGGCCGGTGTAGGAGTTGGCGATCGCCGTGGGGATGAAGTTGTCTCGCCCCCCGCGATGCTGTGATGAGATGGGGAATGAATGATTAGGCTAGGCTGGGGAGAGACCCTGCTATAAAAACAATTTGTGTGTCAATTATTTTTGAAGCCAATAGAAAATTAATGGAAAATAATATTTCATTCACTTTCATTCGTACCTAGGGTGAGGTAGGGGAAGCGGTGGCGCCCCAGGAATGATGATGAAGCGTTTGCGCCATTGAATAAATGTCTTCTCTGTTTCTCCTAGTGTCTTCTCCCCATCACCGCCTTCAATGTCAAGAGGAACATTGCTGTAACCTTTGAGCACTCTATCGACCGAGACGCTAGCATATCCAGGTTGAATAACTGACCCATGGATTCTTGGTGTCTTCGTTCGGTCTATTGGAGATACAACCCCGACAGCCACCATGATTGATGCATTACCATCTGGAATGTGCAGCTCACATTTTGTTAGAGGCTCGGTAATGTCATCAACAGGGAAGCGCAACGTAGCGTCGTCTTGAATAACTGGCAGCTCCGTAGAAGCACAACTGCTTTTCATCTGACCAACGGGGCTAATGGTGACTCCCGGCGTTGATTGCGATTGCATTTGACTCATTGCTAGCTGCACTTGCCTCTTGATCTCCTCCTGTATTCTTGCCTCAAGAGATTTTTCTCGTTCACGTGATTCAAGCAATGCTTGTTGTGACTCATCAACAAATTGCTCCAATGCACGAATTTATTCTGCCTCCTCATCCTTCTTTCTCTGGCGGCTTCTGTAGGTATCCTTGTCTGCTGGGAATGTGTGTAGCCACGGAACCGCCCCATAGCCTCTTGTTCGACCACCGTGTTCAGGATTCTCTAGGGCATATGTCAATTCATCCTTCTCTCTGTTGGGCTTGAAAACACCACTATCAGCTTCTTCCCTAGCACGAGCTAGTCTCTATGTTGCTCTCTCAATTTTTTGGCCGAAAATTAGCTTGCCAGTGTCTGGGTCTAGGCTTCCCCCATGAGCGTAGAACCAATTCTTCACGCGTTGAGGCCAGTTCTTTTCTATTGTTTCAGGTATGATTCCCTTGGCAGTAATCTCTGCTTCTAGGTTCTGCCACTTGGGAATAGCACTCCTATAACCACCTGATCCCATGCGATGATGGTATTGCTTCTGTCGGGTATTCTGCCGATTCCTCATCACACGTTCCTCACTGTCTTGAGATGTCTTGTATTCTACGAAGGCATCCCAATGGGACTCCAACTTGACAAACGCCTTAGCATTGAAATTCGGCGTAGCATTCTTCAAGATAAACTTTTTATACAATGTCTTCTTCCAACTCTGGAACAATGTTGCCATCTTCTTCATTGTCCAATCCCTCACTAGCTCCTTCAAAGCATCATCTGCTTGTAATGTGAAATGCTGAGTGATATCTCTCCAAGCTAGGTTCTTATCACGATCAGATACAAAACTAACATTAGGAGCGGATATCTTCTGCTTCCATTCACGAGCACTAACTGGGATCCTATCCCTTACAATGAACCCACATTGATTGACATATGTCTGAGCATGTGGTCCCAATGGTTTGCCGGTGTCGGTGTCGAATTCTGATATTATGAAACGGCCCTCTAATGGCTTTTTTGGCCCTCGGACTTTCCTACTTTTGTCGGTGGTTGATGTAGATCCAGAGACCGGCTACATGAGTAGAAACACAACGATTAACAACAAATATACGTACGCATGCATCTATAAAAGATGATAGATAATCGAATATACCTCGCCAGTATTTTCTTGCGCGACAATTTATTGATCTTCAACCACCGGCATATTCAGGATATCCTCATAATCAGCAAAGTACTGACTCGTGTCATCTACATCCACATTGGTGCCGGCGTTGATAATATCCGCCATTATGTCATCACTCAAGTTATCATCCGGAGCAGCCATTTGTATCTTCAAGATAACACATAGATAGAATTATTATGGTACATAACATAAGTACATGTGATAACACATATAGAATTACTAAATCCAATTAAATATAATAACACATAATATTTCATAAGGATAAACATAAGAATTACATAAGGTATAGGCTTTGGAATCGAATCAAAAACACTTTCGATCCAAAAACATGGAAATAAGTACATATATATATACACATAGAATGATACAATATATTTTCTCTCTCTCTCAACACATAGAAATAAGTGCATATGTCTATATCTCTAGATATGCATGTGATAACACATAGAATGTCTCTCTAGATGCAATTTTCTCTCTCTCTCAACTTATGAAAATAAGTACATGTATATATACATATAGAAATAATTAAGTACATATGTATACACATATAGAATCTCTCTCTAGATATATATATATAGAGAGAGATAGAATATATAATTACTAAATCCAATTAAATAAATCTAACATGAAATTAGATAAACTAGTAATAGATAATACATTTTAAAAATTCTAACTAACTAAAAAATTATCTAAAAAACTAACATATATCAACTAACAATCTAACTAATAACATATATCAATTATCTAATAAATCTAACTAACTAAAAAATCTAAGTAACATATAGAATCTCTCTCTAGATATATATATATATATAGAGAGATAGAATATATAATTACTAAATCCAATTAAATAAATCTAACATGAAATTAGATAAACTAGTAATAGATAATACATTTTAAAAATTCTAACTAACTAAAAAATTATCTAAAAAACTAACATATATCAACTAACAATCTAACTAATAACATATATCAATTATCTAATAAATCTAACTAACTAAAAAATCTAAGTAACATATATCAATTATCTAATAAATCTAACTAACTAAAAAATCTAACTAACATATATCAAAAACTATCTAAAAAACTAACTAAACTACTAAATATTATTTATTAGTATTATCTAAAAAACAATTAATTAAAAATCCAACATTATAATCGACGACGGCAGCGAGCTAGGCTGGGCGGGCGGGCGAGTTCGACGACGAGGCCGGGCGGGCGGGGCTCGACGACGGCAGACGAGGCTGGGCGGGCGGGGCTCGACGACGGCAGCTGAGATCACGAGGCCGGGCGGGCGGGCGAGAGCTCGACGGAGGCGGGGCGGGCGGGGCTCGACGACACGGCAGACGAGGCCGGGCGTGCGGGCGAGCTCGACGGCCGCCGGGCGGGGCTCGACGACGGTAGACGAGGCCGGGATCGACGACGAGGCGGGGCTCGGCGACGACGAGGACGAGCTCGGGTGCGGCGGCGGAGACGGGATCGGAGAGACGACGCGCGAGATCGAAGATGAACAGAACAAGTCGATATATATAGGCCGGTACCCTTTAGTCCCGGCTGGTAACACCAGCCGGGACTAAAGGTCATTTAGTACCGGCTGGTAATCTCAACCGGGACTAAAGGCCCAACCCTTTAGTCCCGGCTCGCCTTACAAGCCGGGACTAAAGGGTTTTTAGTCCCGGTTGGTGTTACTAGCCGGGACTAAAAGTATTTTGGGCGGGCACCGAAATTGCCGCCCACCCTTTAGTCCCGGTTCTTGGTCTGGGCCGAGACTGAAGGCCTGAAAATTTTGCCAACCCGCCAGCGTACTTGGAAAGACCTGGGATTTTGATTTTGTTTAATACTAGGTTAATCAATTAATTCCATAGCAACTTCAATACTTTGCAATATTTATTTTAAAAAATTCTATTGATTAACTAATTATTTATTGTAAATAGGAAAATTTTGTAACCTAAAGTTTTTAATTTCTTTTATGAATATAGAATATAAATGTGACTAATACTAAGTATTTTCTTAATGCAAAAATATATTTGTAACTTAAAATTAATAAAACTAATATTATTCGATAGGAAATTTATTATCACATTATTGTAACGTCAATGTTTCAATTTTTTCTCGGTTTTTGACCAAAATTGACAGGAAATTTTTGTTGAACCTATAAAAATAAAGAAAATATAGTATTTTTTGTTCTACAACTTTTTCAAATGAAAAAATGGTCTATATAAGGATTGTAGATATTGATGATATGAACAAACTTGGTATTCAAAACTTTTAAATTTTAGATAATCTAGGGTTCCGAAAACTAGTTTGTAGGCGTCGAAATTTAAAAATCACAAATTTGAACCGGCCAAACTTTCTCAAATGGAAAGTTGACCAAAACAACAATTGTAGATCTTTTTGAGTTTAACAAACTTGGTATTCAAAACTTTTCAATTCGAAGTCATTTAGAGTCTATAATACTAGAGTCAAAGTGTTGTTTTTTCATTTGACCAAATTTGACTTGGTCAAACTTGCTCAAATAAGACACTAAATGACCTCAGATGAAAAAACTCTGAATACCAAGTTTGATCATCTCAGCAAGATATACAATTGTTACATAGCTCATTTCCCATTTGAGAAATTTTTATCAAACACTAGTCACAACTTCTTGAATCTCATATAGACTATCTAAAACTATGTCACACACTTGTGAAAATTGAACTACATTTTGTTCAAGCTTTCTCAAATGAAAAAATGGCCTATATAAGGATTGTATATATCGATGATATGAACAAACTTGGTATTCAAAACTTTTCAATTTTAGACAATCTAGGGTTCCGAAAACTAGTTTGTAGGCGTTGAAATTTAAAAATCATAAATTTGAACCGTCCAAACTTTCTCAAATGGAAAGTTGACCAAAACAACAATTGTAGATCTTTTTGAGTTTAAAAAACTTGGTATTCAAAACTTTTCAATTCGAAGTCATTTAGAGTCCATAATACTAGAGTCAAAGTGTTGTTTTTTCATTTGACCAAATTTGACTTGGTCAAACTTGCTCAAATGAGACACTAAATGACCTCAGATGAAAAAACTCTGAATACCAAGTTTGATCATCTCAGCAAGATATACAATTGTTACATAGCTCATTTCCCATTTGAGAAATTTTTATCAAACACTAGTCACAACTTCTTGAATCTCATATAGACTATCTAAAACTATGTCACACACTTATGAAAATTGAACTACATTTTGTTCAAGCTTTCTCAAATGAAAAAATGGCCTATATAAGGATTGTATATATCGATGATATGAACAAACTTGGTATTCAAAACTTTTCAATTTTAGACAATCTAGGGTTCCGAAAACTAGTTTGTAGGCGTCGAAATTTAAAAATCACAAATTTGAACCGTCCAAACTTTCTCAAATGGAAAGTTGACCAAAACAACAATTGTAGATCTTTTTGAGTTTAACAAACTTGGTATTCAAAACTTTTCAATTCGAAGTCATTTAGAGTCCATAATACTAGAGTCAAAGTGTTGTTTTTTTCATTTGACCAAATTTGACTTGGTCAAACTTGCTCAAATGAGACACTAAATAACCTCAGATGAAAAACCTCTGAATACTAAGTTTGATCATCTCAGCAAGATCTACAATTGTTACATAGCTCATTTTCCCATTTGAGAAATTTTTATCAAACACTAGTCACAACTTCTTGAATCTCATATAGACTATCTAAAACTATGTCACACACTTGTGAAAATTGAACTACATTTTGTTCAAGCTTTCTTAAATGAAAAATGGCCTATATAAGGATTGTAGATATTGATGATATGAACAAACTTGGTATTCAAAACTTTTCAATTTTAGACAATCTAGGGTTCCGAAAACTAGTTTGTAGGCGTTGAAATTTAAAAATCACAAATTTGAACCATCCAAACTTTCTCAAATGGAAAGTTTACCAAAACAACAATTGTAGATCTTTTTGAGTTTAACAAACTTGGTATTCAAAACTTTTCAATTCGAAGTCATTTAGAGTCCATAATACTAGAGTCAAAGTGTTGTTTTTTCATTTGACCAAATTTGACTTGGTCAAACTTGCTCAAATGAGACACTAAATGACCTCAGATGAAAAAACTCTGAATACCAAGTTTGATCATCTCAGCAAGATCTACAATTGTTACATAGCTCATTTTCCCATTTGAGAAATTTTTATCAGACACTAGTCACAACTTCTTGAATCTCATAGACTTTCTAAAACTATATCACACACTTGTGAAAATTGAACTACATTTTGTTCAAGCTTTCTCAAATGAAAAAATGGCCTATATAAGGATTGTAGATATTGATGATATGAACAAACTTGGTATTCAAAACTTTTCAATTTTAGACAATCTAGGGTTCCGAAAACTAGTTTGTAGGCATCGAAATTTAAAAATCACAAATTTGAACCATCCAAACTTTATCAAATGGAAAGTTTACCAAAACAACAATTGTAGATCTTTTTGAGTTTAACAAACTTGGTATTCAAAACTTTTCAATTCGAAGTCATTTAGAGTCCATAATACTAGAGTCAAAGTGTTGTTTTTTCATTTGACCAAATTTGACTTAGTCAAACTTGCTCAAATGAGACACTAAATGACCTCAGATGAAAAAACTCTGAATACCAAGTTTGATCATCTCAGCAAGATCTACAATTGTTACATAGCTCATTTTCCCATTTGAGAAATTTTTATCAAACACTAGTCACAACTTCTTAAATCTCATATAGACTTTCTAAAACTGTCACACACTTATGAAAATTGAACTACATTTTGTTCAAGCTTTCTCAAATGAAAAAATGGCCTATATAAGGATTGTTGATATTGATGATATGAACAAACTTGGTATTCAAAACTTTTCAATTTTAGACAATCTAGGGTTCCGAAAACTAGTTTGTAGGCGTCGAAATTTAAAAATCACAAATTTGAACCGTCCAAACTTTATCAAATGGAAAGTTGACCAAAACAACAATTGTAGATCTCAAATGAAAAAATGGCCTATATAAGGATTGTGAAGTCATAACATATTACATAATATCCATCTCTAAAATATAATATATTAAACATGCATCGTTGTATCATGCAGGCACAATAGTAAATTTCTTCTTGACGTATGACCCTTGGTTATGATCTTGTCGTAACCATGGAGTGTCTTCATCATTTAACATGATGCTTGGATCTTTCTTCACTATGAAGGGTGGAATTCGGACATTTCTTTCGTAATCTTCTGACATGTCTGACTTGTCTTCAATTCCTACTATATTTATTTTCCCAGAAAGAATTATGTGGCGCTTTGGCTCATTGATCATTGAGTTGATGTCTTCGTTTTTTCCTCTCTTTGATTTTGTAGACATGTCTTTCACATAGAACACCTGACTCACATCGGCAGCAAGGACGAATGGTTCCTCTTTGTATCCAATATTGTTGAGGTCCACTGTTGTCATTCCATACTCTTTGTCGACTGTTACCCCTCCTCCGGTCAGCTTCACCCATTGGCACCGGAACAAAGGGACTTTAAAATTAGGTGCGTAGTCTAGTTCCCATATCTCTTCTATGCGGCCATAATATGTTTGTATATTCCCATTTGGATCTGTGCCATCTATGCGAACACCACTATTTTGATTGGTGCTCCTTTTATCTTGGGCAACTGTGTAAAATGTATTCCCATTTATCTCATACCCTTGGTACGTGAGGATATGCCACGATGGCTGCCTAGCCAACAAATATAGTTGCTCATCAATATTGTCATCGCCTTGACATTCTTTTCACAACCAACCACTGAAACTTTCCATGTGCTGACGCCTAATCCAAGCTTCAGTCTTCCCTGGAAACTTGGATCGTAAGAACTCCTTATGTATCTCGATATACGGATGCACCAATGACGAGTTCTGAAGAACTGTGTAGTGTGCTTTATTGAAATAATCGTCTTCCATGCCGATATATGTTTTCTTCCCTAAAGTTCCTTTACCACTGAGTCTCCCCTCATGTCGTGATTCGGGAACGCCAATCGGGGCAATGTCAGGAATAAAGTCAACACAGAACTCAATGACCTCCTCTGTTCCATAGCCCTGGGCGATGCTTCCTTCAGGCTTAGAATGGACTTTCACATATTTCTTCAAGACTCCCATAAACCTCTCGAAGGGGAACATGTTATGTAAGAACATAGGTCCAAGAATACTAATCTCCTTCACCAAATGAACTAGGATGTGTGTCATGATATTAAAGAAGGATGGAGGGAACACCAACTCAAAGTTGACAAGACATTGAACCACATCATTCTGTAGAGTAGCTAGTTCCACTGGATTGATTGCCTTCTGAGAAATTGCATTGAGAAATGCACATAGCTTCACGGTGGCTAGACGTACATGTGGAGGTAGAATTCCTCTTAAAGCAACTGGAAGCAATTGCGTCATAAGCACGTGGCAGTCGTGGGACTTTAAGTTTAGGAATTTTTTATCTGGCACATTTATTATACCCTTTATATTGGAGGAGAATCCCGATGGGACCTTGATGCTGCTTAGACATTCGAACATGCTGTCCCTCTCTTCTTTGCTAAGCGTGTAGCTAGCAGGACTTAAGTAATGACGTCCATCACCTGTCTTCTCTGGATGAAGGTTGTCTCGTTCTTTCATGCACTGCAAGTCCTGGCGTGCTTCAAGTGAATCCTTTGGCTTCCCGTACACACCCATGAATCCTAACAGGTTCACACAAAGATTCTTTGTCAGGTGCATCACGTCGATTGCGTGGCGGACCTCTAGGACTTGCCAATAGGGTAGCTCCCAAAAGATGGACTTCTTCTTCCACATGGGTGCATGTCCATTAGCATCTTTGGGAATAGATTCACTGCCTTGTCCCTTTCCAAATACTACTTTCACATCCTTGACCATTGCGAGTACATCTTCCCCGGTTCGGTTATGAGGCTTCTTCCGGTGGTCTGGCTTACCTTTAAAATGCTTCCCTTTTTTCTTACTTGGTGATTCAAAGGAAGGAATTGACGATGGCCAAGGTACATGACCTTTCGACATCTTTTCAAATATATACTGTCAAGGTCATCAAAACAATGTGTGCATGCATTATATCCTTTGTTTGTCTGACCTGAAAGATTACTTAAAGCAGGCCAATCATTGATGGTTACGAACAACATTGCTCGTAGGTCAAAGTGTTCTTGTTTGTACTCATCCCAGACACGTACACCTGGTTTGTTCCATAAAACTAGAAGTTCTTCAACTAATGGCTTCAGATATACATCAATATCGTTGCTAGGTTGCCTCGGACCTTGGATGAGGATCGGCATCATAATGAACTTCCGCTTCATGCATAATCATGGAGGAAGGTTGTAGATACATAGAGTAACTGGCCAAGTGCTATGACTAGTGCTCTGCTGTCCAAAAGGATTCATACCATCTATACTTAAGGCGAACCTTAAGTTTCTAGCCTCATTTGCAAACTCTGAAAATTCTCTGTCTATCGCTCTCCACTGGGACCCATCAGCTGGGTGTCTCAGCATATTGTCTACCTTACGGTCTTCTTTATACCACCGCAACAACTTTGCGTGGTCTTTATTTCTGAACAAACATTTTAAGCGTGGTATTATGGGAGCATACCACATAATCTTGGCAGGGATTTTCTTTCTAGGACGTTGTTCACCCTCGACGTCACCGGGATCATCGCGCCTGATCTTATACCGCGATGCTTTACATACCGGGCATTCATCCAAATTCTCGTATTCATTGCCATGGTAGAGGATACAGTCATTAGGACATGCATGTATCTTCTGGATTTTTAATCCCAAAGGGAGACAACCTTTTTTGCTTCGTACGTAGTGGTGGGCAATTCATTTGGCTTCGGAAGCATCTTCTTTATAAGGTTTAATAAATTCCCAAATGCCTTATCGGATACACCATTCTTTGCCTTCCACTGTAGCAATTCCAGTGTTGTACCCAGCTTTTTTTGCCCCTCTTCGGCCGTCGGGTATAGCAACTTCCTATGATCCTCAAGCATGCGCTCCAACTTAACTTTCTCTTTTTCACTTTCCCATTCTTGTTGTGCATCACGAATGGCATCGCCAAGAGCATCACCGAGATCATCTTCTACCGCTACCTCTTCTTCATCTTCCCCTATTGTAGTATCATCAAAGGCACCATACTGAGCAATAATGTCATCAATGTCTAAATCTTCTCCTTCACCTTCTTCCATTATGACCCCGCTTTCTCCATGCTTAGTCCAACATATATAGTTTGACATGAAACCTGACTTAAGCAAATGTGAATGAAGACTCATTGAGCTTGAATATTCCTTTAAATTCTTACATAGGGCACATGGACAGCATATGAAACCATCCCGCTTATTTGCCTCGGCCACACCTAAGAAATAGTGCAAGCCCTCTATAAAGTCTTGGGAGCGGCGATCGGTATTGTACATCCAATGGCGTGACATAATCTGTATTACACGACAAATTATGAAAACCTTGAACATAATTAAGTATTTTATTACACAACATAAATGACACACACACGGTTGATTAATTAACTAAGCCTGGCTACAACGTAAGCAATCCCAACTATCACTAAACAAACTAAAACTACAATGCACTTCAGTAACATAATTATTTTGTGATCGTACGCAACTAAAACAGACAAATCATTCTTCTGTTGAATATCAATAAGCTTCTCCTACTGGCTCACTGCCTCATCAGCAGCAGCCGCTACCTCAAGCGCACCCAAATTCTGCACGTATGTAGCATAATCTTCCTCCCAGTACCAACCATCGCATCCATTGCCCTCCCACTGAAATTAAAGCCAAAAAATATTTAGTCAAAAATATTCAAGAAAAGCAGGTCAATTAGCCATAATTATAAAATGCGTAAGAAACTCACATCGCGATCCGGGCACTTGTAGAAAACACGACCCTTGTTGGGTCCCTGTCTCTTGACTCGGTACTCCATCACAATCTTCTGCTTACACTTGCCGCAGATAATGAGAGGGAGTTCTGGCCTCAGTCGTTTCGCAACCGAACGAGAGGCTGAGGATCCAGTAAAAGTTGTCATCTACTTTCTATACTTATTTTTGCAAACTAGTGTAAATTTCATATTTTCAAATATCCATCAAATTATAGCTCAAAAACATGTTTCAATAAATAACCATCCGTACTAGTTGACCTTGCTTACGTGATCATCTCGGCGAGCATTTCTCCACCGGACGGCACCGTACTTGGCCAAGGAAGAGCTCCGATTCTACGAGAAAGGGAACACGGTCTTCCACGGCCGTTGCCGCTCTCCCTCGTAGAATCAAAGCTCCTCCTTGACGTCCGTTACCGCTCGGCAGAGAACATGCTTGCCGAGCTGAACACGGTCCGCAAGTTCAACTAGTACGGATTTTCTACAATTTTCTAACAATTTTCTAAGTTTTTCATTTCATGGAAAAATTAATTCTAAAATCACGTAAGCCACCGGGGACGAGAATGGCGCGTGCTCCAGCGAGGACGAGCGAGGCGTGATTTTGATGAACTAATTTAACTTTTGTTTATCCAAACATATATGCAAATCATCATGTGATTTTGAGCTAAAAATGACATATAAAATCATAATAAAGTCCAACATATAAAGTTACACATGCATCTACATCGCAAAATGAGATAAGCTACTGATAAAACATAAGAGGATTAAGTTTGTTACCTCCAAAATCGAAGAGCAACACCAATGGAGGGGGAGAGTGCAAGAACAACAGCAAGCTGTGAAGAACAGAGGCAATGAGTTTGAATAATGGAATGGCTCGGGCTCGGGGAGGAAGAATTGAGCAGAATTATAGGCCGGGATAATTAGTCCCGGTTAGGGGTCCAAACCGGGACTAAAGATTAATCTTTATTCCCGGGGCATAACCCAAACCGGGACTAAAAGCTTTAGTCCCGGCTGGTATTACCAACCGGGACTAAAGGTTTAGTCCCGGTTGGTAATACCAGCCGGGACTAAAGATCCCTGCCCCGCGGACGACCGTTGGGCAGGGACCTTTAGTCCCGGTTGGTATTACCAACCGGGACTAAAGGGTCCTTTAGTCCCGGGGGCAAAAAATGCCGAGGCTAATGCTAAATTGGGACATCGTTCTAAAGTCTGTTCTCTAGTAGTGGTTTACACCCATACACGTTCGTCTGACCGCTTTGATTCACTATATTAATTCGTGCCGGTGGAAATGATATATCAACTACTTCAATAATGAGGTGATACACCTACATGCAGTCCTTTGCACCATTGGATGGCACCCACACGCTGTAGTATGTCTGTCTATCGTGATTTGTAGTGATGCATTTCCTAATTTCATTCAAAAGTTTATGAGAAGTGCTCCAATACCCAATTAGTGAACACAATGTCGGACAACCTGTGGAGGCAATTGGTGTCATGGATCGAGTAGAAGTTGTGTCAATTTTACAAAAAGTTCACCCTTGGCAGGCATATCAGGTGGTGGATCGAACATTCAGTTTCGTTAGTATATATAATGCATTTATGTGAACACCGAAGTGAATATGTCTAACTACACATTTAATTGTTTTGTAGGTTCAACATACTCAAATGCATGTTGAGATGGGGTTCTTAAACCCGTGGTCAGGGATTGCTGTTTTTGATGAATTGACAAAGGGCTTGATGTTTAATAAGTCACCTCCATACTTGTAGCCATGCTATGTAAGTTTGCAAATGTCTCATTTTATAGTACACATTACATGTTGAGTGGTTCAGCCCAGCTACTTTCTATGGGGACATTGTGAATGCAGGAACCATTATATATGTCCATTTTGACATCATCTTACATGAATGCTCTCTCACTGTTTTCGGCTAACCAATTTGGAGATATCTGGGTTGCAATCTCTTGGCGGCTTCATTATGGAGTGATTTCGTGAGTGGGATGAATCTGATGCGCATGTAGTCTCATCTATGATCTGTCATCCGACTCAGAGGTTGGCCCCTGAAGCCCTTCAGTAGTCAATTGACAACCTAGCGATCTACTTAGACTGTGCAGCAAAGCTTGTGTTAACTGTGTTTCATCTTTTTTTCTTGTGTTGCAGACAATAGTGTCATCTTTAGTAGAGCTGACCATTTTGGAGATATCTGGGCTGCAAGAAGATCTTGGCGGTTTCATTATAGAGTGATTTCGTGAGTAGGATGAATCTGATGCGCATGCAGCCTCATCAATAATCTTTCCTCCAGCTCAGGGTTGGCCCCTTAAGCCCTTGAGTCAATTGACAACCTAGCGACCTACTTAGACTGTGTAGTAAAGCTTGTCTTAACTGTGTTTCACATTTTTTTCTTGTGTTGTAGATAGTAGTGTCATCTTTAGTGGAGCTGACCATTTTGGAGATATCTGGGCTGCAAGAAGATCTTGGCAGTTTCATTATGGAGTCCATCACCTTATCTGCTACAGTCCCTGACCTTGGAATGCCAGTTTCATTTTGGACGTCTGTTTGTGTTCTGAAAACTATATATTCGTTGTGGTTGGATTTGAACGTTATGTCGCTGTAGTTTAAAACTATGTATATTGCTGTCGTTTTGTATCGATAGTTGTCTCGGTGGTGTTTTGAAAAATATATATGTTGTTGGCGATGCGTAAGCCATGAAATTTTTGCATTATTGTTGGTGTTATAATGTATTGTGAACAATAATGATGCACAGTAGTAAAGTCAGCGGTAATGGACAAAACATTACTGCCAGAACAAACACAACAGCGGCGGTGACGCTGCCCCTGTAACACCCTAAAATTTGCGTAATTTTAAAATAGGCGAAAACGATTTAATTATGTATTTTTGTGAGCATTTGAATTTAGGAAAATAATAATTTTTATCAAATTAAAATCAAATATAGGTCTACATACATGTATGTGCATTCATGCTGCTGCATATTACTTTTGTATTGTGTGGTTTAAAATCAAATTTCAAAATGATTTGAATTTGCATTCAAAACTTGGTTGGAAATTAGTTTAGAAAAATGGAAAAGGATTTTTCCCTCCCTTCCTCGAATTCGGCCCGCTGGCCTGCTTCTCCGCGCTGGCCTAGCTTTGCCTCCCTCCCACGCCCGCGACAGTTCCTATCTCCGCGGCCCAGTTCCGCGCCCCGCGGCCCAGCCGAAGGCCTAGGTCCGTGTCGCGCTCTCCTTTCCCTTTCTCTCTCGCTGACATCGCGGCCCACGCCTTTTCTTTCACTGACAGCCTGGGCCCACATGTCAGAGCCATCTTCTTTAGCTCGTGTTCGAGCAGGACTCAGCGCCGCCGTGATCGTGTCTGTCCCCGCCACGAGTCCTCACGGTGGCGTGGTCCCCACATCGCCCAGCCTCATAAAAGCCAAGCCCGAGCCTACGTCGCCTCCCTATTCCACCTTAGAGCAAGCTTTCACCCTCGCCTAGAGCTCGTAGCCGCCTGGCCCTAGCGCCATCGCCGCCATCAGGTTCAAGCCGCTGTCGCGTGTCGTCGTCGGTTCCCCGCTCGAGATTTCGATTTCGGTGAGTCCGCCGTCGCTCCCTCTTTCTCCTAGTGTCTTCGGTTCATCAAACGGTGCCCATAGGCTTTAAAACAAGAGCGTCGCCCGCTCCGGCAATGGCGCCGTCGCATCGGACTGTTCTGGCCAGTGAGCTTCCTATTCCCCTGCCCAATTCAATCCTGGCCACCCGAATAAAATCCAGCGGCCCAAGATCAAGGATACCCCTTTGTCTTGTAGTTTTGCAAAAGAGCCCTTATAAATATTTAGTTTGTAACCCGCAGTCCATAGCGTCTTTCCAGATTTCGTTTTCTTCTTTTGAATGCGTACTTTATTCGGTTAGATCTGACATACGTTTTCAGCTATTTACAGTTTTGCCACTAGATTTGTTTAGGCCATAACTTTTTCGTTTTAACTTCGATTTACTCCATTCAACTTGTGTTAGGTTAGTAATTCCATAAACTACATATTCATACTACTGTTAAGTATATTTTCAACTTTTAAGATTCGAGGTTAGATTTAATCTATTATTTTACTAAAAGAAATCTTGTTTAATTCATAACTTCTTTTTTTTAGCTCTAATTTTTGTGATCTTCACGTATGTGTGTTCATAGAGAGACGTAGATTCATTTTCCAAACTTTTCATCTTGATTTTATGTTGTTGGTATATTGTTCTAATCTATAGCTTTTGTTTGCTATGCATGATTGCTTCTGGATGCTTGTATGTTGTTGTGATTATCGAGTATAGATGGTGAGCAATTCGTGGGAGATCAAGGGTACTACTTTGACGAGCAGGATCAACAGGAGTACTTTGTTCAAGGCAAGTATAGCATGGGACCGTCCTTATTTCCTATTCACTTTAATACATTAAATTCATGTTGCATGTGTCACCTTGATAGAGATTCCCTAGAATTGAACTTATACCTTGTCACCTACGGGATATGCATTGTGTAGCTTTGCTAGTGCTCAATTAAACCATGATCTTGTAACTTGACTAATGGTATATGTAATAAACATTAAAATATGACTTTTTAGCAACTTGGAAACAGGGGGCTGGAATGTTTAGCTACTTTCTAAATGCTTCAGATTCCTCTCCCTAAGGACTTATTTGTAAGTGATCATCCGAGACTTATAGTACAGCTGTGAGGGCTACATGGCTCTGGCTTTAGCTCAGTATGAGGACATTTTCTAGCTTTTTAGTGGTAACCTTTATTAGCGTAAGAATGGCTTGCCGAATCGGGCATAGTGCAGCCTCTGTCCCCTTGTGTATAGGCTGCACATCATTGTGCCATCGGGAAGGAGGGCTCTATATCTGTTTACCGAGTGAATCTAATGGCCCTAATTTATTAGACGAACCTTTGAAAGGCTTCATAGTGACCCCTGCCAGCTTATCTTAGAAGTGTTTTGAGAGTTGTAAACCCGGGCATATGGGTATCATGACTCACAGTGCAAGTGTACAACCTCTGTAGAGTGTAAAACTGGTATATCAGCCGTGCTCACGGTCACGAGCGGTCTTGGAACATTTATGAAATAGATGAACGCTAAGAATTATCTGTTTATTCTATTCATTATTCATGTTTACTTTGATCATGTGTTTTGCTTTGGGAATTGAAACAACTTGTTGCTACTCTTATGCTAAAATTGTGACAACGAAAAGCTAAATGTTGTTAAACCTGTGTCAAGCCTTTTGAGCCTCATGAACCCCATGTTACACTTATTGAGTATGACATGTACTTACGCTTATTTATTTTCATTATTTGGATAAAAATCCCGGATGGGTAACATATGGCTATGGTAATAACGATTTCCCTGAGGATTACTAGACTTGTGGTCAACCAGTTGACGTTCCTATGATATGGAGCTTCTGCAAGAGATCTTTTCTTTATACTTCCGCTACATATATGTGAAGACTATGTTCTATTATTCGTGATGTAATAAACACTTGTGATGATACTATTCATAATTTGTCGGCTTATGTGTGAGACTGATCTCTAGGCACACATAAGATTTTGCATCCCATTTTATCCTTAAAATTTGGTGTGATAGCCCCTCATTACTGCCGGAGGGAGCACCGACCGCATGCGCTGGCACCTACATCACCGCTGGATGGTACTCCAGACCAGCATTGATGTTATCGTCTTCATAGCCGGATGGTACGGCGGGCCGACATTGATGTTCTCGTCATCACAACCGGATGGTATGCCAGTCCAGCATCAATAGATCTATCATCACCACTGGTTGGTACGCTGGCCCAGCGATGATAGGTACATCATCACCACCGGATGCTACGGCGAACCAGCATCGGTGGTTGCATCAACACCGCTGGTTGGTATGCTGGCCCGGCGTCGATGGACGCATCATCACCACCGGACGGTACGCCAAGCCGGCGTCGATGGATGCATCATCACCGCCGGACGGTATGCTAGACCGACGTCAATGGCACATCTTCACCGCCTGATGGTATGCTGGACCAAAGTCGAAGGTCACATTATTACTACCGGATGATATGCCAATCCGGCGGTGGTAAGATATCGTCACCGCCGTATGGTATGCTAGACTGACGGTGGTAAATTACCGTCACCGCCAGTGTGCAACCGGCGGAGATAAAGGTTGCCGTTCACCGCCAACATACACCAACGGGGGCCAAAACTGTCGATAATGGGGGTTCTGGAGCCGACGGTGTTTAGCTTTCTATAGTTGTGAGAACCACGTCCAGACATGCGCTACACCAAGACAAGACGACGATCCTTGCCAGCCAAGTTTGCTAGGTTCCCTCTTTTAGGCTCACGATGCTTCGGTCAGGAGAACCTATCTCTTTGTACATGACCTGGCCCCAAACTCTATATAAGGGTAGCCAGGGCACCCTTCCAAGGGTCGAGACTCTCGAATCCCTCATTCAGGCAGTCCCTCTCTATTCTCCTACCTCTTTCCACTCTTCTTGCATGCCTCGTTGTAAGAACTTCAGAGCATTCAATCGAGGAACACGCACTTGATCTTCTCTAAGACTAGACGTAGAGCTCCGGCCTGAACCAGTATAATTCCTTTTATCTTTTAGATGCTACCATCATCTTCCTGGAGCAGCGCGATGATCATACAAATTTACTAGTCGGTCTATAAAACACCGACAATAAGCATTCTATAAAAGTTTAAAACAATTTTAATGAAGTGAGACTATACATTCTTGGCAAATAGAAACATCTCTCTCTTAGTCATATAATTATGCGTGAGATGTATCCATTTGTGAACAATATGCAATACTGCTTTATTAAAATTATTTGAAATTTTATGCATTGATTATATACCAAAATCATGTTATCATGCAAGTTTATAGATTTTTCTAACCAAGTTTAGATATTATTACATTTATTCTATAGTAATGAAATAAAATAATTACAATAATAACTAAATCTATTCATATAATTCTGCAAATTGATGTAACAACATATTTTGGGTCCATAGGCTTTCCATTAAAAAGTTCAACCAATTTTAATAAAGTAGGACTATACATTCTTTAAACATAGAAACATCTCTTGCTTAGTCATAAAACTATGTGTGAGATGTATTTATTTGTGAATAATGTGCAATACTGCTTTATTAAAATTATTTAAATTTTTTGTACAATGATTACACATCAAAATCATGTTGCCGTGCAAGTTTGTACATCTTCCTAACCAAGTTCAGATATTATTACATTTGAATTTTAATATATGAGAACTTCAGATATAATTTCAGGACTATAAATGAATTCAAATGAAAATATTGACAAGTACAAAGTTTTAGACCTTATTGAGATTTATCGTTTTGGTTTTAGTCATTTTCCCATATTAGTTCGTTTGAATAATTTAAAATTTTGAATTCCAAATTATGAGAACTTCAAACAAAATTTTAGAATAGTAAATGATTTAAAATGAAAAAAATAGTCAACTCTAAATTTTTAGAACTCATCAGACCTATAACTTTTGTTTTGATTATTTCTTCGTTCGAGTCTGTTTGAACAATTTAAAAATTTTACTTTAAAAATATAACAAGCTCTTCATCTAATTTGGAGTTCGAATATAAAATTCACAAATCAAAACACCAAAGTCAAATCATGCACAGCACATGCACCACAGCACCAGCTGCACCCACGCAGAAAATCAGCATCATTCATCATGTGCGTGTTTAGTTCGTAAATTTGGCTACGGTAGCATTTTTGTTTTTATTTGGCAATTAGTGTTTAATTATGGACTAATTAGGCTTAAAACGTTCGTCTCGCAATTTCTAACCAAACTGTGCAATTAGTTTTTTTTCGTCTATATTTAATGCTCCACGCACGTATCGCAAGATTCGATATGATGACTATTATAGCACTTTTTGAAAAACTTTTTGGGAACTAAACAAGCACTAAATCAAGTACAGCAGCAGCACGCGGTTTTCCCTGTATGTTTTGTTTTGTTTTGTTTTGTTTGGAGTGCTCCACGCAATGAATCGCTCTTATTTAGTTCAAAAAAAACTTTTCTCAAAAAGTGATATAGTAATCATCACATCGAATATTGTGATACGTACATAAAACATTAAATGTAGATAAAAAAAAATTAATTACACAGTTTGGTTGGAAATCGTGAGACGAACGTTTTGAGCCTGATTAGTCTATGATTAAATACTAATTATTAAATAAAAATGAAAGTGCTACAGTAACCAAATTATCAAATTTCACTCAACTAAGCACACCCGGAGTCTAAGCGGAAAAAAATCCCATGCATACGGTATGCACCGTGTAGTCGTGCATATCGTACATCTGAACCGTGCCACGTGGGCGCTTTGTGCATCCGATGGGAGGTGTTCAGCGGCTGACCGCATGGAAGCCAAGTGGGCCAAAGCACAGAGCCGAGTGGGCCGAAGCACGCATGCGGAGTGGATGAGGACAGACGTCGATTCTCTTTAAGTGGACACGTAGCGTGTATGCACAAAAGCTGAGTGAATACCGTATGCATAGAATTTTTTCCCGTCCAAGCGAGCAGAGCTGCAGAAGACAGCGCCAGCGGGAGACCAAATGCCTCCCACGCGGAGCAGACCACTAGTTGCCGAGGAGCCCAGTAGGACACGCCCAGGAAGCCTAGCACGGGATAAGCAATCAATAACATAAAACAATATTTACAACTATATATAAACACTAATCATCTTGTAGTCTAGTGGTTAGCATTTGGGTTAGTGTAGCGTGGGTTTGAACCCCGCCTGCTTTGGCTTTTTTTATTCTTTTTGATTTGACATTTTTTCTTTGTGCGCAGCAGAACAGAAAAAACTTGACCACGCAAGCTCACTAGGGCGCCTAGGCCGCGCGCTCGCTGGCCGTGTGCGCCTTCAACTGGCCAACCTGGCTATGTGGCAAATTTTTTTTAAAAAAAGATCGACCCATACTAATATGTGTATGTTATATAATAGCTAGTTTGACTATAAGGATATGTACGTAACAATGTGAAGAACAAATTTAGACAGGAAGGAAATGAGCCGTTCTCTTTTCTCTTGTCTGGTTTCCAATACATAAACCCTCCTATATATAATCATACATGTGAGATGGAGTTACAAGAATTGGTGCTAGGAGAGTTACACTGTTGATATAAATTAACGCACATAGAATAATCCGCAAGCGCACGGATAATATACCGATGTAGCACTTCACCGGAAGTAACCTAGTTTTATATCGATCTCATAGAAACGTGTGTGAGAATAACTAAATCTAACTTAACCCAACTTCACAATCAAGGCTAGATAACAGGAGTATAAAGGAGATTACAAAGGTCTTCTAGTTCTAACTTCGGTAAGCTTTGTCTTCTATTGTTCAATTCTAGGGATATTATTAAAGAAAACACAGGTAGAGTATGTTTTCTATAGTAACAAGGTCCTGCTAAGCCTACAAACAGGAGGTGGATTACAAAGGATTCAACGAGGCTATAAGAGTCACCCTCGCGAGCTACCACCGATCTGGAATATAGGGTACATCCACGAGTAACCGAGTCTAAGCACCACGCTTACACTACGAATACTACTTTAACCCAGGAGCCATAAGGATTAGAGTACTCAAAACAGAGTCGCAAATATGAAGAACAATATGAACAAGATATTTACTTGAATTAGAAGTCGACTACCAGAGAATCTTAGAAGCAAGCTCAAGAAAAACTTGATTCTACCAGGGTACAAGCCGTAGAGAGAGCATCGACAGGCCAGCACTTCCTCCAAACTCTTCCCTCTCACTCTATCTCTCTATTTCTAATACAAGACTAGATCATATTATGGACTAATCTTCTCTTGATTTCTAGCTCTGATCCTAGTTGAAATATGAATTAGGGTTTCTAGCCCTCAGGCTCTCATGATCAAATGCATCTCTCCCATGGAGAGAGGGGGAGGTACAGGCAGGAATATATAGGGGCCTTCAAGCATCCTAGGCCCTTAGATCAAACCGATTTAAAAGGATGACGTAGATGCAAACCCTAAGGCGGTGGAGAACCGACATAGCGAGGAGGGACTGACAGGGTGGTCCCACAGGCCGACCAGCCTAACAGTGGGTCCCTGTCAGTGGCTCGAGCCCTGCTTCGGTGGAGTACCTCCTGGAGTCTTCTAGAGTCTTCCCACGTAGGTACCACTACGGAATTCCGTGATTTCCTTCAACGAATAGGTCCTCCTTGGCGGTTTTCTGATTAAATCCTGCTGGAAACATATATTTACCAAAACTCGTGGAATTTATCAGTTACAACCCCTAAGTCTATGTTGATGATCCATTTTAGTCATTTATATAAGGTATATTGACAGTTTGTGATGTATGTTAACGACCGTCAACATACACCATGGATGAAGTAGAAGGTTATAGCTTTGATAGTATAGGGGTTATGGATATCCACATTAATATTTCATAACGCTCCCCCTTGGATTTCCATTAACAGGTGAATTGCATGCTTTGTTAAACACCTTGCCAAGGAAAGACCCAGTGGGAAAAAAACCATGGCTAAGGAAAAAAGGGTACAGGCATATTCACTCCCCCTGATGGCAACATCACTTGATGTCTTTCAGCCATCGCAATCCAATACCATCCTTTTGAAGAACATGAGTGAAGAAAAACTTTGGTGAGATGTGTTTCACTCTATCTCCTTTTATGTACCCATCTTTCAATTGAGTTATGCAAGCTGCATTGTCTTCATGTATAACCTTTGGTGCTTCCTTTTCTGAAAATAAATTGCATACCTTGTGACTATGATGTGTCATATTTCTCAACCAGACATATTCTCTGCTAGCTTCATGGATAGCCAAAATTTTTGCATGGTTAGATGAAGTTGATGCTATAGTTTGCTTCATTGAACGCAATGAAATAGATGCACCACCACACATAAATACATATCCTGTTTGTGAATGACCATTGTGTGGAACAGATAGATATCCTGCATATGCAAAACCAACTAATCCCTCCATGCATTTGTTAGAAAAATATAGACCCATGTCCTTCGTACCTTACAAATAACAAAGTACATGTTTTATCCCATTCCAATGTCTTCTAGTAGGACAGGAGCTATATCTTACTAATAAATTAATAGCAAATGCAATATCAGGTCGTGTATGAGTAGATAGATACATTAGTGCTCCTATAGCACTTAGATACGGCACCTCAGGACAAAAATTTCACTATCACATTCCGGAGGTCGAAAAGGATCTTTGGTTACATCAAGGGATCTAACAACCATTGGGGCACTTAATGGATGTGCTTTATCCATGTGAAATTGCTTTAGTATTTTCTATGTAAGTCGCTTGATGCAAAATAACTCCATCTTTAAGATGTTATATTTGCAAACCAAGGCAAAACTTTGTTTTCCCTAGATCCTTCATTTCAAATTCTTTGTTCAAACAATCTTTGGCCTCGGTGATTCCTTGAGGAGTACCAATTAAGTTAGGATCATCAACATATATAGCTATGATCACAAATTCAGATCCAGATCTTTTTATGAATATACATGGACAAATAGAGTCATTTTTATACCCTTCTTTTATCAAATACCCACTAAGACGATTGTACCACATTCTCCTAGATTGTTTCAACTCATATAGGGATTTGTTCAATTTAATTGAATACTGTTCTCGAGAACCTGCTCCTGGCAGTTTGAATCCTTCTAGTAGTTTCATATATATGTCACTATCAAGTGACACATATAAATATGCTATAACAATATCTATTAGATGCAAGTCAAGATTCTCTTTCATTGCCAGACCTATAAGGTATCTAAAAGTTGTTGGATCCATCACGAGAGAGTATGTTTCTTCATAATCAATTTCAGGTCTTTGGGAGAATCTTGGGCAACCAATCGTGCCTTATATCTTGTGATTTCTCCTTTCTCATTTTGTTTTCTAACAAATACCCATTTATAGCCAACGGGTTTGACACCATTTGTATATACGGGTTACATATCCAAAAACTTCTTATTTTGCGAGAGAATTCAATTCTGCTTGAATTGCATCATTCAATTTTGGCCAATCTTTTCTTTCTTTGCATTCCTCGACTGAGTGAGGTTCTTGATCCTCATTTTTATCCATAACTTCTATCACTAGATTATATGCGAATGCATCATCGATGATGACTTTGTCACAGTTCCAAATTTTTTCCTGACATGACATAGTTTAATGAGATCTCATTTTCTGAAGAATTAGGTACCTTTGTCTCCTCTTGAGTCATGTCTTCATTTCCTTTAGGAGATTTTTTCTGAATTATTATTTCCTCGATTTGACCATCTTGTTTCTTTGCTCCTTTCCATTTTGAGGATTTTTATCATTGGAACCCAATGGTCTACCATGTTTTATAGTAGCCTTTGACTCATTAGCAGTAGATGGTTGTCCCTCTTGGATATTAATTTTTTCAGGAGCATTAGCAGTTGAAATATATGACTTAGTCACTCTTTTTAGGTCTATAAAAGCATCTAACAAATTATTTGCTAAACTTTGTAAATGAATTATCCTTTGAACTTCTTGCTCACATTGTTTTGTACGAGAATCAAAATGAGATAATGATAATTCATTCCAGCTTATTTCTCTATTCAGCTGTTTATTTTCTCCCCCTATTGTTGGGAAATTTGATTCAACAAAATGACAATCAGCAAATCTTGCTATAAATATTTCTCCCATTGATGGTTCAAGATACTTTATTATAGATGGGGATTCATACCCAATATATATTCCCAACCTTTTTTGAGGTTCCATCTTTGTGCGCTTTGGTGGAGCAATTAGGACATACACAACACATCCAAAAATTCTTAGATGGGAAATATCTGGCTCTTTGCCAAAAACCAACTGTAGAGGGGAAGAACTATGGTAACTTGTTGGCCTGATGTGAATTAATGCCGTTGCATGCAAAATAGCATGTCCCCATGCAGACATTGGGAGTTTTGACTTCATAAGTAACGGTCTCGCTATTAATTGGAGACGTTTAATAAATGACTCTGCAAGACCATTCTGTGTATGAACATATGCAACTAGATGTTCAACACTTATTCCAATCGACATGCAATATTCATTGAAACTATTTGATGTAAATTGACCGGCATTATCCAAGCATATAGTTTTGATCGGATTATCCAAAAATTGAGCTCTTAACTTGATTATTTGAGCCAACAACCGCACAAACGCTATGTTGCGGGTTGATAGTAAGGAGATGTGTGACCATCTAGTTGATGCATCAATTAAAACCATAAAATATCTAAATGGTCCACTTGGTGGATGAATTGGTTTAGATATTTCTCCTTGTATGCGCTCCAGAAAAGCGAGGGACTGATGTCCAATTTTAGCCGGTGATGGATGCACAATTAGTTTTCCTTGAGAACATGCGATGCATGGGAAGTCATTTGATTGGAGAATCTTTTCGTTCTTCAGTTTATGCTCGCATGAACGATTAATAATTTTTAGCATCATTACTAATCCGGGATGGCCTAGCCAGTCATGCCATATAATAAAATTGTTATGGTTGGTGAACTTCTGTTCCACCACTATATATGACTCATTCTTTTTGAGACTTGTATAGTATAAACTAGAAAGTAATTCTGGTAATTTCTCCAACACATACTTTTTTCCCGATGATATCTTTGTAATGTTGAGGTACTCCACATTACCCTCACACATTGTCTCTATATGATATCCATTTCGGCGTATATCTTTAAAGCTCAACAAATTTCTTTGAGACTTTGTTTATATCTTCCTTTGTCCCACATGGTAACATTATTGTGGCTCTTTCTGAGCCCTCTATCAATTTAGCACTTCCAGATATAGTATGAACAACTGCATCTTGCAATGTAAGATAGGAAAAATGCATTTTACTTTTCAAGATAGTATGTGTTATTCCACTATCTATAATACATATATTTTCTTCACTTGCAAGCTCTTGAGGCAATGGTTCATCCATTCTCTTCAAAATAAAATATACTAATAAACATTACAATCTATTGAAAGAAAAAAATATTATGTAGTGAAACATATAAAAATAAATATTAATTAAATACAAACATAATACAAATTTATTCATTACTTTATAAGATGAAACATACTTCAATAATACTACTGTTACATCACACTTATTCATGCATGAAGAAGAATTAATGGCAAGATCATTTATTCTTGGATGAAGAAATCATAAACATCAAGATGAGTTGAGGTGTTGTGGTCATATTCTCCAATATCTATCGTACTAAATATATTATCATAAAAAATATTATCACCACTACCACTTGCAAAGTTTGTCTCCATCTTTTTGTTCTTCTTCTCGAGTGGTTCTTGATAGAGATCAACAAGATATTTTAGTGTCCGACAGTTGCGTGCCCAATGAGATCTTCCACCACAACGATGGCATGCATTTTTTGTTTCATCAATTTAGCCTTTATCTTTATCTCCACTTTCTTGTCTCTTATGGAAATTTCATGTGTTCTTGAATTGAACACCATAATTTTCTCTGCCACGACCATGTCCATATCCACGACCACGTCTGCGTCTTTGTCCGTGGCCACGACCACGACCACGACCGCGTCCACTCCTACTATTTTGATTATCATATCTTGCTACATTTACTTCAGGGGGTGGATTTGAACCACTTGGACATGTCTCATGGTTTTTCATCAAAAGCTCATTGTTTTGTTCAGCCACAAGCAAACAAGAAATAAGTTTAGAATATTTCTTGAATTCTTTCTCACGATATTGCTGCTGAAGCAGCACATTTGATGCATGAAATGTTTTCTCTAGCATCTCTTCATCTGTTACTTTTTCTCCACACAACAGTAACAGTGATGTGATTCTAAACATGGCTGAATTGTATTCAGAAATACTTTTATAGTCTTGCAACCTTAGGTGCAACCACTCATAACGAGCTTTAGGGAGGATCACTATTTTTTGTTGATCAAAATTTTCTTTTAGTTTTTTCAAAGAACAAGAGGATCCTTATCATTAAGGTATTAAGCCTTTAGACCTTCATGGATGTGGCGGCGAATGAAAATCAAAGCCTTAGCTTTATCTTGGCTAGATGTATTATTTTTTTCTTTGATTGCATCACCAAGCCCATTGACATTTAGGTGAGTTTCAGCATCTAGCACCCATGACAAGTAATTCTTGCCTGAAATATCTAGAGCTGTGAAATCAAGCTTTGCAAGATTGCACATAGTAAACTACAAAATATATAGATTACGAAATTTAAACAATCATGCAAGAACAAAACATAGAAACAAATACAAATGATAATGTCTTACCACAAAAATAATATTATGATCAATGTAAAGTTTCTTACCTAGTTCTTGATAGCTTTTAGAGATAGTCGTGCTGATAACGTGTTATATAATAGCTAGTTTGACTATCAAGAATATGTATGTAAGAATGTGGAGAACAAATTTAGAGAGGAAGGAAATGAGTTGTTCTCTTTTCTCTTGTCTTGTTTCTAATACATAAGCCCTCCTATATATAGGCATACATGTGAGATGGAGTTACAAGAATTAATGCTAGGAGAGTTACATCATTGATGAAGTAGAAGGTTATAGCTTTGATGGTATAGGGGTTATGGATATCCACATTAATATTTGATAACAGTGTAGACTCAAAACAACCGCACTAATCTAAAAAACCGCACCTATTAGGATTCTTGGACTTGGACATCAATGCGGACCACGAGCTGATAAAGTTTATAGATAATAACAAACGACTAGTAGCCTGTTCGGTTGGCTGGTTCGTATCGTTGTTGGTTCATGAAGAAGTACTGCTGGCTGATTTGTGTGAGAGAAAATAATTCGGCTGGAAATTTACGATCGTATACGACAAGCACAAGCCAAACGAACCGGCTGTAGAACAAGTGTCTCCCTAGCTCATTAGTAAAGGCCCATTTTTTAGTGTGAGGTCCCAGGTTTGAGTATTCGAAGTCACTACTTTTTTCGCATAATTTCTATTTACGTCTAGGGGATTTCTGTATGAGTGGTGTGTGGTTTTGGGTGGTGTGTTTGTGAGTGTGACCAATTAATTTGTTTTCTTTTTTATTTTTGTTTCTTCTTTTTTATTATATGTATCAATCTATTGTTTCTTATTTTTTATTATATGTATCAATCTATATCTCTATTAATTTTTATCTCTCCGCATCTCTTTCCTATTAAATTGAGTTTAGAAACAAAGAATTACACACATGATAAAAAAAACCACTCAATGTTTTTTGTTTATTTTTTATTAACAAGTGAATTGCGTTGTAGGTCCTTAAACTTTTTCCCACTTTTCACCTAGGTCCATGAACTTTTTTTTTTGCAGATCTGGGTATATCAACTTTGTTCACATCCTCACCGCCATCCAAAGCAGTCCACGCTGGACTCTGCCACCTACATGGCATCTGACGTGGCACTATGGTGGCGGCAATGAGCTGGGCACGCTGGCACACTATGTTTTAGCTTTTTTAGATTTATAGTTTTTTGCTATGCATTTAGATATACACTATGTCTAGATGCATATATATACTAAAATCAACGTATCTAGAAAAGTCAAAACATCTTATAATTTGGACGGAGTAACAACAAAATGAAAAAAAGAAAGACTTCTCTTTTATTGCAAGGAATCAAACAACTTCAAACTCAAATGAATTCAAACAAATTTGAATCTGCCTAATATTTCTTAGCTGTCGAGCTCTTCTATAATGTCGCTACACTGATAGAGCTGCGCTGGGCGGAGCCTGGCTAAACAGGGGTTTACTGGTTCTCTGGCTTCGTTACTGCATGGCGGGAACTATTGAAGCTGCTCCAAACTAACTTCATCTCTTTGCTTGCTACACAGATACACGGACACGGTGACGCTCAAACAGAGCCTAACATCTTCCTTTGTTCAGCGGTTCAAAAAAACGTTACTAATATCAGCATATGTGGAAATATATGCGCTACTCGAGTGCTTACTGCTTTTTTATAGAGTAAATTGCACCGTAGGTCCTTAAACTATTGGTCAATTTCCAGATGGGTCCTCTAACTAAAAAAGATACCACCTGGGTCATGGATCTATATTTCGCAGTTACTAACAGTCCAAAACATGCCACACGAGCCCTAGCAGCTAACGTGGACAAGCCACCCTGGATGAAGGGCTTGGCTATTTTGCGGAAACCGCCCCCGCCGAAGCAGCACACTCTCCTCATCTCCTTCCCATCGTCTCTCTCCCCTGTTTCTCTCTGCTCAAGCGCTGAGCCGCCGCCCACCTCCCCAAAGCTCACCGCCACCCGCCTCCCCAAGCTCGCCTTCACCTCGGAGGTGCACCGAGTCCCACCTCCACCAGCGGCCATGCGAGCGTCTACCGGCCTGCTTGGCGAGGGGAGCTCCAGTTACCAGCGCCTGCCTCTGAAATGTGGGCAGCGCACTGGGCTGCCGCTTGTTCCGTGCCCCAAATGCGGCGAGGAGATCTTGTAGCTCGTCTCTGCGCCCGGATCTAAGGTCCCTGGGGCCATCTTCTTCAAATGCCGCCTTCATGAAAGAGATGTGAGTTCATAGTTCACTTGCTTGATTTAGGGTTTGCTGTAGTTGTCATGTAATTTGGTAACCAAATCCCAATTGCAGGTGCCAGGAACTTGCCCGTGGTACTTGTTCGCCGACAAGTATAGGAGACTGCTCATTCGAAGGGGACTAAAACTGTGATTTCTGATGAACTTGGAGGCTTGCAGGGAGCAGAACATGATGTGGAGGCATTGGAGACTAGGATTGCTGGCTTAGATGCAAAGTTGAAGAAGCCAGTAGACCTAGGGAAAATTGGAGCTGTTTGTTCTGTTGTTGTTACAGTGTTTGTTGTTGTTGGTGTCATTAGCATGTTACTGAAGTAGGATTAGGAATTGTAATGTAAAACAATTTCAGTTAATGCAGTACTTATTTCATGATAATGGGTTTCAGTGAATTGCAATGTGTTTCATTGATGCAAATCAGTCACCTTCATCTGTGATGCAATTTTTTATTCATTCAATATAATTGACAAATATGTGATACAATTGACAGGATTTTTTGACAACAATTGACAGCAATGTGGTTGAGTCAATACAACCACATTCCCTATCTGTTGCCATGTTCTGTTTGCCAGATGGTGCATTTCTCTTCTTCCCTTTGCTGAGTACCATGCCCTTGGCTGCACCCTCATCAACCACCCCATCATCAACATTGTCATAAAACAGGTCATCGTCATCATCATCAACTTCACAGTCACTGTCTACAAATTCCCCATCTGTACTGCCATCCTTGTCCCACACCATCATCTCTTTCAGGTGCCACCTTCCTAGGACTTAACACTTTGGGTAGTGTACCAACTGGATTCAACACAATGTCTTCCCAGGCATTGTCATCAAGTGAATTGTACTGATCAAAGTACAGCACAAAGTTTTTAACCTTATATGCAACTTGCTTCATGATGAGTGTTTCTCTATCTGAGTCTACAATTCGCAAACCAGTAGTCAAATCCATCCCAGGAAACAACCAGTGAACGTTGACATTCTCAAGTCCATAATCTAGCATCAACTTGATCTCATCAATTCCAGAAAAACGCCAGTACTGCACTTTGATATGGTCAAACCATTCCACCTTGCCATCTAGATAAACCCGATTTTTACCAGCCCCACAGAAAAATTCCCCATGATGTACTTCCACAGATAACTCGTCATCATCAGGCCCTAAATATTCAACAAAAACCTAAAGTTCAGTGCTTTGCCCTAACAACCGTATCTGTACATCAAATCCATGTACTACAACACCAGAATCAACTATCACAAACTACATTGAACATAGGATAGGGCTTCGCGGCACTTACCATAATCAGGTGCTGGTTCCCCTTGCAGTCACCGCCGACCGGCCATGGTGCCGCGCCGCGCCACACAGCACCGGATGCGGCGGGGCAAAACCCCCGGCGGACCTCACCCCCTCAATGTATTGACGCGGGGACACGGCAGATCTCCGAGGTGGCGGCGAGCTTTGGGGAGGCGGGCGACGGCTCAGCGCTTGAGCAGAGAGAGACAGGGAAGAGAGACGACGGGAGAGTGAATGAGGAGAGCGGCCAGGTTCGGCAGGGGGGTTTCAGCAAAATGGCCGTGCCCTTCATGCAGGGTGGCTTGTCCACGTCAGCTACTGGGGCTCACGTGGCACGTTTTGGACCGTTGGTGACTGCGAAATATAGATCCAGGACCCAAATGGTATCTTTTTTAGTTAGAGGATCCATGTGGGAATCAATCAATAGTTTAAGGACCTACGGTGCAATTTACTCTTTTTTATATATACGAGCAACTGAACTCTGCTCGAGCTGTTAGAAGTCGACGTCGACTCCGTTGCTCAATGGTGGGTCGACTCCAGCGAGAAGGTGCCAACCCCACATCGTAAGTCGACTTCCATTTTGCTAGTCTCCTGGAGCATCTGGAAGACCAGGAACAGGTCAGTGTTCGATGGGGTTTCCTGCACCCCGGCAACGGTTGCCTCGATGGTCGTGGACCTTTGGGTTGCAACCGGCAACATCAACCTCGCCTCTATCGCAGGTTTACTGTAGTCACAGTGACTTCCTTGGCAGCGCAGTTAGTATCAATGTAGCCTCAAGTGCATTTCTGTTTCTTGTTCGGTTTCAGCTTCTTCATTCATGCTTGTCAAGCGTAGCGTTGCAGCCACCTCAATGCTTACGCTACTCACGTTAGCAAAATATGGTTACCGTTGTAAACCACTTCTCAATTTAATGAAAACGCGTCAACAGACGTGCTCACGGAAAAAAGAAAAAAAACGAGTAACTGGACTTATCGTTCTTTTCTTGTTTCTTTATTTCTTTGAAGAATTTATCTAGTAACTTTTTGGCTCAGCCGCCATTAAACAATACGTATGCATTTTCTGTTAATCCACTGGTGCAGGACTGGGCATCAATCTTGGTTGAGAACCCCTTTTAGTCCCGGTTCGGGCAACCGGGACTGAAAGCGGACCTTTAGTTCCGGTTGGTATTACCAACCGGGACTAAATGGCCCCCCAGGTATTGCACTGGGGCTGGCATCGGTAGTCCCGGTTGGTGTTCCCAACCGGTACTAAAGTTTCTTTTTTTTCCATTTTATTTCTTTTTATTTTATGGTTTCTTTTCAATTTAATTCTTTTTGTTTCAATTAACTTTTCCTATACGAATTCTACACCGCTAATATACGTCCACGTATAAGGTTTTGTTCGAGCATTATACATAAACAACACACTAAAATATATGAAACTACATATATACAAATATTTCAAGAGGTTGTACATACATGGAATATGTACATAATAAAGTCACAAAAACCTTGTACTGATCATGTCCTTGGGATTTGATTCAACCCTAATTATCTTCAGTCGTAAGGCTACTAGGTATTAATTCTTTAGGGTCACAGTAGTACGCGCCTTTGGGATCTATGACCTCATCCACAAGAAATTCTGCCAATGCCTCTTGAATTGCTTTGATCTGGTCACATCGCATAACCTTTTGTTTCCTCCATTCAATCTTTAATTCGAATGAAAGGAAAAGTATGAATATATATGTTTATATATATCAACATAATAATAATAAATAAATTGTATATAATTTTTACGTACTTCAAGGATCTCTGCACTTGTTCTCCTTGAGTACTCCATGATGAACTCGCAGACCTAGTATCCACATAAGTTGTTCCCCGATCCCTGCTGCAGACACCACTTTACGATAAAAAGATTCATCATCAACCAATGAAGCATGATAATAATAAATTAAACTAAATAAAGATGCGGTGACCTAGCTAGTACTTACTAGGTATTGGACTACATTCAGAGGCACTTTCCATTGACCAGAATGGCATTTCTCGGCGAACCTTTTCCAAGCACTACCCAACAAAATAAATAAATGGAGTTATATCAATAAAATGGCATAAAAGAGTATATAGTGTGCGAGACCGAAATTATCACTGGAGAATATCTATCATTTCTTGGTAATCTTTTCGGGGTTTTGTCGCTGAGTCAAAAATCTTTACAGTACTCCTGGCCATATCGATGACCAGTAGTATCCAGTGATAGCTACATGTTTATACGTAGGCATAACTCATTAACTAAAGTCAACATGGAGTATTCAGTGTCTTGTTATGTTGGTTATCTAAGAACCTAAACAGATTATTCTCAACTTGAGGTCGCCATCTATGATATGGAGTAACAATGTCCTTGAATGTGCGATTCGGATCCATGAAACCAACATCAGTTAACCCTTTTCATTTTAGTTTCAGCATCTTATATCTGCATTTATATAGTACAAAAGAATATATATAGTGCGAGGATAACTATATATAGACAACGAACTAACATGCAAACTATTTCAATTGTAGAAAGAATCACTTACAGACACCAGCAGCTGAGGAGAGATTTGTCGAGAGCATCCTGGCTTAATAGTTGGTGTAATTCATTGAACTCAATATATAAAACGTCATAGCCACTGGAATAATGCTCTGGTCTAATTCGGACAACAAGCCATGCCTCTTCGTTGTCACACGCTTTTAAGTACAACTTGTTTAACAAGTACATTTGTGTACCCAGTGATGACAAGGACTTAGGGTTGACAAGACTCCTGCCATACTCATAGGTCCGGTAAATATCAAAGTTGGCTATTGGTATGGATCCTCCCCCAATGAGTTGTTGAGGTGTGAGACCTGTTGTGGCCATGAAATCTTGGAGTGCCTCCCTATCGATTGTACCATCTTGTGCGTTTGTACAATCATCCTCAATAACTAGCGGGTCGATAGATTGCTTAGACTGCTGCCCGAGCTGTGCAACATCTTTCCCTGCTCTCTTCCCTTTCAGCGACGCCTTATATGACTTGTCGAGAGAGCGTTCATAGTCCGATAATGGCGAGGGCTTACGTGCATCATGCTGCTTTTTTCGCACTCATTGATTTTTTCCTTGGTTCTCGTTGAGCTATGTAGTGCGGCTTTGACGGGGTTTTCTCAAGTTCCAACCTCCTTGCTCTTGATTCTGTTAAACCTTGCTTCCAGTTAACCAAATCTTTTTGTGCCGCCGCTTTTGATTCATCTTCAGACATCTCGTAAGGCAGCTTCTATGGAGGGGGCTTTGTTTTCCGACGGCTGGCTTTCTTCTTCACCAGGGACTTCACCGGGGGCAGGGGCCTCTTCTGGCTCTGCTACGCGGGAGGCGGAGGAGGGGGAGACTGCCTTGGAGGAGATGGAGATGGAGATGCAGCCATGCCATGGAACGCATCATCATCGTCCAGAGCATCATCATCGTCCATAGCACTCTGATAATCATCATGGGATGGAAGAACTAGACTCTGGTTGGGAGACCTGCGAGTACAAAAATGATTCTTACGTGAGAAGCTAATAATTAAGAATGATTATTGAAAAACTGTTTCATTCACTTTCATCCGCACATATCATGAGGTAGTTGAGGAGGAGGCGACGGTACCCTAGCCGCCGCACCAGGAATAATGATGTAGCGCTTGCGCCATAAAATGAATGAATGCTCTGCTTGTCCTAGGGTCTTCTCCCCATCATCTCTAGGAAAGTCAAGAGGAACTTCCCTATGGTCTTTGATAACTCTATCCACCGAGACGCTATAATAGCTAGGTGGAATTGGATTCCCATGGTTTGTTGGTGTCTTCTCAGGGACCACAGGAGAAACAATACTGTGCGCCACCAAGACTGTGGCACCGGTATTCCCCAAGGGTAGCTCACATGACGTCAAAGGCATGGTGATGTCATCCACAGGGAAGTGCTACAATGCGTCATCTTGATTTGGGAGCTCAGTGGGAGCTCAACTACTTCTTAGCTAAGGGGGGCTAACGTTGACTACATGCTCTGATGTTGATGACTGCCTCTGGCTACTCAACTGTAGTGCCACTTGCCGTTTGATTTCCTCTTACATTCTCTCGTCCAAGTTTAGGTCTCGCTCCTACGATCAAAGCACCACCTCCTCTGACTTGCGGATTCGCTCTGCTTCCTCATCCTTCCTTCGCTGGCGGCTTCTGTAGGTAGTGGTGTCCTAAGGGAACCCATGTCGCCCGAAATCAACCCTTTGCCTCGCATTCGCCCTGGGTGTTTAGGAGTCTGGAGGGCGTACGTCAGCTCATCCTTCTCTCGGTTGGGCACAAAGGCACCACTGACAGAAGCATCTACAATATCGATAGTAAGTAACTCCCTAAATTCCTTGTCGGATATACCATTCTTTGTCTTCCATTACAACAATTCAAGTGTGGTACCAACTTTTTTTGTCCCTCTTCGCAAGTCAGGGTATAGCAATTTCTTGTGATCCTCTAGTATGCCCTTGAACTTGATCTTCTCAGTTTTCACTTTTCGCAATTCTCTTTGTTCATCATAGGATGGCCTGACCAAGATCATCAGCTGGGCTCATCTTCTGTCGCTACCTCTTCTTCAGCTTCCCCCATTGCAGTATCATCAAAGGCATCAGAATTCAGCAAAACCATAATAATAATATTGTCATCATCCCCTTCTTCTTCTTCTTCTTCATCTTCATCTTCCATTATAACACATCTTTCTCCATGCTTAGTCCAAAAAATATAGTTTAGCATGAAACCCGACATAAATAGGTGTCTGTGTAGGGTCCTTGAGTAAGAATAATCCTTCTCATTCTTACATTGAACACATGGGCAGCACATGAAACCATTCCGCGTGTTTGCCTTGGCCACATTTATGAATTCATGCACGCCCCTAATGAACTCTGGGGAGCGGCGGTCCGCGTTGTACATCCATTGCTAGATCATCTGCATTACATGACGTACACCACATGATTAATTAATATCCTATACCACATAACTGTTTCACGTACTCTCGAACATTAATTTATTAAGGCCTTGATACAATGTAGACAATCCCAAATAGCACTAAACAAACTAAACCTACAATGCACTTCAGCAGAATAAGGATTTCGCGACCAATTCCAACTAAAACAGATAGATCATTTTTCTGCTGGTTCACTGCCTCATCATACAAAGGTGCACTCTCATTAGTCGCCTCAGTCGCCTTTGCAAGAGATTTTTGGATGTGCTCAACATACTCTTCCTCCTAGTACCAACCATCACAGGAACCAGTGCCATCCCACTGAAATTACAACAACAAATCAAGAACTTTAATCAAAATCATCACGAAAAATAGCTACAAAGCATAACAAAACATGACAAGAAAATTACTCACTTCTCGATATGGACACGTGTAGAAGATGCGCCCTTGGTTGGGACCCTTCTTCTTCACCCTGTACTCCCTGACAGTCTTCTGCCCACGCTTGCCACATGCAATGAGAGGGAGGTCCGGCCTCAGTCGCTTAGGGACCCCATGCAAGGCCGAGGACCCGGAAGCAGTCGCCATCTATGACTCTCTATACTCATTTTCATCAACTACTATAAATTTCTCATTTAGTGAACCATGAAATTAAATGAGCTATATACTAAAAAAACCTTTTATTTCTCTATTTCTAAACCATGAAATGAGGCAACGAAAGGTGCATACTAGTTTTGATGAGCTACTATAAGATTTCTTCATCTACATATGTAAACTATCAAGTGATTTTAAGCTTAAATGGCATATAAATAAAAAATATCCACCATTATTCCCAATCTAGAAAACCAAAAATTTCTCTATTTCTAGACCATGAAATGAGGCAATGAAAGGTGCATACTAGTTTTGATGAACTACTAGAAGCTTCCTTCATCTTCATATCCAAACTATCAAGTGATTTCGAGCTCAAATGGTATATAAATAAAAAAATCCACCATCATTCACAATCTAAAAAACCTCAAATTTCTCTATTTCTAGACCACGAAATGAGCCATGCTAGTAATGAAACATGGGTGGATGAAGTTGGTAACTTTTAAAACCGAAGAATGGATGGAGGAATGAAGTCTTCACCAATCCCGCAATCATGAACTCCTTCCACGAGCAAGAACAGAGAGCAGGCAGAGAGCTTGAAATGGCTCGAGCTGGGGGAGGAAGGAGAAAGTATATAGCCCAGAACATGTAGTCCCGGTTTATGGTATAAACCCAGACTACAGGTACAATTCTAGTTCCGGTTAAAACTACCAACCGGGATTAAAGGTTTAGTCACGGCTGTTAGCTCCAATCGGGACTGGAGGGTGACCTTTAGTCTTGGTTTGAGTCACGAACCGGGACTAAAGGTCCCCTCCTGCAAAAGCTACATCTCTAGCCGTTGGGTAGGGGACTTTAGTCTTGGTTGGTAGCTTCAACTGAGACTAATCCTGTCTTTAGTCCTAGGTCCAAAAATAGTCAGGACTAAAGCTTAGAACTGAAAGTCTGTTCTCTACTAGTGATCGTATCATTTTCTTTGGAAGCATACTTTTACTGCACCAAACAAAATGTTTGTCATGGTTGACAGGTTCATTTATAGAGAAGATAAGCAGAAAATATAAATGAGCAACAGAGAGGAGATTGGCTTAATTTACGTTCAAAGATCCTTTCACAGCAATGTTTAATTTTCATGGCTTGTGAATAGGATTGTCACAGCCGAAAGCGTCTTGTTATTTTACATGAGGCCGAAGAGTGAGAACCATATTTTTAATTTTGTATGTACAATTTTTTTTTTTAAAACTCGATCCACGGTGGCTAGACAGCCCTATTCCAGCTTAAGAAGAAGTTCTTCTTGTACAAGATGCATGTATACTAAAATCAATGTACGTAGAAAAGTCAAAACATCTTATAATTTGGATGGAGTAACAGCAAAGTGGAAAAAGAAAGGCTTCTCTTTTATTGCAAGGAATCAAACAACTTCAAACTCAAACGAATTCAAACAAATTCGAATCTGCCTAATATTTCTTAGCTGTCGAGGTCTGCTATAATGTCGCTACACTGATAGAGCTGCGCTGGGCGGAGCCTGGCTAAACAGGGGTTTATTGGTTCTCCGGCTTCGTTACTGCGTGGCCGGAACTATTGAAGCTACTCCAAACTAACTTCATCTCTTTGCTAATTCATTTTACGCTGAGAGAGAAAACAACACATCATGGTAATTTCTAGAGAGACCACGGACACGGTGACGCTAGTAATGTTGTTAAAAAACGCTAGTAATGTTGTCATATGTGGAAATACATGCGCTACTCAAGTGCTTACTGCTTTCTGGATATATACGAGCAACTGAACTTATCGTTCTTTCCTTGTTTCTTTATTTCTTTGAAGAATTTATCTAGTAACTTTTTTGGGTCAGCCCCCATTAAACATTATGCATCTTCTGTTAATCGTACCATTTTCTTTGGAAGCATATTTTTACTGCACCAAACAAAATCTTTGTCATGATTGACAGGTTCATTTACAGAGAAGACAAGCAGAAACTATAATTGAACAACAGAGCCGAGATCGGCTTAATTTACTCGTTCAAAGATCCTTTCACAGCAACGTTTAATTTTCATGGTTTGCGAATAGGATTGTCATAGCCGAAAGCGTTTTGTTATTTTATACATGAGGCCGAAGAGTGAGAATGATATTTTCATTTTGTATGTACGAAATTGACAAGCAGGACTTATTGGTGCCTGAAGCTGTCGTTTCAATGATAAGTAGAAGGCCTTGATGCGACCTGCATAACCAATCATCTATGATTGAAGTTACTGTTCCGGAGCTTTCCTGCTCGTCCTTCCTGGTTTGATTGTTGGCTGTCAGTTTACTGGCGTTATTTGTAGTGAACAGTGGTGCTACCACAGTCAGTGCGCCAAGACGGCACCACTGCCGCGTTAGCTATTGTGTGCTTCCGGCTCACTCAGGACACGCCTAGCAGAAGTGCCAAGCAGCACCAATGGAGTCCAGTCCAGCTCCGGCACCAATGGAGTCCAGCTCCAGCACCGCCACTCCAGCATCCTTCTCCTTCCTCCCCATGAGTAATCCGTGATCCGGCGGCCCCCACTGCCGCCGCACATGAAGACGACAAACGTACCGGCCGCGCGTCCCCATCCGTCCTAAAACAATTTTCCCGTCAATGTTGATGGCGCGCGCGGGTGCATTACGGTTCGGCGCCGGCCGGCCTCTGTAACCCTCTTCCGGCATTCACTGCCACGATTCTGACGTCTGAGGCAGGTGCATTCGGGACGGGATAGCTCGGTGTCATGGCTGTAAACACCTAGCTCGGTATCAAGAAAAATAATATTAATACAAAAAAACAACTTGACATAAAACAATCTCTAAAAAATAAGAGTATATTGAAGATCAATAAGTTATCTTCTTCCTTTGATCGTACATTGCCTATCGAAGATTGAAAAATGCACCGAAGTGACAACAAAGGAAAGGGACACCTGCAAACACTCTCGCCATACAAGGCTTTTGAAGACTGCAAAATCCACTTGTTGGAGATGCCGGACAACGAGATTTAGAATTCACTGAAAGAACATCGACTGGAGAAACCCTCCAAGAAACACAGGGTTACAATCCATCACCATCAGATTAAAGTGTTGGAGATGCCGGACCTTACAATAGAACAAACCAAAAGAAGAGGTCGAAATCATCGTAAAGAGAGCCAACCGACTGCTTCCTCTGATAAAAGACCAACTACCACCAAGATCTGAAGAGAATGAATAGATCTGATAGACCAAACTCTCACTGGCCCTTTGTCAAGGTTGGATCGAAGTCGACGAGGTAAGGAAAGGCCGGAGAGACCATATTTCAATGCGTCATCGTCGCCGCCACCTCGTCGATGACGCTAGAAACTAAACCCTAGAGAATAAGGATCAACGAAAAACTAAAAACTACGGAGGGATCGGGCTCCCACTCCTCTGGCCACTGGCGAGGTCACCGGAGGGAAGAGAGGAGGGGGACCGAGATGTTCCTGTGGGCAAGCACGGCGGCAGTTGAGAGAGTTCGCGTTTTGGGAGAGCGAGGGCATCTCTCCAATATCTTGTCTTGCTGCTGAACGGGTGGGCAATAATGGCTATAATTCTATGTGTGTGGCGAGGGTTTTTTAGACGAAAGAAGAATTATATTAAATAATAGTTGGGTACATCATCACGTTACAAGCACTCTGCAATACATTACATATATTCAGAAACTGATTTTCATCTATGTTGTACCCATGCTGTGAATAGCTCCAAATCTCAAAACCAGACCTATATGACACTTCGTATGGATGACTGCACAGGCAAACACTCGGCAAAATGCCTAAGAACAAATGCCTAGTGAACGACGACCAACATTCCTGCATGAGAAGTTGAGAATCTTCTTCTTTCTTGTATCTTCCTTCTTCTTCTTTCTGCCACCAAAGAATGAGGAAGACTGATCTAAAACTTATTCTCCCTAGTCCTTCATCGTGGCCAGATCTAACCACAACAAACAGAGAAGAGAGCAGAGAAAATTATTCCATGGCGGCAACATCATCTTCGCCTTGATGTCACCATTCGGAAAGAAAAGTCTCCATGTTGCTGTGCTGATGAAGTTGTTGACGTCGTAGTTGTCGCCCTCATCTTCAACAGAGCCTCCATGAAGAAAACGATTCCACCCTGCCCCCTCACCGTCGCTGGAGAGGATGAGAAGATAAATCCCCAATACCAAGAAACTTAGCATGGAGAGACCCTAAATCTAAGGACTCGATCTACTCGAAAACTTATTAAAAACGATGGATCTCCACTCCCTCCAGCCTCTGGCGAGATTGAAAGGTCCTAAATGGCTAGAGGGGGTGAATAGCCTATAAAAATTTCTATAAAATACTAGAGCAACTTGATTAGTACAATAAATGGCAATAACAAGTTTTGCTCTAGCTCTACTTAGTGTGGCAAGCCACCTATCCAATCAATTCTAGTCAATTACAATCTCTATGGCACTCAAGAGCTGTCTCTAGTTCTATACTAGTGAGCTAGCTAATTAAGACAACTAAGAACCTCTAGTTACTTTACTAGGCTACACTAGCTAAACTAGAGCTACCACTACACAAGTAAATAGGAAAGTAAATACAAAGGAGTGGTAGAGGGGTTATACCGAACCGGCAAGTGACAATCAATGAATACCAATAGAATTCCAAGGGGACAATTGACACACAACTTTTTCTCGAGGTTCACTTGCTTGCCGGCAAGCTAGTTCCCGTCGTGTCGACCGTTCACTTGATAGTTCGCGAGCTAATAGGTGTCACAAGCCTAGACTTACACAAAGGCGCTGCAAGAACCTACACAAATGAGGGTAGTCAATGACACGAGCAATCCACTAGAGTACCTTTTGCGATCTCCCGCGCGGATAAGGTCAATAACCCCTCACAACGATCACCGGGAGTAGCCACGAACAATCACCAACTCATGCCAAAGCTCCTCCGCTGCTCCAAGCCGTCTAGGTGGCGGCAACCACCAAGAGCAACAAGAAAATCACAGCAAATCGATTCCCAAGTACCACTAGGTGAAATCACTCAAGCAAATACACTTTGGATCACTCCCAACTCACTTGGATGCACAATCAAGCAAGAGATTGACTGGGAGAGGTTTGACTTAGCTCACAAGGATGCAACAATGATCAAAATGTCCAAGAGAGTGAGCTAAAGCCAGCCAACTTCTATTTTTAGAGCCTACATGGCTCAAGTAGCCGTTACCCTTTGGAGGGCCAACCGGTCCAAGAAAAATATCTCTAGACTGAGGGGTCTGGACCAATCACATTGGGTATGGTTCCTCTCCCCTTTGAATGCTGAGTCGCCACTTGTCTAGGTAGCAGTTGGATTAGCCAACGGCTACTGATAGCCTCCGGACCGGACTGGCACAGTCATCAATTGGACCATGCGCAACCTCAGTCCGGAGCTATCTAGAGAGCTCCCAGAGCATGCAAAATCAACCGGATCGAGTCCGGTCCTAGCCTCCGAACCAACGCCGCCTGGGTCCAGTTCAAATTGGCTAGTCTCTATCTGATTGAAATAATTCTTTAGAGCCACCACTTGGTTTGGACCGACTCCGTACAAGAGTCCGAATCACATCGATGCGCCATGTGGTCACTGTGCACCAACCGGATTGAGGCCCATTGGTCCGGATCCCCTACCACCAGGGTCTGGAGTACACACGAGCGCACTGTCCGCTTAGGGTTAGGTTCTGGACCCATGCACCATGGTCCAGACCCCCTAAACCCCATAGTCCGATTCACCTTTTTCAATTGTTTTCAACTCTTTTCTTCAACTCGTGCTTCCAGGTGCTAACCGCAAAATGTCTCACCATTTGTGCTCATGTGTTAGCATTTTCAAGGGTTTTAAGTTAGCACACTAGGTCCTAATGCATATGCATGAACAATGTCACCTAGTGGCACTTGATAACTGCATTAACCATGATTTTTTCCATCTTCATAGTACGGTGTCTATCCTAAACCTAATCACACCCTCTATGGTGTCTTGATTGACAAAACAAAAAATGGCCATATAGGTTATACCTTTGCCTTGAGCCCATTTTTTGTTTTTCTCTTTCTTCTTTTCCAAGTTAGAGCACTTGATCCATCTTTTGGCCACCTCTATCACCATGAATGTCATGTTGCTCCACCACTTGGATTTGGACCACCTTAACTCATCTATACACTTAGACAAAGGGTTAGTCCAATAGCTTTCATCAATTATCCAAAATCAAACTAGGGCTTTCAGAGATGCCGAAGGGGAAGGGAGGGGGACCAGTGGTGGTGGAAGGCGGGGGGGCGGTGGTGGTGGCAGCGCTAGGGCTAATTAGGATATAAAGGTTGAGCTCGTGTGTGGCGAGGGTTGATGCATTATTACTATACTACACACATCTCTGCTAGTAATATACTTTATATAACACCCTTTTTTGAGTAAGACTATGGGAGGAGAGGATCCCATCTAGAATTTTATTAGAAAGAGATCGATCGTTTATTTACATAATGCCAGTAGTTAGAGAATGAAGATTTCTACAGCTTTGCAGGTACAAGAGCCAAGCCTAAACATTCTTAGGATTGCTCATTTTCTTCAATACGAAATGTCTCTTCCAGGTCGAGAGGTCGTCAATTACTCTGCCAATGACCTGGGTAGCAGAGGATCATTCTTGTAGGAAGACCTCGCCATTTCGAGTGTCCCATAGACGCCAGAGTATAGTAAACATAATAGAAGGCCACAGGTCCCTATCTAATCCCTGGGGAGTGTTTAAGAGCCAGAGCTCTTCATCAGACACAGATGCAGTGGTATTGACCCCTAGTCTTTGCCATATCGAGGAGATGGATGGGCACTTGAAGAAGATATGGTGTCTATCTTCAACGCTGTTTGAGCACCGTTCACATATATCATCTCTTAGCACATGCTTACGAAAGAGGTTGGACCTAGTGCTGAGTCTTTCTTTGAAGTAAAGCCATGAGAAAATATAGCACCCTTTTGATATTATTTCGCTACCTCTGGCAGGGTACGGTCCTAGTGTCTATATATATGAACATGTGGTTCCATACTTCCATCCTCGCATGCATGTGAGGGCCATAGCTCACTGTCGCATGCCATGCTCTACTTGACAGCTTGAGCACCACACGCATCAATCAAATTGGCCATAACAAGGAGTGATAGCTCCCTGCATCCAGCCATGGCGACCACGATGACGACGGTTGGTAGGAATGGAGAAGGGGAACAGAAGAGGAGGGAGAAGGGAGGCTTCAAGACCATGCCATTCATACTTGGTGAGGAAATAGCTTAGGCCAACATAATACACATGTAGCCAGCATATTTGCAATCAGATCATATTTTGAACAAGTAATGAGTGAGAATCTAGATGATGCATTCAATGAGTAATGTCACCATGTAGTTCTTGCCTTGTTTGGACGTTTGATGATGGCCCATCTAATGGCTTCTCCATATGATGCAGAGAACGACATCTGCGACCTGGTTCACCATGGCTGGCTTCGGCGCCAACCTGATCATGTACCTGATGAAGCAGCTGCACCTACCGCTGGTGGAGGCGTCCAACCTCCTCACCAACTTCGGCGGCATGTCCTAGCCTCACAACTATCCTCAGACGCGCTCACCGCTGACTCCTTCATGGACCACTTCTAGACCATCATTGCTGGCTCCATCTTCTACCAGCTTGGCATGCTTGGCCTCATCGTGTCCACGCTCTTCCCTTCGCTACGCCCCTCGCCATGCTCTGCTCCTACTGACGGCCCTGCATGCCAACGCGCCTCCAAGTTGTAGCTCACCGTGTTGTACCTCTCCCTACTGTGCACTACATTTGGCCCCTAAAGCCGACCTCCTTCACCATCAAGAAGACTCTAGAAGGTCCACCTAGGGGAGACCGGTTGTTGTCGGTAGTTAACAACCATTATAAACCGTCAATTAAACATGTATAAGGGCATAAATGTAATCACCAATGAAGGTTTAGGGGTTTAAACTAATGAATTCCATGAGCTTTGGTGATTTCATGACCGCGGGAGGATTTATCCAGAAAATAGCTCCCGGGACCACTGTCATACACTCCAAACAAGCAAACCGACATCAACAAGTGATTCTACCCGCGACACCTATGAAAGTCGACTCAAGACAGAGCCCAAGCCTCACCACTAGAAGGAGGAGCCCACCTGGCACCATAGTGGGCCGCTCGGCCCACTAGGGAGTCCACCTAGCCCATGGGGGTGGCCCATCGCCCTCCACCACCGCATACTCCTTCCTATGATCTACACCATTGATTCTAAGGCAGTTTTAGGTTGGTTCATCCAATGGTGGTCGGGAGAGTTGACGAGGATCGATGATGTGGCAATTCCTTACCCCCCTACTCCTCCTAGAGTCCTTGCCCATTACTCCACCTCAATTCCTTGGCCGCTACTCTACCTCTAGCCTATATATAGCAGCCCCTACCCCCTCCCTCACCAGATCTAAAAACCCTAATTCATATCCTCCTCATCAGGATCAGAGCCAGCTCTCAAGATGTAGAAGTAGAATAGCTTTAGTCGAGAGTTAGGGAGAGTTGAGCCATGCTCGGGTTCTAGAGAAATCTTCGAAGGTTGGGTATATCTTTGTATCTTACTTTTGCAAGACTTATGCTTTAATATAGTTATCTTCTCTATTCACTTTTATGCTTTTCATGTGTATGGTTAGTATAGTTATCATACCTTAGCATGGGATCTCCACTCGCATCGAGTGATCTAGTTATTATATGTGATTAGAGTAGTAATTAGTAGTGTAGACGTGGTGTCTAAACTATGAGTTACCTGAGATTGCACCCAACCCTGTGGATAGTTGTGGTAGCCCTAGGTGGTGACAACCCTGATGGCCGATGTAGTCCACCATGTTTGGGTTGGTGTTTGTAGGACCATAGTCGGAGCTTCCTAGTCCCTTTCTCATCCCTTTCTGTGGCTAATGTTCTGATGTCCCAAAGTGCTATTGTGTGTGATCGCTATATCTACCCATGCTTTAGTTATATCCTCTAGTCTAAACTAGAATAGAACCGAAGTAATAGAGAAGTATTTAGGAACCTTGAACTTAACTGTTGTCCTCTCAATTTAGCTAGACTGCAGGAGGATTTATCTAGAAAATAGCTCCTGGAACCACTGTCATACACTCCAAACAAGCAAACCGACGACAACAAATGATTCTACCAGCGACACCTATGAAAGTCGACTCAAGACAGAGCCCAAGCCTCGCTACCAGAAGGAGGAGCTCACCTAGCACCATAGTGGGCCGACCGGCCCACTAGGGAGGCCGCCCTACCCATGGGGGTGGCCCATCACCCTCCACCACCGTGTACTCCTTCCTATGATCTACACCATTGATTTTAAGGTGGTTTTAGGTCGGTTCATCCAACGGTGGTCGGGAGAGATGACACGGATCGATGACGTGGCAATTCCTTGCTCCCTACTCCTCCTAGAGTCCTTGCCCCTTACTCCACCTCTATTCCTCGGCCGCTACTCTACCTCTAGCCTATATATAGCAGCCCCTACCCCTTTCCCTCATCAGATCCTGAAACCCTAATTCATATTCTCCTCATGAGGATCAAAGCTAGCTATTAAGAGAAGATTAGTCCTCTATAGGATTTAGTCTTATAATTAGAAATAGTGAGATAGAGAGTGAGGGAAGAGTTTGGAGGAGATGGCGCCCTATTGGTGCTCTCTCTATGGCTTGTACCTTGGTGGATTCAAGTTCTCATTGACCTTGCTTCAGAGATTTCTCTGGTAATCAACTTCTGATTCAAGTAAGTATCTTGTTTATATTGTTCTTTAGGTTCATGACTCTTTTGATTACTTTATTCCTACACTAGAGGGAGTAGAGTATTAATTGTAAGTGTAAGCATGGTGCTTAGACTTAGGTTAATCATGGATGCACCTTGCATTCTAGATCGGTGGTAACTCATGAGGGTGACTCTTATAGCCTCATTGAATCCTTTGAAGTCCACATCCCATCTGTAGGCGCACGTAGGACATGGTTGCAAAGGAAAGCATCCTCTGCTGGTGTCTTTCCCTAGTAATGTCCCTAGTTGAACAGTAGAAGACATATCAACATATGAACATCGGCTAAAGTGATGGTCATTAGCCGTGACAAAAAACAAAAGCATTTAAGGTGTTGGACCAGAAGTAAGATGCAGAAATCAGAAGTGAATCATTCCTCTCCATTCTAGACAGTGAGAGTGTCAAGCATTGATTCAAGTCATAAATCTCCCAATCTCTAGCTTTTTCCTTCGATACTATACGAAACCAATCTCTCCATCCCTTAGGTATTTTGGGCCAGTTTCTAAAGGAAGTTTTGTGTTCTAGGAGGGCAAATCTACTATAGATTGTTTGAAGGGGATTCAGTTGGTTTCTTATCTGATAAAATCAGATGGATCAGGGTCACCCATAGGCCCAGGATAATAGACATTAGGAACAATAGCCGATGGAATCAAAAATTCGTTCCTTATTTCCTAGGAACCAGAGAGAATAAATTTGAGAAGAAAGGAAATACAGGGTAATGGCTAATATTTGGAAGACAGGAACTTGAAAGCATACCTCAGGGACATGGTCGCTGGTCGCCATTGCAACCAAGATGGATCTGAATCTGAGGAAGATTACTTGAATAACAGCTTGATAGAGTAGTTGATTTGCTAGGGTTAAGGCCTTGGCGATAGTGGCTTTGGTTGTTGAGGCTTGCTCGAGAAAGAAGGGGAAAGCAAATAGGCTGAATGAGTTGGAAATGATACTATTGGGGTATTATATAAAATTCAGACCAAGAAATCAGGAGTCGCGCATATATTTCGAAATAAAGGGTTAAGACACGGTGAGCAGGTAAATAAATTTTTTGGAATAAAACCATTTTTATACCAAAATTGGGGGGCATGTGTTTACACCAAAATCTGGAAAGAAGAAAGCAAAACTCAAAGCTTCTAAGATTGTATCATCAAGGAATCGATCAGATGTGAATCGATATCGGTTGGTTTTGATGTAGTGTTGGAATCGGCTATTTTATAGATGATGTCAGCAGACGACGTTAATGGACTGCGTACGGATGGCATCGGGGAAAATATGTTAGATTCTACAAAAAGGAAAAGATTAGAGTCCAAGTTATTTTTAAGTTAGGAATGTTTTATTTTGTTCCAAGAATTGTAATGAGTCTTATTTGAGTAGGATTCATATTTAGGTTCCGGGTATAAATATTGGACCTCGGTTATTGTAAAGAGATGAACAACCAACCCATACAGTTACTTTTTTGGATTCACACCAACCCTTAGGAGTAGGAGTACTGCAGATCTCGACGAGTTCTTCAACAAGTAGGGCTGTATCGACTGATCGACCTCTGGCTTGTCTGTGAGTACCATCATGACTTATATTATGCTTGTAAAGCTACATTAGTCAATTGATCTTTTACAAGTATAGTATAAGTTAGTTATCGATCTGTATCATTATTCGTAAGGCTGCATTAGTTGATTGATCTCTTACAGATCATAATATAGATCAAAGTTATCGATATTGTGTTAAATAACTTATTATTTAATACAATATCATCAGTTATCGAATCTTCTAAGATTAGTAAGATTTTCCTTCCTATTCTCGGTTGATTCACTAGTTATCGATCTTGTTATAATTAATGTTCCATTAATAATAACAAATCATCTGATTGAGATAGAGATAGATCGGCATCATATCATCATAATTGGTCGTCTTCTAGTCTGGTCACACTTTGAATCTCATAATTGATGGCTTAATTCTGCTATATCGACTGTTTTACCTCTATTCCAATCAAGCATAGTATGCATTCAAAGATATGTTTTTGATCATGGATGAACTCACTAATTAATGAGATCTAATCTAATGACACCACCATGGCTGCATCGATCCGGTTAGTATATGAATTTGTTCATGAGCTAGTGAACCCAAGTACTTGATTTAATTTGGATTGACGAGTACAACCTCGATAAGATAACCTCCAAATGAGCGTGAAGAATTTTAAAGAGGGTTCAAACCGGACTTGGAACCTTAGGCAAATCAATTTAGTTCAAGTCAACTTAGAAGCTCATGATAAGTGACAAGAGTACAAGCACAAGACAACAATGCAAAAGGATATCTAGTTTCGTTGTTTCAAGTAGTATCTAGACTCATATGATATTTTATCAAGACTCCACAAGTGATGTCTAGATCAACTTACAAGTGATATCCTACAAGTGGTACTCATGAAGATAGCAAATGTTCAAGAAATGATTTTTATTGACAAATCAATCACACATGTGGTATCACATCTCTACATATGGTATCATTAATACAAGATGGTGGTTCCATAAGTGATCCTCAACCTTAAGTGATCATCAAGTGAAAGATGCTTTCCTCATCTACAAGAGTTCAAGATTCTCAAGTGTCATGACCCATGTTTGGACATAGGGGGAGGAGTCCCACTACAATTGGTATCAAGGTCACAAAATCCTACACATGGTGTCTAAAGAGCTATACAAGTGGTGTCCATAAAAAATGCAAGATTCAAGTATCAACCATCTACCCCAAATGCAAGCCTTTGCATAAAAAAGAAGCACACCTTTTATGGAAATTGATGACAAAGGGAGAGAGATTGTACAAAGATATGAAAGCTTTGGGAAAGATTGAGACAAAGAAGTAGAGGTTGGACATGGACATGGACAAAGAGGGAGCAACATTGAGGAATTAAGAAGGATCAAAATTTTTGGACAAAGAGAAGCACACAAGTAGGGGGAGCAAGCTCATGAACTTTGATTGATTGCATTTGATATGTGAATATTCATGTGCTTGCTTGCATTGCATAAGTTTTTAAATTTGATATGCATGCTTGTGTGGTGTATGCTAGTTATAGAATTTGATTGATGAAATGAAAACTAGCATGTATAGGATGGTAGCTAGACTTGTGTTTCTACATGTGGTACTAGAACCTTGCTTATAATGTTAATCTCACGGGGTTTCTAGTATTTTTGTTGTCTAGCTACTCATGGTGCTAAGGATGGTGTTAATAGTGCAACTCCGATTGGTATCACTCTTCAAAGGTTAATTTTTTTACACCTTAGCATCTTTGGTAGCAATTACTCTCCCACAATTCCAATCTACGCATATGTGCGAGCTTCAAACCAAACACTCTAGCACATATGTAGGGGGAGCTAATACTACCAATTTGGGTTTGTGGTAGTTGTCCAAAATCATTTACACATGGTAAAATTACTTGGGCAAGCAACATGAATCCAAAAGTGCTTTATTTCCTTATCTTTGTAGAGTTGTCATCAATTACCAAAAAGGGCAAGATTGAAAGGTCCTTGTTTAGTTTTGGTAATTGAGTGACAACCCTAGGTGGATTAGTATGTGTTTGAGTGAGATACACAGATGATTAATCCACAAGTACATGTGTGTGAGCAACATATGCCATGATGGTGAAGATGGCTCGAAGATGTTGCAAAGCTCACACATGTGATGATGAAGGAGCTCATTGCACATGAGACTTGACATTGAGTCATGTGATCAAGGTGGAGAAGATCAAGACATGACTTGGCTCGATGGACCGGTTGCAAGTGTGAAGGGCAAGTTGAGTGTTGACTTGGCACCGATGGACCGAAGCAACAGTGAAGAGCAAGTGAGGTCAAGATCAATGAACCAATATGGTCACATGATGATATGGAGTGGATCATATCATTGTTGATCATGTTGGTGCATGTGTTGCATCGACATTTGAGGAGATGGAATGGAATGCACAAGGCAAAGGTATAACCTAGGGCATTTCATTTCACCGATCATAGGTGTGTAGAGAAGTTGATGACTGGGCTTAGGATAGATGGCCGTACTATCAAGAGGGGCAAACTTGTTTGCATATTGGTCATCTAGTGCCACTCGAGTGATCTAACTTTGCATCGTTGCTAGGATCGAGTGGCGTGGCAAGTTGAGTGATTAGCTCCTTTAAAATGATTGTGAAAAATGCTAACACACATACACATGGTGGTGTACACTTGGTGGTGTTAGCACATTTGCAAAGGAGAAGAAGTTGGAGTTCAAACGGATCAACTCGATGAAGAAACAGAGGCGAAATAGGTCACTAGAGGTGACCGAACATAGGCCTCGCTTGGACTTACATGTTTGGTCATGTGTTCCATAGAGGGCACGGTCTTGGTCATGTGACTGGACGCTGGCGTGAAGAGGTGACCTGATGCGCAGAGGCTACGTCCGATCGGTCATGACGTACATTGACGTCTTGGCGCGTGGAGCAGCAGTGACACGTGGTAGGCGGTGAAGGATTGGACTCAGGTGCTGCGTCTGATCGTGACCAACCTGATGTGTCTGGCCATAGTTTAGAGGCTCCAGGAGCTCTTTGGAGTCAACCTGTCTCAGGTGGTGGCGCATCATCAGGTGGCACATTGGTGCGTCTGGCAGATGGTGGACGAGCGTTGGCACGCGCGATCTGACGCACCACGGCAACATTAGGTCAGGGCTCGGTGTGTCCGGTCATCACATGACCATTGGCGCGCAACTACCGACCGTTGAAGATTGACACGCATGGTTGAATCTAGGCTGACACATGGACAGAGGATTGTGACTGAATGCTGGTTGGGTGCATCTGGTCAAGGTGATCTACGCATCCCAACGCGTCGTAGAAAGCCCAGTTAAGGGGTAACGGCTAGTTTAGCCCGTGGAGCTATAAATAGAAGTGTTGGCCAGCCTTTGGCCGGTTACTGAGCACACTAGAGCCTTGGTGGCTTATGTGGTGGTGCTTGGGAGCCCTCTAACTCACTCTTGCTTGATAGTGTTCATCCGATTAAGTGAGTGAGCGAGTCTAGTGCAATTACATCGTGAGGTTGCATCGAGTGGCACTAGGTGATCGTATTGCAAGCCGGTGGTGCTTGTTACTCTTGGAGGTTGCCACCTCCTAGATGGCTTGGTGGCTTGTAACTCCATTGAAGCACGTGAGAAGATTGTGCGGTGGTCTAGAGGAGGATTTGTGAGGGGGATTGTGCTCACCCCATAGGTATCGTGAAGAGCAACTCTAGTTGAGCGTGTCATTGAGCTACCCTCACTTTCAGGGTAGGTTCTTGCGATGCCCAACGTGCGGGTTTGGCGGGTGATGCCAATTAGCCGCCGAACCACCAAGTGAGCGGTCGACACAATGGGGACATAGCTTGGGGGCAACCAAGTGAACCTCAGAAGAAAATCACTATGTCAACATTGTCTTCATCTTCTTCTTGGTGGTTTGCATTCGTGAAACACAAGCTTGTATTACTTTCATTTACATTGTGCTTGTGTAGTTGCTCTTGTTACTAGTTTAGCTTTAGTAGCTTGCTAGTTTCCTTCTTGCTTGTGTAGCATAGAAGTAGCTCCCTTGCGTTACTAATTTGGTTCTAGTAACCTTGTTAGTCACATTGCTTAGTTTGTGTAGCTAAGTAATTTACGCTCTATAATTTAGCTTGTGTAGCCTTGTTATTGAGCATTGCTAGTGAGCTTAGGTGGCTTTGTGCTTTTGCTTCACTAGTTATGTAGGTGCTCCCCGGTTTGCTTGAAGTACTAGTTGCATAGGTTTGTGTGACCTTGCAAGCTAGAATTGGATAGGTGAACACTAGCTAGCCCAGCACCTTTGTTGCCTCTTTAGGATCTTTTATAAGGTGCTTGTGAACTTAGATGGATGGGTGTAGTCTTGGCTAGACTGATAGTTTGAATTTCACATTTGTTAGCCAGGGCAATTAAGTTTTAGAAAGGACTATTCACCCCCCTCTAGTCTGCTATCTCGACCCTACAAGTGGTATCGGAGCGATGTCTCTCATTTGTGGTCTTCACCGACCTTAGAGGATGGTGACTTATGGGCTAGATGTTGAGTGTCCACACATTTTTTATGGCACACACTTTACATGGTGGAAAAATTGTATGACTTGCAATTTTAAGTTTATTTGCCCTCAAATGTGGTGGATCGTAGATGTGGGCTCTTCTCATGTGATTGATAGAAAGAATGCAACTCAAGTGCACAAGAAATGCCTACATCTCGATTGCCAAGCTACTAACATTTTCTATCAATCTATGAAAGATAACATATTTGGTGAGATCATGGACATGAAGTCTGCCAATGAGATTTGGATTTATCTCAATGAAAAATATGGGGCAGTCTCTGATAATGATGTTGATGATGATCACAAGGAGAAGGTGCATGAGTGTGTTGAGCATGACCACGATTTAGTGATTGTGGAAGATTACTCCACCTCATGGTCAAGTGATGATGATGATGATGACCATACCACTAGATCACTTGACAAGATTGATGATGATGCCATAAGTGATACAAATGATGATGCTACCCCATGCACACTTGATGGTGATGATGATGGTTCATGCTCGGGCTATGAGAGTGATTCTTCTACAAGCTCTCCATCACCACATTGCTTCATGTCACAAGGTGAGACAAAGGTACAAAATGGTAATGTGGTTGATCATGTTGATTCATATGATGAGCTTGTTAGTAGACTTGCTAGCATGACCATGTCTTTAGAAAATGAGAAAACTAAAACATTGAAATTGGAAAAAGAAAACTCATTTCTAAAGAACTCATGTGAAGAACATAAGCACTTACTTGATGTTCTTAAATCTTCACATGGTGAGCTAAAATTGAATCATGAGACACTACTTGCATCTCATGAAGAATTATTAGAACAATATGCTTCTCTCATTAAAGTATTTTCAAAGAAAATTAAAAAGAATGAGAGCTCATCACATAAGTCAAGTGATCAATTGCAACATGTGACTAACTCTTGTGATGTAGGAAAGAAGCATGTATCCACCTCTTGTGATGATTTATTAGAAATTCCATGCTCTTCACATATAGATGCTTGTTCTACTTCCTTGTCTTGTGAGACTAGCCTTTTGAATGAGAACAATGAGCTAAAGAATGAAGTGAAAAAATTGAGTAATAAGTTAGAGAGGTGGTACAACTCAAAAGTCACCTTTGAGGACATGTTGAAGACTCAAAGAAACTTAGGTGACAAGAGTGGCCTTGGCTTCAAAAGGAAGATGACAAAGGGCGAAAGAAAAAGGGCAAAGAAGATAAAGAAGCAACTACAATTGAAGTTGTCTCACTCAATGTGCTACCGGTGTCATGTAGTGGGACACCTTGCAAATGGTTGCCCAAACATTGAGAAGCTCAAGAAGATGAAAGAAGAAGAGAGGCTCAAGCATGTGAAGTGCTTCAAGTGCCACACTTGGGGTCACCTTACCTCAATGTGCCCAACCAAGCAATTGGTGAAGCAACAAGAAGAGCCTCAACCAAAGCTACATGATGAGCAAGAGAAGACACCCCAAGCGCAAATTAAGATCAACCATGAAGATCATGGTGACTTGATGATGAAGAAGAAGAGGAAGACAAGAAGGGGTGGGAAGGCAAGGCATCCAATGGAAATTCAAGATGCCAAGATGATGAGCAAGAGTAAAGATGAGAAGAAGGTGTATGCTCACATCAAGTGCTTCAAGTGTGAAGATATGAGACACTTTGCCTCGAAGTGTCCTACCAAGCTTGAGAAGAAGGATCAAGCAATTCATGAGAGGCAAGGCAATGCGAAGCACCACATGAGCAATGAAGAGAAGGATCAATCAAAAAGAAAGTGCTACTCATGCCAGGAAAGGGGACACATGGATCATTCATGTCCCCTAGGTAACTCTCCTAAGCCCATTTCAATTGATGCAAATACTACACTTAGGAAGGATGGCAATGGTACCTCATTGGTTGCAATCCACCTCGTACGACACCGAGGATGTGGGCTCCATCTCGCCCGACCCCCAAGGGTAGGCTCCGCCTCGCCCAACGTCTGAGGGTGGGCTCTGCCTCGCTTGATGTCTAGGGGCAGGCTGCACCTCACTCGACATCTGAGGGCGGTCTCCGCCTCAGCCGACGTATGAGGGTGGACTCCGCCTTGCCCGATCCCTCGGGCACGGCTCCTAATAGAAGCTCACGCCGCCGCCAACCACTATAGGCTAGAAAGTACAACCCAAGGTCAAACTTCTGGCATCATGTAGGGAGCGGTCACGTCTCAACATGACCCATCCCCACAACATGTCTTTCTAGGGAACTCACAGCGCCCATAGTGATGGACGTGTGGTCAGTATGCTGCCTACTCCCTGTACGACTACTAATCGGCATGCTGGTTCACCGGGCAGCCTGCTGGGACGGAGTGGGACATCACGACCCGCTGACAACACCAGGGCATGGCATCATCGGCGGATAGGCACTCGACATGGAGCTGTCCCTGTCACCACCTGCCGTGTCAGCAGGGCCCGCACAAAGGAAAAGAAAGGCCCAACGACTCTGAAGGACTTCCTCTCCCTCTTGTTCTCCTTTTTTTCTCCCATTGTACCCCATGCCTTCCCTTGGCCTATAAAAGGGAAAGTAGGGCATCCCATTAAGGGGCATCACACTGCATCACATCAAAAACCACTAGCATCAAACCTCGAACACATAGCCGAGCAGCGACAGAGCTTGCGACACCCATTCGTTCTTTCCACCAGAGACTTGGGACATGTCCCTCTCTCGCCCATTTGTAACCCCTAATATGAACTTTTTAGTGCTAGTAACATGAGTAGCAGCAACGAACTAGACATAGGGACATTCTGCCCAAACTAGTATAAACCTCGTGTCCTCTTAGCACACCATCTGGGCCAGATGCGCAATATTAGAAATTTACTCGTTGGTGTTTACTCAAAACACCGATAGTTGGCATGCCAGGTAGGGGCCTTTGCGTGTCTCAGCATGAACACTAGGCCTCAGATGGCTAGTCACAACATCACCTAGGTCCTGGGCGCGCATGTGTGTTTCGAGGACTTGGACTTCATCATCATGACTGAGGGAGAGCTGGCGTCGGCACCAATCATCATTTAGCCTCCTCACTCCACCAGCCTCGATGCGATTGCTGAGGCACTTAAGGAGCTGTGGCTGCACGCATCAGAGGCCCATGCCCCTGGGAGCATCCTGCTTCTTGGCTTCAACTATGGAAGGTTACAGCGCGCTCAGCGCCTTCTTAGGACCCTGACCATCCCGGGAGGACCTGCGCCGCCTCACCTTCTTGTTCACCTACATCATGGCACAGCTTGCCAGAGGGAAGCCACTCTCTCTAGTATACCTCATTCGGAGTGCCCCAACAACGCTCTCGTCTGATCTCCGCAACGCTGTAGAGACCGTTGGCCACCCTATGGCGCAACATGCGTCTTCAACACCTATGAACGACGAGTTCATGGGGATGACCGAATATGTCATGGAGTCTTTCCATGACCTCCTTGCAGGAGAATTGGAGTCACCCTCTAGCTTTGACTCTAGCAGGGGGAGTCATCACCCCTCTTGTGAGTGTTTCATGGTAGGTACCCCCAAGGGACACATTGAAAGCATCCATGAAGAGGAGGCTACCCCAACGAACGACCTCGACGATGAGATCTAGGGGAGATAGGGGCCCCACCCCACCTGTAGGTGGAGCAGTTGAAGGCCCAACACCTAGAGCTCGAGGAAGCACGACTCCAGCTCGAGCAGGAACACACGAAGCTCGATCAGGAGATCGAGCGCCACGGAGACGGTGGGCGCGCTCGCACCATGATCCATGATGTGAACCGAAGGATCATCGCAGATGATGAAGCCCTTCCACACTTTGCTCGGGCGAGCCAAAACATCGCTGCTGTGGTAGCCTTACTCCATGGACTTCCGAGGGCCACGACAACCGATGAGCGTCAGGCCCATTGTGAGATTCACACGCTACTCGAGCATACGGCTATGGAGCAGGCTGAGAGCTTGCTGTCTCGACGACACAAGCTCGATGCTAGCCAACGCACGCCCTTAGAGCTACCCAACAAGGATGCATTAGTCCACCAAGTGCCGTAGGGTGGTAGGCCACGCATCATAGTACCGATGCGTGAATGTCTCAACCGCAACCTCAACATGGGCAGCACCCTTGACACCCATAGGCATACCCATGGTGATGCGAGGGAGGGGGCTAGCCATGGCTACCACCCTCAATAGGGCGGGCACTATGATAGTAGCAAGGACTGAAGCCCGAGCCCCAACTTGCTAGGACCTCAGGCCTTTGGCCAACACATCCTCAATGCCACCTTCCCACAATGGTACCGACCACCAACCAATATCTAGAAATACTCTAGAGAAATGAACCCCGGACTGTGGCTTGAGGATTATCGGCTTGCCTGCCAAGCCAGCGGGGCAGATAATGATGATTTCATTATCCGCAACCTTCCATTGTTCCTGGCCGATTCGGCACGAATGTGGTTGGAACACCTTTTGTTCAATAGAATCCAAAGTTGGGCGGACCTAAAAGAAATCTTCGTGGGGAACTTCTAGGGCATGTATAAGCATCCTAGGAACCCCTAGGATCTTAAAAACTACTAACAGAAGGCTGGAGAGACCCTCCATGGGTACATCCAGCGCTTCTCCCAGTAGTGTAACGAGCTACCTAACGTCGCCGACGCCGACGTTATAGGAGCTTTCCTGTCTAGGACCACCTGTGAGTCCCTGGTTCACAAGCTAGGACATAAGTTCTCGTGAACCACCAAGGAGCTCCTCGACATCACCACCAACCATGCCTCAGGTGAGGAAGTTATCAGAGTGATCTTTGACTACCTAAAAGGCAAGGTGAACCAGGACGAGGATGCCAGGGAGGGCACCTCCAACTGTCTTGTCAAAAAGAAGAACAAGCGGCAGCATGTGGGCTTGCTTGTGGCTGCCGCTGACTACAGGGGGTCGGAAGCCCACGGAGGGTACTTCGAACCACTTTGAGAAGCTACTCAAGGGGCCATGCCTGAACCCATCAAGCATGTATACAAGGACTGCGGCCTCATGAAGCGGTTCTTGTCTAGAGGCTCCAACAAGGGGGAGGACGGGAAGGACCCTTACCCGACCATAGATGATGCCAAGGGGAAGGACAACAACTTTCCAACACCAAATGGCTACCTAATGATCTTTGGGGGATCGATAGCCTATGACTCCAAGCGCTGTCAGAAGCTCGCGCACCGCGAGGTCTATATGGCCAAACCGGCCACGCCTACTTTCCTCCGGTGATCCTAGTCTGCCATAACCTTTGATCAGACCGACCACCTAGAGAGCATTGTGTAGCTGGGGAGATATCCGCTCATGGTCGACTTGATCATTGGCATGAAGTGGCTCTCCAAGGTATTGATGGATGGAGGCAGCGGCCTCAACATCATGTACGTCGAGACCCTCGATGCCATGGGCATCGACCGATCACGCATCTGGTCAACCGGACCGCCTTTCCATGGCAACATACCTGGAAAGCAGGCCATGCCACTTGGGCAGATCAATCTGCCCATCACCTTTGGGGATCCATCCAATTATAGGATGGAAACCCTCACCTTCGAGGTGGTGGGGTTCCATGGAACCTACCATGCCATCCTGGGACGTCCATGCTACATGAAGTTCATTGCCGTCCCCAACTACACCTACCTAAAGTTGAAGATGCTGGGCCTAGGTAGGGTCATCATTGTCGGCACCTCCTTCCAGAGTGCCTACGAGTGCGAGGTCGAGTGCTGCGATCATGCCACGACAATTGTCGCCTCTAAGGAGCTTGCGTCCATCAGGAAGGAGGTCACCGAAGAAGCACCCAACCCCAAGCGGTCGATCAGGTCTTTCAAGCTGGTGGAGGGCACTAAGGAGGTCCTCATAGACCCTAGCAACTCCAAGAGCAAGGTGGTGCGCATTGGTACTGCGCTTTCCCCCAAATAGGAAAGCGTGCTCATCGACTTCCTCCGTGCCAACAAAGATATCTTTGCGTGGAAACCCTTGGACATGCTAGGCATTCTAAGGGAAGTTGCTGAGCATACCTTGAAGATCAAGCCAGGCTCCAAGCCGGTGAAACAATGCCTATGTCGCTTTGATGAGGGAAAGCACAGGGCCATTAGCGAGGAGATCACAAAGCTTTTGGTGGCCAGGTTCATCAAGGAAGTGTACCACCCCGAGTGGTTAGCAAATCCCATTCTTGTATGAAAAAAGAGTGGGAAATGGAGGATGTGTGTTGACTATATGGGTCTCAACAAAGTGTGCCCAAAGGATCTATTAACTTTGCCATGCATAGACCAAGTAGTCGACTCCACCTCTGGGTGCAAAACCCTTTGGTTCCTTGATGCATACTCTAGGTACCATTAGATCATGATGAAAGAGTTTGACTAGCTTACGACATCTTTCATCACCCCATTTGGATCGTTCTGCTATGTCATAATGCCGTTCGGTCTGAAGAACGCTAGGGCTATATACTAGTGTTGTATGCTCAAGTGTTTCGGTGACCTCATTAGGCGAACCGTTGAGGCCTACATAGACGACATTGTGGTCAAGTCCAAATGGGCTGACAAGGTCATAGCTGACCTTGAGCAAACCTTCACCAAACTTCGAGTGAATGGCATTAAGCTCATCCCCGAGAAGTGCGTTTTCGGGGTCCCGTGGGGTATGCTGCTGGGTTTTATCGCCTCTGAGCGTGGCACCAAGGCCAACCTAGAGAAGATCTTGGCCATCACAAGGATGGGCCCAATTCAGAACATAAAAGGGGGTACAATGAGTTACAGGGTGCCTCGCCGCACTCAGCCACTTTATCTCACACCTCGATGAATGAGGTCTCCCCCTTTATTGGCTTCTGAAGAAGGCTGACCACTTCAAATGGATGCCCAAGGCCTAGGAGGTGATTGACAAGGTCAAGTATCTCCTGACGAAGGCCCAGATCTTGGTCCCTTCGACCGATGGAGAACCGCTTCTACTCTATATTGCGGCCACCATGCAAGTGGTCAGCGCCACCCTAGTAGTGGAATGAGAGGAAGAGGGCCATGCCCTCAAAGTACAGTGTCTCATGTACTTTATTAGCATGGTCTTGTCCGATTCCAAGACCCGCTACCCCCAAATCCAGAAGCTCCTGTACGCCATCCTCATCGCCAAGAGGAAGTTGTGCCACTACTTCGAGTCACATCCACTGACGGTTGTGACGTCTTTTCCCCTTGGTGAGGTCGTCCAAAACCAGGATGTCATGGGAAGAATCGCAAAGTGGGCGCTCGAGCTAATGGGTCAGGGCACTTCGTATGCCTCTCGAACGACCATCAAGTCTCAGGTGCTGGCTGATTTCATTGCAGAGTGGATCGATGTCCAAATGCCACCAGCAGTCGTCGACCAGGAGTACTGAACGATGTACTTTGACAGATCGCTTATGAAGAAAGGCACTGGCACAGGGCTGGTCTTTGTTTCACCTCTCGAAGTATGCATGAGGTACATGGTTTGCATCCATTTCCCCTCCAACAATGTGGCCAAATATGAAGTGCTCGTCAATGGTCTGCACATCACCATTGAGCTCGACATCCGATGCCTCAACGTTCAAGGCAACTCCCAGGTGGTTATCGACCAAGTCATGAAGGAGTCAAGCTGCCACAATGCCAAGATGGCTACGTACTACCGAGAAGTCTGCCAACTAGAGGACAAGTTCGATGGCCTCGAGCTCAACCACATCACGAGGTGTCTCATTGAGGTAGCCAAAGCACTGGCAAAAGCGGTGTCCAGCCGAGAGCCGATGCCGACCGGCATCTTTGCCAGCGATCAGCACTAGCCCTCGGTTCGCTATGAGGTGCCAAACCAAGATGGTGGCGGACCACTTGCCCTGGGCTCAGGAGCTGACTAGTTGTTGGCTCCATCTGACCCTAAAGTCATGGAGCTCGACAAGGATCCAGTAACAGGGCCTGACCCTCTGGTTGACTGGAGGGTGCCTTACCTCGACTACCTCCTCTGTGAGGCGCTGTCAACAGACAAGATAGAGGCTCGGTGGCACGCACATCGTGCCAAGTCCTTCATCCTTGTTGAGGGAAAACTCTATAAGTGAAGCCACACTAGGATCCTACAGCGCTGCATCCCCACTAAATAGGGGAAGCGGTTGCTGAGCGATATCAATGGTGGGGTTTGCGGTCATTATGCCATGCCTAGAACCCTAGTCGGAAACATGTTTCGATAGGGCTTCTACTAGCCAACCATGGTGGCCGACGCTAAGCATATCATGCGCACCTGTGAAGCGTGTTAGTACTATGCTCGGCAGACCCACCTACCAGCCTAAGCACTCTAGATGATCGCCATCACATGGCCATTCGTGGTCTGGTTGCTCGATCTGGTCAGACCTCTCAATAGAGCACCCGGGGGCTATACCCACTTGCTTGTCACCGTAGACAAGTTTACAAAGTGGATAGAGGCTCGGCCGATCTCCACAATCAAGTCTGAGCAAGTCGTGCTGTTCTTCCTCAACATCATCCATCGCTTTGGGGTCCTGAACTCCGTCATCACAGACAATGGCATGCAGTTCAATAGAAAGAAGTTCCTCTGATTCTGTGATGAATACCACATCCATGTCGATTGGGCCACCATAGCGCACCCCTGCACGAATGGGTAGGTCGAGCACACGAATGGCAAGGTCCTACAAGGCCTCAAGCCTAGGATCTTCAACCGGTTGAACAAATTTGGCGCACGATGGGTTACAGAGCTTCCTGTAGTGCTCTAGACCCTGAGGATGACCCCCAGCCAGGCCACCGACTACACTCCATTCTTCATGGTCTATGGTTCCGAGGCTATCCTCCCGGCCAACCTTGACTACAGGGCATCGAGGGTCAGGGCATACGATGAATAGGGAGCCAAGGTGTCCCTCGAGGACACCATGGATCAACTGGATGAAGCACGTGGCGTCGCCCTCCTCCGCTCAGCCAAGTACCAACAGGAATTGAGCCGGTATCATGGCCGTCGAGTGTGGGGTTAGGCCTTCAATGTCAGAGACTTGGTGCTCTGCCTCATCTAGAGCAACAAAGACCGCCACAAGCTCTGTCTACCATGGGAGGGACCATACGTCATCGTGGAGGTGCTCCGACCAGGCGCCTACAAGCTCAAAACCATCGACGGTGAGGTCTTTGTCAATGCCTGGAATATCAAGCAGCTACATCGCTTTTACCCTTAATAAATGCACACTTTTTCTTATTAGTTTCACTATCGAACTCCCCGATCTTTAGTGACGCCCGACCCCAGCAACGGCGAGGGGATTGGGCCTCACTTGGGGGCTAATAAGAGCGTACCTATTCGGTTGACATTCTCTATGCCCGGCCCTCTCCCACATTAAGACCCAGAAGCGAGGTTTGCAGAAACAAACCCTGAGTATAACTGGTCAAACTGCAAGAAACCTACACCCCCGATGGCTATGGCGCCTTTGCTCACCAGCGTGATCAAAGTTTTTCTCCGCACCCCGGGCTTTTTGGCCTTAGCTATGGAAAGAGTCGGTGCACGTCTAAGAGTATATCCACCTGGCAAATGTTTCTCTATGTCCAACCCCCTCTCACGTTAAGACCTAGGAGCTAGGGTTGCGGGAACAGACTCTGAGTATAACTAGTCAGACTATGAGAAACCTACGCCCTAGCGGCTACGGCGCCTTTGCTCATTAGCATGATTAGAGTTCGTTCACCCACACCCCAAGCTTAACGGCCTCGATGATAGAAAGGGTCAGAATGCACTAACCTTTTATATGAAAAGGGGAGAAGGGCTAAAAAACTATTTGGCCATAATGAAATTTAAGAGCTTGTCCATTTATTACAAGTTCACCGCCTGGATTATCTGCCTAACTAAATTCTTACGCAGGATGTTCTCATCCTCTATCTCTGTAGGTAAGTTCTATCCCAGCAGGGCAATACAAGCCGACCGGATGGCTTAGCTGCTACCAAGGGAAGGGTAGGGAGCAATAGGATGCCCCACATGGGTTATGCCGACCCCGTCATGAACGACGAACCCGGATTCTGCTCAAACATATCCGGTAAGAACTCTCTGGACCCATCACTCATGCCATCGAGGTAAGCCCTATGCCGGGGGCACCCAAGTTAGTCGAATGATTTGAGCCGCTCTCGAGAGATGGGTCACCCTTACTTTAACGCACATTTATTTTGCTATCCAGCCCCTGACCCCAACAACGGCAAGGGGTCGGGCCTCACTCGGGGACTAGCAAGAATATCTGATTGCTAGACATTCTTTATGCCCGACCCCTTCTCACGTTAAAAAACTAGAAGCAAGGTGTGCGGAAACAAACTCTAAGAAAAACTGGTCGGACCGCTAGAAATCTATGCCCCAGCGGCTACAGTGTTCCTGTTCACTAGCATTATTAGAGTTTTTGTCCCCGCATCCTGAGCTTTAGCCTCCACCTTCCCCGGAAGGATTTGGAGAGGCTCACCTGTGGAGTCTCCATCAAGGAGAGGTCAGTAGGTCGCCCGAGGCTGATTGGACAGCTTGGGTCACAACCGAGATACGGGCAAAGGGCAGTGGGATACCTTATGCAGGTTATGTCGACTCCGTCATGAACGATGGACCTGGACCCCACACGAACATATCAGGTAAGAGCTCCCTAAACCCGTCACTCAAGCTATCGAGGTAACTTTACCAACCCCCACTTTTCTTTTCCAATTCATGAACATTCATTCATCCATTCATTCATACATTCATTCATTCATCCATTCATCATACATTCATCCCATACATCCAAGCATTGCATATGCAATTGCTGCATCACAACGCTTTGTGTCACGTCATGAAGTGGTAGTCATCTCATTCGACATGAGCGGCAACTGACCGAGGTTTGAAGGCCAGCCCGCAAAGGGCTCGAGGCCGCCTCACATCAAATAGAGCCAGGGGAGAAAAACTTAGATGAGCCTCAGCGGCCTTGCCCAACCCTGCTTAGAAGCGAACATGGACATCTAGACCTTTCTCGTTTGATCCTAACCTTGAGCCAAGCCCATAGAATCTCCATCGAGGAGAGGCTAGCGGGCCACCTGAGTCACTTCGAAGCGACACGGGCATCTACCAGGAGGTGGGTTAAGGAGAAGTGGAATGCCACATGAGGGCTATGCTGACCCCATCAGTGGATGATGGACTCGGATTCCACTCGGACATGCCTGTTAGTGAGCTCACCGAGCGCGACACTCGAGCCATTGAGGCAAGTGTCGTTAGCTTAGCCCCTTCTGTTGTAGAAACTGAGGATGGGGTGACGCATGAAATCTGGCCAACCCCTAATGACCCCCACGGGGCTTAGGGGATCGAGCCGCCTGACCCAAAATTGGGATACCAGGGTTTGAAGGCCAGCCCACAAAGGGCCTGAGGCCGCCTTGCGTCGAATAGAGCCAGAGGAGAAAACATAGATGAGCCCCAGCGGCCTTCACCCAACCCACTTGGAAGTGAATAGGGTCATCTCAATCTTCTTGTTTGATCCTAACCTTGAGCCATGCCCACAGAATCCCCACTGAGGGGAGGCCATCGGGTCACTGGAGCCACTCTCCGGAATGGCTCGGGCATCTACCGGGAGGCGGGTTAAGGAGCAGTAGAATGCCACATGAGGGCTATGACAACCTGTCACAAATGACGGATCTAGATTCCACTTGAACAGGCCCATCAGTGAGCTCACTTAGCACGTCACTTGAGCCATTGAGGCAAGTGATGTTAGCTCAACCCCTCCGGTTGCAGAAACCATGGACGGGGCGATGATCACAAAGACGAGCCGACCCTCGATCAGACCCCTACTACGCATGGGGGCTTGAGGAAAGTTGGACTCACAAAGAGACCGAATGCGCAGCCACGGAACGATGGCTCAGATCCTATGGAGGGGGTACGCACGAAAACAAGAGATGTTTTTTCCTACTAATTTCGCTATCCTCTCCTCGATCTTTAGTGACACCCAACCCCAGCAATGGGAAGGGGTCGGATCTCACTTGGGGGCTTTTAAGGGTATAAATACACCCTTTCTAAAACAGTCGCTGTGCTCGACACCCTTCCTCATGTTAAACCTAGTGGCAAGGTCTGTGGGAATGAACACTGAGTAAAACTAGTTGGACTGCGAGAGAGCTATGCCTCGGTGGCTATGGCATCTTTGCTCACTAGCATGATCAGAGTTTCCGTCCTATACCTAGAGCTCTATGGTCTTAACAAATGAAAGGGTCGGAATGCATTAACCCCTTTTCACACATAAAAAGGGAGGAAAAACAAATTTGATCAAACAAAACAAAATGATAAGTTTGTTTAGATAGTACAGAGGGGTCGAAGCTTGTCCGCTTGTTACATGAATGATTGCCCAACCTATCTGACTAACTAACCCCTCTAGGGGAGAACTCTGCTCTCTATTCTATCCACCAGATCCTACGAAAGGGGAGCCACCGCCGTCTCCATCTCCTCCAGCTCATGGGCTTCATAGCTAGGTGCGAAGCCATGGCTCATCGCCTCCAGGTTGATGTTGTCCCCATAATGAGAGCGAGCAATCATGAAGGATTGGTTCACCTCAGCATGAAGCACATTCCTCTCGAGCTGGCGCACCCGAGCTGTGATCTTGATGGCACGTGCCGTGAGTGAGCTAGTCCCCTCTGATCGCACCACCTCAAGGTCATCGCAGACCACGCTGAGGGCGGCGCTCAGGATACCAAGCTTGTCACTCTCCACCTAAAGATTCCTCCTTGCCTCGGCAAGGTCCATGGCCAACCCGATAGAGATGCTCTTGGCCTCCAACTTCTAGGTCAAAATGCTTTCAATCTTGGCCTAGAGGGAGCCGACCTTCTACTTTGTGTCATCGTGCTCTTGGTAGGCCTGGTCATGCTCTTGGAAGGCCTGGTTGTGCTCCTCGCGAGCCATGCCACACTTCAAGTGGAGCCTCTCCATGGTCTGGAGCAGCTCATCCTGCTCCTTACGTAGCTGGGCCACAGCCTCGGCATCCAAGTTTGCCCTCTTCTCTAGGGCCATGAGCTTCTCCTTGGCCCCTAGCTTCAGCTCCCTTTCTCGCTCAACCTCAGCCAGAAGGTCGAGGATCCACTGGTAGGTCTCAGCGTCCTTCTAGAGCAGCTTGTCCTGCTCCTTCCTGACCTTGGTGGCCTCCTCCTTGTCCTAGCATGATCTCACCGACAGGGCCTCGAATGCCCTCTCGGCCTCATTAGCATACCGACGGGCCTTGGCCACCCACGATCGAAGACTGTCCGCCTCTTGGCGAGAGGAGTTAGCTCGGCCACCCTCTGCTAGGCGGCAACAAGCTGAGTGGTCACCTCCCCATGCAGCCATGCCCCCTCGATGAGGTGGTCCTAGGTTTCCTTCTGATCACGAAGGAACCGAGACTTTGCTCGGCTGCGAGCTATGAGGGACTATAGGAAGATGATGGTTAGGATACAAAAAAGCACATATAGAAAGAAAAGGGTGAGAAGCAGGGTCAAGCGAATACCTAGCCAGAGGGAACAACAACATCGCGCAAGGCACCTCGGGCGTGCTCTAGGGCTTCAAGCACGGACATGACCCCCATGTCGAGGCTCTCCTGCTCCATGCTCTTTGTAGCATCATCGAGAGTGAAGACCATCGATGTTGGATCCTCTAGACTCGCCCACTATAGTAGGAGCTTGCTTCACACAGGCGAGTCATTCCCATCGATGTCAGGGCCAGGGATGGCTCCCAGCCGGCTCCAAGCATCGCCGAGCCCTCTCGCCGTGATGTTCCCATTAGGACATTCCCTCCGGTGATGGAAGGGGTCAGCGGTATGGGCACCGACCTCTCTCCCAGCACTATGATGTCTGAGGACCCCTCGGTCGTGTCCCCCTCCGTTTGGCCCATGCTAGACTCCATCGCTTGGGCTGCCGATGACGCGGGTCACACCGGTACCTCAGGTGCCACCACGATAGCGCTCGGCTGTAACCCACCTGTCATAGCCACTACCACCTCCACCTATGTTGGTGGGGTCATGACCGACTATGTCGCATCCACCGTGGTCGGCGCCACGAGTGCAGTCGGTAGCCTTGTCCACCCCATCATTGGTAGTGGTGTCGCCGCCATCGCTGGCCACTCGGTGACCTCCGAAGGCACCCCTTGCGCCCCCTGTCCGCCCATCCCGCCGAGGGCACAGGCACCACCATGGACAACACATGTCTGATCGGAGGCATGATCGCACTGGCTCCGCTCTGGCCTAAAATAGGCATGGCACCAGCCGACGGCTGTCGCCTCACTTGAAGGGCGACACTCTTCTTTGACACCAGCACCAATGGATTATGCTACCTCCTGACGCTGCAAGAAACAAAAAACATAAGTCATGATGAAATCCACCCAAACCAGAAGAAGCAAGGGAACTGATAACTTACCTTAGCGCCATCGGACGGCATATATGTTTGGAGGGTGACCCCCCGACCTCTGCTCTGCCTTACCAGGGCACGTCCACTTTGAGCCCACCCCCTGCTCCTAGTTAGAGGGGCTCACTCCCCATGACTCTTGGGAGGCAGTAGTGGAGCCACCAGCCTCCACGGGCATCTCAGGCGCGGTGGCAGAGCCGCCCGCCCCTATTGACTCCTGAGGAAGGTCGATGGTACATCCCGCCTCTACTGGCTCCCTAGACATACCGTCCCCTTCGTGGAATGGAAAGGGTCTTGACTCCTACAAGGGTGAAACACTACCTATCAGCGCATCTTCATTCTCTAGAATGCCCCACTTGACATCATCGGCTACCTCGTCGTTGTCACCATCATCATTGTCGTCGTTGCTGTCGGTGTCCTCCCCCCATTCCTGCACTTGTAGCTTTCGCTGCCTTTTCTCCTTTTGTCCTCCTTCGCCTTCCTCTGTCGCTCACCCTCAGTGTGATTCACCGCTCTCATAGATGAATCCCTCAGCAACGGAGCTGGGTGATCCATGAAGATGAGGTCCCTCGGCTGGTCCCGTCCCCCTCAAAGTTAATATTAAGAGGTCAAGAAATCAACTGAAGAAAAGACATAGAAAGGGGAAACTTATGAAGACAATGTAACTAGGCTCCAACTGCATCAGAAGAAGCCCTGGCACCGAATAAACGAAGTCGAGGGGGGCACCCATGTCATCCCACAAAGGCTCCATCGCCTCCTTGATGCGTTGCGTGATCTCAAAGTTGGAGAGTGCCCCCTCGGCAAGCGCCGTTCTATCGAACGACGTCTCAGGCGCCATCGCGTATAGTGGGAGCACGTGCATCATCAACGGCACCACCCTCCTTGCATGGTAGGCCCCGATGACACCCAACCCCTTTAGGCCGCTCTCCTTTAGGATGTGGATGGTGGCGATATGATCCTAGATCTTCTTATTGTCCTTCTCTGGGATGCCCCACTTCCTCCATGACTCTAGGGCCTCCTCGATCAGGCGCCCGATGAACTCTGGCAGGGCGACGGTAGTGGCATTCTTGAGGTAGAACCACTGTGAGTGCCACCCTTTGTTGGATGTCGATAGCCACATCGGTGGGTACTCGCCGACCCAATTGTTTCGGAGCTAGATGCTAGCGCACCCCATCAGCATGTGCAGCTCCTGCCTACCACTTTTCTCCCTCTTCTTCTACAGGGTTATGGTGAAGAAGTACCTCTAGAGATCGAAGTGAGGGTTGATCCCTAGGAATCCCTCGCATAGGGTGACGAACGCCGCCATGTGCTGGATCCCGTTGGGATTGAGGTGTTGCAACTCGATCTTGTAATAATACAGCAGCCCCCGAAGAAATTAATGGGCGGGGGTAGCGATCCCACGCTCATGGAAGTGAGCAAATGACACCACATAGCCGTTAGGTGGCGATGGTAGATCCTCCTCGCTAGGCAGTAGCCACTCCTCGGCCAAGGTCCATGCGTGGAGAAGGCCACGACGGATGAGGCCCTCCATGCGCTAGAAGGTAATGTCAGAGCGGCACCATGGATCCACTGGAAGATGGGGGTGGGTGGAAGCAAGCTCAATGGTGGCGGGGACGTGGATGTAGGAAGCCTAGGTGATTGGCAGTGGTGGTTGCAGATGCAAAGGCGAGAAGGCAAGGTATGAAATCTGAGGGGTGAACTCTTTGGTTTTATAGGGGCTATGGGCGTGAGGAAACCAATCGCCCACCTAGATCTCTGCGCCTGCCATGATCTACCACAACGTCATGTTGTGGGATATGCACACGCAATCTCTATTCGTTCCCTAGGAAAACTCGCTGGATGTTTCGCCTCTCTGGACGGGTCACGACTCATCGCAAGTGCGAGGAATACAGATCTAAAAACACCTATATGGCCCATTTGGCCTAGTAGCTCAAAGGTTGGCCCATAGACATGTTCGATAACCGCTCTGGGCACCTTCAAGGTAAGGAAGTAGAAAGGGGTGGGACCGCTAGTGACCAGCACCCAAGCGAAGAAACGCTGTGGGCATCCTAGCCTACATTCGAGCCTCGGCCGAATACGATCCACAGTTTCTTCCTAAGGAAGACAGAGAGCCCTCGAGACCGGTCGAACGGACCCAAGAACTATATGGATTGACCACTGAGAATCTAGAGTCGATCACAAGCTGACCCTAGCTAGATCCCTGTGAACGGGATATCGGGTCCCAAATCAAGAAAGACCTTTTCCAAACCAACAAATCTCATGGCCATACCTACGAAGTGTCCGGCCTCAATGAAAGGGAACCATCATTCCTATTTTACGTCATGTGCTATAGAAGAAGGCCAAAGCCCTCAGGGTCCCCCATTCAGAAAAGCCTACAAAGGAGAATTCTACTCCTCCAAAAGATCAGGGGCTACTATCGAGGACCAATACTAGGGTACCCAAAGAGGAGGGGCTAATGATCATTATATGTTAATCCATCCAGGCAGTCAAAGGTGCGACTACAGCTCCAACCGACATAGAGACCGTAGGCTTCGCCTCGCCGACCTCTGGCCATGGCCTCCGCTTCACTAGACCCCAAGGTCGTGCGATCCGCCTCACCCAACCTCTAGGGATAGGCTCCACCTTGTCCAACACCGAGGCCGCGGGCTCCGTCTCGCCTGACCCCCGAGGGCAGGCTCTGCCTCGCCCGATGTCTAAGGGCTAGCTCCGCCTCGCTCAATGTCTGAGGTCTGGCTCCACCTCGCTCGATGTCTGAGGGTGGTCTCTGCCTCGCTCGACATATGAGGGCAGACTCCACCTGACCCAATCCCTCAGGCACGGCTCCTAATGGAAGCTCATGCCACCACCAACCACTATGGGCTAGAAAGTACAACCCAAGGTCAAACTTCTAGCATCATGCAGGGAGCGGTCACATCTCAACATGATCTGTCCCCATGACATGTCTTTCTAGGGAACTCACATCACCCATAGTGACAGACGCGTGGTCACTATGCTGCCTACTCCATGTACGGTTGCTAATCAGCATGCTAGTTCGCTGGGCCACCCGCCGAGATAGAGTGGGATGTTATGACCCGCTAACAATGCCAGGGCATGGCAACATCGGTGGACAGGCACCTGGTGTGGAGCTATCCCTGTCACCACCTACCATGTCAGCAGGCCCGGTGACTCTGAAGGACTTCCTCTCCCTCTTGTTCTCCTTTTTTTCTCCTATTGTAACCCATGCTTTCCCTTGGCCTATAAAAGAGAAAGCAGGGCGTCCCATTAAGGGGCATCGCACTGCATCACATCAAAAACCACTAGCATCGAACCTCGAACACATAGCCGAGCAGCGACCGAGCTTGCGGCACCCATTCGTTCTTTCCACCAGAGACTTGGGACCTGTCCCTCTCTCGCCCGTTTGTAACCCCTACTACGAACTTTTCAGTGCTAGTAACACGAGCAACAGCAGCGAACTAAATGTAGGGACATTCTGCCCGAACTAGTATAAACCTTGTGTCCTCTTAGCACCCCATCCGGTCTAGATGCGCAATATTAGAAATTTACTCGTTGGTGTTTACTCGAAACACCGACACCATGATAAGATAGTGAAGTTCAAATGTGCTGCAACATACAAGTGTCTTATTCAAGTTGTGGATGATTCGTTGATATATTTGATGGCTTGCAAAGATATGAGTTGAAGCTTGCTAATTAGATGATCATGAGCTAACCAAGGTATATCTCTTGTTGATCATTTCATTTAGGTGCATATGACTTGGTTGAATTGGATAAATATGCATATGTTGCTTGCTATGAGATGATTGAATGGATAAATGCTTAGTAATCAAGTTTGGATTGATTTGTGTTGGATAAATTCATAATATGACCTTTAGTGAGTGGATTGAATGGATATATGTCTTGTGAAAGTATTCAAACAAGTTAATTTCAAGTTTGATTCACATTTGATGAAATATAGCTCAAGTGATTGAAATCTGTCCTATATTGAAAATTTGAGTGAGCTGTGATCTTAGCCATGTTTGAGTGACCAAAACTTATTGGATTGGCATAAAAATTGGTGTACATGCTCTAGACTTATTGTATAAGATTATGTACAAATTTCATGAGAATTAGATAAGAGATGCTTCGGTTTTGGAGTGGATCTTGTCAGCCATAGTGCAGTAGTTTTCAGCATGTAGCAGTGGTGGAAGAATTGAAATCTGGTAGCAATCTAGAAGTCAAATGGAGCCCAAATTTTACAGCTGCTATATTACTTAGTCAACCACATCTTCACCAAATTTCATGTTATTTGGATCTGTACATTGGGAGATATAGATTTTTTTGAAGAGTACAGAATCTGCCAGAAATGTGACATTTATTGGATTGAATAAGAGTCACTTTGATTGAAAGGTCCTCAAGTTGGAATCATGTTTATAAATGTTTGAGGTACTTAAGTTTGGTTTTGAGATGATCTATAAGCATGACAAGCAAAGAGTACAAGGCCATTTGATTGTGGAGTGTACTTGGCACATATTTGGTACTCAAATTGAAGATCAAGACCAAGCTCAAGATAAAGATGAAGTTTAAGTTCTAGTGACCATTGGAGATCATTTAGTAGAAAGAAAAGGACTTAAACAAGTAAAAAGAAAAGTATTTAAAGAAGGATTCATGGTTACTTAACAAGTTAAGTCCATCACTTGGATCAATTAAACAATGTCAATTCAAGTGAGTACCTAGAATGGTTCTTTGGAGAGAGGTCACTTCTCCCTAGTGTAGGGGGTTGCCGCCTATGTGTAGGTAAAACCAAGTGTGGTACTTGGAAGGCTAACATAGAAGTGGTGATCCAAGGAGCATTTGAGATGCTTAGTTAAAGCAATCAAAAGGGTTGATCAAGAAAAGCAAGCAACATCCAAAAGAGAGCTAGTCATGGAAATTCAAGTGGTATTCCAAATAGTTCTCTCATGCAAGCATTGATCAAAGAATGAAGCAAGTCAACCACATCATGATAGTGCACTGTCGATGAAATCTAGTCGGCAATCTACCAAGAGGTATACCAATGGTAGTAGATGAATCGGTGGAGGTGCATGTGATAGGAATTGGATGGTTACACAAGCATAGAGACAACAATTTAGACAGGTTTAGGCCATCTGATCGACGTAATACCCTACGTCATGTGTCTTTGGTGTATTGTATTGAATATAAAAAATTTGAGGAGGGGGCCTACCCGCCTTATATAGTCTAGAGGGTAGGGTTATAGGTCAGTTTAGGTCTAGATCTATTTGGCTATATGGTTAGTATTTACTAGGAATACGATATCTATCATATCCGAATAGATCTTCCTTCATCGCCAAGATATCTTCTGATTGCCTTGTAGTGCACGCCGACCAAAGCCAAGCACCATAGGCCTTGATCTTATGGGCTGGACCTGCCCTGGTGGTGCAGCCCATGTTCATTGCCATGGGTACCTAGGGTTATACCCCCCATAGCTAGTCCTTGAGTGCCTTGTATCCACTGAGCAACGCCGTCTTGAGCAGGTCCGAGCAGTTTGACATGAAGCCGATCAGTTTAACCAGTGATCCGAGTGGTGGAAGTCGAAGCCAACCAGTTTAACTGGTGAATTAAGCGGTAAAAGTCAAAGCCGATCGGTTTAACTGGTACGCAGATCTCAGACTTAGCCAAGTAAGGCTTGCTAGAAGGATGTAAGGGGCTCAAGATAAAAATTTGAAAATTCTCCACCTTAGGCGAAGTGTAGCCACTTAGACTCCATTTGCGAGGAATCATCCAAGTTTTAGTCAATAAGGAGGGTAAATCAAGAAAAGAGCACTACATTCACCGCCAGGTAAAGTGTAGCCACTTAGTCCCCAAGCCTGCTGGAAGATGAAGAATGAATCTTATAGTAGGGTCAAAGAAAATAAATATGAAAGCTTGTCGACATCATCTGACATGTGCGTATCAAGACCCAAACATGCTACCCAAGATCAACACCCTGATCCAAACAGCATGGAGCAAGCTGATAGCACACTGATGAGACATAGCAAGATCTGACCATCAAGGGAGTCCCCAGCTTAGCCAACGACTCTTGCATGAGGAATCTAAACACTACCGAACACTGAGGAGTCCCTAGCTTAGCTAGTGACACTTGCATGAAGAATCCGAACACCAGGGAGTCCCCAGCTTAGCTAGTGAGCACCCAGCATGGCTGACGATGAAACGATGGACAATCTGACCAGTTGGTTGGCGAAGAATCGAGCACCGATCATCCCAACCAACTGATCGGCAATGAAGTGAGCGCTGAGTAGAAGTAATCACCGAACAGTCCAACCAACTGGTCGGTGAGGAAGTCCATGAACCTAGTGGTCTGACCAGTTGAACGGTAAAGAAAGCAGTGGTAGAGCTTGTCGAAAACATCGACCTTAGGTGAAGTGTACACACTTAGGCTTCGTAGGCGAAGTTAGATGATCATCATCTATGACTTAGTCAAAGAGGATGTTAGTATTGATACATGCACCACAAGGTGCAATGTATACCTTGTAGTCCCTGAGCCTAATAGTAGATGAAGAATGCATCTGGTGTCAGGATCAAAAAATTACAACGATCACTTAGTTAGAATAACTGAGTCCTAGCTTAGCTGAGCACACAACCAGTCCCCACCTTAGCTAAAGACTAGTAAGAAGAAAAACAGTACACTCACCGCTAGGTGAAGTGTACACACTTAGTCCCCGAGCCTGCTGTAAGATAGAGCAGCATCTTGTAGCAGGATCAAGGAAACAAGTAAAAAGGACAAAATCCCCGTGCTTAGCACTGGACATTGGAGTAAAATTTGGAGAGTGCTGAGCACTTAAAAATGGAGAAAAAATGGAGAGTGCTAAGCACTTTACCATTAGAGAACATGGACAGTGCTTAGCACTTGACCATGGCAAAATTTGGAGAGTGCTTAGCACTTGACCGTGGCAAAATTTGGAGTGCTTAGCACTATGTCATGGAGAACACGGAGAGTGCTTAACACTTTACCATTGGAGAACTTGGAGAACATGGAGAATGCTTAGCACTATACCATGGTAAAATTGGAGAACGTGGAGAGTGCTTAGCACTATACCGTGGTGAAATTGGAGAACGTGGCGAAATTTGGAGAACGTGGAAAGTGCTTAGCACTATACCGTGGTGAAATTGGAGAACATGGAGAGTGCTTAGCACTATACCATGATGAAATTGGAGAATGTGGAGAGTGCTTAGCACTATACCATGGCAAAATTTGGAGAACGTGGCGAAATTTGGAGAACATGGAGAGTGCTTAGCACTTGACCATGGCAAAATTTGGAGAGTGCTTAGCACTATGGCATGGAGAACATGGAGAGTGCTTAGCACTATACCCTAGCGAAATTGGAGAACATGGCAAAATTTGGAGAACATGGAGAGTGCTTAGCACTACACCATGGTAAAATTTGGAGAACGTGGTGAAATTTGGAGAACATGGAGAGTGCTTAGCACTTGACCATGGTAAAATTTGGAGAGTGCTTAGCACTATGCTGTGGAGAACAAGGAGAACATGGAGAGTGCTTAGCACTATACCATGGCAAAATTGGAGAACATGGAGAGTGCTTAGCACTATACCATGGTGAAATTAGAGAACATGGAGAGATAACCCGACGAAAACTAACCCAGCCATTCAGTATGCTTTTAAGCCCATTGAACCATAAAGAACTTAGCTCTTGTGCATGCTTAGGAGCATAGGCATCACTGAGGAGCCGTTGCCGATCGCCCATGATGCAGAGCGCTGCTGCTCGTGCACATTTAGGTGCTAAGTCGAGGACAGGGCTACTTCTGGATAACGCAAATGAGAATGTGACTGATCGGCGGCGATGAAATTGCCCTGCCCTTGAGCTTTCTGGCCTGTCGTCATGACGGCAGTCGCGGTCGTTATAACGCCATTCTTTGCGGTGGTCATCATCGTGGCGCGACGTGGCTATCTTATGACTCAGGCAACTCCTTTGGTAGCTCCCTTGGTGGCTCGGCGGCTCGAGTGGCTTAGTGGCTCGAGCGGCTCTGCGGCTCGGTGGCTCGAGCGGCTATGCGGAGCCATAGGCAAACAGGCATAATCAGAGCCTAGCGGAGTCAATTTGCGTGGGGAGGCGAAGCCCTTGAGCGTGTCCGACTATGGCAAGGGCGTAGTACGATTTGAATGGTGATAGTATGCGTCATCTTAAAGATGCTTAGCATGGAGAAAAGTCATTTGGACAAAAATTATGGAAAACAAATGGAGAAAACATCACGGATAAAAACATTATTGAAATGCATATATACATAAAAAGGTACATATCTTTTGTAGAATGTCTCAAGGATAGAATCACCTGAGGTGTTCGATGTGCTAGGAATTAGGGATGTCAATGCCGTCTTGATCACAGAGCCTTATATGACCCTTGTTGGGTCACAACCTTGATGATGTATGGACCTTCTTGGAGTCAGCGATGCAAGCCTCCATTCTGGCTGAGATGTCCATTGCTTCGGCGATGGTGAGTCCTTCTCTTTCATAGTTGTAGGCGGTGGAGATGTTGGCGCGCAGGGTGAGGATGCCCTGCTCTGTTGGAATCTTCAACACCAGATAGACATAATGGGGCATGACTATGAACTTGGTGAGAGCTGGTCGGCCAAGGATGGCGTGGTAGGCGGTGTTGAAGTATACCACAAAGAAGTTCACGTACTTAGTATGGAAGTGGTTGGCGGTGCCAAACTGGACTAGCAAGGTGATCTGCCCCAAAGGTTGGTACGCTCTGCCAGGTACAATACCCTAGAATGGAGAACCAATAGGAATGAGATCATCCTTCGTGAGTCCTAACTCAGTTAGGGCTCTAGTAAAGAGGATGTTGATCGCACTCCCACCATCAATGAGGACCTTGTTGAACCGCACATTGCAGATGGTTGGATCCAGCACAAGTGGGAAATGCCTAGGGTATGGGATATCTGCCCACTGGTTGGCCCTACTGAATGTGATAGGATGCTCCGACCAGTCCAAATATTTGGGATCGGTGACCATGTCGTACTTGGTGATCGACATAACCTGCCAAGCGGTGAACTTCTGCTGGCATTTGCTCTCGGAGGCAGCGCATCTTCTAAAGATTATGGCGACCATCTTGTTGGCATCTTGAAAAGCAAGTCATGCATCCTTAGGACGCTCCTCCTTGTCGTCATCAGACTCATCATCCTTGTGCGTCTTCTATTTTTGCTATTCATCGCGGAAAGCTTTGGCCATGCTATAGCATTGCCACATGGTGTGCTTGTTGTTCTTGTAAATTGGGCACGGACCATCAAGGTGCTTTTTGTAGGTAGCATTAAAATTGCGCTTAGCGCATGGTTGCTCTATGTTGTTGATGAAGTTTTCCAGTCGGTGGCAACGTGGTTGTTTAGACCTTGATCCCTCTGGCCGATCATTATGCCGGCGTTCGCGATTGTTGTAACGCCTATTGTGATCTTCATGTATGGCAGGTTATATACTTAAATACTTGGAGGACTCTTTAGCAAAATTGACTACGAAGGGGTATCTTCTAATCTGGACTGTTGAATCAAAGATGGACGACTACTGAGGGTTGGGAGGATTTCTTCGGTTGGCACAGTGACTCTGGCATGGTGGTGGCCATTAACGGTGGTGAGGAGCTCACCGACGTGCATGGGGAAACGCCTACGGGCCATGTTACGACATGGGGAAGGCACCGAGAGAGAGAGGGGCATGGCGAACTCACCTAGGGGCTAAATCGCGGATGAGGACGACACGAAGATGAAGAAGGACTCATTGGAGTAGACAGTGGATCCCTGTGAAGGTTCGATGGTGGTTAACAGGGCATGGAGAGCAAGAGAGAGCAAAAGGCTAGGCTACAAAGCTTCGTCACCTGGTACCGAAGAGTGGCAAGCGCTTGGAGACGGCGCAGTGACTTTCATCATCAGGCGTGATGACAGTGGCTTTGACCTCATGTCGGAGAGATCCAAAACACGATAGGAGGGCACTAGGGCTTGAGGTGGCATTATAAGGGAGTAAGGCGGAGGCGGCGGCTCGGTTTTATAGGGGCGCTAGGCGTGGGGAGCATGCCAAGTCCCGGGACGACACGTGCGGCGATAGGACTTCATCGGGGTAGAGTCTGCTCCTGGCACGGGAGGTAGGGGATGGCGCAGAGAAGCGGGCCTGACGTGGCAGTGGCACAAGGCGAAGGCCAGGCTGTCAGCCAAACAGAGAGGGAAGGGCGCATCTGCGCTCAGGCTTAGGGTGCTGGGCTACGGCTTTGGTGGCGGAGAGGGGAAGTAGGAGTGAGCCAGCCTAGAGGGGAGCTAAGGTGGGAGAGAGCGGCTGGGCTGCTGCGAGGCTATGCAGGAACAGACCGGAGGGAAGGAGCAAGTTGGGCCATGCAGGCCAAAATGGAGAGAGGGGAGGAGAGAAGTTTTCTATTTTCCAAATCCTTTTCTATTTATTTTCAAAACAAAATTCAAATGTAAACCAAATCAAATTCGAATATGATTCAAAATACACTTTTCAATTTAAATAAAAATGAGAAATTTTGGTAAGTTTTCCAACATAAATTTTACAACTTTTAAATTCTTTTATTTTAAAATTTTCTTTTTTTTCCTGAATTCTATTTTCAAACCCATTTTCTAAAAACATTTTAAATAAATTTGAATTTGGATCAAACCACTCATCTCAATAAACAAAATGCGATGGTATGAATGCACAAAAATGTTGCTAACCCTTATGTTAAATTTTAATATAATGAAAAATATCCTTTATCCTATATTTCAAGAGCACAATAATTCAAAATTAGATCTTTTTGCTCTATTTCAAAAGAATCAAATTTTAGGGTGTCACAATTCTACCCCCTTAAGATGAATCTCGTCCTCGAGATTTGAAAGACATCGACTAGGAGATAGGGATACTTCGTCTTTGAATTCTTCTTTACTTCCTTGTGTAGTTCCATCGTCTTGATAAGGATCTCACTTTACTTTGCATACCTGTTAACCTTAGTCCAAGTAACTTGTCAAACTGATTCCAAGATTCTAAAAGGTACTCCAAACAATACTCAGGTAACTCCAATCACTAGGCCATTTTTTTCTTTTTAGACCATAATATCAATTCTTTTTCTTAAAATATTCACCTTTCAACAGAGCTTCCTTACTTTCTTGGTCTAAAGTAGATTCTACTACCAACTTGAAAACATTAATGATTCCGGTCAATTTGCTCAAACTTGGAATACAATTCTTAGTCCTTGGTGTCACCCAAACCTTCTTAGCATAATTCTCCGTTGCTAAGGGCATCGGCCATGACTTTGCTCCTCAAAGTGATAGCACTTTTCCAAGTCATAACTAATTTCATTCCAATGAGGATATCATAAGCTCAAAACCATCTTAGTGAAGATGTCCTATAGATTCTTGTGATCCTCCTAAATGTCACTTTTATGCCCAAGTAGATAGTACCTCCATGCTCCACAATGGATGACTCCAGATCATACTTCAGATGTTCCATCTCATGCTTTCTTGCATAAGGACACATCCCACATCTTGATAGGGTGCATCATAGTGGATATAAAGTTCTTGTCCTGATTTGGCAAACCTAATACATAGGTTTCACTTCAACCTTTTTTCGTTACTCCTTTCAATACTTAGCTAAGGTCTCTTGATCCAAGCAAACTTAAAAGCTTCTTCTATATCTTGATGGTCTTAGATAAACCTCCCTTGAACCTCTAACTAATGTAACACCTTGGGTGTTAGCCTTGCATAACTTGACTTGCATAACATGAGCATGATCATCAAGCATTCATAAACAGGCATTTACAATTGAAACATTGGATTGAAACATCTGCAACATTTGCTTGTTATCGCATGTTTCTTTGAACATATGCAACTTTTCTCATTATTTCATGTCTCCATGTGTATATGCATATGATCATGAGTGTATACATGTAGATGGTTGATTTGAGTCACAAAAATATATTGGCAATACTTAGGTTAGCAAATGGAACATAGTTCATGAATGTCATTTCCCATGATCAAGCCTTAAGTCATATTTCATGTGATTACACTAAATAGCTCTATGAGTGACTAATACATGAAATGATTGAATGACCTTGCAAATTGCTTAAACATGTTTAGAGTATCATTATGAACAACTTTGATATTCATGGTTAGGGGTAATTAGGTCATTAAGCCATGATTTGAAGTGTATCATCATTTAAAGGTGACATGTTTGACCAAATTTGAACTAGGTGTTAGAGACCTTGCATGGAGGAGATCACTAAAGCAAAGTTGTAGTATTTGCTATAAGGAACAACTTTTATTTTTGGGTCATTGACTGATTTAACTTCTAACATGCTTGAATTGGTCTCCCAAGAATCAGCAAAACCAACATTTCAACACTTATGAAATTTTCTAAGTCTTTGTTCGACTGACAGCCTGACAAACCCATCTTGGTGATGACATTACTCGTTATTGGTTGAGAATTAGAGCATGATCCTTTAAGAACAATTGAAGCTGGTACATGGGTCTACAAATTTTGTTTAGGTCGATTGCACGATGGAGCTTCAGTTTAGCAGATAAATCACCGTGAAAACCTGCTGTCAGGCATCATGTCACGAGTCTAAACGAACTGAATCGCTCGGCGCAGTGGCCGACCGGCGTCAGTGTCCGCACGCCGCATGGAGTCCTGCGGTGGCCGTGCGTTGCCATTGCCCTAACTGCATAGGCCACGACGCGCCTGAGCCCGACGTTATCACCCCAGCACCCGCCCGCTCCTGTCCGTGCCCTCAGTTTCTCATTCTCGGCTCTCCTTCACCGTTCGCAAGCGCCCGCAGCAGCTGCAGCCTCGGCACCGCAACGCCGCCATCGTCGTTGATGGCACAAGCCGCGCCTAGCCGCTTCTCCATCACCACAACTGCATCACCGCCTTCCCAGCGACTCCCCGCGCCAGCCAGTGCCCGCTGTTCAAGCTCGGTGAGCTCCAGCCCCGCACACCGCCTCGCCGGAGCTCCGCCGCCAACCCCGTCATCGTGGTCACGCCGCCACCGTCCACCTCTCGCCATGCTAGTTGATGCGCTAGGTTTCCCGTAGCCCGTAGATGCTCGGCGTAGCATTTGATTGAGTCGCCGTGGCTTCCACCGGTGTCTCACCGTCGATGCCGCACCTTCGCGCCGCCATAGCCGCTGCCGTAGTACCTAGCTTCAATGATCGGTCCTTTTTGTTGTACCAGTAGGTGCGGGAGGTCGTGGGGGTCATGTCGTGAAGGCCTCACCGTTGGCGAACTCACCGTCGATGAGCCGTGGCCGCGCAAGCTTGTGCAAGCGCCGCTGCTCTGTTTTCGCGTCGCTGACGCGTGGGTCCAACTGACGCGTGGGTCCCTACTGTCAGCGACCCTTTATTCTAAATCTAGTTCAAATATTCTAGATCTTGAATTGTTTTGTGATTTTTATATCTCTAGTTTGGTAGCTTCAAAAATTGTGAAATAAATTTGGTTATGTTCCTTAGGAAGTGTAGTATTTAGGAAAAATGTATTCTTGACATTTACAGTAGAAATTTTGGGAGATTTAAATGGGGATTTGAAATGTGTTTTTGAATGCATGCAAACTTGTTTATTTTATATCTAGAGTTCCTGTGCTCAAAAAATTATGAAATTTTTGTGGTAAGCTATTCTTGTCATGTATGAGCTCTGGTAAAAATCTGAGGATCAGTGCATGTGTAGATTTGTAGTTATAGATTTTTCTTTTATAAATAGTGAATCCTTGTATGAATTTTTATAAATTAATTGTGAATCCTTTATTCCTGAAATTTGTTGGGGGATATCCTAGTACCATAAGGATGATAAGAAAAATAGGAAATCTGTTTCTTGACACTTTTCACTAGGGTTTTCTATTTACGCTACTTTAAGCCTTTCTATCTTGTCATTTTTGTATAGAATGTGTTACTATATAAAATGGCATGAAACTTTTACAGTAGTCTTTTAGTAACCTTAGTAAAGCACTGTAAATTTTTGAGAATTTATGAATTATATCTGTTATATGTTTATTATTTAACCTAAATATCTAAATAAAATAATAAAGGCATTTAAATAAATAGTTTGGGCTTCACCATTATATTGTCATGAATGTATTTGGTATGCTTAAACTGTTGGTAGGCTTTATGTTGTCAAACTTTGAGTGATTACATGAAGTAGAAGTATTGTTGCTTTAAAATGCAAATTTAAAAGGATTCCGGATAGATTCTGTAGTTTGATAAGTTGCATGATAGGGATGATGTTTGCTGTAAAAATGGTCAATAACAAAGTTGTAGATAATTTGATAAGCTTTCCAGAAAGTCTAGGATCACTGCATTTAGATTAATAGAACTCCGGTTATGGTTGAAACAAGTAGCTGCTGTTTTGTGATATAGTAGATGCTTTGTGGAAGTAGTTAATTAAATAATCAAGAAGAGATATGCACCTACTCAATAAACATGATGCACTTGTTAACACCGTGCTGTTACGAATACTTATATGAATGCATTCATCATGTGTCATCATGCTATACTTGTACGCATGTATGCATTCGCAATACCTTATGCCATATTCATGCATCTAGGATCGGAGGAAGAGATAACGTTGCTGGACTTCGAAGAAGCAGAGGAAGGGGACCAGCAGGAGAATCCTCAAGTCGCAGCTCCCGAAGGCGTGGAGCAGAATCCTGAAGAGCTTCTGGAGTGTCCTGACCACCGCCCTACTTCCTTTCTGCGAGGCAAGCCCCGAAGCATTCTAAGTCTCCCAGTATTTTACAAATGATTACTTAAGTACTTATGATTGATGCATTAGGTTATAAGAGTTGAATGGAACCATTTGATGCATATAAATTCCTTGTCCAGATATTACACCTTTAACCGGTATAGGTCCATGATCGAATATATGCTTAGCCATGCTTAGACTGGTAGAAGTCGGGTGATGTCCTGTCACCTACGAGATATAGGTAGATACCGGAGCACGGTTGGCTATATTTGCTATCGTAGAACAAAACCATGGGGTAAAAGAAAATCGAGACCGGGCAGGATGTCGATAGAGAAGCAACAAGACATGGAGGTCTTGGGTGTGGATCTATCTCCATCTGTGTCGATTAAGGACCGTACCGTTGTTGGCGCTTCTGACAAGATTGAACGCATGCCTCTCACTTAGCTGGCCGGATAACTCGTTCCGACCGTGAAGCCGAGTAATTCAACTCAGGCCGAGACCTGTTTTGTTGTGCGCTCCTTCTGGGGAACGATCAGACTGAGCCCAAGGGCAGGCTAGGCCTGAACGTCCTGGCATCTGGTGTTCCAGATTGTGCGGCGCAGTATGGACCCGTGAAATGTAGACTTGAGTTGTACCAAAGGTGACCTAAGGCTGCCTTCGCGCGGTATGCCTGGGTTTGTGTTAGGAATAAATTCCCAGCTGGTTGAAATCGATTCGAATTGCTATCTCTCCCGGATAGTGAGAAACTTGGCTAGTCCCAACATCGTAGTAACTGTGTTATGAAACATGATGGTTCGGATGAATATGGAATTACAATACCTGCTATGGTTACTATTGTATGCTTTTAAATGATATACCACATGTTTGGCACAGGATAGTTGCTAATCTAGAAATGGATAGATATAATTAACTTGATAAAGGAATCGTAATGGTACAACTAAGTCAATTGCTTTTATGCAAAATGTTGTCGAGTAATCTCCACTTATACAGCCTTGCATAATCCTTGGAGTCATTTTATTTCTGGTTTATGACAGGTAAGTCTAGCTAAGTACCTTCTCGTACTCAGGGTTTTATTTCTCATTGTTGCAGATGGCACTGTGTATCATGGTTATTGCAAGAGTTGCTTCTATCCCGCCGTGGATGAGGAGTAAGCCTTGGGCAGGCTTCTTTATTAATCCCTATCTTTGCTTTTGTGGACCGTGATCCTACTTGGCACTATATCAAACTATGTTGGAAACTTTATTTTCGAACTTATTTGCTTCTGCTTTATCTATCAAACTCAGTTTGTAATAACTTTTATTCGTACTCTGTTGATGAAATGTATCTGTGAACTTTATGTAATATGTGGCATGTATGTTGAATCATGTACGATCTTGGTTGTTGTAAATCGTTTATCGAGACCCGTCATGGTACTCGATGGACTACCGGGTTTATATGGGTTCAAGTATGACAGTGCGACCGCTTGCGGGCTGCCATTGTACTTGTACTCTTATAAATTGGTCGGTTCTGCGACAGTTAAACCTCATTATTAAAAACTCTGAGTTTCTCTCACATCTTTGAGTGGATTCCAATTAACTCTCTTCAATCCAAACCTTCTTGTTATGCTTAGTATTTCATTAGGATTTCCTGAGACTCCGTAGAACCAACTGTAGTTATTAGATATCTCATTCCTATGTCATTAGTGCCTACTTGTCTTGGGTATGTTGAAGATTAGACCCCCAACTGAGGATAGCTCGAACTGTAGAGCCATATTATCGAATGCATCCATTCCTCATAGATGATCAAATAACTTATCAACCGAGCAAAGGATACTTACTCTGGATGAGGAAACCCTTAAGTGATATACACCCTCTAAGTATACACCTTCTAATAGGTCATTCTCATATTCCTTAGGTGTAGGTTAATAATCCTCATACTCAATTCTTTCTCCTAACGATGTTGTTAGAAGCACCGAACGTTGGCCATACTTAATCACTCATTTACAAGTAGATTCATAGGGCGTGACTGATATTCTGCTTGTGCAGCAAAACAAAGACGAGTGTTTCTTAACTGGCACTGAACGTCAAGCTTTCTCTTCTTCTCTTTCATCTCTCGACGCTTGTTCTCAATCACATTTGCTCTATCCACCAACGTATACACCACGATCATCAGCTGTAGTTACAAACCATCATTTAGTCCTTTGAAAAAGCATTTTTGCTTCTTAGCATCACTATACACCTCTCTTGGACCATAGCATGACAATTGAGTGAACATGTCATGATCCTCACACACAGTCATAGATCCTTGCTTCAAGTTGAGGAACTCACCTTGCTTAAGTTCTACCACAGCTAACGGAATATGGTAGGACCTAAAGCTCTCGCTAAACTCTTTCCAGGTGATCTGTCCAGCATTGTTGGGACGTCCATACTAGTAAGACTCCCACCAGTCTTGTGCTACGCCTTAGAGTTGGCTGGACACAAAAAGCACCTTCTCATGGCCATCACACTGAGCTATGTCCAATTGTCGCTCCATAGCTCTAAGCCAGTCATCAGCTTCTAGTGGTTCGCTTGTATGAGAGAATGTCAGTGAGTGTCCCTTCATAATTTCACCACGCTTTGTCAATAGGTGGTGCTTGATGCAGGTTGTTCAACACCTTTTGAGCAATAGTCTACAATAATTGAGTCTGCGTCATCATAGCTTGCTCTATAGATGGGGGATTTGATGGTGGTGGATTAAAATTGGCAGGATTACTTCCTAGTGAGAGCTAGAATCTACAAAACCACCTTCACTTTGGCTACCACCCTTAAGAAAAGGTAAAGTAGGAGACACAAAAGGGATAGCTTGCACCTTCTTCAAGATGAGCTAGCTAGTATCAAGACGTTCTGACATCCCAATGATACTCTCGTGTATGAGCAAGAACAATAAATCTAAAATTCCTCGCGAGCAGAAAAAGAACATCATAGTAAAACAGCTATAACTCCTATTTTGTTAATCTAATGAAGTTGTAGCTTACACTGTTAGAAAGCTTATAAAATTCTCCACAACTTCCTTATAGAACATTTTTCCAAATTCTGCAGTTCAGGTAGTCGAAAATAGCGCACAACAGAAACTACTCTAGCTTTTAAATAGCACATGTGTATTGTCTTGTGATTTTCATAACTCCATAACAAAAATAGCTATCAAGGTGATTCTTGTGGTCAGAGAATGATATTGAAGTCTACTATTGTACATAATTTCTCTATGATTTTTGGTAGTCCAAAGATAGAGATTTAAACTGATAAAGATAGGTTGCTCCAAAGGCACGATAGAGAAAACAGGAGAGAACCAAAACCTGACTATTTATTTTATTAATCCTTATACCATAGGCCTATAAACTAAATGAAATTGGGGGAACACCCAATAAGATCATTGCAATCATTACAAAGATTCAAAACAAGCAGAAGCATAATGACAATTCAACAAAGCACTAAAGGTGCAGAATTCAATCATTGACTCAACTTACGATACTATCGTCCTCATTGTACTAGGGGTAACAATCCTAAAACTCATCTTCAGATTACGCAAGAAGGTGATGAGGGATAGCTCTAAAAGCATATCAAATCAAGGAGTGAAGATGAGAACAAAGACTATTAAAATAAGCACCAAGATAGAGATGAATAGCAAGGGTAGAGATATAGTAGAGAAAAAAATATCAAGGTTCATAGAGCAAGGGTTTTTTGTAGCAACTTCTAAACCTTAGAACGACCAGTTTCTACTAGGCTTGCATCCTACAGTCAATATTGCTCTGATACCACTTTGTAGCACCCGGTTTTAAGAACAAAACCAAATACATATCATATGTGAGCCCAGGAAGTCAAATCTCACATATAGCTACAAATAAGGCTAATATCAATAGAAAATGCTCAATATATAATGTACTTAGTATAAAGAATATAACCTTAGATAGCAGACAGCGGAAAGACAACTCCGATCTTTAGGTGAAGGCTCCAATTTCATAGGGACAACTGACTGATTGATCACAAGCCTAATTTCTCTAAACTCTAGCAATCTGGTACCCATCCAGGATTTTTTTCCAAATATGTGAAAAATAAAACAAGCGTAAGTACATGTCATACTCAACAAATATAACATGGGGTTCATGAGGCTCAAAAGACTGACACTGGTTTAACTGCGATTAGCTTTTATTGAGGCATGATTTTAGCAATAGGGTGGCAACAAAGTTATCATAAGCCCATAAACACATGATTAGGTAAACGTGAATAATGAATAGCATAAACAGTAATCTGTAGTGAGCATCTTCATTATCAGTATCATCTGTGTTCATCATCTATTCCATAAGGGTCCAAGGCCACTTGTGACCGTGAGCACGACTGATATATCAGTTTTACACTGCAGAGGTTGTACAATTTCATTGTGAGTCATGATTTACCCTTTTGCCTGAGGTGATCAGCCTCTTGACCCACTACCAAGGAAGGTCGCAGGGTTCACTATGAAGCCTTTCAAAGGTTCGTCTAACAAGTTAGGGCCATTAGATTCACTCGGCAAACAGTTGTAGGAACCCCCCTTCTCGATGGCATAATGACACGCAGCCTATACACAAGGGGACAGAGGCTGTCCTATACCCAATTTAGCAAGCCATTCTTACACCGATAAAGGTAACCTCTAACAAGCTAGAAAAGGTAGTCATACTGAGCTAAAGCCAGAGCCATGTAGCCCTCATAGTTGTACTGTAAGTCCTGGATGTTCGCTTACAGATAAGTCCTTAGGGAGAGGAATCTAGAGCACCATAAAAATAGCCCAATGCTCTAGGCCCCTTGTTCCATGTTGCTAAAAAGTGTCTTTTAATATTTATTGCATGTACCATTAGTCAAGTTATAAGATCATGGTCTTTAATTGAGCACTAGCATCATACTACCCAATTCAATACCCCATAGGTAACAAGGTAGAAGGTAACAAAGTACTAGAAAATCCTTAGTGGTAGTCAAGGTAGACACGTGCAGTATGAATTAAATGATTAAAGGTATATAGGACAACAAGGAAGATCCCATGCTATACTTGCCTTAAACTTAGATCCTTCTTCTGTTGATTCATAACCTCCAAAGAACTACTTCTTAATCACCACGTAAAACTCATCGACTGGACAAGATTATAAAGCACCACACAAGCTACCGTTGCTACGAACACACAGTCGTGAGAGGCATGCTAATCGGAGCTACGGTTTGAAAGAAACAACTACCGAAAGACCTACTCATAAGAGAAAATATAAAACTATAAGCTTCATGTGTTTTAACTATATAAAAGCTTATATAAATTGAATTAAGTCAAATTTAGATTTGAATTATAAAACTAATGTAAAACAAATCATATTTTATTTATAAAATCAAGTTGCATAATTATTATCCAAATTAGAGTTTAAACCATGAAATTCTAGAAATAGTGACATGGTAAACATTGTTACTAACGCATAGATCTCATTGTAATGAATCTAGCGCAACTTGAACATGTCAAATCGGAGTGAAAACGTAGAAGATATGAATTAAACAAGATTTCCTTTAATAAAATAATAGATTAAATCTAACCTTGAATTTTAAAAGTTGAAAACATATCTAACCATAGTATGAACATGTAGATTATGGAATTACGATCCTAATGCAAGTTGAACGGATCAAATCGGAGCTAAAACGAAGAAGATATGACCTAATAAAGATAGTGACAATTTTATAAATAGATGGAACTTGATTTTCGAAATTTAAAATAATAAAATCTGATTTTAAACCGGCCAAGGACTGCGGTCTCACTTCCAAGAAAATATAGGGGGTCTTTAGCAAAACTACAGGGATGGTGGGATATATACTTAAAAACTTGGAGGACTCTAGCAAAATTGCCTGCGAAGGGGTATCTTCTAATCTGGACCGTTGTATCAAAGATGGACGGCTACCGAGGGTTGGGAGGATTTCTTTGGCTAGCACAGTGACTCCAACGTAGTGGTGGCCACTAACAGCGGTGAGGAGCTCGCTGACGTGCATGGGGAAATGCCTACGGGCCATGTTACGACATGGGGAAGGCACCAAGAGAGAGAGGGGCACGACGAACTCACCTAGGGGCTAAATCGCGGACGAGGACAGCATAGAGACGACGCAGGGCTCATTGGAGCAGATGGTGGCTCCCTACGAAGGTTCGACGGTGGTTAACAGGGCATGGATAGCAAGAGAGAGCAAGAGGCTAGGCTAGAAAGCTTCATCGCCTGGTACCGAAGAGTGGCAAGCGCTTGGAGACGGAGTAGCGGCTTCCATCGTCGAGCGCGACCACAGTGGCTTTGACCTCGCGTCGAAGAGATCCAAAATGCGGCAGGAGGGTGCTAGGGCTCGAGGTAGCATCGCAAGGGAACAAGGCGGAGGTGGCGGCTCAGTTTTATAGGGGCGCTGGGCATGGGGAGCACGCCAAATCCCAGGATGGCGTGTGCGGCGGCGGGACTTCATCGGAGCAGAGTCTGCTCTGGGCACGGGAGGTAGGGGACGACGCCGACAAGCGGGTCCGGCATGGCAGTGGCACAGGGAGAGGGCCAGGCTATTAGCCAAATAGAGAGGGAAGGGCGCGTTCACGCTCGGGCTTAGGTTGCTGGGCTGCAGCTTTGGTGGGGAGAGGGGAAGCGGGAGCGAGCCGGCCTGGAGGGGAGCTGAGGTGGGAGAGAGCGGCTGGGTTGCTGCGACGCTGCGTAGGAACAGGTCGGAGGGAAGGAGCAAGCTAGGCCATGCAGGCCGAAAGGGAGAAAGGGGAGGAGAGAAGTTTTCCATTTTCCAAATCCTTTTCTATTTTATTTTCTAAACCAAATCAAATTCGAATATGGTTCAAAATACACTTTTCAATTTAAATAAAAATGAGAAATTTTGGTAAGTTTTCCAAAATACATTTTACAACTTTTAAATTCTTTTATTTTAAAATTTTCTTTTCTTTTACTGAATTTTATTTTCAAACCCATTTTACAAAAACATTTTAAATAAATTTGAATTTGGATCAAACCACTCATCTCAATAAACAAAATGTGATGGCATGAATGCACAAAAATGTTGCTAACCCTTATGTTAAATTTTAATATAATGCAAAATATCCTTTTTCCTTTATTTCATGAGCACAACAATTCAAAATTAGATCTTTTTGCTCTATTTCAAAAGAATCAAATTTTAGGGTGTTACAGTATCTAGACTCATATGATATTTTATCAAGACTCCACAAGTGATGTCTAGATCAACTTACAAGTGATATCCTACAAGTGGTACTCATGAAGATAGCAAATGTTCAAGAAATAATTTTTATTGACAAATCAATCACACATGTGGTATCACATCTCTACATATGGTATCATTCATACAAGATGGTGGTTCCATAAGTGATCCTCAACCTTAAGTGATCATGAAGTGAAAGATGCTTTCCTCATCTACAAGAGTTCAAGATTCTCAAGTGTCATGACCCATGTTTGGACATAGGGGGAGGAGTCCCACTACAATTGGTATCAAAGTCACAAGATCCTACACATGGTGTCTAAAGAGCTATACAAATGGTGTCCATCAAAAATACAATATTCAAGTATCAACCATCTACCCCAAATGCAAGCCTTTGCATAAAAAAGAAGCACACCTTTTATGGAAATTGATGACAAAGGGGAAGAGATTGTACAAAGATATGAAAGCTTTGGGAAAGATTGAGACAAAGTAGAGGTTGGACTTGGATATGGACAAAGAGGGAGAAACATTGAGGAATTGAGAAGGATCAAAATTCTTAGACAAAGAGAAGCACACAAGTAGGGGGAGCAAGCTCATGAACTTTGATTGATTGCATTTGATATATGCATATTCATGTGCTTGCTTGCATTGCATAAGTTTTTAAATTTGATATGCATGCTTGTGTGGTGTATGCTAGTTATAGAATTTGATTGATGAAATGAAAACTAGCATGTATAGGATGGTAGATAGACTTGTGTTTCTACATGTGGTACTAGAACCTTGCTTATAATGTTAATCTCACAGGGTTTCTAGTATTTTTATTGTCTAGCTACTCATGGTGCTAAGGATGGTGTTAATAGTGCAACTCCGATTGGTATCAAGCTTCAAAGGTTAATTTTTTACACCTTAGCATCTTTGGTAGTAATTACTCTCCCACAATTCCAATCTATGCATATGTGCGAGCTTTAAACCAAACACTAGCACATATGTAGGGAGAGCTAATACTACCAATTCAGGTTTGTGGTACTTGTCCAAAATCATTTACACATGGTAAAATTACTTAGGCAAGCAACATGAATCCAAAAGTGCTTTATTTTCTTATCTTTGTAGAGTTGTCTTCAATTACCAAAAAGGGGGAGATTGAAAGGTCCTTGTATGGTTTTGTTAATTGAGTGACAACCTAAGGTGGACTAATATGTGTTTGAGTGAGATACACATATGATTAGGTCACAAGTACATGTGTGTGAGCAACATATGCCATGATGGTGAAGATGGCTCGATGATGTTGCAAAGCTCACACATGTGATGATGAAGGAGCTCATTGCACATGAGACATGACATTGAGTCATGTGATCAAGGTGGAGAAGATCAAGACATGACTTGGCTCGATGGACCGGTTGCAAGTGTGAAGGGCAAGTTGAGTGATGACTTGGCGCTGATGAATCGAAGCAACGGTGAGGAGCAAGTGAGGTCAAGATCGATGAACCAATTTGGTCATGTGATGATATGGAGTGGATCATATCATTGTTGATCATGTTGGTGCTTGTGTTGCATCAAAATTTGAGGAGGTGGAATGGAATGTGCAAGGCAAAGGTATAACCTAAGGCATTTCATTTCACCGGTCATAGGTGTGTAGAGAAGTTGATGGCCGGGTTTAGGATAGATGGTCGTACTATCAAGAGGGGTAAACTTGTTTGCATATCGGTCATCTAGTGCCACTCGAGTGATCTAACTTTGCATCGTTGCTAGGATCGAGTAGCGTGGCAAGTTGAGTGATTAACTCCTTTAAAATGATTGTGAAAATGCTAGCACACATACACATGGTGGTGTACACTTGGTGGTGTTAGCACATTTGCAAAGGAGAAGAAGTTGGAGTTGAAACGGATCAACTCGGCGAAGAAACATAGGCAAAACATGTCACTGGAGGTGACTGGACGCAGGCCTCGCTTGGACCTACGCGTTCGGTCATGTGTTCTAGAGAAGGTACAGTCTCGGTCATGTGACCGGGCGCTGGCGCAAAGAGGTGACCTGACGCGCTGAGGCTGTGTCCAATCGGTTGTGACATATGATGACGTCTTGGTGCGAGGAGCAGCAGTGACACATGGCAGGCGATGAAGGATTGGACTCATGTGCTGCATCCGATCACGACCAACCTGACGTGTCTGGTCATAGTTTAAAGGCCCTGGGAGCTCTCGGGAGTCAACCTGACTCAGGTGGTGGCGCAGCGTCAGGTGGCACATCGGCGCGTCTGGTCAGATGGTGGATGAGCACTGACACACGCGATCTGACGCTCCGCAACAACATTAGGTCGAGGCTCAGCGCGTTCGGTGATCACATGACTGTTGGCGCGTAGCTGCCGACCGTTGAAGATCAACACGCACGGTTGAATCCAGGCTAACACGTGGAAGGTGGATTGTGACCAGACGCTGGCTGGGTGCGTCCGGTCTAGGTGATCTATGTGTCCTGTCACGTCGTAGGAAGCCCAGTGAAGGGGTAACGACTAGTTTATGTCGTAGAACCGACCAATTTATAAGAACACAAGTACAAAGGCAGCCCGCAAGCGGTCGCACTGTCATACTTGAGTCCATATAAACCCGATAGTCTGTCGAGTACCACGACGGGTCTCGATAAACGATCCACAAACAACCAAGATCATATATGATTCAACATACATGTCACAAATTACATAAAGTTCACAGATATATTTCCATCATCAGAGTATGAAATAAAGTTATTACAACCCAAGTTTGATAGATAATAGCGGAAGTAAATTAAGTTTGAAAGTAGCATTTGCCAACATAGTTTAATACAGTGCCAACATATGATCATAGTCCACAAAAGCATATAGAAGGATTTATAAAGAAGCCTGCCCAAGGCTTACTCCTCATCCATAGCGAGATAGAAGCAACTCTTGCAATAACCATGATACACAGTGCCATCTGCAACAATGGGAAAATAAACCCTGAGTATGAGAAGGTACTCAGCTAGACTTACCCGTCATAAACCAGAAATAAAATGACTCCAAGGATCATGCAAGGCTGTATAAGCGGATATAGCTTGACAACATTTTGCATAAAAAGCGATTAACTCCTTTATACAATTATAATTCCGTTATCAAGTTATTTATATCTATCCATCTCTAAATTAGCAACTATCCTATGCCAAACATGTGGTATATCATTTTAAGAGCATACAATAGTAACCATAGCAGGTATTGTAATTCCATGTTTATCCAAACCATCATATTCCAAAGTACAATTACTACGATGTTGAGGCTAGCCAAGTTTCTCACTATCCGGGAGAGACGGCGATCCGAATCGATTTCAACCAGCTGAGATTTTATTCCTAACACAAACCTAGGTAGACTAGATCAACAGTCACCTTAGGTCACCTTTGGTACAACTCAAGTACGCATTTCATGGGTTCGCCCAGCGCCGCACAATCAGGGACAACCAAATGCCAGGACATTCAGGCCCAGCCTGCCCTTGGGCTTAGTCTGGCTCCCCGCACATCCTTACTACCATCCAGAGTGCGCACTCTTACAGAGCGGGGCCTGGCCTGAGTTGAGCTACTCGGCTTCACGATCGTAATGAGTTATCTGGCCAGCTAAGTGATAGGCATGCATTCAATCTTGTCAGAAGTGCCAACAATGGTACGGTCCTTAATCGGCACAGATGGAATCACATGAGTCAACCTATCATAGACTTCACCCAGCCTTGATTTACTTTTACCCCATGGTTCTTTTCCATGATAGCAAATATAGCCAACCGTGCTTCGGTATCCACCTATATCTCGCAGGTGATAGGAAATCACCCGACTTCTACCGGTCTAAGCATGGCTAAGCATATACTCGATCCTGGACCTATATAGGGTTAAAGGTAGTATTTTTGGACAAGGAATTTATATGCATCAAGTGGTTCCAATCAACACTTATAACCTAATGCATCAATCATAAAGATTTGAGTAATATTTTGTAAAATACTGGGAGACTTAGAATGCTCCGGGGCTTGCCTTTCAGAAAGGAAGTGGGGCGATGGTCCAGGCACTCCGGAAGCTCTTCTGGGGTCTGCTCCTCGCCTTCGGGAGCTGCGGCTTGAGGAATCTCCTGTTGGTCCCCTTCCTCTCCTTCGTTGAACTCCAGCAATGTTATCTTCTCCGTCGATCCTAGATGCATGAGTATGACATAAGATATTGCGAATGCATTCATGTTGACAAGTATAGTATGGTGATACATGATTAATGGAGTCTTGTAAGTATTCTTAGCAACATGGTGTTAAAGTAATAACAAGTGCATCACATTTTACTGAGTATGTGCAGATCTCTTCTTGATTATTTAATCAACTACTTCAACAATGCATTTACTATACCGTAAAACAGCAACTACTTGTTTTACTCATAACTGAAGTTCTACTTATCCAAATGTGGTGATCTTGGACTTTCTAGAAATCTTATAAAATTATCTACAACTTTCATTTAATACTCTCACTGTGATTCAAGAGTTATGTAGGGCAAACAAATCATTCAATCAAATCTGTCCAGAAAGTAAACCTTTCGGACAACAAACTTGTAACAGCTAGAACTCAAAAACCCTAAGTCCTATGATTGTGAAAATTTAACACAAGGTAGATTCGTAAGTTATCTACAACTTTGTTATTAACAAGTTTTATAGCAGAGACCATTATCCATATGAAACCATCCACACAATCAAAACTATACATGTAGTCTTGTATTTGAATGATAAAGCGATAATTAGTTATTTGTACACCATCAATGGCTTGTAAGCCTTACCATTGACATCAATAGTTACTATGCATCATAAGAACCATAGAAAACATCATGCTTAATCACAATCTAATTATTTAAATGGCTTTATTAATTTAATTAAATAATTAGGGTAAATAATAAACATATACTAAAGGTGCATCATAAATTCTCAAAAAATTTACAGTGGCTTACTAGTGCTACCAATAGACTACTGTAAAAGTTTCATACCATTTACACATGTATAACATCCTATGCAAAAATGACAAGCTAGCAAGGGTTATTTTAGTGGAAATGGAAAACCCTATAGAAAAGTGTCAAGCAACAGGTTATATATTTTTCCTAGCTAGAGCACGTCAATACAAAACCCAAAAAATTGGAATCACGTTTTTATCATTTTTCTAGCTCAAGATATCTAATTTACAAAATGGTAAACATACAAAAAGCACTCATTTAACTATATTTAAATCACCAGAAAAATACCAGAAAAAGCACATTTCATATTTTCATAAAATACTACACTTCCTAAGGAACACTACAAAATTTGGTTCACAAGATTTGGATCTCTACAACTCTAATTATCATTTTTCAAAGTTTGCATCAAATCTGAAAACAAAGGAACTAGCTTTCTCCATCGAGTCACTGACAGCTAGAGCGCTCGGTTCAGTCGATCCCACGCGTCAGCTACGGCAAAACAGAGCGCGGCGTGGGACAACCGGAGTTCGCCAACGGCGACCCTCTCTGGCGACGGCGCAACACACGACGGCGGCTCTAGAGCACCAACTGCTTCGGCGAAAGGTGGTCGGAGGCGGTGTGGCCACGACGACTTATCGGGCGCGGTTAGTAAGCAAATGTGGGCGCAGCGAGACTCTGGGATGATGGTGGAGTGGCTGCGGTGCTTGGTGGAGGTGGCACGGTGCTTGGTGGAGGTGGCGCGGTGCTTGGCGGAGGTGGCGAGGTGCTCGGCGGAGGTGGCACGGTGCTTGGCGGAGGTGGCGCAGTGCTCGGTGGAGGTGGCGCAGTGCTCGGCGGAGGTGGCACGGTGATACGGTGGAGGTGGCAACGACACTGCTACGGTGGTGGAGAAGCAACATGACGCGATGCAAGGCGAGCGGGGTGGCCGGCAATGGTGACAGCGGCGCTATCCGCTGCTGTGGGTGCTACAGGTGGCAAAAGAAGAGGCACAGAGCGAAATAAGAGCGCGTGGATGGAGCGGGCGGGTTCTGGGGATGATGAAGGTGCGCTGTGGCTCAACGTGGCCTGGCTGCTCAGACTAGCGGTGACGCATGGCTTCACTTCCACCATGCGGCGGCCATGCTCTGTTGCTGGTCGGCCACTGAAGACCGAACGAGTTGGCCATCAGAACCCCAAACCGAGCCTAACGACGCGATTACAAGGCGATCAAACTGCTAAACCGTAGCTCCATAGTACAAATAATCTAAACAGAACTCGTAGCCCTAAGTACCAGCTACAAAACTCCTTTAGAAATCAAGGTCTAATTTGCAATGGATAGAGAGAAAAATCAACTCAAAGTAGTGACCGTCAAACTGCCAGCACGCAAGACTTAGAGAAAATTTCCTAAGTGCTGAAATAAATGAAATGCTGATTCTTGTGAGCAATTTTTAAGTATGTTAGGAGCTAAACTAGCCTATGACCCAAAAATAAAAGTTGTTCCTCTCATCAAATGCTACCACTTTGCATTAGTGACCACATACATGCAAAGTCTCTATGACATAGTTCAAACTTGGTCAAACCTATTACATTCAAATGATGACTTGTACTTGAACTATGACTTAGTGACCAATTTAGCCCTAGCCATGAATACCAAAGTTGTTCATAATGACACTCTAAACATGTTTAAGCTATTTATAAGGCCACACAATCATTTCATACATTAGTTACACATAAAGCTATCTAGGTCAACATGTATAACATCACTTAAGTACTTGATCATGCAAAGTGATCTTCATGAACATTATTTCACTAGTCATCCTAAGTGTAGCTAATATGTTTTAGTGACTAACATCAACCATTTATATGTATTCACTCATGATCATATGCATATATACCAAGAAACATAAAATAACAAGCATGTTTTATGTGTTTCAATCACATGTTTCAATTGTGAAAGCTTATATATGAATGTTTGATGCTCATGCTCATGCAATGCAAGTCATTTTATGCAAGGCTAACACCTAGGGTGTTACAGGTTACAGCCCCTCCCCCTTATAAAAATCTCATCCCGAGATTTGCAAGACCTACCATTCTTCGGAAAAGGCGGGATAAACCTCTCGTAAATAATCCTCTCGTTCCCACATAGCATCTTGTTCACTGTGATTGTTCCACACCACCTTATAGAACTTAATGATCATACTCCATGTTACTCTGTCCATCTCTTCTAACACTCGGATTGGCTTTTCTTCATAGGTCAAATCTGATTGAAGCTTTATGTTGGTGGGTGCAATAGCTTCTTCAGGTATACGAAGACATTTCTTCAACTGAGAAATATGGAAGACATCAAATATTGCACTCATCTCTGGTGGAAGTTGTAACTTATAAGCGACATTTCCTTTCTGTTCCATAATCTTGTATGGCCCTACATATCTAGGTGCAAGCTTCTTTTTCACTCCAAATCTCTTCACCCCTTTCATGGGTGATACTTTCAAGTATACATAGTCACCCACTTCAAAAGTCAGTGGTCTTCTTCTTTTATCAGCATAACTCTTTTGTCTTGATTGAGCTGCCTTCATATGCTATTGGATAATATGCACTTGCTCTTCAGCTTCATTGACAAAGTCAATACCAAAGTATCTCCTTTCACCGGGCTCAATCCAATTTAATGGAGTTCTACATTTTCTAACGTACAAGGCTTCAAACGGAGCCATCTTGATGCTTGCTTGATAACTGTTGTTGTAGGAGAACTCAGCTAAAGGTAACCATTTCTCCCATGAACCTTTGGAAGATATAACTCAAGCTCTTAGCAAATCTTCTAAGATTTGGTTCACTCGCTCTGTCTATCCTGAAGTTTGCGGATGGTATGCTGAACTTCTGATCAATTTAGTTCCCAAAGCCTGGTGCAAATATTCTCAGAAATGAGCTACGAACTATGGTCCTAGGTCTGAGATTATGGTCCTAGGTACTCCATGTAGTCTCACGATCTGAGAAACATACAGCTCAGCGTACTTCCCCATGTGATACCTTATGTTCACAGGTATAAAATGTGATGACTTGGTGAGACGATCTACAATGACCCATATTGAATCGTGACCTTGTTGTGTCATTGAAAGGCCTGTGACAAAGTCCATACTGATCTCTTCTCATTTCCAACCTGGAATAGGCAATGGCTGAAGTAATCCGGTAGATTTCATATGAATAGCTTTTACTCTACTGCAGTTATCGCACCTAGCGACATAGGTTGTGATCTCCTTCTTCATCTTAGTCCACCAAAAACGGGTTTCCAAATCTTGATACATTCTGCTGCTACCTGGATGGATAGACAATTTGGACGAATGAGCTTCCTCTAGAATTTGATTTCTAAGCTCACGATCTTTCGGTACCACAAGTTGGTCCTCAAACCATAGTACACCCTTTTCGTCTAATCTGAAATGCTTGGTTTCTTGCTTTTGCATCTTTCTCTTGATGTGACTTACACCTACATCTATCTGTTGTAGCTCTATAATTTTGCTCTCAAGTGAACAACTGATAGTGATATTTTGCAGTACAACATGATGTAACAAATTGAATCCATCTTCTAATAATGCTTCCATAGTGTTGCAATGAGACTTCTGACTAAGTGCATCGGCTACAACATTGGCTTTCCCCGGATGGTAATGCACTTCCAAATTGTAGACCTTAATCAGCTCTAGCCATCTTTGTTGTCTCATGTTCAGCTCTGGTTGGGTAAAGATATACTTGAGACTTTTGTGGTCAGTATATATATGACATATATTGCCCAACAAATAATGTCTCCATATCTTTAATGCATGAACAACTGCTGCAAGTTCTAAATCATGTGTCAGGTTCATAAACCCAGTGTCTCTCGGGGACCGGCTTCCATGCCAGGGCTCAGCCTAGGAGGACGGCCTTTTTTTCTTCTGGACTGGCCCGAGAGTTTGAATTCAACAGACTGAAGCACTCACTTCAGGCCCTGGCTACCTTCGGCCCATCTTTCCAACTGGAGCACTAGCTCAGGCTTAGGCCAACTCCGAACGGCCTCTCTGATCGGAGCGCTAGCGTCAGGCCCCGGCCACCTTCGCACAGCCTCCACTCGGAAAGCCTGATTTGAGGAGCGCCTCCGACTCCGACCCTGTGTCTTTGACCGGGGTTCATAGAAAACCCTGCCCATTGCTATTCTCCGACTGGCATGCCAGAACCAACTGGGACATCCGACTAGGGATGCCCGCTCGGAAAGAACCAGAAGGCGTACGAAGGAAGGCAAGATGGGGCTCGCAAGTCAAACCACGGCAACAATACTTTACAACCACCCTGCCACAAATAGTATTGTAGGCGCCAACGTTTACCTCTATAGTATTGTAGGCACCGGTCAAAACACCCATATGGTAAGACCCCCCATGTGCCTCTGGGCATCAACAGTATTGTGGGCGCCAGAATTCACCGTACCAGGTGAACGTGGTAAAGCCATGCCTCCAGTCGGCAAGATAGTATTTTTTGCAGGTACCAACATCCTCTAGTCTTGAAGAAAGCAGCTCAACCTCCCACATGTACCTGATGTTCTATAGTGACATCAACAGTATTGCGGCCACCCACCATTGTCCTGTCCCCATCGGCGTGGGCAACAAGGCTTAGAAACATCCGTACTCTCTCTCCCTCTCACTTGTAAAGCCATCCCCTTCTTCTATAAAAGGGGATGTGCTCCCTCCAAACACAGTGGGGGAACCCAAGTCGACTTCTTCCAGTTCAGGTTCATTAGATCGATAACTCGCAACCCCTCAAGCGCACGCTTGGACACTTCGTTCATAGCATAGCTCCTGTTGATCTCGGCCCTTCCGATCGGACCGACCGGACACCCCATCTCTCTCTCTCTCTCATTTGTAACCCCACTACAGACTTCGAGCACCTAGGCTCAGGAATAAAGTCACTGACCAACCCACACTGGACGTAGGGCACATTGCCAAAACCAGTATAAATCATGTGTCATTGAGTGCTAGGCCACCTCTGATCACAACATACAGCAAAACTACAAATATTTACTAGTTGGTCACTTTCTGTACCGACAGTTGGCACCGTCCGTGGGGAAGACGTTGTACATTCAACACTTTTTTGATAATCGGATGGCCCATTTTTCCACCACCCCCGCCGTGGCGGGCTCGGGCGATACGATTCACTTTGGCTCGATGGAATTTCCTGCACTCTCGCCCGTCGGGATGCGGGTTCCACCCGTCTTCGAGCCTTGCCAGGACGTCGGGCATGTTGCCTAAACCAGTATAAATCCTATGTCATTAAGTGCTAGGCCACCTCCGATCACAACGTATAGCAAAACTACAAATATTTACTAGTTGGTCACTTTCTTTACCGATAGTTGGCACCATCCGTGGGGAAGACGCTGTACGTTCAACACTTTTTTGGTAATCAGATGGCCCAATTTTCCGCCACCCCCACCATGGTGGGCTCGAGCGATACGATTCGCTTTAGCTCGATGGAATTTCCCGCACTCTCGCCCGTCGGGATGCAGGTTCCACCTGTCTTCGAGCCTTCCCAGGCCTTCTGCTTCGGAAGCCTAGACTTCGTCGCCGATCGGCTTGGCGTACTCCACCTCCGCGAGGACGCACACGTTTCGGCACCCGTCGAAGGGGCGCCCTCCATCAACTTCGGGATGCGCGACATCGACGGCGTGGCATCTACGCTTCTATCCGAGCAAACTCTCTGCTCAAACCCCATTGTAAGTAATACGCGTACTGTTACTTACTCTTCATTTACTATCTCTAATCGAGCACCCGGAGAGACTGTGTCATCCATGCCGCAAACACCGCACGATCGGTTCCCCTATGGCCTCGTGTCCTCTACGGATACGTACGTCTAGGGACTCCAAAGGGTGCTGGCACCTTTTCCCCTCACATCCAAATTTGTGGGAATGGTAGGCTGTGCTCTTGCCACTTGCCACAAACCCTTGGATGGTGAGGGCGTGAGCGATGATTCTAGCGTCGGCGACGTGGCACCACACCACCGTCTGTCTCGGGAGTGCGCCATGGCGGACGCTCTAGTGGTTGTGGAATCTGCACAGACTCACACCCCTCTGGACCCGTGTGCGGAGGCCCTCGCGTCTGCGCAAGCACACGCCGAGGAATTGTGACAACGGCGGCAGAACCAGCCACCGCCTGCGCTGGCTCGGTCGGCCCAGCATGTTGCACCCCATGCACATGGCCTGGCGGGTGGTGCCTGGGGTCGTGCTCGTCAGGTTCAACATAACATCATGAACGAGGGAAACGATGTCCCACAATTCACCTGGGCTAGCCAGAATATTGTTGCTGCTGTGATGCTTCTACGCGGTGTTCCCAAGCCCGTCGACCCTTAGGAGCAGGCAGTCTATCAGAACCTCTAGGTTTTAGTAGAAACAGCCACCATCCAATAGGTGGAAAGCTCCACGTCATGACTCCGACGCATGCCCTCTCTCCCCACTAGGGGAACGGGGACGCGCCAGACGGATCGCTCTATTCGCTCGCCGCTACAGCCGCCAGAACCGGCTCAGAGTGCGGTAGTCACGCCATGGTCTGATGGGGCGCCTGCTCCACACCTACCATCGGTACACGAGAGGCCCGATCCGCACCAGGACACCCGTAGCACCATTGGCGACCGGCATCGGTCCCAATGTAATAACGCTATCCACCATACGGCGGCAGGTGCCATGAATCCTAGCCAAACCATCGAGGGAACCAGCGAAACGCGCCCCAGGCGTAGTCGTTGGCTGGACGACCAGAGCCCTAGCCCCGAGGGCCCAGGGCCTTGGGCCTTCAGCTGACGCATCCAAAAAGCACCGTTCCCGTAGCGTTTTTGGCCGCCCACCAACATCACCAAATACACTAGGGAGACAAACCCAGGCATTTGGCTCGAAGACTTCCGGCTCGCCTATCGGGCTAGAGGAGTGGATGATGACTTCTTCATAATTCAATATCTTCCCATTTGCGTGGGGGAACATGTTCGTCTGTGGCTTGAATTCCTTCCGCACGATAGCATCCGCAACTGGGCGGACCTCAAGAGGGTCTTTGTCGGGAATTTCTAGGGGACGTACGTCTGATTGGGGAACTCCTAGGACCTCAAGAGCTGTCAGCAAGAGCCCAGTGAGTCCCTGCGGGATTACATCCATAGGTTCTCCCAATGATGCAACTCCCTCCCTGACATCGTCGACACAGACATCATTAGCGTGTTCCTCTCCGGGACAAACTGCGAGTCCCTTATCCACAAGCTTGGCTGCTTGAAACCTCGTACCACCCGTGACCTACTTGACGTAGCCACCAACCATGCCTCCGATGAGGAGGCGGTCGGAGCGGTCTTGAGCGGAGGTCGAGACAAGGTCAAAGCCAAACGCACAGACCCGGATGAGGGCCCCTCCATGTAGAGGGGCAAGAAAAATAAAAAGGATCGATGTCGGTCGGACAGCGCCCCACTGGTCGCCGTGACCGATCGCACAGTCAAGCAGCCCCATCAAGGACTGCTTGACCACTTCAACAAACTCATGGATGGTCCATGCCCCAACCACGCCTACCCTATCAAACACCTCTACAAGGAGTGTGAGCTCCTCAAACGTTTCCTCCGATAGGCCAGCGGGCCAAAGGAGGGAGACGACAAAGATGCAGCACCAAAGAAGGGAGGTACGGTAGGCAAAGACATGGATGACTTCCCAATGCTAATGAATGTATCATGATCTTTTGCGGATCCGACGTCGTCTGGACCAAGCGACAGCATAAGGTTCGCTATCGAGAGGCATGCATCGCCGAGTCGGCCATCCCCTCCTTCCTCAGCTGGTCGGAGTCTCTGATCACCTACAATCAGAGGGACCATCCCTCCCACATCGCAAGACTAGGACGCTATCCGCTCATCATCGACCCCATTGTCCACAAGAAGCGGCTTGCGGCAGCGGCCTCAACATCCTGTACATCGACACCCTTGATGCCATGCGCATCCCCCGATCGGAACTTCGCCCGGTGGGCTCCCCCTTCCACAGGGTAATCCTGGGAGTGCAGGCATACCCGCTCGAGCAGATTGATCTGCCCGTCACGTTCGGTAGCCGAGCCAACTTCCGCTCGGAGGTTCTCACCTTCGAGGTGGTGGACTTTCTAGGGTCCTACCACTCCATCTTGGGGCGGCCATGCTACGCGAGATTCATGGCAATCCCCAACTACACCTACCTCAAGCTGAAGATGCCAGGACCAAACGGCGTCATCACTATGAGCAGCGCGTTCTCACACGCCTTCACGTGCGACCGCGAACACTATGAGCTCACCACTGCGGTCGTCAACTCGTCCGAACTCCCGCGGCTCGGGGAGTCATCGGTCCTGGCAGCCCGAACTATAACCAACCAACTTCCTTGTCAGCCTTCCGCTCGCTCGAAGAAACCAAGACGGAGGAAATCGATCCCACCAACCCAACCAAGACAGTTCGGATCGGGACCTAGCTTTCGGCCAAATAGGAAAGCGAGCTCGTCGACTTCCTGCGCGACAATCATGATGTCTTCATGTGGCAGCCGTCTGACATGCCGAGGATACCCTGGGAGGTCACCGAGCATGCACTATGCCTTACCTCGGGTTCTAAACCCGCCAAACAACACCTACGTCGCTTCGACGACGAAAGGCGCAGGGCCATAGGCGAGGAAATCGCCAAACTCCTAGCAGCCGGGTTCATCAGGGAGGTCTTCCATTCCGACTGGCTTGCCAATCCCGTCCTGGTCAGAAAGATGATCGGAAAGTGGAGAATGTGTGTCGATTATACTGGACTTAACAAAGCATGCCCGAAGGATCATTTCCCATTACCATGCATAGACCAGATAATTGACTCCATCTCGGGTTGCGAAATCCTCTCCTTTCTAGATGCCTACTCAGGCTATCACCAGATCGCGATGAAAGAGTCCGATCAGCTCGCAACCTCATTCATCACCCTACACTACTAGAGAACAGACTTTAGAACGATGTCCCAATTTAGCATTAGCCTCGGCATTTTTCGCCCCCGAGACTAAAGGTCCCTGCCCAACGGTCGTCCGCGGGGCAGGGGTATTTAGTCCCGGCTGGTATTACCAATCGAAACTAAAGGTAAACCTTTAGTCCCGGTTGGTAATACCAGCCGGGACTAAAGCTTTTAGTCCCGGTTTGGGTGATGCCCTAGGAATAAAGAATAATCTTTAGTCCCGGTTTGGACCCCTAACCGGGACTAATAATCCCGGCCTATAATTCAGCTCATTTCTTCCTCCCCGAGCCCGAGCCATTCCATTCAAACTCACTGCCTCTGTTTTTCAGCTTGCTGTTGTTCTTGCTCTCTCCCCCTCCATTGGTGTTGCTCTTCGATTTTGGAGGTAACAAACTTAATCCTCTTATGTTTTATCAGTAGCTTATCTCATTTTGCGATGTAGATGCATGTGTAACTTTATATGTTGGACTTTATTATGATTTTATATGTAAACTTAGAAAATTGTAGAAAATCCATACTAGTTGAACTTGCGGACCGTGTTCAGCTCGGCGAGCATGTTCTCTACCGAGCGGTAACGGACGTCAAGGAGGAGCTTTGATTCTAAGAGGGAGAGCGGCAACGGTCGTGGAAGACCGTGTTCCCTTTCTCGTAGAATCGGAGCTCTTCCTTGGCCAAGTACGGTGCCGTCCGGTGGAGAAATGCTCGCCGAGTTGATCACGTAAGCAAGGTCAACTAGTACGGATGGTTATTTATTGAAACATGTTTTTGAGCTATAATTTGATGGATATTTGATAACTTCAGACCTACAAATGTCATCTACAAATGTTACTATCCTCGGCAATCTAAACGTCCGCGAGCTCGCCGATATCGAGCAGGTCACTTAGAATTATTTTTTCCATGAAATGAACTACTTAGAAATCATGCCTTTTATTCTTTAGAATTAAATTTTCCATGAAATGAGAAACTTAGAAAATAGTTAGAAAATTGTAGAAAATCCGTACTAGTTGAACTTGCGGACCGTGTTCAAGTCGGCGAGCATGTTCTCTGCCGAGTGGTAACGGACGTCAAGGAGGAGCTTTGATTCTACGAGGGAGAGCGGCAACGGTCGTGGAAGACCGTGTTCCCTTTCTCGTAGAATCGGAGCTCTTCCTTGGCCAAGTACGGTGCCGTCCGGTGGAGAAATGCTTGCCGAGTTGATCACGTAAGCAAGGTCAACTAGTACGGATGGTTATTTATTGAAACATGTTTTTGAGCTATAATTTGATGGACATTTGATAACTTCAGACCTACAAATGTCATCTACAAATGTTACTATCCTCGGCAACCTAAACGTCCACGAGCTCACCGATATCGAGTAGGTCACTTAGAATTATTTTTTCCATGAAATGAACTACTTAGAAATCATGCCTTTTTTTAGAATTAAATTTTCCATGAAATGAAAAACTTAGTAAATAGTTAGAAAATTATAGAAAATCCGTACTAGTTGAACTTGCGGACCGTGTTCAGCTCAGCCAACATGTTCTCTGCCGAGCGGTAATGGACGTCAAGGAGGAACTTTGATGCTACGAGGGAGAGCGGCAACGATCGTGGAAGACCGTGTTCCCTTTCTCGTAGAATCAGAGCTCTTCCTTGGCCAAGTACGGTGCCGTCCAGTGGAGAAATGCTGGCCGAGATGATCACGTAAGCAAGGTCAACTAGTATGGATGGTTATTTATTGAAACATGTGAAATCCATACTAGTTTTGTTTAACTATATCATTTTAGAAAATATGAAATTTACACTAGTTTGCAAAAATAAGTATAGAAAGTAGATGACAACTGGTACCGGATCATCGGCCTCTCGTTCGGTTGCGAAACGACTGAGGCCAGAACTCCCTCTCATTATCTACGGCAAGTGTAAGCAGAAGATTGTGATGGAGTACCGAGTCAAGAGACAGGGACCCAACAAGGGTCGTGTTTTCTACAAGTGCCCGGATTGCGATGTGAGTTTCTTACGCATTTTATCTTTATGGCTAATTGACCTGCTTTTCTTGAATATTTTTGACTAAATATTTTTTGGCTTTAATTACAGTGGGAGGGCAATGGATGCGATGGTTGGTACTGGGAGGAAGATTATGCTACATACGTGCAGAATTTGGGTGCGCTTGAGGTAGCTGCTGCTGCTGATGAGGCAGTGAGCCAGCAGGAGAAGCTTATTGATATTCAACAGAAGAATGATTTGTCTGTTTTAGTTGCGTACGATCACGAAATAATTATGTTACTGAAGTGCATTGTAGTTTTAGTTTGTTTAGTGATAGTTGGGATTGCTTACGTTGTAGCCAGACTTAGTTAATTAATCAACCGTGTGTGTGTCATTTATGTTGTGTAATAAAATACTAAATTATGTTCAAGGTTTTCATAATTTGTCGTGTAATACAGATTATGTCACGCCATTGGATGTACAATGCCGATCGCCGCTCCCAAGACTTTATTGAGGGCTTGCACTATTTCTTAGGTGTGGCCGAGGCAAATAAGCGGGATGGTTTCATGTGCTATCCATGTGCCCTATATAAGAATTTAAAGGAATATTCAAGCTCAATGAGTCTTCATTCACATTTGCTTAAGTCAGGTTTCATGTCAAACTATATATGTTGGACTAAGCATGGAGAAAGCGGGGTCATGATGGAAGAAGGTGAAGGAGAAGATTTAGACATTGATGACATTATTGCTCAGTATGGTGCCTTTGATGATACTACAATGGGGGGAGATGAAGAAGAGGTAGAGGTAGAAGATGATCTCGGTGATGCTCTTGGCGATGCCATTCGTGATGCACAACAAGAATGGGAAAGTGAAAAAGAGAAAGTTAAGTTCGAGCGCATGCTTGAGGATCATAGGAAGTTGCTATACCCGACGGCCGAAGAGGGGCAAAAAAAGCTAGGTACAACACTGGAATTGCTACAGTGGAAGGCAAAGAATGGTATATCCGACAAGGCATTTGGGAATTTATTGAACCTCATAAAGAAGATGCTTCCGAAGCCAAATGAATTGCCCACCACTACGTACGAAGCAAAAAAGGTTGTCTGCCCATTGGGATTAAAAATCCAGAAGATACATGCATGTCCTAATGACTGCATCCTCTACTATGGCAATGAATACGAGAATTTGGATGAATGCCCGGTATGTAAAGCATCGCGGTATAAGATCAGGCGCGATGATCCTGGTGACGTCGAGGGTGAACAACGTCCTAGAAAGAAAATCCCTGCCAAGGTTATGTGGTATGCTCCTATAATACCACGCTTAAAATGTTTGTTCAGAAATAAAGACCATGCAAAGTTGTTGCGGTGGTATAAAGAAGACCGTAAGGTAAACAATATGCTGAGACACCCAGCTGATGGGTCCCAGTGGAGAGCGATAGACAGGGAATTTCCAGAGTTTGCAAATGAGGCTAGAAACTTAAGGTTCGCCTTAAGTACAGATGGTATGAATCCTTTTGGAGAGCAGAGCACTAGTCATAGCACTTGGCCAGTTACTCTATGTATCTACAACCTTCCTCCATGGTTATGCATGAAGCAGAAGTTCATTATGATGCCGATCCTCATCCAAGGTCCGAGGCAACCTAGCAATGATATTGATGTCTATCTGAAGCCATTAGTTGAAGAACTTCTAGTTTTATGGAACAAACCAGGTGTACATGTCTGGGATGAGTACAAACAAGAACACTTTGACCTACGAGCAATGTTGTTCATAACAATCAATGATTGGCCTGCTTTAAGTAATCTTTCAGGTCAGACAAACAAAGGATATAATGCATGCACACATTGTTTTGATGACCTTGACAGTATATATTTGAAAAGATGTCGAAAGGTCGTGTACCTTGGCCATCGTCGATTCCTTCCATTGAATCACCAAGTAAGAAAGAAAGGGAAGCATTTTAAAGGTAAGCCAGACCATTGGAAGAAGCCTCATAACCGAACCGGGGAAGATGTACTCGCAATGGTCAAGGATGTGAAAGTAGTATTTGGAAAGGGACAAGGCAGTGAATCTGTTCCCAAAGATGCTAAGGGACACGCACCCATGTGGAAGAAGAAGTCCATCTTTTGGGAGCTACCCTATTGGCAAGTCCTAGAGGTCCGCAACGCAATCGACGTGATGCACCTGACAAAGAATCTTTGTGTGAACCTGTTAGGATTCATGGGTGTGTACGGGAAGCCAAAGGATTCACTTGAAGCACGCCAGGACTTGCAGGGCATGAAAGAATGAGACAACCTTCATCCAGAGAAGACAGATGATGGACGTCATTACTTAAGTCCTGCTAGCTACACGCTTAGCAAAGAAGAGAGGGACAGCATGTTCAAATGTCTAAGCAGCATCAAGGTCCCATCGGGATTCTCCTCCAATATAAAGGGTATAATAAATGTGCCAGATAAGAAATTCCTAAACTTAAAGTCCCATGACTGCCACGTGCTTATGACGCAATTGCTTCCAGTTGCTTTAAGAGGAATTCTACCTCCATATGTACGTCTAGCCACCGTGAAGCTGTGTGCATTCCTCAATGCAATTTCTCAGAAGGCAATCAATCCAGTGGAACTAGCTACTCTACAGAATGATGTGGTTCAATGTCTTGTCAGCTTTGAGTTGGTGTTCCCTCCATCCTTCTTTAATATCATGACACACATCCTAGTTCATTTGGTGAAGGAGATTAGTATTCTTGGACCTGTGTTCTTACATAACATGTTTCCCTTTGAGAGGTTTATGGGAGTCTTGAAGAAATATGTGAAAGTCCGTTCTAAGCCTGAAGGAAGCATCGCCTAGGGCTATGGAACAGAGGAGGTCATTGAGTTCTATGTTGACTTTATTCTTGACCTTGCCTCGATTGGCGTTCCCGAATCATGACACGAGGGGCGACTCAGTGGTAAAGGAACTTTAGGGAAGAAAACATATATCGGCATGGAAGACGATTATTTCAATAAAGCACACTACATAGTTCTTCAGAACTCGTCATTGGTGCATCCGTACATCGAGATACATAAGGAGTTCTTACGATCCAAATTTCTAGGGAAGACTGAAGCTTGGATTAGGCATCAGCACATGGAAAGTTTCAGTGGTTGGTTGCGAAAAGAATGTCAAGGCGATGACAATATTGATGAGCAACTGTATTTGTTGGCTAGGCAGCCATCGTGGCATATCCTCACATACCAAGGGTACGAGATAAATGGGAATACATTTTACACAGTTGCCCAAGATAAAAGGAGCACCAATCAAAATAGTGGTGTTCGCATAGATGGAACAGATCCAAATGGGAATATACAAACATATTATGGCCGCATAGAAGAGATATGGGAACTAGACTACGCACCTAATTTTAAAGTCCCTTTGTTCCGGTGCCAATGGGTGAAGCTGACTGGAGGAGGGGTAACAGTCGACAAAGAGTATGGAATGACAACAGTGGACCTCAACAATATTGGGTACAAAGAGGAACCATTCGTCCTTGCTGCCGATGTGAGTCAGGTGTTCTATGTGAAAGACATGTCTACAAAATCAAAGAGAGAAAAAAATGAAGACATCAACTCAATGATCAATGAGCCAAAGCGCCACATAATTCTTTCTGGGAAAATAAATATAGTGGGAATTGAAGACAAGTCAGACATGTCAGAAGATTACGAAAGAAATGTCCTTTAGTCCCGGTTGGTCTTACCAGCCGGGACTAAATGTCCTTTAGTCCCGGCTGGTGTTACCAGCCGGGACTAAAGGGTCGCGGGCTATATATATCGGGGTCTGTTCTGTTCATCTTCGATCTCGCCTCCATCGCTCAGCCCCGCCTGGCCGCGCCATCCACCATCGTCGAGCTCGTCTCTGCCGCGCCGCCGTCGTCGTCTACCCCCGCACAGCCGCGCCATTCTCCAGGCCCGCATCGCCGCATCCCGTCTCCGCCGCCGCACCCGACCCCACCCTCCGTCGCCGACGGTTCCCGCGCGCCCACGCCGTACGGCCTCCGTCGAACTCGATCTTGATCTGCTGCTCTCGATCGGCCATGTTTTTTAGATTTTTTTTTACATCTCGGTTGTATGTTAGATTAAAATGTATTAAATTTTAATTAGTAGTTTATTGTTAGTTTTTTAGTTATTTTTAGATAGTTTTTGATATATTAGATTTAAATGTATTAAAATTTAATTAGTATTTTGTTTAGATAGTTTTTTTAGATAGTTTTTTATTATAGTTTTTGATATATGTTAGATTAAAATGTATTATCTATTACTAGTTTATCTAATTTCATGTTAGATTTATTTAATTGGATTTAGTAATTATATATTCTATCTCTCTATATATATTATATCTAGAGAGAGATTCTATATGTATACATATGTACTTAAATTGTATCTAGAGAGACATTCTATGTGTATCACATGCATATCTAGAGATATAGACATATGCACTTATTTCTATGTGTTGAGAGAGAGAGAAAATATATTGTATCATTCTATGTGTATATATATACATGTACTTATTTCCATGTTGATGAAATATTATGTGTTATTATATTTAATTGGATTTAGTAATTCTATATGTGTTATCACATGTACTTATGTTATGTACCATAGTAATTCTATCTATGTGTTATCTTGAAGATACAAATGGCTGCTCCGGATGATAACTTGAGTGATGACATAATGGCGGATATTATCAACGCCGGCACCAATGTGGATGTAGATGACACGAGTCAGTACTTTGCTGATTATGAGGATATCCTGAATATGCCGGTGGTTGAAGATCAACAAATTGTCGCGCAAGAAAATACTGGCGAGGTATATTCGATTATCTATCATCTCTTATAGATGCATGCGTACGTATATTTGTTGTTAATCATTGTGTTTCTACTCATGTAGCCGGTCTCTGGATCTACATCAACCACCGACAAAAGTAGGAAAGTCCGAGGGCCAAAAAAGCCATTAGAGGGCCGTTTCATAATATTAGAATTCGACACCGACACCGGCAAACCATTGGGACCACATGCTCAGACATATGTCAATCAATGTGGGTTCGTTGTAGGGGATAGGATCCTAGTTAGTGCTCATGAATGGAAGCAGAAGATATCCGCTCCTAATGTTAGTTTTGTATCTAATCGTGACAAGAACCTAGCTTGGAGAGATATCACTCAGCATTTCACATTACAAGCAGATGATGCTTTGAAGGAGCTAGTGAGGGATTGGACAATGAAGAAGATGGCAACATTGTTCTAGAGTTGGAAGAAGACATTGTATAAAAAGTTTATCTTGAAGAATGCTACGCCGAATTTCAATGCTAAGGCGTTTGTCAAGTTGGAGTCCCATTGGGATGCCTTCGTAGAATACAAGACATCCCAAGACAGTGAGGAACATGTGATGAGGAATCGGCAGAATGCCCGACAGAAGCAATACCATCATCGCATGGGATCAGGTGGTTATAAGAGTGCTATTCCCAAGTGGCAGAACCTAGAAGCAGAGATTACTGCCAAGGGAATCATACCTGAAACAATAGAGAAGAACTGGCCTCAACGCATGAAGAATTGGTTCTACACTCATGGGGGAAGCCTAGACCCAGACACTGGCAAGCTAATTTTCGGCCAAAAAATTGAGAGAGCAACACAGAGACTAGCTCGTGCTAGGGAAGAAGCTGATAGTGGTGTTTTCAAGCCCAACAGAGAGAAGGATGAATTGACATATGCCCTAGAGAATCCCAAACACGGTGGTCGAACAAGAGGCTATGGGGCGGTTCCGTGGCTACACGCATTCCCAGCAGACAAGGATACCTATAGAAGCCGCTAGAGAAAGAAGGATGAGGAGGCAGAATGAATCCGTGCATTGGAGCAATTTGTTGATGAGTCACGACAAGCATTGCTTGAATAACGTGAACGAGAAAAATCTCTTGAGGCAAGAATGCAGGAGGAGATCAAGAGGCAAGTGCAGCTAGCAATGAGTCAAATGCAATCGCAATCAACGCCGGGAGTCACCATTAGCCCCGTTGGTCAGATGAAAAGCAGTTGTGCTTCTATGGAGCTGCCAGTTATTCAAGACGACGCTGGGTTGCGCTTCCCTATTGATGACATTACCGAGCCTCTAACAACATGTGAGCTGCACATTCCAGATGGTAATAATGCATCAATCATGGTGGCTGTCGGGGTTGTATCTCCAATAGACCGAACAAAGACACCAAGAATCCATGGGTCAGTTAGTCAACCTGGATATGCTAGCGTCTCGGTCGATAGAGTGCTCAAAGGTTACAGCAATGTTCCTCTTGACATTGAAGGCGGTGATGGGGAGAAGACACTAGGAGAAGCAGAGAAGACATTTATTCAATGGCGCAAATGCTTCATCATCATTCTTGGGGCGCCACCGCTTCCCCTACCTCACCCTAGGTATGAATGAAAGTGAATGAAATATTATTTTCCATTAATTTTCTATTGGCTTAAAAAATAATTGACACACAACTTGTTTTTGTAGCAGGGTCTCCCCCAAGCCTAGCCTAATCATTCATTCCCCATCTCATCACAGCGTCGCGGGGGGCGAGACGACTTCATCCCCACGGTGATCGCCAACTCCTACACCGGCCCCATCGCCTCCACAACGATCTCCAACTCCTACACCGGCCCCACCACCTCCACAATGATCTCCAACACCTCCACACCGGTCTCCACCAACACCGGCCACATCGCCTCCACGCCGGTCTCCAACACCGCCCCCACCCCCTCCACAGCGACGCACTACAAAGGCGTCTAAGGTCCCGGCGGCAAAGAAGACCCCGAGAAAAAGAGTTATTTCTCAAGAAATACTTTCTAAAAAGACTGATGAGCAAATAGCAGCTGAAGAAGACAAAAAAGTGAAAGATTTTTTTATAGATACCAAAAGAAGAGTCAAGCGAAGCTTAAGGAGAAGCCGTACTTTTACCTACCATGAGAGGTGCTGAGGCAGAAGGTCGATGCTCACAAGAAAAAGATGATTGAACTTCGTAAGCCTTCACCACTATTAGACTATGACCGCTCCCTCGTGAAGTCACATGATGCAGATAAGAAAAGGAAAAGAGCATCAGGGAAGGATGTCCCACAGCTCGGACAATAGAAGCAACCAATGCAAAATCTTGTTGTTGCTAATCAATATGGTTCCAACATAGAAGTCTATCGACCAGACAACTCTGGAGAAGTGTCGGTTCAAGCCCTTAATGCTTTTTTTCAAGATACTGGTTTAACCTTAGATCAATTGACGGGCAAAGCTCCAATCCAGAACCTGGAAGTTGATACCTGGAAGACTTATAAATATGGCAAAAGTCTGTACAACCCTGTGGCTCTGAATGAATTGGGTACGCAAATGTACTTGCTCAACAAGTGGTACATGTAGGCGTGTGGCAGGGGTGAGCAGTGGATCTTTGTCAGATTTAGAGACCATCATTACTTCCGTGGTGATGACATCTTACATATTAGTTTCGAAGAATTGCATCAACTATACCACATGGACGCTCTGGACAAATCAATCATTAGCTCCTTTTGTTTGTAAGTGATTCTTACTTTTATTTAATAAACCCACTTCCATGCGTACGTGTATATAATTATCCTCACATGTAACTTATATTTATATACAGATTCCAGATGTCAGAGCTCCAAAGAATACAAGACACCAGTGTTGGCTTCATTGATCCTTATATCGTATTCAAAACCGGTATTATTGTCAAGGAGCGATGGGTATCTGAAGCACAGGAGAATATCATGATGTTCTTCGTGAAGCAGCACGACAAGACAACAATATTTTTCTCGTACAACTTTGAGTAAGTGTTAATAATAATGTAGTCTACACATTTTATGTAATATCAATACAACTTATATGCATGTACGTGTGTGTATAAACCAATGCAGTTTTCACTGGATACTCATTGTCATTGAGTTAAACTCAAGTCGGTTACTAATCTTTGACTCATTGAGAAAAGAACGGGCACTATACCAAGATATGATAGACATTATCCAGGGGTAATTTCGATCTCTCGCGCACAACTATTATTGAATAGACTTTGCCATAATTTATTAACGATCATACATTATTGGTCGCACAGGGTTTGGAAAGAGTTTATTCGGCAACATCGCAAGGATTGCAAGGCACCACTTAATGTAGTTGAAATACCAGTAAGTTGTACTATATACACTTCCCCACGTGTTTAATTACTATATCATACTTCAATTTACGTGTGAGATGATGAGAATAGTCTTCTTCTTGTACAGTGGTGTTTGCGGCAGGAACCAGGTAATAACTTGTGTGGATAATACGTTTGTGAATTTATCACTGCGCACATAAGAAGAACTCCTGAAGATGTCCTCAGAGTACGTATATATCAATTTTTATTTATTTTTAAATGAATATATATACATATATGTGTATTAATACTTTTCCTTTTATTTCAAATGCAAGACTGAATGGTTGAAACGAAGGGTCATGCAAAAAGACCATCTGAAAGCAGTTCAAGAGTCAATAGCAGGAAATCTTCTAGAAAAAGTGCTAAATCCCAACGGCGAGTTCTACTTTGATCCTAAGGAATAAATGATGTAAATTAAATATTTATTGATATCGTTATTTTCGAGAATAAGATTATGAAAGTGTTGTATATATACATATATATATATATATATATCTATAATATATATAGTTTCATACTTTATTCGAATATAATAATGCTCAAGATGAGAATTAGATGTAATTATACGCATGCGTGTATTTATATTAGCAGCGTAGAATACGTACATAAAAAAATATTATATATTAAACAAATACGTGTAACTGAACTGAAAACAAATTAAACAAAAAAAAAGAAAAAGAAAAGGAACCTTTAGTCCCGGTTGGGGTTACCAACCGGGACTAAAGGGTGCACCAGGTTTGCTCAGCTAGAGGGCCTTTAGTCCCGGTTGGTGTTACCAACCGGGACTAAAGGTCCCTCTTTAGTCCCGGCTCGATGACCCGGGACTGAAGGTTCCACCTTTAGTCCTGGGATCGTTGTCCCGGCGCGGTAACCGGGACTAAAGGCTGTTACCGCCCGGGACAACAAGTCCATTCTGTAGTAGTGCTATATGGTTCGTACTGCTACGTGACCATGCCTTTCGGCCGAAACCAACAATCGCCGTCTATATTGATGACATAGTGGTCAAAACGGCTCAAGCTTGCGACCTAATCGCAAACTTGGCCGCGACGTTCGTAAACCTCCGAAGGTTCAACATCAAGCTGAATCCCAAAAAGTGTGTTTTTGGGGTTCCAAAGGAGAAACTACTTGGATACATCATATCCGAGTGTGGCATCAAAGCCAACCCCGAAAAGATCATGGCCATCTCCAACATGGGCCCCATGCGCAATGTTAAGGGCGTGCAGAGGCTCACTAGTTGCCTGGCTACCCTAAGCCGCTTCATCTCCTGGCTCGGCAAATGGGGGATGCCGCTCTATAAGCTCCTCAAAAGGACAGACACCTTCGTCTGGACCGAGGAAGCCCAACTGGCTCTCGAAAGCCTCAAAACGTCCCTAATGTCGGCCCCAATCCTCGTCGCTCCCAAGCGGGGAGAACCCCTCCTCCTTTATGTCGTGGCAAGTAATCATGTGGTGAGCACCGCCCTAGTCATAGAGAGGGAGGAACTGGGACACTAGCTCAAAGTGTAGCGACCCATATACTTTGTCAGAGAAGTGCTTACCGACCCTAAGGTCCGATACCCCCAGGTGTAGAAACTCCTATACGCCGTACTAATGGCGACCAGGAAGCTCCTACATTACTTCACCGACCACGAAGTCATGGTCATCACTTCATACCCACTCGGAGACATCGTCCACAACCGCGATGCCACAGGACGAATCTCCAAGTGGGCTCTTGAACTCATGGGCCACGACATCATATATACCCCCCGCACCGCTATTAAGTCGCAGGCTCTCACAAATTTTGTCACCGAATGGATGGAGGTCTAGCTACCAATCCTGGACGTCACCCACGAATACTGGACAATGTACTTCGACAGGTCCGTAATGGCGCCTGGCTCGGGAGCTGGAGTGGTTCTGATCTCCCTAGATGGGAGTAGGCTCCGTTATGCCATCCGCCTCCACTTCTTAGCTTCAAACAATGCCACGGAATACGAGGCCCTTATCAACGGACTCCGTATCACCATCGAGCTCGGTGCTACACGACTCTACGTCCGTGGCGACTCGGAACTAGTCGTTGATCAGGTCATGAAGGAGTCCTCCTACAAAAGTCCCCTCATGACGGCATACTGCCAAGAGGTGTGCAAGCTCGAGGACAAATTCTAGGGGATCGAACTACATTACGTCCCTCGACGGGACAATGAGGCCGCCGATTTCCTCGCAAAACTAGTCGCCAGGCGGGATCCATCCCCAAGCGGGGTCTTCATCAACTACATCCATGAGCCATCCGCTTGCATCTTGGAAGGTCTGACCCAGACGCACCCCGACACCTAGCCGATGCTCGGGGGCTCTGACCTCGACGCCCAACCAGCGCCCAGGGACTCTGATCCTAGTACCTCTATGCCACCCGCGAGCATCGCCGTATTGACGCCTGGTCAAACCGATTGGCGAGTACCGCTACTTGCCTACATCCTCGAAGAGGTTCTCCCACCCAAAAGGACAGAGGCCCGATGAATCGCTCGACGTGCCAAGACCTTTGTCGCACTCGGTGACAAGCTCTACAAATGGAGCCCATCAGGGGTACTCATGAACTGTATCCTCACTAGCCAAGGGAGGGATCTCCTCCTCAAGGTTCATGCTGGCATTTGCGGGCATCACGCGGCCCCAAGGTCGCTGGTTGGAAAAGCCTTCCGCCAAGGTTTTTACTAGCCCACCGCACTATGAGATGCAGAGGAAGTCATTCGCAGGTGTGAGGGATGCCAGTTCTACGCCCGGCAAACCCATTTGTCGACACAAGAGCTCCAAACCATCCCTATCACCTGGCCATTCGTGGTCTAGGGCCTTGACATGGTAGGACCCCTCAAAAAGGCCCCAGGCAGTTTCACTCACCTACTCATAGCGGTCAACAAATTCACCAAGTGGATAGAGGCCAAATCCATCACGAACATCCGGTCGGAGGAGGCAGTCAAATTCTTCCTTGACATCATCTACCGATTTGGCATTCCCAACTATATCATCACTGACCATGGGACTAACTTCACTAGAAAAAAGTCCCTAAACTTCAACGATGGATATGGCATCAGGATCGACTGGGCCTCGGTCGGACATCCACGAACTAACGGTCAGGTCAAACGTGCCAATGGCATGGTCCTCCAAGGACTTAAGTCATGCATCTTCGACCGACTCAACAAATACGCCGGGCGATGGGTTGTGGAGGTCCCAGCGATCCTTTGGAGCCTGAGAACGACCCCAAACCGATCTACGGGATTCACACCCTTCTTCCTGGCCTACGGAGCTAAGGCAGTGTCGCCCTCCAACCTCGACCATGGTGCACCAAGAGTGAAGGCTTTCGACCGCGACCGAGCCGTAGAGGCCCAACAAGACGCAGTCGACCTACTCAAAGAGGCCCGTGAAGCAATCGTCATCCGCTCAGCTCGCTACCAACAAACCCTCCGTAGGTACCACGAAAGGAAGATCAGGGGAAGGATTCTCGAAGTCGGCGACCTCATACTCCGGAGGACCCAATCAACGAAGGAAAAACACAAGCTCTCTCCACCATGGGAAGGACCCTATACGGTAACCAAAGTAGTCCGACCGGGCACCTACCGACTGGAGGACAACAACGGCAACCTTCTCAACAACACTTGGAACATTGAACAGCTACGTCGTTTTTCTCCTAAATTTGGTCTAAACCACTTTTTAGTTAGAACATGCTCCCGTAAGAGCACCCCTACCCGAAACACTTTCAGCCCGGGTCGCTCGGGGGCTCCATAAGGGTACAATATTAAAATATTACCTCTCTTTTTACTATCGCACGATAAAGCAACTATGTCCCCAAACAGAAACACATTCCATTCCCTGTGTTTACCTTACGTAACTCTGTTCTTACTCCTAACCAAACGCACCCCACCTTTTCCTATGGTTACGAATAGCTGAGCCTCGCGGGCCATGCCCCAGGCTCACAAGGTCGCAGCCTATAGAACAAACGGGCAGGTATGACAAAGAAAGGATAAAAAACAAAAGTTATGCTATGAAAAACACAGGGGACGAATATCGTGGTTCTGTCACAAGGACAGCACGGATGTATTCATTAATATAGAAAACTATTCACATGGGGATTCACCCACAAAACAAAACTATTGCATTCTCTGCTGCTAAAAATACTACCGTGGTCGCTCAACGATGTCGCCTGGAGGCCAAAGAAGAAACCGGATGCAACCACCAGGGACCCGCTCGGCTCCGTTCCTTCAACTTCGGTGAACGCAATAAATACCTTCAGGATGCCGCACCTATAGATGCTCAACAGAAGAACATGGAGCCCCTGGCTGGAGGCACCACCACACAAAATCTCCACCGCGAGAGATCAACCGACCTCCTGAGTCGATCGATTCACTCAAGATAAGCACCTGAGATACAGGTAGGAAGCGAAGGGGCGCCCCTTGCGGGCCATGCCGACTCTGTCTCGAATGACGAGCATGGGTCCCGGTCAGACATTTCGACTGAAGCTCTCCAAACCCTGTCTCTCAGGTCATCAAGGTGAGCATGTGTTCATTAATACAAAACTGTTCACATGAGGGCTAACCCACGATTGACGAGCGCAGGTCCTGGACGGACGTTTTCGACTGGAGCTCTTCGAACCCCGTCACTCCAGTCTTCAAGGTAAAACACTATCAAAGCCCCTCTATTTCAATTTAAAACATTCATACATCCATACGCGCATTTCATTCCATACGCCTAAACCCCCAGACGGTTAGGGCACGAACCGCCTAGGGGCTCGGGAACTAAGCATCGCACGTGCAGCGAAATGCATCAGAACGCTCCATGTTGCGTCACGAGGCGGTGGTTGCCTCATTCGATATGAGTAACCAATAGAGCTAGGGGAGAAAACCATAGATGAGTACCGTGCGGCCCTAGCCTGGTCCGATAGACTGGGTCATCTCAACCTTCTCGTTCAATCCTAAACCTCTCGCCAAGCCCACAGAATCTCCATTGGGGGGAGGCCAAAAGGCCACCCAGGTCGGTCTCTAGAACGATCCAGGCATCTACCGTATTGCAGGTAAAGGAGTAGTGGAATGTCACAAGAGGGTTATGCCGACCCCGTCATGAACGACGGACCCGGATTCCACTCGATCACACCCGTTAGCGAGCTCACCGAGCTAGTCTTTGAGCCCGAGCGATCGGGACAGGCGACGAAACTCAGCCCCTCTAGTTCTGAGGAACCAAGGATGGGGTAACGCACAATACTCACATCGACCCCCACGAAGGCCCGATAGAGCTCGGGCACTCAAGAAAAATGCCAAGGACAGCGACCTCAAACTCGCTAGATCCACGACTACGACTCGCCTAGTCCTCGGCGCGCACCGACACCAGGACCCGCGAGCACTGCCTTGTCTGATCTTTAACTAAACTAACAATGTCTTCGTAACGGCTTCACTTCCGACTACGCTCCAAAGAAATCTTGGGACCATGACCCCAAACTCATGTCGACAGGATCTATGACATCCGGCTACGGCTCTTGGGATCATGACTCCTAAAATTGCGTTGATAGGATCTATGACATCCGGCTATGGCTCTTGGGACCACGACTCCTAAACTTGCATTGACAGGATCTATGACATCTGGCTACGGCTCTTGGGACCGCGACTCCTAAACTCGCGTCGACAGGATCTATGACATCCGGCTATGGCTCCTGGGACCGCGACTCCTAAACTCGTGTAACGGCTTCACTTGGGATCCAACGAGCTCTGGCTCGTCCGATTCCTAAAAAACTAACTAAACTAACTCTCTCGATCCACGGTGTGCACCGATGCCTAGGTCCATTTGCAAACTCTGCCTCACCCGATCCCGCGGCGTGCATCGACGCCAAAAGATCAGTGAGCTCTGACACAACCGAACTGAGCTATCTCCACCCACGGCGCGCATCGACGCCAGGGTCCGTTCATGACTCCGACTCACCCGATCCCATGGTGCACAACAACACCATGGTTAAACAAAATTCTAACTCACCTGATCCCAAGGCGCGCATCGACACCTAAGATCGGCGAGTTCTGCTTTTTTATCCTATCCCCCGCACCTCACCGCCTCGGCTGCGCAACGATGCCTTAGTTAAAAAAACACGCCTGCTGAGACAACACCCCCAGTTGATTCGGCCCAAACCACCAGGGGCTCGAGGGCTACACCCATGGGTGCGCTCGCGGGCACCCACCGACAAAACAAAAAAACATACCCCGTTGACAAACTCAAAAACACCCCTAGCCGGTTCGGCACGAACCGCCCAGGGGCTTGGGGGCTACACCTGTAGGTGTGCTCGCGCGCACCCACCGGCAATACAAAAATCCCCGGGACGATTCTGCCCAAATCGCCCGGGGCTCGAGGGCTCCTGTCGGGTTCATAAACCCGGGGTCCCTCGAGGACCGGCTTCCATGCCAGGGCTTAGCCCAGGAGGATGGCCTTTTTCTTTTGGACTGGCCTGAGAGTCTGAATTCAATAGACCGGAGCACTCGCTTCAGGCCCTGGCCGCCTTCGGCCCATCTTTCTGACCAAAGCACTAGCTCAGGCCTAGGCCAACTCCAAACGCCCTCTCTGATCAAAGCGTTAGCGTCAGGCCTTGGCCGCCTTTGCATGGCCTCCACTCAGAAAGCCTGACCCGAGGATCGCCTCTGACTCCGACCCCGTGTCTCCGACCGAGGTTCATAGAAAACCCTACCCATCGCTATTCTCCGACTGGCATGCCAGAACCAACTGGGGACATTCGACTAGGGACGCCCACTCGGAAAGAACTAGAAGGAGTACGAAGGAAGGCAAGATGGGGCTCGCAAGTCAAACCATGGCACTAGGGACCATACCCTGTGGAACAGTACTTTACAACCACCCTGCCACAAATAGTATTGTAGGCGCCAACGTTTACCTCTACAGTATTATAGGCGTCGGTCAAAACACCTGTATGGTAAGACCCCCATGTGCCTCTGGGCATCAACAGTATTGTGGGCGCCGAAATTCACCGTACTAGGTGAACGTGGTAAAGCCATGCCTCCAGTCGGCAAGACAACATTTTTGCAGGTATCGACGTCCTCCAGTCTTGAAGAAAGCAGCTCAACCTCCCACATGTACCTGACATTCTGCATTGACATCAACAGTATTGTGGGTGCCCACCATTGTCCCATCCCCATTGGCATGGGCAACAAGGCTTAGAAACGTCCGTACTCTCTCTCCCTCTCACTTGTAAAGCCATCCCCTTCTTCTATAAAAGGGGATGTGCTCCCTCCAAACACAGTGGGTGAACCCAAGTCAACTTCTTCAAGTTTAGGTTCATTAGATCGATAACTCGCAACCCCTCAAGTGCACGCTTGGACACTTCATTCATAGCATAGCTCCTATCGATCTTTGCCCTTTCGACCGGACCGACCGGACACCCCATCTCTCTCTCTCTCTCATTTGTAACCCCACTACAGACTTTGAGCACCTGGGCTCAGGAATAAAGTCACTGACCGACCCACACTGGACGTAGGGCACGTTGCCTGAACAAGTATAAATCTTGTATCATTGAGTGCTAGGCCACCTCCGATCACAACATACAGCAAAACTACAAATATTTACTAGTTGGTCACTTTCTATACCGACATCATGCGTGGGGTAGTTGACTTCATGCTTTCTCAACTGACGAGAAGCATATGCAATAACTCTTCCTTCTTGCATGAGCACACACCCCAAACCTATACATGATGCATCACAAAATACATCGAAAGGCTTCTCAATGTCGGGTTGTGCTAAAATAGGAGCTATAGTTAACAGAGTCCTGAGGGTGTGAAAAGCTGCTTCACATTCTAGTGTCCAATTGAATTTTTCATCTTTCTGAAGTAGCCTAGTCATGGGCTTAGTTATCTTTGAGAAATCTAGGATGAAACGATGATAATATCCTGCTAACCCTAGAAAACTTTGAACTTCATGAACCGAAGTCGGGGCCTTCCAATCCATGACCTCTTGTACTTTTGATGGGTCTATAGAGATTCCATCTCTTGATAAGATATGACCTAAGAAAGGTACTTTGCTCAACCAAAATTCACACTTGCTAAATTTTGCATATAGCTTATGCTCCCTCAATCTGGATAGAACAATCCTCAGATGCTCTTCATGATCGACCTCATTTTCTGAATAAATCAATATATCATCGATAAACATGACCACAGACTTGTCAAGCTTGGGCATGAATACCGAATTCATTAGGTACATGAAGTAGGCGGGAGCATTCGTTAGTCCAAAAGACATAACCAAATACGCATATAAGCCATATTGAGTGGAGAAAGCAGTCTTAGGTATATCCTCTGGCCTAATCTTTATCTAATGATAGCCTGATCTCAAGTCAATCTTGGAGAATACCTTTGCCTTTGCCAACTGATCGAACAAGATGTCGATGCGGGGCAATGGGTACTTGTTCTTGATGGTCACAGCATTGAGTGGTCTGTAATCCACACACATTCTCAAGGACTTATCCTTTTTTACAAATAATGCTGGACATCCCCACGGAGATGAACTAGGTTGAATGAGACCCTTGTCCAACAGATCCTGTAACTAAATCTTAAGTTCTGCTAACTCATTTAGTGGCATCCTATAAGGTCTTCTTGAGATAGGTGCCATACTTGGCACTAACTCAATCTTAAATTCCACATCCCTATCAGGTGGTAAACCTAGTAACTCCTCTGAAAATACATCCAGAAACTCACAAACCACAGGGATATCACAAAGGGTAGTGGTTTGGATAGCACAAGCTAAGTGTTGGAGTTCAAAATTTTGGGAGAGTGGTACTAGAAAAGCATTCCCTCCCTTGGGTTCTCTCAACATAATAGTATGAGTGCTAGTGTCAATGAGAACATCATGATCCTTCATCCAATTCATGCCTAAGATTACACTTATGGACAACCCTGGCAATACTATCAAATCTATTGCATACTCCCTCTCTAGAATAGAAATGAGCACGTTTCTGACTATCTTATTTGTAGAAATAGTAGCCCCAGCTGAACTTATATTAAAACAACCATTGCTTACTTCAATGATTTTTTGTTCATGTCTAGATGCAACTGCTTGACTCATAAATGAATGAGATCCTCCCGAATCAAAAAAAAACAATAGCGGGATGCTTGTTGACAAGAAACATACCAGCCATGACAACTTCTCCAGCGGGCACTTCCTCAACAGCGGTATAGTGCACGTATCCTAGACGTGCCCTTGAGTTCACCTGCCTCTGATTGTTCTAATTCTGATTGGCATTCTTCTTTGGGTGGGGGCACTTCTTGGCCCAATGACCCACTTGATTGCAGTTGTAGCAAGGTTGATTACTCCTAGGTCATGTGGAGTTTCCTTGACCGCCATTTCCTTTAAGTAAGGCAATAGTGAATGCCTTACAGAACACTTTCTGAGGCCTGCCATTCTGAGCTTTTGGGGGTGGAGGCCTAAACTTGGGTGCAGGTGGGCGGAACTGGGGCCTAGCTAAGATAGGAGCTCTAGACTGTGATGATCCAGAGGCACCTGCCTCAAATGCCCTCTTGCGACCCTTAGCTGTCGCATGCATGTTGTTATGGTTTTCTTGGGTTAGAGCATCACTAATAAACTTGTTATAGGTGGTGCACTTGGAATTAGCCATGGTCTTCATTAGTTTTGTGCCCAGACCCCACTTGGAGCTCTCTATCTTCTTCTCCTCGGTATCCACAAAACCTGGAGCATAACTGGACAGGTTATTGAATGCATGCATATATTCTGTGAGGGTCTTTGTCCCTTGGGTGAGCCTCATAAAATTAGCCGCCTTCATGCGCATTAGGCCTGGGGGAATGTGATGTCCCCGAAAGGCCAACTTGAATTGCTCCCATGTTACTCACGCATTAGCAGGTAGAGAGGACAAGAAATGTGTCCACCAGATCCCTATTGGTCCCTGCAACTGATGGGATGCATACTCAGCCTTCAGGTACTCGGTGACTCTTAGCAGATGAAACTTCTGCTCAATGGTGTTGAGCCACTCGTCCACCTATAGTGGTTCCTCTGCAACCTTGAAGATAGGAGGCTTTGTATCTAGAAATTTCTTGAAGGTACTGTGCTGATTAGGCTCAGGCCCTTGTTGCTGTGGGTGGGCACGAGTTGTGTTCTACGTGATGAGGCGTAGAGCTTCCTCCATTGTCCTTTGGCTTCCCAAGAATTGGGCAAAGAACTCCTGAGCAGACGACAGTGGCGGTGGTGGTAAGTCACCGTCGTTGCCATCATGGCTGCTACTAGCTCCTACATGGGTGCGAGTCATCTATGAAGTTGCAACAATAAGCGATTATTGGTTGATGTCAAAAGATTGTAGATGAATTTATAATCATGCCAAACTAAAATTACTAGAGATAATCTCAAATTCATACAATAAAAATAGAGGCATAATAATTCATTCTCGCAACATGACACCACCAATTTGATCACTTATCGGACTCATAGCCCGTTAATATTCAAATCACGATCTCTGATAAATCAACTTGAATTTGCATTAGTGTTTAACCAAACGTGTGATAACATGCAAATACCAATATTACATGATATTCCAATCACCAACACCAAATTCAAACTACAGGTCCATTACATAACCAGCGATGATACATTAAGCATTTCTACTAAGTACTAGGTGATTTAATCCTCATCATGATCACTATCGAGGTCAGAGATAGGATCATCTCCTTCCTCAGGCTCCACTTCTTCCTTGTCCTCCTCTTCATCTTTCTCCATATTAGGACCATCTTCTTCCCCATCAAGGATTGGGTTCAGCTGGTTGTTCAAATAGTGCACCTCATGTTGAAGGTTCATCACTTGAAGTTGAGCCTGTGCAAGCTGCTGACGTAAGCCCCTTTCAGCACGGTCCTACGTGTTACTCATGTCGTGGTGCCTATCTTGTTCTATCCTTACTGTAGCGGCATGGTTTTCTACTGCATCTCGCTGGCGTCTAGCTGTGGACACCTCAGCACGGTGGCCTCCAACTGCTCCTGTAGTCCTACAAGCAATGCTTGATCATCAACTCTTGCTTCTTGGGCTGCTGCTCTCTATTGATCTACTTGCTCCATTTGGGCATGGAGAGTGCCCAAAGCTGCATAGGCTTGGTCAGATTAGCATCGGGCTTTACTTGCTGCTTTCTTATGCTTGCGCACACACTTCTTGAGCTTATGTTGTGCGGCTTCAGCTCTCATAAGCTTGTCCATGCAAGTGGTGTATGATTTCTGCCAGAAATCCCTGGTGTCCTGGCTTGTACAAAACATCTTCATCACCGCAAACATGGCACTCATGGTAGGACTAGAGCTATTGGCCCGCTCATCTCGGTCTTGGATCAATGCATTGTGGTTGCGTTGTTCCCATATTGTTGTGGATGGATCTACCCAAGGAAACAAACCTGTGGCACTACCGGTAAGTGCATCCCCATGCTGCTGACAGATCCGACTCAAAACCTCAAAGGCCACTACTTGGGCAGCCTCCCAAGGAGTTTTCCCTTCCGATTCTGCCTTCCACTCCTGCCAGAAGGGTGCTTGTGTGCGGGCTGGTATAGCTAGCCGCACCTTGTACCATGGCTGCCCCTCCAAGTACTCTTCATTCCAATGATAATGGGGCGGTTCATGGTACCCCGCAAAGTGCAAAACTATCCACAGTAGAGTAGGCATTCCAAAAACTATTAGGAAATTCTCACATCGAACTAGTGCTGCCATCTGTACCATCAACATGTACAACTTTGTGAGATAAGGCCATAATGGATAAGAGTTACATAACCGAGTAAGAAATTTATAAGGGGAGGAACAATGTAATTATTTGAATGATAATTATCATGATGCATGCTCGTTCCGTACGTCCTCACAAACTTAGGAAAAATTATTTCTAACGACATATACGGTGGCATACATACGTTCTCTCATATACAGCGTAACTAGTCGAGCTACACGTTTCGTTGTTAGTGTACCTGCATAAAAGTTTCATTTCAGCCCATCCTATAATTAAATATGCAGAATGTAATTCTAAATACTTCCATATATGTATGCCCATACATATACTTCCGTATCAAAGCTACCCGATAACAGTTTATACCCTCAATTAAATACGCATCACATACACATGCGAGTATGCATATATAGTCGTACCAAAGCTAACTCTCCCCGACCGCACGCTCACATCTTGCGGTCATGCCACTCATCAACCTACCTTGGCGTAGAGGCATTTGATCCATATATTACCATTCAAGTGAATGACATCCATACAATAGCACGCCGTATAGACGACGAAAGTAAAAACCCCCATGTTAGTACTTAAATAGCCACCTAATAGTCCTTAATTTGGGCATAAGGAAGGTGATCACTGGCACACTTTAGATTTCAAATACCTATTTATATAGCTATCAGTTGCTAGAAAGGGTTTTGGAAAACAAAAACTTTTATTTTAAATACACATGTGACAATTAACATTGAATCTTGCTCTGATACCAGCTGTCGTAGAACCAACCAATTTATAAGAACACAAGTACAATGGTAGCCCGCAAGCGGTCGCACTGTCATACTTGAGTCCATATAAACCCGGTAGTCTATCGAGTACCATGACGGGTGATGAGGACATGACCTCCATACATATGACCATGCTTGGAGAACCATATGGAGACCAAGGAGATCAGAGAGGGTGTCCAAGTCAAGAAGGAGGTCCGAGGCTAATTCGGTTCGAGTCCCCGAGGTGGAGGCCTAAAGCAACTCAACTTCGAGTCTGTCTCGGGTTCCAAGACCAGTCTGCCATAAATTGGTCACTCAGGACGCATCCAGACTCCATTTTTGATGATCCACATATGGATGGAAAGCTAATTAGATAAGGAAGCCAACCCAATTGGTTTCACATCAAAAGACCTTTGGAATCAACAGGAATCATCGAAACAAGTCAGCATCCAGAATCTGCCAGAGTGCTGCGACACCGTCTTTTGGTCCACTAGACCGTGTATCGTGTTTGGGCCCATTAGGGGCGCGTCCAGGGGGGTGACACCCAAGACTCTATAAATAGCAGCTATCGCTCTCCTTAGGGTTTGGGTTTTGTTTAGTTCTTGATTTCCTTGTGAAATAGACATCGTTTTGCTGCAACTGTGCCGCCAAGGCTGCTTGCTGTGAACCAGGGCCCCAGTTCTTGATCTTATTCACCTGTGGCGATTAGTCCTTTTGAATAAAGACTTGAACTCTTTCTCATTATCATAAGCCTCATATTTATTTGCAATTTTAGATTGCGTTTATCTCGTTCTTGCTTGTGTTCTCGATTCGCTTGCAGGAAAGCCTTCTCGGCGAGGTCAATCGCGTTCGCGTGGTTGATAACCAATGGAGCAGTGGTGTAACGGTTGTGGGGGACCGAATCAGTCTTCGTTTGAAGCCTAGATCGTGAACGTTGAGTCTCCACCAATCAACGCTATCATACCTTTCAGAAGATCGGGCCTTGTCTACATCAAGTGGTATTATCAGGATCTTTTAATTGGTCTAGCACATAGTAACATACAAGAGGATGATATGGATAAGTGTTCTAGATTTTTTGGAGGTTTACGTCGTGAAATACAGGATGTTCTTGACTATAAAGAATGGACTAGATTTTCCCAATTATATCATTATGCTATTAAAGCTGAAAGAGAAGTATAGGGACGACAACCTAGGCGATCCATGACTCCATCCGCGACTCCATCCATTCCTTCACGTCCAACCGAGGTGAGTAAATTTTCTAATGTGCAGACACCACCAGCGCCTGTAAAGAAGAATTCTCCTATCACACCTTCCAGTGGATCTGCTACACCTTCCTCTAGCAGCTCTTCTAAAGTTGTGTGCCACCGCTGCAAGGGCATGGGACATATTGCTAAAGAATGCCCCAGCAAACGCGCATATATTGCTACTGATGATGGTGGGTATGCTAGTGCTAGTGATGAAGAGAATGAATTTGCACTTGCAACTGATCTTTATGCAGATAAATTTGCGGATAGTGCTGAAGATCCTGATGAGGTAATTGATAGTGTGGCATGCACTAAAGACTATAAATCAATCCTTGTTCAGCGTGTTTTGAGTACACAAGTTGAGCCAGTAGACAAGCTACAACGCCATAATTTGTTTCAAATGTTCCACATTGTCAATAATTTCTATATTCATGCTATAATTGATGGAGGGAGCAGCAATAATTTAGTAAGTTCTAAGCTTGTCAAGACTCTTGGTTTATCTACACGTGCTCTTCCATATTCATACCATGTTCAGTGGTTCAACAATAGTATTGGCAAAGATCATGTGTATTTCAATCGAGCAGACTACATGTCTGTTGGACAAGATATGCTACAAACCTGGACATGTGGTCATATTCTTTCTCACAACATTGTCCATTCCTATTATTTTGGAAACCTTGTTTGTCCTCATGTTGTGCAGGATCGACTTCAAGCAAAATCGACGCCGAGGATGGCTTTTCGTCAAGAAAGGGCGGATGATGAGGACATGACCTCCATACATATGACCATGCTTGGAGAACCATATGGAGACCAAGGAGATCAGCTAGGGTGTCCAAGTCAAGAAGGAGGTCCGAGGCTAATTCGGTTCGAGTCCCCGAGGTGGAGGCCTAAAGCAACTTAAGTTCGAGTCTGTCTCGGGTTCCAGGACCAGTCTGCCATAAATTGGTCATCCAGGACGCATCCGGACTCCGTTTTCGATGATCCACATATGGATTGAAAGCTAATTGGATAAGGAAGCCAACCCAATTGGTTTCACATCAAAAGACCTTTGGAATCAACGGGAATCGTCGAAACAAGTCAGCGTCCAGAATCTGCCAGAGTGCTGCGACACCGTCTTTTGGTCCATTGGACCGTGTATCGTGTTTGGGCCCATTAGGGGCGCGTCCAGGGGGGTGACACCCAAGACTCTATAAATAGCAGCCGTCACTCTCCTTAGGGTTTGTGTTTTGTTTAGTTTTTGATTTCCTTGTGAAATAGACATCGTTTTGCTGCAACTGTGCCGCCAAGGCTGCTTGCTGTGAACCGGGGCCCCAGTTCTTGATCTTGTTCGCCTGTGGCGATTAGTCCTTTCGAATAAAGACTTGAACTCTTTCTCATTATCATAAGCCTCATATTTATTTGCAATTTTAGATTGTGTTTATCTCGTTCTTGCTTGTGTTCTCGATTCGCTTGCAGGAAAGCCTTCTCGGCGAGGTTAATCGCGTTTGCGTGGTTGATAACCAACGGAGCAGTGGTGTAACGGTTGCGGGGGTCCGAATTAGTCTTAGTTCGAAGCCTAGATCATGAACGTCGAGTCTCCACCAATCGACGCTATCATACCTTTCGGAAGATCGGGCCTTGTCTACATCAACGGGTGATAAGTACAGACCCGATCTTCCGAGAGGTAGTCGATAAGTTTGATTTTGTGGAGATCTCGACGTTGGTGATCCGGCTTCAAATTAGACGCGATTCGAACCCTGCAACCGTTACACCACTGCTCCGTTGGTTATCAACCAAGCACAACTTGATTGACCTCGCCAAGAAGGCTTTTCCTGCAAGCGAATCGAAGAGCACAAGCAAGAAGGTAAAACACACAATCTGAAATTGCAAATATGAATGACGCGAATATCAATAGAGGATTTAAGAACTCGGTTCCAAAGGACTAATCGACACAGTGGAGGAGATAAAAAACGGGGGCCCTGGATCACTGTAAAAGGATTTGTCACCACAGTTACAATGAACGATTCAGTTTCTCGATGGAAAACTAAACTCTAAACAAAAACCCAATTGCGTAGCAGCGGCGGCGGCTGTTTTTATAGTCTAAGACTCGACCTAGGGTTGGGGACGGCCAGGGGTTGGGCGCCCACAACTTGGGCTTAAGGCCCGACACGATACATGGCCAAGTTGGCCCAAATAGGTGACGCAGCACCTTGCCGTGGTCACACAGAATGATCCACGGACCTTCTGGAGCTGGGACTAGATCCAAAACGACGGCGTCGTCGTCCCCTTTCCAACGCATCCAAGAATGGCCCATTTCGATGTCGTATGAGAAAGTTATGACTGAAACAGTAACGACGTGTCTGCTGAATCTGAGGGCGACGTGGCAGCTGAGTTGGGAACGAATTGCAACTTGGGGAAGACCATGGCGTCGGTGTGTCTAGCGTGGCAATGTCCTCATCATCCTCCCCTTCTCGAATTGGAGTCATCCTCGACTCCATCTTGGCGATGTCCTCATCATCCCCTCCTTCGAGAATTGGAGTCATCCTCGACTCCATCCCATCATCAGCGAACTCCTGCAAAAGGTTAGTGACAGCAGGCAATGCACCAGACATAAAAGGTTGACAAAACATAGTATAACATGGTGCATCAGGATTATCACATAACTCAGCAGTAGCATAAGTTGTAGCAAGAAAAGCACCTCCTTTTAACTTAATCCCATTATTTTTAGCAATGTCTGTTGGAGGTTTATTTTTAATCTCATTAGCATGTTTAATAATATCCGTAGGAGACAAAGGCAGCAATGTAATTTTCTTGTCCTTATGTATGATAGTGTATGTATTAGTTCTACCATGGTGTAAAGCATCATTATCAAATTCCCATGGGCGACCTAACAAAATGGAACAAGCTTGCATAGGGACAACATCAAAATTAGCAGTATCATGATAAGAGCCTGTGAAAAAGCTACTGCGTGCTAATTTAGTTACCTTAGTCTTACCACTATTATTGAACCATTGAAGTTTATATGGATATGAATGTTGTCGTGTGGTCAAGCCAAGCTTGTCAACCAAATCTGAACTCACCAAGTTGTTGCAACTCCCGCTATCAATGATAGTGAGAACACGACAACCCTGCACAATGAGATACATGTGGAACAAATTGTGGCGTTGGATCTTCATCTCTTCTTCATGTCCCACACGTGTTCTCAACACACGCTGCACAAGAAGGCTAGGGTAGTCCACGGTAGCAGCCACGAAGTCAATGGTGATGGCCTCCTTGTCTTGATCGCCCTCGGTGGGATCTGCATCAATGTTAGCAGCAAGGGCTAAATCATCTTCAACATCACTAGCACTTACATATCCATCCTCGGTAGCAATGAAAGCGCGACGACTGGGGCAATCCTTCATGACATGTCCCATGCCTTTGCATCGGTGGCAAATGATTTTAGAGCTACATGAGGAGGAGCTAGTAGAAGCACCCGGATTGCCACCTTTCTTCAGCTGTGGAAACTACACATTAGACAATTTACTTACCCTGGAAGAAAATGGAGGTGTAGATGGCTGTGGTGCAACAGGAAGCTTGGGCGTCTCTAGCTCGGAACGCTGCTAAAAATTCCTCCCATTGTTAGACCTGAAAGGCTGGTGTTGTTTGCGTCCCTGTACTTCTCGTTCTGCCTTAATAGCAAGATGATACAATTGGGAAAAATTGCGCCATTCTTTGTAATCAAGTATGTTCTGTATATCATGGTTTAAACCACCAAAAAATCTAGCACTAGCATCATGATCATCTTCATTTATACCACAACGTGCTAAACCAATAAGCAATTCTTGATAGTATGCTTCTACTCCTTTATCACCTTGTTTTAAAGTTTGTAGTTTCAAACGTAAATCACGTTGGTAATAAGGAGGAACAAAATGAGATTTCATACGTTGCTTTAAAACATTCCAAGTTTGAGGCACAGCAGCAGCATTATTGGCATTGCAAAGATCACTCCACCAGAACAAAGCAAAATTAGTAAACTCACTAGTAGCAAGTCTAACTCTATGCTCAGCAGGAACATTATGAGAATCAAATTTTTGTTGAACAGCAAGCTCCCAATCTAAATATGCCTCTAGATCAACATTACCAGCAAAAGAAGGTAGACTAAATTTAATTTTAGCAAAAGGATCATTATTACCATGATTATTACCTTCCATACCACGACAATTGAAGTTGAGGCGGCGACGGGCACCACTGTTAGCATACGCATCTTCATCACCAAAAGCATCCGTATCTTCATCATCAGCACGATAAGGTGGAGGGCGTTGCTCAAGCTGTTCAATGCGGGTGACCAGATTGTTCACGTTGCGCGTCAGCTCGGTCATAAGATTGCGTTGTTCAGTCATGAACGTTGTAAGCTTGCCCTTGGACACGCACTCATTGAAGTCCGTCGGAGTTCCTGCCATGGTTAGAAGATAGAAAAAGACAACACCAAAGTATTATCCCTATCAACTAAAAGGAAACAAGTGGTGGTGGTGGTGATGGTGGTGAAAGTGGAATGCAAAATCACAAGCGGCTTACCACCGTCTTGCCTGTATTCTTACCAACGCCAAACAGGAGCAAAACCAAAGTGGCGAAGCAATCTGTTGTTGAGCGTGGGTAACAGTTGCAAGAGGAACCTGTGCTGACAGAAGAATATGTGGAGCTATGGGTAGGCACACAATATGACAGCAAGGGTTAGCAATTAACAAGTGCAGAGTAACGATTGTTCAATCCTGATCCAAAGTACAAATCACAGGTGCTGGCTAAGACATGTCGAGACGTAGCGCAATAAGGTGAAAACAAAGGACGATCGAAAGAACTCACAGAACAAGCAAATAGCCCGGACTTCTCCTTTTTCCTGAATTTTTTTCTCGGATTTTTCCAAAAGGCACTAGTAGGAAACAAACTTTTTTTTATTTTTTTCACTATTTTTTATATACTTTTCTCTGAACAAGGATCACAAAAGATGCAACCACAAAAATTGGCACCTACAACTGAGGTGGGATGTGGTCTACAGAAATTCAGCACGTTCTCTGAAAAGCGTGCAAAAACTTTGACAATTTTTTTTCTATATTTTCTCGAATTTTTTTGGCAATTCTGATGAAACCAAACAGGGTGTAGCCGAGTTTGGGTTGGCTCCAAATGGTGTCAAGAAGCTGCTGTAAAAATTTCAGATTTTTCTGATAAACGAGCGAAAAGTTATGCCTGTTTTACCGAAGGTATCTCAAGGTATGTTTTTCGGGAGGCACAACACGGCGGCGGCAGTTAGGGAAAAGCGTCCCTAAACTCTAACACCGATCACAGGATCGTCACTGTGACTAATAGCAGTAGGTATTCGCCTGATGATGTAAGGAGGGCTACGATGCAGGCAAAATAAGAGCGGCTGGCAACCTATCTAGGGTTTGCGCGGCGGCGAGAAGTTACACAAGGCGGCTAGCGGGGCAAGTCGAGTAATGTGGTGGCTTCAACTTGTTGTTTGGGAATGGTGGATGGGACAGTGGTGGAAAACAAAAAATCACAGCAACGGGCGATTGAACTACGACCACGAACACAATCCTAAACCAGCAACAAGACTCGACCACGGACACAAACTCAACAACACGAATCTGAAACGAAATTGCAAAGGCACAAAGGGCGATAGGACAGCAGAAATTGAAATATTTTTGGGCTTTTTGTGGACTCTAGGTAATGAACAAATATGAATCTAAGGCAAACGAGATTATACCTCGCGGTAAACCTAAAATATCTGATACCAATTGATAAGTACAGGCCCGATCTTTCGAGAGGTAGCCGATAAGTTCGATTTTGTGGAGATCTCGACGTTGGCGATCCGGCTTCAAATCAGACGCGATTCGAACCCTGCAACCGTTACACCACTGCTCCGTTGGTTATCAACCAAGCACAACTTGATTGACCTCACCAAGAAGGCTTTTCCTGCAAGCGAATCGAAGAGCACAAGCAAGAAGGTAAAACACGCAATCTGAAATTACAAATATGAATGACGCAAATATCAATAGAGGATTTAAGAACTCGGTTCCAAAGGACTAATCGACATAGTGGAGGAGATCAAGAACGGGGGCCCTGGATCACTGTAAAAGGATTTGTCACCACAGTTACAATGAACGATTCAGTTTCTCGATGGAAAACTAAACTCTAAACAAAAACCCAATTGCGTAGCAGCGGTGGCGGCTGTGTTTATAGTCTAATACTCGACCTAGGGTTGGGGATGGCCAGGGGTTGGGCGCCCACAACTTGGGCTTAAGGCCCGACACGATACATGGCCAAGTTGGCCCAAATAGGTGACGCAGCACCTTGCCGTGGTCACACAGAATGATCCACGGACCTTCTGGAGCTGGGACCAGATCCAAAACGACGGCGTCGTCGTCCCCTTTCCAACGCATCAAAGAACGGCCCGTTTCGATGTCGTATGAGAAAGTTATGACCGAAACAGTGACGACGTGTCTGCTGAATCCGAGGGCGACGTGGCAGCTGAGTTGGGAACGAATTGCAACTTGGGGAAGACCATGGCGTTGGTGTGTCTAGCGTGGCGATGTCCTCATCAACAGGTCTCGATAAACGATCCACAAACAACCAAGATCGTACATGATTCAACATACATGTCACATATTATATAAAGTTCACAGATATATTTCCATCATCAGAGTATAAAATAAAGTTATTACAAACCAAGTTTGATAGATAATAGCGGAAGCAAATTAAGTTTGAAAGTAGCATTTGCCAGAATAGTTTAATACAGTGCCAACATACGATCATAGTCCACAAAAGCATATAGAAGGATTTATAAAGAAGCATGCCCAAGGCATACTTCTCATCCACAGCGGGATAGCAGCAACTCTTGCAATAACCATGATACACAGTGCCATCTGCAATAATGGGAAAATAAACCCTGAGTACGAGAAGGTACTCAGCTAGACTTACCCATCATAAACCAGAAACAAAATGACTCCAAGGATCATGCAAAGTTGTATAAGCGGATATAGCTTGACAACATTTTGCATAAAAAGCGATTAACTTCTTTATACAATTATAATTCCATTATCAAGTTATTTATATCTATCCATCCATAAATTAGCAACTATCCTATGCCAAACATATGGTATATCATTTTAATAGCATACAATAGTAACCATAGCAGGTATTGTAATTCCATGTTTATCTGAACCATCATATTCCATAGTACAATTACTATGATGTTGGGGCTAGCCAAGTTTCTCACTATCCGGGAGAGACGGCGATTCGAATCAATTTCAACCAGCTAGGATTTTATTCCTAACACAAACCCAGGCAGATTAGATCAACAGTCACCTTAGGTCACCTTTGGTACAACTCAAGTACACATTTCGCGGGTTCGCCCAGCGCCGCACAATCTGGGACAACCAAATGCTAGGACGTTCAGGCCTAGCCTACCCTTGGGCTTAGTCTGGCTCCCCACACATCCTTACTACCATCCAGAGTGTGCACTCTTATAGAGTAGGGCTCGGCCTAAGTTGAGCTACTCGGCTTCGTGGTCGGAACGAGTTATCCGGCTAGCTAAGTGATAGGCATGCGTTCAATCTTGTCAGAAGTGCCAACAACGGTACGGTCCTTAATTGGCACAGACGGAATCACATGAGTCAACCTACCATAGACTCCACTCGGCCTTGATTTACTTTTACCCCATGGTTCTTTTCCACGATAGCAAATATAGCCAACCGTGCTTCGGTATCCACCTATATCTCGCAGGTGATAGGAAATCACCCGACTTCTACCGGTCTAAGCATGGCTAAGCATATACTCGATCCTGGACGTATATAGGGTTAAAGGTAGTATTTCTAGACAAGGAATTTATATGCATCAAGTGGTTCCAATCAACACTTATAACCTAATGCATCAATCATAAAGACTTGAGTAATATTTTGTAAAATACAGGGAGACTTAGAACTCTCCTGGGCTTTCCTTTCAGAAAGGAAGTGGGGTGTAACACCTCTGGTGTTTTTACCTAGTACTAAAACTTGACATGTCATCATATGCATTGCAAAGCATACATAAAGTAGAAAATTTTGAATGCATTCACTAAATAAGCTTTATTTCATAAGTTGTTATTTTATGTGTGATGTGATTCAAACTCTAAATAAAGATCATGACCACTAGGGTCAAATTTCATGTGATCATGTGAGGCCATGTGTCATTTGACTCAAATAACCCTAATGGACCATGTTACTGGTCAAAAATCAAAGTTAAGTAAAAAGGTATACAAATCAAATTTGAATTCAAATTCAAACCATAAAAGTCCTTTTGGCCCCTTTTGCCTAATTCAAAATCCATTTCGAATTTGGGGTTGTGAAAAAAAGCAAAGTTGAAGCTTATTTAATAAGGATCAACTTTGGTATTCAAAGTTTTTCAAGTTTACATATAAAATTTGGAGTAATTTTGAAATGATTCAAATACTCAAATGCACCCTAAATTCAAATTTCAAAATGGAGGCAGAATTTGAAAATATTCCTTGAAGCAAAGTTGTAGAGTTTGAAAAGTTGAGCAACTTTCATTTTTGGAGATTTTCAACTTCTTTAGAAAATTTGAGAGTAATTTGCAAAATAAACTCAATGGCAATTCTGTAAATATTTCAAAAATCAAAATCGCCACCTCCCTGCTTGCCGCCGGCACCACGCAGCTGTCGCCGCCAATCATTTTGCGCCGCTTTCTCACGTGGTGACACGTAGCAAGCGCCGTGGCGAGGTCATGCGTGAGCTGTCGACGCCGGGCGCGTTCTCTCCTTCTATAAATAGGAGCACCCGCCGCCGTCGTTTTCGTTTTACATCCCCTGTTTCTCCACCACCGTTGCCGTCGTGCTCCGCCACTCGCTGCTGCCTTAGCCATGCGTCCCCTGCCAAAATTGGCCACGCCACAAGTTTCACTTTTCCCTTGTGCACCTATTGGAGCCAGCCGCAGTACCTCGTCACACTGGAGTAGGCCGTGCCACGTCATCTTCCTCGTGCACGGTCAGCGCGCCGCCGAGATCGGTCGCGGCGTGGCCAGAGCTCTCTGGTTGGATTCTCCTTCAACCTGATAGCGTCCGAGCGTCATGGTGAGTCACTGATCACGCCCACGCTGCCCGTTTAGTCGCTACCATGCCGTTGACGTCTGTCCGCGTGCTCGCCGGCGAACTTCACTCGGTACCGCCGCTGTGCACGAAGTCTAGCCGCTGGGGGCTGCTTTTTGCTGCTTCAGCCGCTCCGTTACTTTCGCCTGTGTTCGTAGAAGCTGTAGATGATCTCGCTGTCGCCGGAGATACTCCGGTGGCCACTGCCACCATGTCACCGCTACTGCCGAGCCGCCATGACCGTCGACGAGCTAACTCTGGTACCTCCGTTGCCCCGTTAGGGTCACCAACGTGTCTGCCAGGTCGCGTAGAGCGTGTAGGTGCAGAGCTCGGGGTCGAAGACCTCGCCGTCGATGAGGAAATCGGCCGATTAGCACCGCCGTGCCCTGTTGGTGCCGCTGACATGCGGGCCCTGGATGTTAGTGAGAAAAAGGGAGAGAATAGTGAAATTTTGATATTTTCTGAATTATGAATAGTGTAGCAAATTTAGAAATTTATAGGAAAATAATTACAGCTCTAGAAATTCTAAAAATTTATGTGTAGCTTCTGTACATGTTCTATTATGGTTGAAAAATATGAAACTTGAAATTTGAATAAATTTTTAATGTTTGATAATTCAGTCAATTAATTGATAAATGTAATTTCCATGATTTTTGTAGGTCATTGTATAATCCAAAAAATTATGAAATTTGTTTTGGTACACTAATTTGTCATGAGGAAGCTTACATAAAATTTTGAGGTTATTTGGAACAAGTTCAGTTTTGGGCTTATTTCCAAATTAATTCAAAAATAAATAAAAGCAAACCCTAAGTGTTAGATTAGTGTTTGATCTTGTTTTGGTCATGTTTTGTGACTAGTAGGGTTTCAAGATCAGTTTGGTCATGTCACATGTGTGGTTCTTGATGGTAGAATTGCAAGTTAGTTTTGTTGGATTGCAACTGTACCGTGAAAAACAGTTGTATTCGAGGTGTTGTTATATTTCATGTACCATGACAGCATCATGTTTACATTATCATAATGTCAAAGCATATGTTATCATTTCGTGTAGAATCCAAGAGTGAAACGATTCTAGTTGAGCAAGTTCTAGAAGAATCCCCGGTTGTCACGGGATTCGATAATTGTGGTACTGATCCGAAACCTGAGATCGTCAACGAAGGCAAGCCCCGGTTTATGCATTAAACCCTTACCTTGTTTACTTTGAAAAGTTTATCACCTATGTTACCTATTGCATTAAGTTGGTTTATTCGAATGTTACCTACTTGATGCATTGCCTACCTTGTTAATTGTTTACCATCCTTGAAGATGATTTCATTTACAAAGGCATAGAATGCTTAGTATGCTTTATGGTAGGTTTTCAAAGTAAAAGTTTCGATACAATCAAAGATGGCATACTGGCCAACGAAAGAAAGAAAATAGAATGAACTAGAGACTAGTCGAGTGACTTACCTTGAATGTTGGGTAATGTTGCTGACTATGTCGCTTAAAGTCCACTCATTGTGGATCTTCTGAACGAGACACTTTGTAGTACTGGTCACATACTCCGGTAAGCCTACTTTGGCTAATCCGATACTAAGATGAATGCCCACACACTGGGAGTGGAGAGATGGCGGGAGTAGCATGTACCCTCATGGCTGGATTTGAGGTGTGCTGTGCTCTCGAGTGGCGTGGAGATGGCTTAGTATAGGAGGATCCGGTAGCGAGGTTGATGTATGCAAGATTAAGTTCTACATATGTTGTGTGATAAGGAATCCCTAGCTGGGACTTGAATCAATTCGAATTGTCGGTGCTCCGCAGATATGGAGACTCGATTCATTACAGAAGCAATGTAGGACTAGTGAATTACTAAAATATGAGAAAAGAATGGAATGAGAAGGATGGGAATATGGGAAATGTACATTTAGTTTGAGATAATGAACTAAAAGGACTTAGGGGTAAAATGTGAAAATAGGATGAAGAATAGTAAGCTATTGGCAAAGAACTTTTGAATCTTGCTACATCCTTACCTTGCCCCAACACCTGCATCTTTAAAGTCTTTCACCCCCTATTACATCGGGTTAGTCTTGTTGAGTACTTTTATACTCAGGGTTTGTTAACCCTTGTTGCAGGTGAGTCGCATGCGCAGGCTTGTTTTGGTCCCTGCTGCATGTCTGTGTTTGAAGTCAATGATGATGAGGAGTGATGAATGGCCTTTGGACAAGGCACTAGTTTGTTTGATAAATAATGTTAATATAATATTATCCCGCTACTATGGTTGTATGACACTTATGGTATTGTAAGTTTGAAAACAACTGGTTTGTGAACTATGTTATCTTAAGACTTCCGCTATCTTTTACTCTGATGTATATATTTGAATAAACTGTTGTAATCTGCAATGTCTATGATTGGGATCCTGTTCGAAAAAGAAACGTGGATGATTTGGGTTTCCCGAGGACACCCGACAGACCTGTTAAGTTGTTGGGAACTCATGTACGCTATCAAAGGTCTATTGAGACAACAATAGATGCATGTGGGCCCGATTTCTCAGGAGGTTCTGCCATAGCTGGTATCAGAGGATCTGGTGGAAATGCAAAGGGGCATCACCGTGACCATGGAGCTACAGAATGAAGCCTGGACACGAGAGGATGAGGCCAATGAACGCGTCCATGAGTTAGAGTTCTATGTAGAAGACCTGGAGATGGATAATGCCATTCTTCATGAGAATGTCCACATGCTGTATGCTCAAGTTCATCCTCCTCATGGGGATGGTGAAGTTACAGATGAAGAAATGATTGTAGATCTAGGAGAAGTCGAGAATGAAGAAGAGAAGGAGGATCCTGAGGAGTTAGTGTACTTCTCAGATGAAGATGAGGTTTCGTCCGGTATGGGCACAGACACCAATGACTGAGAGCTCGGAGTAGTAATAGTTACTTTACTGCTTTCCTAGTAAACCAAGGTTGTCTTGTGGGATACAAGAGATGTAAATTAAATAAGTAACCCTTTGTAGCATGAAACCTTTTAAATGCTTTCAATAAAGAATAATGTAAGTAAACATGTTTCTCTAACAGATGCCTCGTCCTATCACCCGAGCTGGTACTAGTGGCTCGCATGACAATGATGAGTACCCAAATCCTCCACCAATGCCTTCAACTATGGCAGATGCCATCGCCACACTCGTCAATGCAACGGCAGAGAATGCTAGGTTGTTAAGGGAATTGGCGTAGAACCAACATGCACCATACCCTAATCGTGGCCGTCGTAATAATGGAAATGACGAGTCAACCTATATTGATTTTACTAACACACGTCCGCATATGTTCTCTAAGGTAGAAGAGCCTTTAGAAGCTGACGATTGGCTTAGGACAATAGAGCAAAAGTTTGAGCTGATTCACTGTACCGAGATTCAGAAACCAAGGTTTGCGGCACAGCAACTCCGAGGAGCTGCTGGTGCCTGGTGGGCAAATTTGGTAGCAGTACAGCCCGTTGGTCACCAAATCACCTAGAGGGAGTTTAAGGATGCCTTCAGGGCACACTATATTCCAGATGGGGTAATGACCATGAAGTTAGAAGAGTTCTTGGCTCTTAAGCAAGGGGAGCACCCGGTGATGCACTATGTTGGGCGCTTCAATCACCTGTCGCAGTATGCTATAGAGTATGTGAATACTGACAGGAAGAAGAAGAATCATTTTCTTAGAGGCTTGAACACTAAAGTTCAGACCATGATGGCAACTTGTGGTAACGCAACTTATCATGAGACAATCAACATTGCTATCGCTTCGGAGGAGAATTACTGCCGACACAAGGAGGCGAAGAAAAAGAGAATATCTGCTTCTGGATCATCGAGTGGAAAGCATCAAAAGATAGTCTACCATCCTCAGAATCATGGCCGTGCACCATTCCGCCCATAACAAGGCCAAGGCAGGCAGCAAATCTTTATTCGCCCTGCAACTAATACGCCTTATCCTCATCAAGCACTGCAGCAGCAAAATAATACAAATAATGCTAACCGCAATGCTACTCCCCAGAATCACAATTATCCATGCTATAATTGTGGTAAACCCGGACACTTTTCCCGAGAATGTCCGTATCCTAGGAAGAATAATCCTGATGCACCTAAAGCCCCTGTTACTCAAGCTTAGAATCAGTACAAGGGCAATGCTCAGAATAGTCAGAAGGGTCAGGCTGAGAAAAAAACTAGAAGGGTCTTCTATACTCAGGTGGAATCTATTCCAGAAGGAGAACCAGTAATGATTGATAAGCATCCTACAATTACCTTATTTGATTCTGGTGCATCCCATACATTCATCAATCATACATTTGTTGTGAAGCATGGGATAGCTATTGGGGAAACAAAAGAACCATATCATATACAGTCGCCCGGGGGACGAATCTATACAAGGGAGGTAGTTCAGCATGTACCTATTGATTTGGGAGGTTATGAGTTCCCTACCAATATGCTGATATTAAAGGATCAAGATATAGATGTGATCCTTGGTATAAACTGGTTAACCCAACACGGGGCTATCATAGATGTCCTGCATAGAACCATAAGGGTAAATGCACCTAATAGCAAAACCCAACTTTTCATCCAACTTCCCTTTCCTAAGAGTAAAGTGGAAATAGTCTGTGCAACTATTGTTGAAGAAGCCGAGAAAATTCCAAAGGTATGTGAGTTTACGGATGTCTTTCCCGATGATCTGCCTGGTCTACCACCAGACCGAGATGTAGAGTTTAGAATTGATCTGAAACCAGGAACGACACCTATGTCCAGAAGAGCATATAGGATGCCACTGAAAGAACTAGCAGAATTAAAAATGCAACTACAAGAGTTGTTAGACAAGGGTTTCATTCAACCCAGTTCATCACCTTAGGGATGCCCTGCTATCTTCGTGAAGAAGAAGGACCAAACCTTAAGGTTATGTGTTGACTATCAGCCGTTAAATGAAGTCACCATAAAGAACAAATACCCCTTACCCCGAATTGATTTGCTTTTTGACCAACTTGCGGGGGCTAAGGTGTTCTCAAAGATAGACTTAAGATCAGGCTATCACCAGATTAAGATCAGACGAGAGGATGTGCCGAAGACAGCGTTTACTACCCGATATGGTCTATATGAGTATCTAGTCATGTCTTTTGGGCTGACCAATGCCCTGGCTCATTTCATGTACCTGATGAACTCAGTTTTCATGCCCGAGTTGGATAAGTTTGTTGTGGTGTTCATTGATGACATTCTTATCTATTCTAAGAACAAAGAGGAACATGTGGAACATCTCCGTATTGTTCTACAAAGATTAAGAGATCATCAACTATATGCCAAATTCAGTAAATGTGCATTTTGGTTGGAGGAAGTACAATTTCTGGGTCATGTGCTATCTGCTGGTGGTATAGCTGTTGATCCGAGCAAGGTAGAAGAAGTCCTTAACTGGAAAGCACCTACCACTGTTCATCAAGTTCGTAGTTTTCTGGGGTTGGTAGGGTATTATCGTCGGTTCATCCCTGACTTCTCTAGAATTGCGAAGCCAATTACTCGACTGCTGAAAAATCAAACTAAGTTTATATGGTCAACAGAATGTGAGGAGGCCTTTCAGACATTGAAGAAATTGTTAACAACTGCACCAGTATTAGCACAACCTGATATCGGGAGGCCGTTTGATATCTATTGTGATGCATCTAGAATTGGTATTGGTTGTGTTCTTATGCAAGAAGGCAGAGTCATAGCGTATGCTTCTAGACAACTCAAAAAGCATGAAGAACATTATCCCACCCATGATCTTGAATTAGCCGCTGTTGTTCATGCACTCAAGATTTGGTGACATTATTTATTGGGCAATATCTGTCATATCTATACGGATCACAAAAGTTTGAAATACATCTTCACTTAGTCAGAGTTGAATATGAGGCAAAGGAGATGGTTGGAACTTATCAAAGATTATGACTTAGAAGTGCATTATCATCCGGGCAAAGCTAATGTGGTTGCCGATGCCCTGAGTCGCAAGAGTCATTGCCATTGTCTGACTGTGGAACCTATGCAACGAACATTGTGTCAAGAGACGCAGCATCTGAATTTACAAATCATAGAACAAGGTTCCCTGTCCAATATTGCAGTTGAGTCCACTATCAAAGATCAGATCATTGCTACTCAACAGAAAAGTAAGGGCATAGCCCATATCACAGATAAAGTCAGATATGGAAAACCAACATGTTTCAAGATTGATGAATCAGATATCATATGGTTCAAGGATAGATTGGTAGTACCCAAAAATCTAGAGCTGCAAAAGTAGATTCTTGATGAAGCTCATTCTACAAGATACTCCATTCATCCGGGTAGCAACAAAATGTATCATGATCTAAGAAAGAGATATTAGTGGACCAAAATGAAAATAGAAATAGCTCAATATATGGCCAAATGTGATATTTGTCAGAGAGTCAAAGCGGTTCATATGAAGATTGTAGGTCCATTACATTCATTGCCAGTTCCATCTTGGAAGTGGGAAGATATTTGTATGGACTTTATCATGGGATTGCCCAGGACATCTGCAGGCTACAATTCAATATGGGTTATTGTTGATCGCCTAACCAAGATAGCTCATTTCTTACCAGTCAGAGATAAATATCGAGCGGAACAGTATGCAAAGCTTTATCTTGATAGAATCTTTAGTCTGCATGGGGCACCCAAGACCATTGTCTCTGATAGAGGGTCATTGTTCATATCTAAGTTTTGGTAAAGTCTACATGAGTCTTTGGGAACTAAACTTATCCGTAGTTCTGCTTATCATCCGCAAACAGATGGACAGACTAAAAGGGTAAATCAAATTCTTGAAGATATGTTAAGAGCATGTGTCCTTTCCTATGGTGCTAAATGGGATGAATGCCTTCCCTTAGCTGAATTCTCATATAACAATAGCCATCAAGAGAGCATTAAAATGGCACCATTCGAAGCATTGTATGGCCATAGATGCCAGACACCTTTAAATTGGTTAGAAGCTGGAGAACGTTGGTTCTTTGGACTGGATGTGGTCAAGGAAGCTGAAGAGAAGGTTAAACTCATATAAGCTAATATGAAGGTAGCTCAATCCCGATAGAAAAGCTATGCTGGTAAGAGGAGACGACCGCTAGAATTCAAAGTGAGAGATCATGTCTACCTCAAGGTATCACCGATGAAAGGAGTTCATCATTTTGGGATTCGGGGAAAGTTGGCGCCCCGTTATGTCGGTCCTTTCCAAATCCAACAACGATGTGGACCGGTCGCCTATCGCATCAAGCTACTAGATCACATGTCAGCTGTGCATGATATCTTTCATGTATCTCAGTTAAAGAAGTGTCTTCAAGTACCTGACCAAGTGATCGACTTTGGTGATGTAGAACTAGAACCTGATTTGACTTATGCTGAGTACCCCATTAGAGTCTTAGATCAGAAAGATCGAGTCACTCAAAGACGTACAATCAAGTTCTACAAAGTACAATGGAATCAACACACTGAAGATGAAGCTACTTGGGAGTCCGAGGATTACTTAGAAGAAAACTTTCCCAACTTCTTTGCTTCTATCTAGTTGCAATACCTTGTCTATATTGTAACTTGTCTCATTTGTCAACAAAATGGAAACCCCCCTCACTAGCCTTTTGAATAAAGTTATGATGTGTTAGCTTGACACATTTCCTTTTCCATTACTTAGCCTTAGGTTTTAAATCTCGGGACGAGATTTCTTTAAGGGGGAAGGGTTGTAACACCTCTGGTGTTTTGACCTAGTACTAAAACTTGACATGTCATCATATGCATTGCAAAGCATACATAAAGTAGAAAATTTTGAATGCATTCACTAAATAAGCTTTATTTCATAAGTTGTTATTTTATGTGTGATGTGATTCAAACTCTAAATAAAGATCATGACCACAAGGGTCAAATTTCATGTGATCATGTGAGGCCATGTGTCATTTGACTCAAATAACCCTAATGGACCATGTTATTGGTCAAAAATCAAAGTTAAGTAAAAAGCTATACAAATCAAATTTGAATTCAAATTCAAACCATCAAAGTCCTTTTTGCCCCTTTTGCCTAATTCAAAATCCATTTAGAATTTTGGGTTGTGACGAAAAACAAAGTTGAAGCTTATTTAATAAGGATCAACTTTGGTATTCAAAGTTTTTCAAGTTTACATATAAAATTTGGAGTAATTTTGAAATGATTCAAATACTCAAATGCACCCTAAATTCAAATTTCAAAATGGAGGCAGAATTTGAAAATATTCCTTGAAGCAAAGTTGTAGAGTTTGAAAAGTTGAGCAACTTTCATTTTTGGAGATTTTCAACTTCTTTAGAAAATTTGAGAGTAATTTGCAAAATAAACTCAATGGCAATTCTGTAAATATTTCAAAAATCAAAATCGCCACCTCCCTGCTTGCCGCCGGCGCCACGCAGCTGCCGCCGCCGATCATTTTGCGCCGCTTTCTCACATGGTGACACGCAGCAAGCGCCGTGGAGAGCTCATGCGTGAGCTGTCGACGCCGGGCGCGTTCTCTCCTTCTATAAATAGGAGCACCCACCGCCGTCGTTTTCGTTTTCCATCCCCTGTTTCGCCACCACCGTGGCCGTCGTGCTCCGCCACTCGCCGCTGCCTCAGCCGTGCATCCCCTGCCAAAATTGGCCACGCCATAAGTTCTGCTTTTCCCTTGTGCACCTATTGGAGCCAGCCGTAGTACCTCGTCGCACTTGAGTAGGCCGTGCCACGTCGTCTTCCTCGTGCACGGTCAGCGCGCCACCGAGATCGGTCGCGCCGTGGCCAGAGCTCTCTGGTCGGTTTCTCCTTCAACCTGATAGCGTTCGAGCATCGTGGTGAGTCACTGATCATGCCCGCGCTGCTCGTTTAGTCGCTACCACGCCGTTGATGTCTGTCCGCGTGTTCGCCGGCGAACTTCGCTCGGTACCACCGCTGTGCACAAAGTCTAGCCGCTAGGGGCTGCTTTTTGCTGCTTCAGCCACTCAGTTACTTTCGCCTATGTGTGTAGAAGCTGTAGATGATCTCGCTATCACCGGAGATACTCTGGTGGCCAATGCCACCATGTCGCCGCGGCCGCCGAGCCACCATGACCGTCGACGAGCTAACTCCGGTACCTCCGCTGCCCCGTTAGGGTCACCAGCGTGTCCGCCAGGTCGCGTAGAGCGTGTAGGTGTAGAGCTCGGGGTCGGAGACCTCGCCGTCGGCGAGGAAATCGGCCGATCAGCGCCGCCGTGCCCTGTTGGTACCGCTGACATGCGGGCCCTGGATGTCAGTGAGAAAGAGGGAGAGAATAGTGAAATTTTGATATTTTCTGAATTATGAATAGTGCAGCAACTTTGGAAATTTATAGGAAAATAATTACAGCTCTAGAAATTCTGAAAATTTATGTGTAGTTTCTGTACATGTTCTGTTATGGTTTAAAAATATGAAACTTGAAATTTGAATAATTTTTTAATGTTTAATAATTCAGTCAATTAATTGATAAATGTAATTTCCATGATTTTTGTAGGTCATTGTATAATTCCAAAAATTATGAAATTTGTTTTGGTACACTAATTTGTCATGAGGAAGCTTACATAAAATTTTGAGGTCATTTGGAACAAGTTCATTTTTGGGCTTATTTCCAAATTAATTCAAAAATAAATAAAAGCAAACCCTAAGTGTTAGATTAGTGTTTGATCTTGTTTTGGTCATGTTTTGTGACTAGTAGGGTTTCAAGATCAGTTTGGTCAAGTCAATGTGTGGTTCTTGACGGTAGAATTGCAAGTTGGTTTTGTTGGCTTGCAACTGTACCGTGAAAAACAGTTGTATTCGAGGTGTTGTTATATTTCATGTACCATGACAGCATCATGTTTACATTATCATCATATTAAAGCATATGTTATCATTTCATGTAGAATTCGAGAGTGAAACGATTCTAGTTGAGCAAGTTCTAGAAGAATCCCCGGTTGTCATGGGATTCGATAATTGTGGTACTGATCCAAAGCCTGAGATCGTCAACAAAGGCAAGCCCCGGTTTATGCATTAAATCCTTACCTTGTTTACTTTGAAAAGTTTATCACCTATGTTACCTATTGCATTAAGTTGGTTTATTCGAATGTTACCTACTTGATGCATTGCCTACCTTGTTAATTGTTTACCATCCTTGAAGATGATTTCATTTACAAAGGCGTAGAATGCTTAGTATGCTTTATGGTAGGTTTTCAAAGTAAAAGTTTTGATACAATCAAAGATGGCATACTAGCCAAAGAAAGAAAGAAAATAGAATGAACTAGAGACTAGTCGGGTGACTTACCTTGAATGTTGGGTAATGTTGCCGACTATGTCGCTTAAAGGCCACTCATTGTGGATCTTCTGAACGAGACACTTTGTAGGTCACATACTCCGGTAAGCCTACTTCGGCTAATCCGATACTAAGATGAATGCCCATGCACTGGGAGTGGAGAGATGGCGGGAGTAGCGTGTACCCTCGTGGCTGGAATGTGGCCGGATTTGAGGTGTGCTATGCTCTCAGGTGGCGTGGAGACAGCTTAGTATAGGAGGATCCGGTAGCGAGGTTGATGTATGCAAGATTAAGTTCTACATATGTCGTGTGATAAGGAATCCCTAGCTAGGACTTGAATCAATTCGAATTGCCGGTGCTCCGCGGATATGGAGACTCGATTCATTATAGAAGCAATGTAGGACTGGTGAATTACTAAAATATGAGAAAAGAATGGAATGAGAAGGATGGGAATATGAGAAATGTACATTTAGTTTGAGATAATGAACTAAAAGGACTTAGGGGTAAGACATGAAAATAGGATGAAGAATATTAAGCTATTGGCAAAGAACTTTTGAATCTTGCTACATCCTTACCTTGCCCCAACACCTGCATCTTTAAAGTCTTTCACCCCCTGTTACGTCGGGTTAGTCTTGTTGAGTACTTTTGTACTCAGGGTTTGTTAACCCTTATTGCAGGTGAGTCGCATGCGCAGGCTTGTTTTGGTCCCTGCTGCATGTCTGTGTTTGAAGTCAATGACGATGAGGAGTGATGAATGGCCTTTGGACAAGGCACTAGTTTGTTTGATAAATAATATTAATGTAATATTATCCCGCTACTATGGTTGTATGACACTTATGGTATTGTAAGTTTGAAAACAACTGGTTTGTAAACTATGTTATCTTAAGACTTTCACTATCTTTTACTCTGATGTATATATTTGAATAAACTGTTGTAATCTGCAATGTCTATGATTGGGATCCTGTTCGAAAAAGAAACATGGATGATTCGGGTTTCCTGAGGACACCCGATAGACCTGTTAAGTTGTTGGGAACTCGTGGACGCTATCAAAGGTCTGTTGAGACAACGATAGATGCACGTGGGCCCAATTTCTCAGGAGGTTCTGCCACATGGGGCAGTGGTCAGGGCACTCTGGAAGCTCTTCTAGGGTCTGCTCCTCGCCTTCGGGAGCTATGGCTTGAGGAATCTCCTGCTAGTCCCCTTCCTCTCCTTCGTTGAACTCCAGCAATGTTATTAACAAGTTTTACAGCAGAGACCATTATCCATATGAAACCATCCACACAATCAAAACTATACATGTAGTCTTGTATTTGAATGATAAAGCGATAATTAGTTATTTGTACACCATCAATGGCTTGTAAGCCTTACCATTAACATCAATAGTTACTATGCATCATAAGAACCATAGAAAACATCATGCTTAATCACAATCTAATTATTTAAATGGCTTTATTAATTTAATTAAATAATAAGGGTAAATAATAAACATATACTAAAGGTGCATCATAAATTCTCAAAAATTTATAGTGGCTTACTAGTGCTACCAATAGACTACTGTAAAAGTTTTATACCATTTGCACATGTATAACATCCTATGCAAAAATGACAAGCTAGCAAGGGTTATTTTAGTGGAAATAGAAAACCCTATAGAAAAGTGTCAAGCAACAGGTTCTATATTTTTCCTAGCTAGAGCACATCAATACAAAACCCACAAAATTGGAATCACATTTTTATCATTTTTCTAGCTCAAGATATCTAATTTACAAAATGGTAAACATACAAAAAGCACTCATTTAACTATATTTAAATCACCATAAAAATACCAAAAAAGCACATTTCATATTTTCATAAAATACTACACTTCCTAAGAAACACTACAAAATTTGGTTCACAAGATTTGGATCTCTACAACTCTACTTATCATTTTTTAAAGTTTGCATCAAATCTGAAAACAAATGAACTAGCTTTCTCCATCGAGTCACCGACAGCTGGAGCCCTCGGTTCAGTCGATCCCACACGTCAGCTACGGCAAAATAGAGCGCGGCGTGGGACAACCGGAGTTCACCGACGGCGACCCTCTCCGGCGACGGCGCTACACACGACGGCGGTTCTAGAGCACCAACCGCTTCGGTGAAAGGCGGTCGGAGGCAGTGCGGCCACAATGACTTACCGGGCGCGATTAGTAAGCAAATGTTGGCGCAGCGAGACTCTGGGATGATGGTGGAGTGGCTGCGATGCTCGGTGGAGGTGGCGCAATGCTCGGCGGAGGTGGCGCAATGCTCGGCGGAGGTGGCGTGGTGATGCGGTGGAGGTGGCAACGACACTGCTGCGGTGGCGAAGAAGCGACATGACACGGCGCAAGGCGAGCGGGGTGGCCGGCAATGGTGATGGCGGCACTGTCCGCTGCTGCGGGTGCTACGGGTGGGCGAAAGAAGAGGCAGAGAGCGAAATGAGAGCTCGGGGATGGAGCGGGCGAGTGCTGGGGATGTTGAAGGCACGCTGTGGCTCAACGTGGCCTGGCTGCTCAGACCAGCGGTGACACGCGGCTTCACTTCCACCACACGGCGGCCATGCTCTGTTGTCGGTCGGCCACTAAAGACCGAACGAGTTGGCCATCAGAGCCCCGAACCAAGCCTAACGACGCGATTACAAGGTGATCAAACTGCTAAACCATAGCTCCATAGTGCAAATAATCTAAACAGAACTCGTAGCCCTAAGTACCAGCTACAAAACTCCTTTAGAAATCAAGGTCTAATTTGCAATGGATAGAGAGAAAAATCAACTCAAAGTAGTGACCATCAAACTGCAAGCACGCAAGACTTAGAGAAAATTTCCTAAGTGCTGAAATCAATGAAATGCTGATTCTTATGAGCAATTTTTAAGTATGTTAGGAGCTAAACTAGCCTATGACCCAAAAATAAAAGTTGTTCCTCTCATCAAATACTACCACTTTGCGTTAGTGACCACATACATGCAAAGTCTCTATGACATAGTTCAAACTTGGTCAAACCTATTACATTCAAATGATGACTTGTACTTGAACTATGACTTAGTGACCAATTTAGCCCTAGCCATGAATACCAAAGTTGTTCATAATGACACTTTAAACATGTTTAAGCTATTTATAAGGTCACACAATCATTTCATACATTAGTTACACATAAAGCTATCCAGGTCAACATGTATAGCATCACTTAAGTACATGATGATGCAAAGTGATATTCATGAACATTGTTTCACTAGTCATCCTAAGTGTAGCTAATATGTTTTAGTGACTAACATCAACCATTTATATGTATTCACTCATGATCATATGCATATATACCAGGAAACATAAAATAACAAGCATGTTTTATGTGTTTCAATCACATGTTTCAATTGTGAAAGCTTATATATGAATGTTTGATGCTCATGCTCATGCAATGCAAGTCATTTCACTACTAGAAATCCTTTCATCTGTGATGTTTTGGGAATGACAAATTCAATTTCAGTCACTAAATATGGTTCATTAATGACAAAATTATGTAGAATGTCATGGATGCTTGGTTTGGCCGTCAGCCCATTTGTTCCTCTGTGACAAATTTGGAATTACCGTCATAGAAGGGTTCTGAGCTTCGTCATAGAAGTGATAGTCAATAGTTTCACCGTTGTGGTCCCACATGTCAGATATACATTTTCGTCTTAAATGTGGAATTTTAAAAAACCTAATATTTTGGCAGTTGTGGTCCCACCTATCAGGTGTTTATTTTTGTCATAAAAGACAAATTTGAAAAAAAATGTGCGACGCATGGGGATCGAACCCAGCACCTGCCGACTTAGAGTCTAGTTACCTTACCATCAGAGCACAATTTCGTTCATGGTAAAGTGTGGGAACTTATTTTATTATTGACTATCAGATCTTTCATATGACCCAAACCCAATCCAATCGTGTTGCGGAGGTGGATACAAATCGAATCAGCGGGGTGGGAGGAGGTGCTCCGGCGGTGGACCTCTACACCGACCATCTACGGCGAGCCTCTCTAGTGGGTAGCTATGGCGAGCAGATCTATCGGCCTAGCAGCTCCGGTGGTCATCTGAGTGGGGCAGGAGGAGGTGCTCCGGCGATGGCCCTCTGCGCCAGCCATCTATGGTGAGCCACTCCGGTGGGTAGCTCTAGCGGACTACTCTACTGGCCTTGCTGCTCCGGTGGTCATCTACTATGGGATGCACCGGCGGGCAGCTGCTACAGTGGCGTAGCACGCTGCTCTGGCGAGCAGCTGCTACGGCGTAGCTGGTTTGGCAGGCAGCTCCTTCGGCCGACAGCCACTGTGGCTTCTCGGCTCCGGCATACCTGCTACTACTGCTGCTGCCTGCTCTAGTGTACCTGCTGCTATGGCTTCTCTGCTCTAGTGTACCTGAGGTATTGTCCTCTCCCAAAGCTTGCAATTCAATGGATTCGGTAGCTGTTTAGACATGGCTAATTAGAGGTAATTGTTACATTTTTATTAGATGGACATAACATGGATTCGTGCTGCTCGGTTCAGTGATCAATTCAATGATGGCATTGATCAGTTTATGGCTTATGTTCAAGGTAGATACAATGCGGATGATGCTATACCTTGCCCATGTCGCAATTGTCTGAATCAATCTTCATGGAGTCAGAAGGAAGTGTATGACCATGTGTATCTCTATGGATGGTCAGCTACATACACTAGGTGGGTACACCATGGAGAAGCTTTTGATGCTGAGATTATGGAACATGCAGAGGATGCAAATGAACCTGATGATCTTGTTGATGTGCTGCATGTGGATGAGCCTGACAATGAGGATGATCACGGTACGTCAGAGATGCTAGCTGACTTGTACGTAGCTGTACAAGAAGATGGAGAACAGCCTATGTTTGCGAAAGTACTTGAAGATGCAAAACATGCTCTTTGCCTAGGTTTTGTTCAGTCTAGGTTCTCTTTTCTAGTGAGACTACTACATATCAAGTCCTTCTATAGGATCAGCAACACAGCATTAAGTGTGATATTGAAGTTATTGTCAGGGTCATTCCCTAACTGTGGTCTTCTAGATTCATATGACAAAGCAAAGAGGTATCTCAAAGAATTGGGTCTTGGTTATGAGTTAATCCATGTCTGTGACAATAATTGTGTGTTGTTTCAGAAGGATCTTGCCAAAGCGAACAACTGTCCAAAATGCAAGAAATCTAGGTGGGTAGATGCAGATGGTGCCAAAAGGATTCCTAAGAAGATTTTGAGATATTTTCCTCTTATACCTAGGCTGAAGAGGATGTTTGCAAAGAAATCAACATCTAAGGAGACCCGGTGGCACAAGGATAAGCGGGTTCCTATGTACAATGAAATGAGCCATCCAGCTGATGGCGAAGCCTGGAAAGACTTTCATGAGGTGTATCCAAGCTTTGCTGAAGATGCAAGAAACCTAAGGCTTGGTTTAGCTACAGATGGCTTCAATCCTTTCGGGAACATGAACACAACTTATAGCATGTGGCCTATACTTGTAAGGGTATACAATCTTCCTCCATGGTCATGCACCGATGCATCCAACTGCTACATGTCATTGCTCATCCCAGGACCAAAGTCTCCAGGCAAGGACTTTGACATATTCTTACAACCACTCATTGAGGATTTGTTAAAACTCTGGGAGGGTGTCAGCACTTATGATGCATTCACTGGCGAAAAGTTTGACCTTCGTGCTGCAGTACTATGGGGCATCCATGACTATCCAGCTTTGGGTGTATTGTTAGGGCGAATTACCAAAGGCTACTATGCATGCATTTATTGCAATAGAGATCCATTGTCAAGGAGTCTTAGGAAAAAGATTTGTTACATTAGACACCGTCGCTACCTTCCAAAAAATCACAAGTGGCGAAGAAGCTTGGCCTTTGATGGACACCGAGAAAACTGGGTTGAGCCACAAATGCTGAGTATGGATGAGACATTGGAGTGTCTAGAGAAGGTAAAAGATGTGTGTTCTGGTAAGCATGATGGTAGCAAGAAAAGGAAGCGTGGACAGAAGGACAAGGAGCCAAAATTGTTTAGCCGAAAGTCAGCTCTATGGGAACTACCTTATTGGAAACACTTGAAGCTGCCACACAATCTTGATGTGATGCATATAGAGAAGAATATATGTGATGCCCTTCTAGGCATAATACTCCGTCTTGAGGGCAAGAATAAGGATACAGTTAATGCAAGGCTTGATTTGCAGGATATGGGCATACGACCTGAACTGCATTTAGAAGAAGACGGTGGGAATTCAATTTCCATGCTAGCAGCATGGTATGCCATGGAAAAAGAAGAAAGGGCTGCATTTTGTGGATTTCTAAAAAGTATTTGGTTTCCATATGGATACGCTTCCAACCTGACAAGATGCATTAGTGCAGATGGTTCCAAGGTGCAGGGCCTCAAAACCCATGATTGTCACATACTGCTCCAAAGAATTTTACCTGTTGGTCTCTGAGGACTAGTGCATAAGGACATATATGAAGCAGTTGGAGAGTTGGGTAAATTTTTCCAAGAGCTTTGCAGTAGGAAACAAAAGGTTGATGTGATCAAACGTCTAAAGGCAGAAATCCCTGTGATACTATGCAAGCTAGAGAAAATTTTTCCTCCTGCCTTTTTTGATGTGATGGTCCACTTGGCTATCCACCTTCCTGATGAAGCACTCCTAAGAGGTCCTGTTCAATATGGATGGATGTACCCGATAGAATGCCAAATGGGCACTTTGAAGGGGTATGTGAGGAATAGGGCTAGACCTGAAGGATCCATCGCTGAGGCATACATAGCTAATGAGGCCTTGACCTTTTGCTCAAGGTACATGGATGATGTTGTCACTAGATTTAATAGGGATGATGACAAATGGGATCAGGGAGTTTCAGATAGTGACCTCTCTATCTTCCAGCATGGTGTTAAACTCTTGGGAGCACACAGGCAGACATATCTTGATGACAAAGAATTTGACGAGATTTGTTGGTATGTGCTAAACAACTGTGATGAGGTAGAGCCATATTTAAGGTGAGTGCTACTTTCCTAAATTGTGTGTGCTAGTAAACAACAATGCTAAACATGGGTGACCAATACATATTGCAAACTGTGAGTGCAGCAAGTTTAGACAACAGTTAGAGGAAGAAGGTGGCCATGATGTTGAGAATAGGTTGGAAAAGGAATTTCCTGCTTGGTTTAGGAATCATGTAAGTGGTTTCATATTTATTTTGTGTGCAGCAAGTTTTTTTTCATATTTTCAAATTTTAACTTGTTTGGTGGTCTTATTAGATCAAGATGCTATGGATGGATAATCATGAAGATGTTAGTGAAGGCCTATATGCAATATCATGTCCTCCTTGCCTTAGAGTGAAGTTATGGGCATTATGCAGTGTCAATGGTGTTCAATACAACACTATCGACCGTGAAAGACAAAGGCAGACACAAAATAGTGGTGTGCTGGTAGATGGAACACATAACAGTGTGCCGACTGAATTTTATGGCCAGCTCAAAGAGATTGTTGAGTTGAGCTACAACTCCAATTTGGAATCCATTCGAACTATGGTACTTTTTTGGTGTGAGTGGTTCAGTCAAGATGGCAAAGGAAGAGCTGTTAGAGATGATGGCCTTTTTAGATCCATCAATGTGGAGAGGTTTTGGTACAAGTTAGACCCATTTATATTATCAACTCAATCAAAAAAGGTCTTCTATGTGCCAAACACACAGTTTGGTGAAAATTGGCGTGTTGTCTAGAAATTTGAGCATAGGAGTATGTATGATGTCACTGAAGCAGAATTGAGCGCTGTTCACCAAGATGAAGCTGGTTCTGATAATGAGCTTTTGGTGCAAGCTGATGATGATGATGATGGATTAGATGAGCCTGCACCAGTGTACCAACATGTACATGGAGAGAAATCTTCTATTGCTGGTAACTTACAAGATCTTATCAGTAGAAGGGAAGAAGACCTAGATGCAGACAGTGACTCTGAAGATTGTGAAGATGACACTATATTGGAGTATTTTAGTGAAAATAACAGGGATCCCATGGAATGTAATGATGATGATTAGCTTCATTTTCTTGTATTTATAGCTTCATTTTAGTGAACATTTGTAACAGTGACTCTTTTGTTGGCTTGACACTGCCTTTTTTGGATATTGATGTTCTGGAATTGTAACAGTCATGTATAACACATTTGTAACAGCATGCTATCAAGCACTTCTTAATTTATGTCCATTTTTAGCAGTCATGCAATAGCTTGCTATCAGGCACTCATTCTCAACTTGTGGCCATTTTCAGCAGTCATGCAACAGCATGCTATAAATTCATGCATTGAACAACTCATACATTGACTAAACTAGTTCATACATTGACACAGCTATTTCACAGCAGCTGTGGTTTCATGGTCTCAGGACCTTTACTAAACATGGCCACCAGAAGTGCCAAACACACGACAAGAAAAATCACTGCACGACAACAGGCCTTGCCAACTTTACTGAACACCAGCTTTCCCTGCACCTCCTTGGCCTCTTGATCCTTGGCAAGAACACTAGCCTTCTCCTTCTCCTTCACCAGTTCAGCAATCTTGGCTTCCTGATCCCTGGCAAGTACAGTGCCTTCTCATTCTCCGTCACCAGTTGGGCAATCTTGGCCTGTGCTTCATCAAGCAAATAACTCAGTTCACTATTCTCCACCTCCAGAGTCTGGTTCTTGGTACGCAGGGCCTTAACTGCATCTCGCAAATCAACAAGGATTTCAATCTGATGATCTGTTGGCTTCGGATCCAACCACTCCCAAAAAGTGCATCCACCATCCTTGCATCCACAACCAATTTGCAGTTTTTTAGGTAGACAGTTTCTACAATTCAAATCAACCCATCTTAACAATTGGGGAGGATGTAAATTGAACTCACCTGATATTTGTAGCAGCAATGGTACCTCCTTCCTGGATTCCCATCACTCCATGAGATCCACCAGGGACTCTTATGACCGCACTCGCAGTTGATATCCAGACTGTATGAGTATGGCAGGTGGCGATAGGGAATTGGGGAGGAGTTGGGGGACCGAACCCCATAGCGCTCCATGGAGCTCCTCGATGAGCTTGATTCGGCTGCCATGGAGCTCTAACCCTAATCGGGAAACGCGGGGCGGCGGCGCTCGGTGGCCTGTCGAGCAGCTGCGTTGCGGCGGGTCTTGGCTGGTGGAGTGGGTGCAGCGGTGGAGGATACCTACTGTATTGCAAGCGTGGGGGCGGGGGCTCACCGGTGGAGTGGGTGCACGGCGGTGGGTGGTGGCTGGCGGCCGACGGTGGGGGGTTTGGGGTGCGGGTGGGCGAGGATTTGGGGGAAGGGGGAAATTTTAGACCATTGCCTTCTAAGACTGACAGGATAGGCCCACCAGGTTAGCTCTGAAGCTGGCTGGACTCGGTTCAGCTTGGGAGTCAGGCTGACGGGTGGGTCCATGATGGTCAAATGGTGGTCAAACCCATGATTTCAGTTGATTTTTAAGCAAATTTCAAGTGAATTTTGAATGAAATGTTATGTGGTACATTAATGAACAACTTTTGTAGACCTCTTACAATAATCTTCATCGTACCATGTATTTCAAGTGTATAAGTGTATAGCAAGCTTGTATGCAAGTGTTATGAGTGAAGTAACCAAGCTAGCTATGTCATCTAATGTATATGTAACCAAACTAGCTATGTCATCTAATGTAGTGCATACCTATGTGTCTTGCTATAACAAAGAATGTATATGATCTTATGTAGTGCATAGTTTGAGAAGTGCATAGCTTATGGTAAGAAGGGATCATATATATAAGATCTTATGAAGTTATAACCAAGCACATAGATGTATATGATCTTATCAAGTGAACCAAGCACAAACTTTACATACTAAGTTCTTATATGTATGTGTGTTGCTAGGATCTTATGAAGTGTTAAAATTCATTCATGCACACATTATGGATTATATATGTATAATGCACACAAAGTAAGGCCACATGTATATCTCCCTATATGTATAATGCACACAAAGTAAGGCCACATGTATATCTCCCTATAATTTGAGCGCACACTGTTATCATCTTACACATTTACTTTGTTAATCAAAGCTTGTTTTCATCCTTCACACAATTATCATCTTTGATGATTATATAATTCGTACTTGTGATGTATCAAAGAAGGTGACAAGTAATAAAACGTTTACCATTGTGGATTACTATATAGTACTATAAACCATCATCACAAACAATGGAAATATGATGTCAAATTTATAGAAACAAATATCATTTTAGTCCATAAAAGCTACAGAAAAGAACCATTTTGTTTTGAGAAGAAAAAACAAAAAAAAAACAAATCCACCTCCCGCCTCCTCATCTTAGTTTTGGCCGTCGACGCGCATCCCTCGCCAAAAATTTGGGCGTCACTGTGAAAATCATGTACTACCCTCAACCATCACTCCTCCTCATTCACTACAGTAGGGACAAGATAGTAACTTCGCTACAGGCTATATATGCCTCATTTCACTCCGCCGCCGCCACTGCCCTCAACTCCACTCCACCGCCGCCACTGCCCTCACATCCACTCTATCGCCGCCCACGTAGATCCACTCCACCGCCGATCCCCTAGATCCACTCCATCGCTAGTCCCCTAGATCCACTCCGCCGCCGCCGTCGCGGCTCTCAGATCCACTCCGCCGCCGCCGCCGCCATCGCTGCTCTTAGCTCCACGCCGCCATCGCCGCTCTCAGCTCCACGCCACCATCGCCACTCTCAGATCCACGCCGCCATCACCGCTCTCAGATCCACGCCGCCGTCGCCGCTCTTAGATCCACTCCGCCGCAAGAGGGACAATCGATGGAGCCATGACGGAGGAGCCGTACGACTACATCACCAGAGACACCACAACGACGACCACGGCATCCACTCTGGCGGAGACACTCGCCTTCAACAATGCCTAAACGGCCCGTAAAATGCCTCAGCCCCCCAAGCCTAGGTACTTTCGAATGCCCCCAAGCCTAGGTTCTTCTAGTTGACTAGGTAGGGTCTAGGGTTCTACGGTTTATGGGTTAGGGTTAGGGTTAGGGTTTAGGTTTATAGTCTAGGGATCAATTTGACTAAAATCTGTTTAAAATAGGGTACTATGAAAAGCTACGGGATTTGCAAGTCGCGGAGAACAAGAAGAAGATGGAAGCATTGGGTCTCTGTACCTTGGCTTCTTCTCTTCAAAATAGCATTGAAAAGAAAGTTCTCTAAATCTGGGCAAGCAAAGAAACAAGAAAGTTCATGGGGAGGGGTCAGATTCATTCGAATATCTTCCTGGAGCTGAAGAGGGCCAGGAAGAAGAAGATGAAAGTGTCTTGGTGGGGTGTCTTTACATTATGTTGTTCGTTGTATTTTGTGAGACTTATTTTCATGCAGGTTCTAATAATAGATTTGTTTACCCTTCTATATTAGGAATCTGACAGCAGCAACAAGTGGGCTTCAGGATCGAAGAAGAAGGCCAAGATGGCTCTAGGTGGCACGAAAAGAGTGAGGGCAGCCGCAGTGAGTGAGACAACTCCTAGAGTTGCAGCAAGGTCTGGAAAGAAGTACACCACCAACCACCCAGCAGTTGTGGCTGAGGAGCTACCACTAGAGAAGAATGCCGCAGCCACTGGGGGACAAGATGAAGAAGAACCTGCTCTGGACTAGTCTGCTTTTGATGACCCAATAAATGCACAATCAAATGAAGCTGAGGCCTCAGAAGAGTTAGAGATTGTTCCTCAAGGCAAGTAACAGACCAGCTTCCTCACATTCTTTGCTTTACTACTTGGACTACTCTAATTCTATAAGTGCCAACAATGTAGGTAAACAACGTGCTCCAAGAAAACCAAGGCCACCAACAAAAGGCAAATTGCTTGACAATATGACACAATCTATGGGAAGAAGGTTGCCAATTGAAATTGCTGAAGTCAAGAGGAGGCCAGAGAAGCCTGTACAAGCTGCTAAGCTAGCTTGTGAGGCTGGCCTTATCACTAGGAAGAACATGCCCATTCTAACTCACTAGAAACACTACAAGAATGATGAAAGCCAATTGAAAGAATTCATGGGCAAGTTGTCTGTAAGTAATTTGATACCTTGCATATGTATTTGGTACTTCATATAAGTTGCTATATCAAATGCTAATACCTAAATCTAATGGGTGATTGACTTCTGCAGGTTAGGTTGGTAGTTGATGACAAGCATGAGCCAACAGTGAAAGCCTGCAACAATATGCTCCAAAGTGTTGTATGCCAGAGTAGATATTTGTTGAAGAAGAAGTACTTCAATGGTATACCAGCTAATGAAGTCAGAACAACTTCCCCTATTGCTAATCTTACTGATGAGCAGTGGCTTGAACTCGTGAAGTTGTGGTCCAGTGCAAAAGCAAAGGTACGATGATGGTCCAAACAACAAACTCTATTGTTTCATCTCTGTGTCTGAAACTTACATGTTTGCCTTATAGGAAACGGCTGAGAAAAACAAGAAAAACCATGCTAAGGTCAGGCACCATCAAGCGACGGGATCTCACAGCTACATCTCACATTTGTATGCATATGTAAGTGCTACAACTCTGGTTCAATACATTGTATCTTATGAAAACATGCATATCTATTTTTTATAAATTAGTCTAGATACAAAAGCTAATTTTCCTGCATTTCACGCTTAAAATTAATACAGAGGGAGAAAACCAAGGATAGAGAAGTGGATGCAGTGGAGATGTTCAAGGAATGCCATACCAGCAAGAAGAAGGGCATGAGCGAAGAGGTCAAAGAAACAGTTGTAAGTACCTGCATATGTGATTGATGGATAGGGTATATATGTCAATTTTTGCTCATGTACAGTTGCTATTGGATGGAATTAGTACATGGAAGGATGTTCATATGCTTAAATGTTGTGTGTGGATGGTTCTATCTATGCTTATGAAATGGAAAATTTTACCTATGTGCTTGCTGGATGGGATTTGTACATAGACAAGATGTTCATAAGTTTACACCTATATATGCAATCATATGTTCTTTGTGCATGGTCTATGCCTGTCAAATCGAAAGTTGTTCCTATATAATTGTTGGATGGATTAGTACATAGACTAAATGTTCATATGTATACACATATATGTGAAGTCATATGTTTTCTGTGCATGGTCCTATTGTTGTTGTGAAATGGATAGGATATTCATCTCTGATGTGCCATGTGAAGTTATTGTTAACTGTGTTCATGTACTTAAACATATATACATCAATATGTTTGTGATGATTTTCATGTCTTCTTGTGAAATGGACTCCATAGTTATCTTATCCTTTTTCCACCTGTTTGCTGTAGGCTGTCATGGAAAATATGTTGGCCTAGCCTGCTCAAGATTTAGAAACACCAAGATCTAGTACTGAGATTGTCTCCAAGGTTCTCTCACAAACCAGTGCAGCCTCTACATTCCTCAAGAATGCTGTTATTGAAACACCAGTAAGAAAATCTACTGCATCAGCTGCAAGAGAAGCACAACTAAGAGAACAGGTGTAGGCCAAAAAGCAACGGGTTGATCTACTTCAAGAAGAATTGGACTACCTGAAGAAGAAAGCTGAAGAAACAAAAGAATCAATGGCCAAGGCCCAAGAAGAAGTGCGCAAGGCCCAGCAAGAGATGGAGGAGTTCAACAAGAAACAAGAAGCTAATGATCTGTTACTTCAGCGCATCTTGAACCTCAACTTAGGTAATCGAGCTACTTAGCTTGCTCCTGTGCAGCTCGGGTTCCTTGGAGTGCCATGGAGTGCTGCTGAGCAGTGGAGTGGTGGTGCTGTTGGTCCTCATAATAAGTTACTAAACTTGGTCTATCAGTTATGTTGCCTGTGAACTTATCTATGGTTTGGTACCTTTGCTTTGGAACTTGGTCTGTTGGATGTGTGTGAACTTGTTTCCCATGTTAGGGAACTCTGGTTGTATTTGAACACAAATTTGGGTTGTATGAAACTATGTTGGTGCTTGATGAATAAACTTGTGCTGCATGTGTATGGGATCAGTGCTCAGGCCTGACAATAATGGTACTGCCTATGAATTATATCGAATTCGTCAAATCTGTACTATGACGAAAACAAACGTCACTAAGTAACAGTCACCACGTCATCTCTAACTTGCTGCCACGTCATCTCCAACATCTTGCCATGTCATCTTACATGCTGCCACGTAAACGAGCATGAGAGCGCCACGTGTCAACCTACAAATAGTACACGTGTCAACCTCCTCGTCAAACACGTGTCGACATCCTCATCATACACGTGTACACATCTCCATCATACACGTGTCCACTAGAACACCTGCTAAAAAAGATCAGTGACGGAGGGGAAAGCATCATGGATGTAACTCTATCTGTGACGAAAAACACTAAAGCGTCACCGTGCAACAAATGTGACGCTACAAAGATGACGATCAGAATTTCATCATAAGTTCGTCACAGATATGTTTTGATGATGTTATTTGCATGTACTTTGACAAAAATGAATCGTCTCAGAAGTGAACCTTTTTTGTAAATTTTATGCAAGGCTAACACCTAGGGTGTTACAGTTTAGCCCATGGGGCTATAAATAGAATTGTTGGCCGGCCTTTGGCCGGTTGCTGAGCACACTAGAGCCTTGGTGTCTTATGTGGTGGTGCTTGGGAGCCCACTAACTCACTCTTGCTTGATAGTGTTCATCTGATTGAGTGAGTGAGCGAGTCTAGTGCGATTGCATCGTGAGGTTTCATCGAGTGGAACTAGGTGATCGTGTTGTAAGCCGGTGGTGCTTGTTACTCTTGGAGGTTGCCACTTCTAGATGGCTTGGTGGCTTGTGACTCCATTGAAGCACACAACAAGATTGTGCGGTGCTCCGAAGGAGGATTTGTGAGGGGGATTCTGCTCACCCCGTGGGGATCGCGAAGAGCAACTCTAGTTGAGCGTGTCATTAAGCTACCCTCACTTTTGGGGAAGGTTCTTGCAGTGCCCAATGTGCGGGCTTGGCAGGTGATGCCAATTAGCCGCCTAACTACCAAGTGAGCGGTCGACACAATGGGGACGTAGCTTGGTGGCAACCAAGTGAACCTTGGAAGAAAATCATCGTGTCAATATTGTCTTCGTCATCTTCTCGGTGGTTTACATTCCGTGAAACACAAGCTTGTATTACTTTCATTTACATTGTGCTTGTGTAGTTGTTCTTATGACTAGTTTAGCTTTAGTAGCTTGCTAGTTGCCTTCTTGCTTGTGTAGCATAGAAGTAGCTCCCTTGCGTGGCTAATTTGGTTCTAGTAACCTTGTTAGTCACATTGATTAGTTTGTGTAGCTAAGTAATTTGCGCTCTATAATTTGGCTTATGTAGCCTTGTTATTGAGCATTGCTAGTGAGCTTAGGTGGCTTTGTGCTTTTGCTTCACTAGTTGTGTAGGTGCTCCACGGTTTGCTTGAAGTACTAGTTGCAAAGGTTTGTGTGACCTTGCAAGCTAGAATTGGATAGGAGAGCACTAGCTAGCCCGGCACCTTTGTTGCCTCTTTAGGATCTTTTATAAGGTGCTTGTGAACTTAGATAGAGGGGTGTAGTCTTGGCTAGACTGATAGATTTAATTCTGCATTTGTTAGCCGAGGCGATTAAATTTTAGAAAGTACTATTCACCCCCCTCTAGTCCGCCATCTCGACCCTACTAGTAGTATCGAAGCAAGGTCTCTCATTTGTGGTCTTCACCGACTCGAGAGGATGGCGACTTATGGGCTAGATGTTGAGTGTCCACACATTTTTTATGGCACACACTTTACATGGTGGAAAAATTGGATGACTTGCAATTTTAAGTTTATTTGCCCTCAAATGTGGTGGATCGTAGATGTGGGCTTTTCTCATGCGATTGATAGAAAGAATGCAACTCAAGCGCAAAAGAAATGCCTACATCTCGATTGCCAAGCTACTAACATTTTCTATCAATCTATGAAAGATAACATATTTGGTGAGATCATGGACATGAAGTCCGCCATGAGATTTGGATTTATCTCAATGAAAAATATGGGGCGGCCTCCGATGATGATGATGATGATCACAAGGAGAAGGTGCATGAGTGTGTTGAGCATGACCACGATTTGGTGATTGTGGAAGATTGCTCCACCTCATGGTCAAGTGTTGATGATGTTGACCATACCACTAGATCACTTGACAAGATTGATGATGATGTCATAAGTGATGCAAATGATGATGCTACCCCATGCACACTTGATGGTGATGATGATGGTTCATGCTCGGGCTATGAGAGTGATGCTTCTACAAGCTCTCCATCACCACATTGCTTCATGTCACAAGGTGAGACAAAGGTACAAAATGCTAATGTGGTTGATCATGTTGATTCATATGATGAGCTTGTTAGTAGACTTGCTAGCATGACCATGTCTTTAGAAAATGAGAAAACTAAAACATTGAAATTAGAAAAAGAAAACTCCTTTCTAAAGAACTCATGTGAAGAACATAAGCACTTACTTGATGTTCTTAAATCTTCACATGGTGAGCTAAAATTGAATCATGAGACACTACTTGCATCTCATGAAGAATTATTGGAACAGCATGCTTCTCTCATTAAGGTATTTTCAAAGAAAATTAAAAAGAATGAGAGCTCATCACATAAGTCAAGTGATCAATTGCAACATGTGACTAACTCTTGTGATGTAGGAAAGAAGCATGTATCCACCTCTTGTGATGATTTATTAGAAATGCCATGCTCTTCACATATAGATGCTTGTTCTACTTCCTTGTCTTGTGAGACTAACCTTTTGAAGGAGAACAATTAGCTCAAGAATGAAGTGAAGAAATTGAGCAACAAGTTAGAGAGGTGCTATAACTCAAAAGTCACCTTTGAGCACATTTGAGCACATGTTGAAGACTCAAAGAAACTTCAGTGACAAGAGTGGCCTTGGCTTCAAAAGGAAGATGACAAAGGGCGAAAGAAAAAGGGCATAGAAGATAAAGAAGCAACTACAATTGAAGTTGTCTCACTCAATGTGCTACCGGTGTCATGAAATGGGACACCTTGTAAATGGTTGCCCAAACATTGAGAAGCTCAAGAAGATGAAAGAAGAAGAGAGGCTCAAGCATGTGAAGTGCTTCAAGTGACACACTTGGGGTCATCTTACCTCAATGTGCCCAACCAAGCAATTAGTGAAGCAATAAGAAGAGCCTCAACCAAAGCTACAAGATGAGTAAGAGAAGACACCCCAAGCGCAAATTAAGATCAACCATGAAAATCGTGGTGACTTGATGAAGAAGAAGAGGAGGAAGACAAAAGGGGGTGGGAAGGCAAGGTATCCAATGTAAATTCAAGATGCCAAGATGATGAGCATGTGTAAAGATGAGAAGAAGGTGTATGCTCACATCAAGTGCTTCAAGTGTGAAGATATGGGATACTTTGCCTCAAAGTGTCCTACCAAGCTTGAGAAGAAGGATCAAGCAATTCATGAGAGGCAAGGCAATGGGAAGCACAACATGAGCAATGAAGAGAAGGCTCAATCAAAGAGAAAGTGCTACTCATGCCGGGAAAGGGGACACATGGGTCATTTATGTCCCCTAGGTAACTCTCCTAAGCCCATTTCAATTGATGCAAATACTATGTTTAGGAAGGATGGCAATGGTACCTCATTGGTTGCAATTGCAAAACGTTCCACTACTCATACTAAGGCATTGCCAAAGTATGTTGCTCCTAACTTGAGAGGACCCAAACTTTTTTGGGTACAATCAAAAAGTGGATGATTGATTGTAGGTACCATGAGTATTGGAGGCTTGGTTCAAGTGGTATTCATTGTGTCAATCATGTGATTGAGCCAAGTATTGACAAGTGATGATTATTATCCCAATGCCATGACAAGATAGTGAAGTCCAAATGTGCTACAACATACAAGTGTCATATTCAAGTTGTGGATGATTCATTGATATATTTGATGGCTTGCAATGATATGAGTTGAAGCTTGTTAATTAGATGATCATGAGCTAACCAAGGTATATCTGTTATTGATCATTTCATTTAGGTGCATATGAGTTGGTTGAATTGGATAAATATGCATATGTTGCTTGCTATGAAATGATTGATTGGATAAATGCTTAGTAATCAAGTTTGGAATGATTTGTGTTAGATAAATTCATAAGATGACATTTAGTGAGTGGATTGAATGGATATATGTCTTGTGAAAGTATTCAAACAAGATAGTTTCAAGTTTAATTCACATTTGATGAAATATAGCTCAAGTGATTGAAATCTGTCCTATATTGAAAATTTGAGTGAGCTGTCATCTTAGCCATGTTTGAGTGATTAAGAATTATTGGATTGGCATAAAAATTGGTGTACATGCTCTAGACTTATTATATAAGATTCTGTACAAATTTCATGAGAATTGGATAAGAGATGATTCGGTTTTGGAGTGGATCTTGTTAGCCATAGTGCAGCAGTTTTTAGCATGTAGCAGTGGTGGAAGAATTGAAATCTGGTAGCAATCTAGAAGTAAAATGAAGCTCAAATTTTTATAGCTGCTAGATTACTTAGTGAGCCACATCTTCACCAAATTTTGTGATATTTGGATCTGTACATTGGGAGATATAGATTTTTCTTTGAAGAGTACAGAATCTGCTAGAAAAGTGATATTTATTGGATTGATTAAGAGTCACTTTGATTGAAAGGTCCTCAAGTTGGAATCATGTTTATAAATGTTTGAGGTATTTAAGTTTGGTTTTGAAATGATCTAGAAGCATGACAAGCAAAGAGTACAAGGCTATTTGATTGTGGAGTGTATTTGGCACATATTTGGTACTCAAATTGAAGATCAAGACCAAGCTCAAGATAAAGATGAAGTTTAAGTTCTAGTGATCGTTGGAGATCATTTAGTAGAAAGGAAAGGACTTAAACAAGTAGAAAGAAAAGGATTTAAAGAAGGATTCATGGTTACTTAACAAGTTAAGTCCATCACTTGGATCAATCAAACAAAGTCAATTCAAGTTAGTATCTGGAATGGTTTTTTGGAGAGAGGTGACTTCTCCCTAGTGTAGGGGGTTACCGCCTATGTGTAGGTAAAACCAAGTATGGTACTTGGAAGGCTAACATGGAAGTGGTGATCCAAGGAGCATTTGAGATGCTTAGTTGAAGCAATCAAAAGGGTTGATCAAGAAAAGCAAGCAACACCCAAAAGAGAGCTAGTCATGGAAATTCAAGTGGTATTCCAAATAGTTCTCTCATGCAAGCATTGATCAAAGAATGAAGCAAGTCAACCACATCAAGATAGTGCACTGTCGACAAAATCTAGTCGGTAGTCCATCGAGGGGTATACCCATGGTAGTAGATGAATCGGTGGAGGTGCACATGATAGGAACCGGATAGTGACACAAGCGCAGAGACAGCGATTTAGACAGGTTTAGGTCGTCTGATCGACGTAATACCCTACATCCTGTGTCTTTGGTGTATTATATTGAATATAAAAAACAATAGAGGGGGTCCCTATCCGCCTTATATAGTCTAGAGGGTAGGGTTACAAGTCGGTTTAGGTCTAGATCTATTCGACTATATGGTTAGTATTTAAAAGGAATACAATATCTATCATATCCGAACAGATCTTCCTTCATCGCCAAGATGTCTTCTAATTGCCTTGCGGTGCACGCTGACCAGAGACAAGCACCATAGGCCTTGATCTTATGGGCTAGACCTCCCCTGGTGGTGCGGCCCATGTTCATTATCGTGGGTACCTAGGGTTATACCCCCCATAGCTAGTTCCCGAGCGCCTTATATCCGCCGAGCAACGCCGTCTTGAGCAGGTCCGAGCAGTTTGACGTCAAGCCGATTAGTTTAACCGGTGATCCGAGCGGTGGAAGTCGAAGCTGACCAATTTAACTGGTGAACTAAGCGGCCAACTGGTTTAACTGGTACGCAGATCTCGAACTTAGCCAAGTAAGGCTTGCCAGAAGGATGTAAGGGGCTCAAGATAAAAATTTGAAAACTCTCCACCTTAGGAGAAGTGTAGCCACTTAGACTCCTTTTGCGAGGAATCATTCATGATTTAGTCAATAAGAAGGGTAAATCAAGAAAAGAGCACTACATTCACCGCCAGGTGAAGTGTAGCCACTTAGTCCCTGATCCTACTGGAAGATGAAGAATGAATCTTGTAGCAGGGTCAAAGAAAATAAATCTGAAAGCTTATTGACGTCATCTGACATGTGCGTATCAAGACCCAGACGTGCTGCCCAAGATCAGCACCCTGATCCAAACAGCATGGAGCAAGCTGATAGCACACCAATGAGACATAGCAAGATCCGACTGCCAAGGGAGTCCCCAGCTTAGCTGGTGACTCTTGCATGAGGAATCCAAACACTGCCGAATGCTGACGAGTCCCCAGCTTAGCTGGCGATGCTTGCACAAAGAATCCGAACACCGAGGAGTCCCTAGCTTAGCTAGCGAGCCCCCAGCATGGTTGATGATGAAACGATGGACAATCCGACCAGTTGGTTGGCGAAGAATCGAGCACCGAGTAGCCCAACCAACTGGGCGGCGATGAAGTGAGCGCTGAGTAGAAGTAAATGCCAAATAGTCCAACCAACTAGTTGGCAACGAAGTCCATGAACCTAGCGGTCTGACCAGTTGATCAGTGGAGAAAGCAGTGGCAGAGCTTGCCAGAGACATCGACCTTAGGTGAAGTGTACACACTTAGGCTTCGTTGGTGAAGTCAGATGATCATCATCTATGACTTAGTCAAAGAGGATGTTAGTATTGATACATGCGCCACAAGGTGCAATGTATACCTTGTAGTCCTTGAGCCTAACAGTAGGTGAAGAATGCATTTGGTGTCAGGATCAAAAAATTACAATGATCACTTAGTCAGAATAACTGAGTCCCAGCTTAGCCGAGTACACAGCCAGTCCCTAGCTTAGCTGAAGACCAGTAAGAGGAAAAATAGTACACTCACCGCTAGGTGAAGTGTACATACTTAGTCCCTGAGCCTGCTGTAAGATAGAGCAGCATCTTGTAAGGAAACAAGTAAAAAGGGCAAAATCCTCATGCTTAGCACTGGACATTGGAGTAAAATTTGGAGAGTGCTGAGCACTTAAAAATGGAGAAAAAATGGAGAGTGCTAAGCACTTTATCATTGGAGAACATGGAGAGTGCTTAGCACTTGACCATGGCAAAATTTGGAGAGTGCTTAGCACTTGACCATGGTGAAATTTGGAGAGTGCTTAGTACTTGACCGTGATGAAATTTGGAGAGGGCTTAGCACTATGCTGTAGCAAAATTGGAGAACATGGAGAGTGCTTAGCACTATACCATGGTGAAATTGGAGAACATGGAGAGTGCATAGCACTATACCGTGGCAAAATTGGAGAACGTGGCAAATTTGAGAGAATGTGGAGAGTGCTTAGCACTATACCGGGGCAAAATTGGAGAACATGGCAAAATTTGGAGAACGTGGAGAGTGCTTAGCACTATACCATGGTGAAATTTGGAGAACGTGGTGAAATTTGGAGAACGTGGTGAAATTTGGAGAACATGGAGAGTGCTTAGCACTTGACCATGGCAAAATTTGGAGAGTGCTAGCACTATGCCATGGAGAACATGGAGAACATGAGAGTGCTTAGCAATATACCATGGCAAAATTGGAGAACATGGAGAGTGCTTAGCACTATACCATGGCAAAATTTGGAGAACATGATGAGTGCTTAGCACTTGACCGTGATGAAATTTGGAGAGTGCTTAGCACTATGCCATGGAGAACATGGAGAGTGCTTAGCACTATACCATGGCGAAATTGGAGAACATGGAGAGTGCTTAGCACTATACCATGGCAAAATTAGAGAACATGGAGAGATAACCCGATGAAAACCGGCCCAGCCATTTAGTATGCTTTGAAGCCCATTGAACCATAAAGAACTTAGCTCTTGTGCACGCTTAGGAGCATAGGCATCATCGAGGAGCCGCTACCGATCGCCCATGACGTAGAGCGCTACTGATCGTGCACATTTAGGTGCTAAGTTGAGGACAGGGCTGCTTCTGGATAACACAAATCAGAACATGACTGATCGGCGGCGATCAAATTGCCCGGCCCTCGAGCTTTCTGACCTGTCATCATTACAGCGGTCGTGGTCGTTATAACGCCGTTCTTCGTGGCGGTCATCATCATGGCACAGCACGACTTGCTTACGACTCAGGTGGCTCCTTTAGTAGCTCGCTTGGTGGCTCGGGTGGCTCGGTGGCTTGGTGGCTCGAGCAGCTCGGCGGCTCAAGCAGCTATGCGGAGTCGTAGGCAAATGGCATAATCGGTGCCTGATAGAGTCAATTTGCATCGGGAGGCGAAGCCCTTGAGCGTGTCTAACTGAGGCGAGGGCGCAATCTGATTTGAATGGCAATAGTATGCGTCATCTTAAAGATGCTTAGCATGGAGAAAAGTCATTTGCAGAAAAATTATGGAAAACAAATGGAGAAAATATTATGGATAAAATAATTATTGAAATGCATATATACATAAAAAGGTACATATCTTTTATAGAACATCTCAAGGATAGAACCGCCTAAGGTGTTTGATGTGCCAGGAATTAGGGTTGTCAACGCCGTCTTGATCACAGAGCCTTATATGACCCTGGTTGGGTCACAGCCTTGATGATGTATGGACCTTCTTGGAGTCGGCGATGCAAGCCTCCATTCTGGCTAAGATGTCCATTGCTTCAGCGATGGTGAGTCCTTCTCTTTCGCAGTCATAGGCGGTGGAGACATTGGCGCACAGGGTGAGAACGCCCTGCTCCATTGGAATCTTCAACACCAGATATACTTAATGGGGCATGGCCATGAACTTAGGGAGAGCTGGTCGGCCAAGGATGGCATGGTAGGCGGTGTCAAAGTCTGGCACAAAGAAGTTCACGTACTCAGTGTGGAAGTGGTTGGCGGTGCCAAACTAGACTGGCAAGGTGATCTACCCCAAAGGTTGGTATGCTCTGCTAGGTACAATACCCTAGAATTGAGAACCAACAGGAACAAGATCGTCCTTCATGAGTCCTAACTCAATTAGGGCTCCAGTGAAGAGGGGCTCTAGTGAAGAGGATGTTGAGGGCACTCCTGCCGTCAATGAGGACCTTCTTGAACCGCACGTTGCTGGTTGGATCCAGCTCGAGTGGGAAACACCTAGGGTATGGGATATCTGACCACTGGTCGGCCCTACTGAATGTGATAGGATGCTCCGACTAGTCCAGATATTTAGGATCGGCGATCATGTCGTACTTGGTGATCGACATGACCTACCAAGCGGTGAGCTTCTACTGGCGTTTGTTCTCGGAGGCGGCACATCTTCCAAAGATAATGGCGACCATCTTGTTGGCATCTTGAAAAGCATGTCGTGCATTCTTAGGATGCTCCTCCTCTTTGCCATCATTGGACTCATCATCCTTGCACGTCTGCTATTTTTGTTGTTCATCGTGGAAAGTTTTGGACATGCCATAGCATTGCCGCATGGTGTGCTTGATGTTCTTGTGAATTGGGCATGGACCGTCAAAGAGCTTTTTGTAGGCAGCAATAAAATTGCGCTTAGCGCGTGGCTGCTCTACATTGTTGATGAAGTTTTCTGGTCGGCGGCGATGTTGCTGTGCAGTCCTCGATCCCTCTGGATGATCATTATGCCGTCATTCACAATCATCATAATGCCTATCGCGATCTTCATAACATCGTTCTTCATGGTTATCAACATCATGACGTGGGTGGAGATGCAAACAGGAAGCACGAGCAACATCGTCCTTGAACTACCGATCAGCTTCTTTAGAATCTACATATGAGTTTGCAACCTTGAGGAGTTCACTGATGGTCTAGGACCTCTTGCGGTAAAGTTTGGAGCGCAGCTCCTGATGGTGATGGAGTCCTCTGATGAAAGCAAAGATGGCCTCATTGTTCCCAATGTTGGGAACGGTGTTCCTTGTTTTGAAGAAATGCATAATGTAGCTTTATAGAGGTTCCCCAAAGGTCTGATGGAGTTTTTCTGGATCATATTTCATGCTAGGCTGTTGGCACCTTGCCATATAATTTTTTATGAAGACTTTCTTAAGATCATCCCAAGATTTGATGGAGTCCTCTCTTAGGCCCATAAGCCAATTGTTGGCTGATTGGGATAGCATGACAGGCAAATAGTTTGCCATCACATCGGTGTTTCCTCTGGCTGCACGTACGGCCATCTCGTAGAGCTACATCCACTGCTCGGGGTTAGCCTTACCATCATAAGGATCGACCTCAAAGATCTTGAAACCTATGGGCCACTATATAGCTCGTAGCCTTACTACGAAGGGGCAAGGTCCTGTCAACTCGATAGCTTGGAGTGGTCAGAGGCCGACGGGGTCGCTGTGTTGGTCGTCGTACTCCTACCGGCGTTGGAGCTCTACCTGATGCTGCTAGGCATGACTGTGCTTGATGCTATTGTGGGCATTGAGATTGGTGTTGATACGTTCATGGGCATCATTGTGCAGGGGGTTGATTAACCTCCTGGTTGGCGTCATGAGCTGGTTGGCCACGCTGATTTCATGGTCCTTGTGATCAGGGATTGATGGCAACATTGCCCCTAGACCCCCCTTGGATGATCTGGCCGCTATGGTAATGACTCCCCCCATCACGGTGAGAACCATAGGGGTTATGACTACATGCGGTCGCTATAAAAAAAGATAGGGCTGGGTTCCGAATGTCGTTGACTAGGACCTAAGCTGCTTTAAGCAGCGCTTGAATCTTGAGTATCTCTGGCGTTGGTGGGAGTCTAGCCAACTCATGGGTGGCTATAGCCAGATTGGCACTCAGCGTCTGCTCCACTTGTTGGTTGTCCACCATGAGGAACTCTTGTTGAAGATTATGAGCGAGAGGCAGCGAGTCACCTACGATAGCTTGGACGGTGTTTTCTGCTTCTTCATTGCGAAGTCGCTGGCGAATAACGTTCCTAGTTTTGCGCTCATGGCGCTGGACACTGGTTTCTCCATCGATATCGATGCTATCATGGCTAACCATGAACAGCTCTCTCCCAAAGCCTAGAGGGAAAGGTGGGCAGGTGCTGGTAGAGCCTTCGGAGTGTGGGTCGGGGCTTTCCTTCAAGATTGTATGGAGCATGTCATATGAAACATCTGTTCGGATTTGCACCATATTTACCATTAGCTGCGCTTGGCGTGGTCGGCGAAAAGATGGTGCAGGCCCCCAACAGATTAGACTTGCACCCACCACCCTAAAAGAATAGGGCTTCGGCATGCTATCTGTCGGGGTGGAGAGTGGTCGGCGTTGAACGGTACGCCCTTCCCGAGTTGCCATGATCACCAGATCGGAATCTGGCCACCTTGAACGATGTGGCTGAGCAGGTCACTCGGTTGCAGCGGCTTGGTGATCTTGGAGTATGGGAAATTTGTCGCTCACTCTAGATTGATCTAAGACCGAATCCATGAGGAGCTGACATTCCACTAAGTGGTCTGTGACCCGATCGATGGATGCGATCAGATCATCATTGCTGATGGATCTCCTTACCCAGCGACGAGGTGTTGGGATCCGAGATGTCGTTGTAGATGTTGGCACGATCGGCGCAGGGTGATTCTGCACCGCCTCCATGATTTCCTTGATGCTGTTGGCGCCAATGACCTAGGTCATATATTTGACCGTGAAGGTCTATCCTAGCTCGGGAAGGATCTGGAGCTCAAGAAGCGGACCATCTGGCCTGCCATGGAATCAGCATGCACACCCCTACCTAGCGCACCACTGTCGATGAAATCTAGTCAGCAGTCTACCGAGGGGTATACCCATGGTAGTAGATAAATTGGTGGAGGTGCACGTGATAGGAACTGAATGGTGACACAAGTGCAGAGACAACGATGTAGACAAGTTTAGGCCACCTGATCGACGTAATACCCTATATCCTGTGTCTTTGGTGTATTGTATTGAATATGAAAAAAATTTGTGGGGGGTCCCTACCCGCCTTATATACTCTGGAGGGTAGGGTAACATGTCAGTTTAGGTCTAGATCTATTCGGCTATATGGTTAGTATTTACAAGGAATACGATATCTATCATATCCAAACAGATCTTCCTTCATCACCAAGATGTCTTCTGATTGTCTTGCGGTGCATGCCGACCAGAGCCGTGCACCGTATGCCTTGATCTTATGGGCTGGACCTCCCCTGGTAGTGTGGCCCATGTTCATTGCCATGGGTACCTAGGGTTATACCCCCCACATGCACTTAATCATATTAGTGGTTCTCATTTCATATGGGTGAAGAATGGATTTTATATCGATGATTGGTCTTCACCAAGCTATTGAATTGGACTAAACATTGCTATTGGAGTAATGAATTGGAACCTATATGACTATCCTCTACTCCAACATAGCAAAGGTATCATTGTAATGTGCAAGATCATTTCATCCCTTACTAGTATGCGGTTAGTGCATATAGTTCATACTTCATAGAATCGTGTACAACAAATGAAAGTTTTAAATTCATAGCCTACCACTATTGCTTGAATGATTAATTGATCTAATGGTTAGTATATGAATTTGTTCATGAGCTAGTGAACCCAAGTACTTGATTTAATTTGGATTGCCAACAAGTGACAAGTACAACCTCGATAAGATAACCTCCAAATGAGTGTGAAGAATCTTAAAGAGGGTTCAAACCGGACTTGGAAGCTTAGGCAAATCAATTTAGTTCAAGTCAACTTAGAAGCTCATGATAAGTGGCAAGAGTACAAGCACAAGACAACAATGCAAATGGATATCTAGTTTGGTTATTTCAAGTAGTATCTAGACTCAAATGATCTTTCATCAAGACTCTACAAGTGATGTCTAGATCAACTTACAAGTGATATCCTACAAGTGGTACTCATGAAGATAGCAAATGTTCAAGAAATGATTTTTATTGACAAATCAATCACACACGTGGTATCTCATCTCTACATATGATATCATTCATACAAGATGGTGGTTCCACAAGTGATCCTCAACCTTAAGTGATCATCAAGTGAAAGATGCTTTCCTCATCTACAAGAGTTCAAGATTCTCAAGTGTCATGACCCATGTTTGGACATAGGGGGAGGAGTCCCACTACAATTGGTATCAAGGTCACAAGATCCTACACATGGTGTCTAAAGAGCTATACAAGTGGTGTCCATAAAAAAATGCAAGATTCAAGTATCAACCATCTACCCCAAATGCAAGCCTTTGCATAAAAAAGAAGCACACCTTCTTATGGAAATTGGTGACAAAGAGGGAGAGATTGTACAAAGATATGAAAGCTTTGGGAAAGATTGAGACAAAGAAGTAGAGGTTGGACATGGACATGGACAAAGAGGGAGCAACATTGAGGAATTGAGAAGGATCAAAATTCTTGGACAAAGAGAAGCACACAAGTAGGGGGAGCAAGCTCATGAACTTTGATTGCATTTTATATGTGCATATTCTTGTGCTTGCTTGCATTGCATAAGTTTTTAAATTTTATATGCATGCTTGTGTGGTGTATGCTAGTTATAGAATTTGATTGATAAAATGAAAACTAGCATGTATAGGATTGTAGCTAGACTTGTGTTTCTACATGTGGTACTAGAACCTTGCTTATAATGTTAATCTCACGGGGTTTCTAGTATTTTTGTTGTCTAGCTACTCATGGTGCTAAGGATGGTGTTAATAGTGCAACTTCGATTGGTATCACGCTTCAAAGGTTAATTTTTTACACTTTAGCATCTTTGGTAGTAATTACTCTCCCACAATTCCAATCTATGCATATGTGTGAGCTTCAAACCAAATACTCTAGCACATATGTAGGGGGAGTTAATACTACCAATTTAGGTTTGTGGTACTTGTCCAAATCATTTACACATGGTAAAATTGCTTGGGCAAGCAGCATGATCCAAAAGTGTTTTATTTCCTTGTCTTTGTAGAGTTGTCATCAATTACTAAAAAGGGGAAGATTGAAAGGTCCTTGTTTAGTTTTGGTAATTGAGTGACAATCTTAGGTGGACTAATATGTGTTTGAGTGAGATACACAGATGATTAGTCCACAAGTACATGTGTGTGAGCAACATATGCCATGACGGTGAAGATGGCTCGAAGATGTTGCAAAGCTCACACATGTGATGATGAAGGAGCTCATTGCACATGAGACATGACATTGAGTCATGTGATCAAGGTCGAGAAGATCAAGACATGACTTGGCTCGATGGACCGGTTGTAAGTGTGAAGGGCAAGTTGAGTGATGACTTGGCACCGATGGACCGAAGCAATGGTCAAGAGCAAGTGAGGTCAAGATCGATGATCCAATACAGTCACATGATAATATGGAGTGGATCATATTATTGTTGATCATGTTGGTGCATGTGTTGCATCGACATTTAAGGAGATGGAATGGAATACGCAAGGCAAAGGTATAACCTAAGTGTGGGGTGTACGACCCCGGATACCCACGATAGACCACACAGGCTGTGCCCCTAGGGGTGGCCCAATCCACAAGAAGAAGCCTTGTGAGGCACGACTCTAGTCAGCGCCTCCTGCAAGACATTGGGAAGATATCCTGAAGATATTATGAGTTTTGTTAGGACATGTATGATCCCAAGATTCCTGTAATCAGTTATTACTTTCCAGGTATCTCTTAGATCTAACTGACTTGTAACCCTACCTCCCAAACTATATAAGGTGGGCAGGGACCCCCTCTAAAATCATAGCATATCATACGATAGCTAATACAAACTAATAGACCATAGGAGTAGGGTATTACGTCATACTGATGGCCTGAACCTGTCTAACTCGTGTGTCTTTGTTGCCTTCTTGTTCTTGATCTTACGCTCCTCTGCCGATCAATCTACCTTCGTGGGATACCCCTCAGAGGACTGCCGACGATATTTTGTCGACAATTGGTGCACCAGGTAGGGGTGTGCGTGCTGTTTTCTTGTCGAACAAGATGGTTTTTTCTACAGGCTCTTCGTCTCTTCCGTAGCCCGGCCAGATCTTCATGGTCGGATCTGTCTCCTAGGTCATCAACGCTGACAGAGTCGAAGAGCTCCTCGAGCCGGGGCAGATTGGTTCTGCGCTGGTCACCACCACACCTACAACTGCAAATCCGATCTCAAAGCCTATTCTAAGGCCTCCCTTAGCAACGACTCACCGTCCGCTTCCTTGCTACTAGAGGAGGCCGATCAACAACGATGATATGATCAAATCTATCGACCGGGTTGGACTAAAGCTCGCCGATTGTCTCTCCGTCGCCAAATCAGCACTGGACACTCTAGTTCAACGCCGACCACCCTCCGATCCAGATTTATCGGATGGTGCTCGAGAAACTATAGGGGCTACGGCCCTACCCTTTGGATTCTCCAACGTCACCGCCGCTTACCAGCATGCCCTAAGGGGCAAACTCGCCGACCAGGTCGTCTTCCAACTCCCACCGATCGTCAACACGCTACACATAGGCTGGAGCCCCGGGGCGCACCTCTAGACCATCCTAGAAGAAACTCTAGGCTTCGAGTCTCAGGGCTCTACGGAGACCCTCGCTGAAACCTTTTCTGATCAGTTTCTCCTTGCACCCTTCCGGGGTGGTGCGATCTTCAACGTCAGCATCGACAGCCCTCCTTGGAACGGCGAAACCAAGGAGGAGCGCGTTGCTCGGGAGAACCGAAATGTCAACCGCACATAGCGGCAAGAAAACAAGGCAGCCATCGCGAGGGCTGAGGCTGCTCGTAATAATCAACTTGACTCTCAAGGAAGGCCGGTCCCACTGTACCGTGACCTCGACGAAGAATTCCTCCGCGTCGATAGCCACGACGTCTTCAAGACTCCAAGTGCCAATTTGGCAGTAGCCGCCAACGAGCTCGCCCGTTGCCCTCAAACGCCCGAGCTCGCCAAGATCGCCGCCATGCTTAAAGCGGCTCACTGTCAGGTCAATGAGATCCGCGAAGATCAGAGACCTTCGTGCTCTATGAGCATGATTCACCGATCAGCTGCGCTGTGGTCCAATTGCCGCCCAAGTCAAAGCCATTTCACCGACCAATCGCTGCCTCTCCAGGGGGGACCCGGGGGGCATCGCGATGAACACCATCGCCAACATGACCAGGAGGTCGAGCAGGATGCTAGAGTACATATTAACAACCTCTGGGATGCATCACGACGTATCGAGCAACATCGTTTTGGTCACCATGAAGATGAAGTATGTCGCCACCAGGATTATGAAAGGGAGTATGGCAACCCGAACTTAGCCCTCGAGCCTATCCCCGACCATAATGCCACAGACTATGGTGTCGACAACCCTGAGGGGCCTCTGGCCTTCACAAGGGCACTCCGAATGCTTCGATGGCCCCGTGGTTTTAAGATCACCGGGGTCGAGCCCTACGAAGGAAGAATGAACCCAACTCAGTGGCTGCAGGCTTACACCACCACCGTCCGTGCCGCGGGAAGAGACACCAGCATCATGGCTAATTATCTCCCCATCATGCTCATGCCACCTGCCATGAGCTGGTTCACTAGCCTTGCGCCGGACTCCATCGGCTCGTGGGAAGAGTTGAAGAAAGTCTTTGCCGACAACTATATGGCCACGTGTACTCGACCCTGCACGAAGCATGATCTCAGCCGCATCAACCAGAAGCCATCCGAGCTCCTCCGTAGCTACATCCAACATTTCTCCGAGATGAGGAACTCTATCCCCAACATCATGGAAGCTAAAGTCATCACCGCCTTTATGCGAGGACTCCACCATCACGAGCTTCGCTCCAAATTCAACCGTAAGCCGTTGACCGGTATCGGCGAAATGATAACTACCGCCAACCAGTACGCCGATGCAAAGGAAGTCGAGGTGCGCTTCAATGAGGACGCAGGCACTCAGCGACCACCTCACCGATATGACGATCGCCTTGATGACCGACGTCATAGTGATCGCCATCCCAATGATCACAGCTATCATCGCGATAGCGACCGTGATCGAACAGGAGGACATAGGCCTGGTCAAAATCGCCGTCGCCGGCTAGAACACATCTTCACCGCTGCTAGTCAACCTCGCACCAAGCGTAACTACAACAAGCAGTACCAAAAGATCCTTGATGGCCCATGCCCTCATCATAAGAACACCAAACACAAGATGAAGGACTGCATTGGTCTCGCCAGGGAGTTCTAGGACAAGAGGCTCGATGACGATGCCAACGATGGAGCCGGAGGTCGCCGATCACCTGGGAACAACAACAACGCCTTTCAGGACCATGACAAGGTGGTCGCCACCATCTTCGAGGGCCTCGCCTCCACTGAGAGTCGAAGGGAATGGAAGCTTGTCGCTCGACGAGTGCTCGCCGTCGCTTCAGAAGAAACTACCACCGACCCTAGCTATCGCCCATGGTCCGAGATCCCCATCACCTTCAGTAGGGCCGACTAGTGGGCAAACATACCATATACAGGGCTTTCCCCCTCGTCCTCCATGCGACCGTCCAGAAGGTGCTCTTTAGAAAAGTCTTTGTTGATGGTGGCAGTGCTTTGAACCTACTGTTCACCGGAGCCCTAAGGGAGTTGGGCCTCGTGATATCAGATCTCACACCCTCGAACTCCTCCTTCTGGGGTGTGGTACCTAGAAGGGCATCCAGACCACTTGGAGAGATTACCCTACCAGTTCAGTTCGGCACGGCAAGGAACTACCGCGTCGAGCATATCAACTTCTATGTCGCCGACTTTGACACCGCCTACCACGCCATACTTGGCCGGCCGGCTCTGGCCAAATTCATGGCCGTACCACACTATGCGTATCTGGTGTTGAAGATGCCTTCGCCTGTAGGAGTCTTGGCTCTGCGGGCCAACCTTTCTATTGCCTACGCCTATGAGATAGAGAGTCTCGCTCTCGCCAAAGCCACCGACCTCTCCATCTAGATGGCTAGCGTGGTCGCCGAAGCCAAGACAGTACCCGCCGATGACATGGAGATTCTAGAGCTAGAGCTTCCCCATGCCTCCGCTAAGTCCAAGGAAATCAAGGAGGTCGGCCTCGGCCTCGACGACGCCTCCAAGACCGTGAAGATTGGGGCTCACCTTGACCCCAAATAGGAAGGTGCGCTCGTCTCCTTCCAACGTGCCAACGCTGATGTGTTTGCTTGGAAACCTGCAGACATGCTGGGGGTACCATGGGAGAAGATCGAGCACTCCTTGAATGTCTCGCCGACCACCAAACCGATCAAGCAGAAACTCCACCGATTCACGCCAGACAAGAAGGAGGCTATTAGGGTAGAAATAAAATGGCTCTTAGCTACCGGGTTTATAAAAGAAGTGTATCATCCGGATTGGTTAGCAAACCCTGTTCTCGTTCGAAAAAAGAATAAAGAATGGAGAATGTGTGTTGATTATACTGATCTTAACAAACACTACCCTAAAGACCCCTTCGGCTTGCCTTGGCTAGACGAGGTTGTAGACTCTACCGCTGGCTGTGAACTACTCTCTTTCCTTGATTGTTACTCCGGCTATCATCAGATCTCCCTCAAGGAAGAAGACCAGATAAAGACATCATTCATTACACCTTTTGGTGCATACTGCTACAAAACTATGTCCTTTGGACTCAAGAACACTGGGGCTACCTATCAAAGGGCCATTCAGATGTGCCTTGACCAGTAGATCAACCGCAATGTTGAAGCCTACATCGATGACATGGTCATCAAAACCAAGACAGCCGACAACCTTATCGCCGACCTTGAAGAAACCTTCACCAACCTAAACAAGTACCGATGGAAGCTGAACCCTTCAAACTGCATCTGTGGAGTTCCATCCGGTATACTGGTGGGCTACATAGTCAGTGCTCAAGTTATCAAGCCTAATCCTGACAAGGTCTCCGCCATCACCAATATGAAACGACCAACATGTGTCAAGGATATACAAAAGCTTACAGGTTGCATGGCTTCTTTAAGCTGCTTCATATCATGCCTCAGCAAAAAAGGGCTGCCTTTCTTTAAGCTCCTCAAGGCCTCCGAGCACTTTTCCTGGTCGAAGGAGGTAGACTCAGCTTTCGAGCAGCTCAAGTTGTTTTTGACAAAGCCGCCGATCATGACAGCGCTAAGGCCAGATGAGACTTTGCTCATATACATCGCCACCACTTCTTGCGTCGTGAGCACAACTATCATCGTAGAATGCGAGGAAGCTGGGCATGCTTACAAGGTGCAACGTCCGGTCTACTTTATCAGTGAAGTACTCAATGAGCCAAAAACTCATTATCCTCAGGTACAAAAGCTGTTATACGCAATTTTGATTACGTCACGCAAGCTCCGACATTACTTCGAATACTACAAGATCGCCGTGGTCACTGAGTTTCCCTTAGGGGACATTCTTCGCAATAAAGAAGCCAATGGCCGCATCATTAAATGGGCTATTGAGCTCGGCACCTATTCCATTAAATTCAGAAGCAGACCTACCATTAAGTCACAGGCGCTCGCTGATTTCATCGCTGAATGGACCGAGATCCAAGAGCCCATCACCGCTGCTTGCCCCGAACACTGGGTAATGTACTTCGACGGCGCCCTTAATATCAATAGTGCCGGTGCGGGCATTCTGTTCATTACGCCGACCAAGGATAAGTTATGTTATGTTCTTCGGATACACTTCCTGGCCTCCAACAACGCCATGGAATATGAAGCATGTCTCCATGGTCTTTGTATAGCCGTCGCGCTTGGCGTCAAATGCCTCATGGTGTACGGGGACTCCGCACTGGTTATCAACCAGCTCAACAAAGACTGGTCCTATTCCAGCGAGAAGATGGACGCTTACTGTGCTGAAATCAGGAAGCTTGAAGAAAAATTCTATGGCATCGGGTATCACCACGTGGTACGTGACCAAAATCAACTCGCCGACCAACTATCCAAGCTTGGTTCTTCTCGCGCCATGATTCCACCAAGGGTTTTCGTTCAAGATCTCCTGGCGCCATCCATCAAAGAAGATAAGGAAGTTGAAGAAGTTCCCCCTGCTGAGCAGTTGGTACTTGTGGTACCTTCGCCGGTCGCTGATTGGAGGGATCAATTCATCAAGTACCTCACCGGCGCCGAGGTACCCACGGACAAGACTGAAACTGAACGCCTAGTTCATCGGAGCAAGCTTTACGTGTTGGTGGACGGCAGCTTGATGAGGAAAAGTGACAAGGAAGGGATACTGCAGAAGTGCATCACCCAAGACAAGGGAGTGAAGTTGCTTCTTGAAATTCACTCTGGTTCCTGCGGTAACCATGCGGCCTCAAGAACATTGGTCGGCAAGGCCTTCCGAGCTGGTTTTTATTGGCCCACAGCCATCACTGATGCAGAAGATCTCGTCCGACGTTGTGAAGGATGCCAATTCTTCGCTAAGCAAATACACGTGCCAGCACAAGAGCTGCAAACCATCCCAGCTTCCTGGCCCTTTACATGCTGGGGACTGGATATGATCGGGCCTTTTAAGCTAGCACCAGGTGGTTTCTGATATGTATATGTCGCCATTGACAAGTTCTCCAAATGGATTGAATATAAACCGCTCGCCTCGGCTACTGCAAAGAAGGTAGTTGAGCTCTTTGAAGATATCATCCACAGATTTGGTCTACCAAACAGCATCATCACCGATCTCCGAACTACATTTACTGGACATCACTTCTGGGATTTTTGTGAAGACCGTTGCATCTCCGTCAAATATGTTTTCGTTGCCCATCCAACAGCCAACGGTCAGGTCGAACGGGCGAACAGCATGATCCTTGATGCCCTAAAAAGCGATTGTATCAGAAAGAAGAAAAGCACCCGGGCAGATGGCTCAAGGAGCTTCCAGCTGTAGTCTGGGGACTACGTACTCAAGCTAGTCACAGCATTGGCGTAACTCCATACTTTCTGGTCAACGGCTCAGAAGCCATACTACCAGCGGACGTTACTTTCTGAGCACCTAGAGTGGAAAACTATGACGAAGAGCAGGCCGAGGTTGTTCGGTCTGAGGACATCGACAGAGTCAAAGAAGAGCGCCTAATCACCTATGTCCGTACAACTAAATATCTAGAGGGCTTGTGAAGGTACTACAACCAAAACGTCAAAGGTCGTTCATTCTCTGTCGGCGACCTTGTTCTCCGTAGGAAACAAAGGACTAAAGGTTTGCACAAGCTCTCTTCCCCCTGGGAAGGCCCTTATGTCATCAAGGAGGTTACTCGACTAGGTTCTTATCGCCTAAGTGACTTAGAAGGAGTCAATGTTCCCAACTCGTGGCACATCGAACACCTTATACGTTTCTATCCTTGAAACACTACAGATATATATTCTACAAATTTATATACAGTAATGTTTTTTGATCTCCATAACTTGTCTCTGTTTTGTCTCTATTGTGGATTAACAACCACTTGTGGTCGTCGAGCCATATGCTACTTCATAACGAACTCCAATACGTAATCGCCGTAACTACGCCAAACACGGTTTCTCCAAAATGCCAAACTCGTTTTCTCCAAAACGCCGAACTCGTTTTCTCCAAAATGCTGAACTCATTTTCTCCAACACACCGAACTCGTTTTCTCCAAAACGCCGAACTCGTTTCACCAAATCGCCGAACACGATTTTCTCCAAATCGCCGATCATGATTTCTCCATATCGCCGAACACGATTTCTCCAAATCACCAAACATGATTTCTCCAAATCACCAAACTCGATGTCTCCAAATCGCAGAGCATGTTTTCCATATAGCGAAAACATTTTTTTGATCAGAGAGCAACATTTTTTCTTGTCTGTTCTCTTCGGAGACGACCCAATCTTCAACTTCTCCCTACACGTGCTACGGGCTCCACGCTCTGCATTATGGGTGGTCAGCTGCGGTCCTTTGGTCACACCTATTTTTCCTACATGTCTACGGGCTCCGCGCTCGGTGTTATGGATTATGGGTCAGCCAAGGCCGAGAGTTTAACATAGAATACATTGCTCGGACACCGCTTGTGTTGCCTTTATCTCCAAGTTCGTATAACAGCTGCCGACCGGAACACGTTCAGCGCTGTTTTTTATGGAAAAGACTCAGCCGCCAATTTTACCCTACATGTGCCACGAGCTCTATGCTTTATGTCATGCGTGGTCGGCTGCGGTTCCTGGGTCATGTCTATTACTCCTACACGTGCACGGGCTCCACACTCGATGTTGTGGACTATCAGCTAGCCAAGGCCATAGGGACCAGTAGCAGACCAACTGGTCGTACGTTAGTTGAACTACGCATAACTGCGTCAGGTCTGAAACTTCAAAGATTATTTCACCGAACTATAAGCAAACTGCATATATTATATATACAAGCACCTTATGACAAATATTTGATAAGTACTTGTTTCTTGCGCTATCACATTTTCTAATACACAGTCAAGGTTTTATAGATGGTCTTCTATAATTAGATTAATGAGCTCCGCCATCACCATCCATCTTGCCAAACAGATCTATGTCATCGGCCAGCATTTTTGCTGCATCCTCCACTTCATCCTCCAGCTGTTGGGTCTCTACGTCGCTCCGCCCTTCTGCGAACCCACCCTCTATGGACTGATGGTCGGTGGTCGGATAATGGGACCAAACAACCATAAGGACATGGGTAGCGACGGTAGTAATGGCATCGCGATTGAAGGTTTTGAAGTTTTCCCATGCCGCCTTGCACCTCTGGATGACGGTGTCAGGGTGTTGCCGCCGACCGTCGCGCTGAGTGGCCATTTTCGGGTCGATGCAGTCAAGCACCGGCTTAATTGTGGTGACTACAGTTTCGAAGTTCTCCTTCTGGACCTTGGCCTCCTCATCAGCACATTGAATTGTGCTTTGGCTTTATGATGACAACCTGCGAGAGTTACAATGCTTTGTTATACGAGGAGCTACTACAACAATGATACCGACCAAAAGGAATTCACCTTTCAGCTCCTTAGCAAGTTTGGTCGCCCGCTCTACTTCCTTTGCTTTTTCCTGGCGAAGTTGATCGATGGTCTGGCGCATCTGGCTAAGCTCAGCATCTTGCTCTACAAGCACAGCAGTTGTTAACGGAAATGAGGTTGTTCAGCAATACTAAAGCACATTCGTTGATGTACCATACATGCTTTCTGTTTGGATACATTGTTGAGCTGTTCGTTTTTCCTCTCCAGCTGCTCAGAAGCACATTTTAGTTGGTCGGAGATAGAGGCTAGCTGCTCAGACTGGCTCCGCACTTGCTCGGACATAGCCGCCAGCTTTTTGGTAAGGACCCCCTTTTGGTATTCTAGGTCCCGCGTGTTGGACTCCGCAAGGTCTCGTTCGCGTTGGGCTCGCTGGATATTCTTCTCCGAGAGGTTTCTGACCTCTTTGAGTTTTTTGTTCTCCGCTGCAAGGGGCTCCATTCGCTTTATTAGCTGGCGGCACTGCTCGGCAACTCGAGATATTTCCTGCAACAAATATGATGACATTATTGTTAACCAATGCCAACAAAACAGCTAGAACTTTTCTAACAAAAAGTATTCACCTTGATCTGTTTCATCACACCAGTAAGGGAAGTCTTCAGTCTCCTGAACTCCTTGGTGGTGTCCTCCTCTTCAACAATAACTATTTCTTCACCACGCTTTTGGAGGATCCGGACTACTTGAGGTCGAGGTTCATCATGCATGATCTCCTCCACCTCGTCCTCTTACATCGCAGCCGGAGGGACCACCTTGGGGCTCGATGGTCGGATAGCAGTTCCGACCATGCCCTCTAGAGAATCGGGGACTGCTGTCTATTCATTTGACTCTGAAAGCTTTTCCGCCCCTGTTTCCACCGCCGTAGAAGGAGCTATCGCCAATTCGCTCGCCATTGTAGGCAGTCGCTCGCCGCCAGGAAGATCACCAGGGGTAGCAATTTGTTCCCCAGCATGCTCCCGAGCACTCGGGGACTCTAGGATGTGGTCCGCTGTCGTCTCCACCGCTCTAGGACAAGTTTCTGGTCGCCGATCAGTCTAAGCAGGTGGGGCTGGATCTATTGCTCGCCTTGCACTGTGTCAAATCAGTTATTCAGTAACAACATAAATAAAGAAAATACAGCAAATTAACTGCAGCACAAGAGTACTTACGGTTTGGTCTGACGGTTCAATTTCTTAAACCGTTGGTGCTGGCCAGAGCCTCCTAGCGCAGCTGCGGGGTTAACTCCAGTGCTCGGCGGGGGAATTCTTGGCTCTTCCTCGGTCGGCCTTGGTTCAGTCTGCTGCTCTAGGGCTACTGTCGTTTGTTGCCCTAGGATCTCCGTTACTCGCTCCGCGGGGATTTTTGACGTCTGCTGCACAGCAGTTCCCTCCGCTCGATGCTCGGGGACTCTCCTTATCGTAGCCTCAGGGACTTCTTCGCCTACACCGGTTTGTTGCTCCATGCATCGACAGAGCGGAGGCCCTTTTATGCTCGAAGGCGGGTTCGTGTGAATTTCGTCATCGTCAGACCAATCAAACACCGTGGTACTTCATGTTCGATTGGTCTGGTCATCATCCAGAGAGATCACGCTTGGTTTGCGGGGAGCAGTCGCTGCTTTTTTCCTCTTCTTTTGTGCCGGCTCATCTTCTGCCGGCCTTTTTCCCTTATTTTTTGCAAGCACTGGGGAGGACTCTCCGTCCGACCAGTGTCCATTCCTCTGGATTCCGAGGAGACACCGATGGAGCTCTCCTCAATTTGAATAGGTTGACATGCATCCACTGACGACGGCCAATCGTTTCTCGGTATGCTCGAGAAATACACTGCCTTGTCCTGCGAATGGATCTTCACATGAGTAGGATTAGTTTATTGCTCGGTAGTATAAATAAAATTCTCGAAAACATAAAGTAAAGACATTTACCTGAGGGGGCAGATTCTTGCAATTGAAGGGCTTTATGTACCCTGACAGTCTAAAGGAGGATAGCGGAGCAAACAGCTCGGCAGTTCGTTCTTCGACGTCGCTCCTGGAAAGTATTTTGGGCCTCTCTTGAGTCCCGTCGGTCTCCCCTTTGAATTCAAAACCTAGGTGCGCCCTCTCCTTATAGGGTTGTATACAGCGCACTATGAAACTTGCCGCTACCAATCCGTCATTGGTCTTCACGCCCTTTATCAAGCCGAGGAGTTCATTCACTTGATCCATGTAGTCCTTGCGTAGCAGCTCCGACCAACTCCTCTGGCTTTCTGGGATGTGGTCGGCATTACAATGCACTATTGGGTGGCTTTGTCTCATGTAGAACCATCTGGTGTTCCACCCCTTTAGCAAAGTGTTCAGTGGTATGGTAAGATATTCACTCGCCATCCCATCCCAAAGCTGGAGATACACCCCGCTGACCACCTTCGAACCAGCGCTGCCTCTCTTCTTTAGCCAGAATAGGTGACAGAAGAGATTGAAGTGGGGTAGGATGCCAAGGTACACCTCACAAAAGTGGATGAAGACAGAGATGTGTAGAATGGTGTTGGGATGAAGGTTGCATAGAGTAACCCCCCAGAGCTCCAATAGATCCCTCAAAAATGGGTGCACAGGAAACCCTAACCCATGCCAGAAATAGTCTTCGAATACTACCGCTTCGTCAGTGTGAGGCATGGGAAAGGACTCATCGAGAGCTGGCCGCCATCCGGCGGTCGCACGGTCGGGGAGGATGCCGGCTTCCACCAATCGGTTCAGCTCAGCTTCTCCTATTCATGACGGCACCCACTCCTCATCGCGTCGGGCCACAGCATCCGCCTTCTTGGGACTCGTCTTCTTCGGTTTCGCAGCTCCTCTCTTCGGCGCCATCTCTCATATCTAGTTAGGGTTCGGCGGCGGAGGAAGCTATGGTTGCGGATTTGGCGGCGCAAGAAGTGAGGAGGAAGATGAAGTGGAAAAGGTGGGAATGGGGACTGCGGTGGCACTATTATATAGGATCCTTCCCACCGTTCTGCATTCAAGGGTTTTTTGGGAACCGTTCCCGCGATCTGTGCCGCTACGATTTCTCCGATGCGGCAAATGGGCCATTACTTGGGCTTTCGCGCAAACCGCAACCCATGGCGATCATTTATCATTGCCTTCAGTTGCTCCATGCTGAAATATCGCCGACATCTCTACCATTTATTGAGGCTACGTAACTGGCGCTGCCCAGCCGTTACTCTGGTTTTTCCTCCATGATTGGATTTCTCCGATAACTCTGCGTTTAGCTCAGGGACTGCTGGTCTTTTCCATTGGTTTTTTGTTGTATTTCTGTTTCTAACCCTGGCACCACATAACTACATCATCTGCTGTCAGGCTCTGGGACTAAGTGGGCACACTTCACCTCGCGGTGTGTGTGCGGATTTTTTCTCGCAGACTATACGCCTATAGAGGAAGATTGACTCCAACAAGTTTGTTCGGATTCTAAGTGGGCACACTTGGTCCATTACGGATAAATTTTTTATTCTAAACTTGAGCTCCTTACACCCTTATGGCAAGCCGTACTTTGGTCACTCTGCTCGGCGATGATTCACGGTGCTCGACAACATGTCACCCTGCTCGGTGACAGATTGTGCTGCTCGGCAATGGTTCACACTGCTCGGCGATGGCTCATGTAGCTCGATAGTTCATCATGGTGGTGAGACCATAAGCTTGACTGCTCGGCGCTGTTTGCACCTGCTCGGACAAGCTTAAGACGACGTTGCACAACGGGTACAAGGTGCTTGAGGACTAGCTGTGGGGTGTATGACCCTAGATACCCACAGCAGACCACATGGGTTGTGCCCCTAGGGGTGGCCCAGCCCACAAGAAGAAGCCTTGTGAGGCATGACTCTGGTCGGTGCCTCCCGCAAGACATTGGGAAGATATCCTGAAGATATTACGAGTTCTGTTAGGATATGTATGATCCCAAGATTCTAGTAACCAGTTATTACTTTCCAGTTATCTCTTAGATCTAACCGACTTGTAACCCTGCCTCCCGGACTATATAAGGTGGGCAGGGACCCCCTCTAAAATCACGGCATATCATACGATAGCTAATACAAACCAACAGACCATAGGAGTAGGATATTACGTCATACTGACGGCCTGAACTTGTCTAACTCGTGTGTCTCTGTTGCCTTCTTGTTCTTGATCTCATGCTCCTCTGCCGATCAATCTACCTTCATGGGATACCCCTCGGAGGACTACCGACGATATTCTGTCGACACTAAGGCATTTCATTTCACCGGTCATAGGTGTGTAGAGAAGTTGATGACCGGGTTTAGGATAGATGGCCATACTATCAAGAGGGGCAAACTTATTTGCATATCGGTCATCTAGTGCCACTCAAGTGATCTAACTTTACATCATTGCTAGGATCGAGTGGTGTGGCAAGTTGAGTGATTAACTCCTTTAAAATGATTGTGAAAATGCTAACACACATACACATGGTGGTGTAAACTTGGTGGTGTTAGCACATTTGTAAAGGAGAAGAAGTTAGAGTCGAAATGGATCAACTCGGCGAAGAAACGAAGGCGAAATAGGTCACTGAAGGTGACCGAATGCAGTCCTCGCATGGACCTACGCGTCCGGTCATGTGTTCCAGAGAGGGCACGGTCTTGGTCATGTGACCGGACGCTGGCTCGAAGAGGTGACCTAACGCGCTGAGGCTCATGACGTACGCTGAGGTCTTGGCGCGAGGAGCAGCAGTGACACATGGCAGGTGGTGAAGGATCGGACTCATGTGCTACGTCCAATTGCGACCAACCTGACGCGTTCAGTCACAATTTAGAGGCTCTGGGAGCTCTCTGGAGTCGACCTGACTCAGGTGGTGGGGCAGCATCAGGTGGCGCGTCGGCGCATCCGGTCAGATGGTGGACGAGCGCTAGCATGCGTGATTTGACGCACCGCGGCAACATCAGGTCAGGGCTCGGTGTGTCCGGTCATCACATGACCATTGGCGCGCAGCTGCCGACCGTTGAAGATCAACACGCACGGTTGAATCTAGGCTGACACGTGGACGGTGGATTGTGACCTGACGCTGGCCGGGTGCGTTCGGTCTAGGTGATCTGCACGTCCTGTCACATCGCAGGAAGCCTAGTGAAGGGGTAACGGCAAGTTTAGCCCATGGGGCTATAAATAGAAGTGTTGGCCGGCCTTTGGCCGGTTGCTGAGCACACTAGAGCCATGGTGGCTTATGTGGTGGTTCTTGAGAGCTCTCTAACTCACTCTTGCTTGATAATGTTCATCTGAGTGAGTGAGTGAGCGAGTCTAGTGCGATTGCATCATGAGGTTGCATCGAGTGGCACTAGGTGATCGTGTTGCAAGCCGGTGGCGCTTGTTACTCTTGGAGGTTGCCACCTCCTAGATGGCTTGGTGGCTTGTGACTCCGTTGAAGCACGCGATAAGATTGTGCGGTCTCTGGACGAGGATTTGTGAGGTGGATTGTGCTCACCCATGGGGATCACGAAGAGCAACTCTAGTTGAGCATGTCATTGAGCTACCCTCACTTTTGGGGTAGGTTCTTGCGGTGCCCGACGTGTGGGCTTGGCGGGTGATGCCAATTAGCCGCCGAACCACCAAGTGAGCGGTCAACACAATGGGAACGTAGCTTGGTGGCAACCAAGTGAACCTCGGGAGGAAATCACTGTGTCAACATTGTCTTCATGATCTTCTCATTGGTTTGCATTCCGTGAAACACAAGCTTGTATTACTTTTATTTACATTGTGCTTGTGTAGTTGCTCTTGTGACTAGTTTAGCTTTAGTAGCTTCCTAGTTGCCTTCTTGCTTGTGTAGCATAGAAGTAGCTCCCTTGCGTGGCTAATTTGGTTCTAGTAACCTTGTTAGTCACATTGCTTAGTTTGTATAGCTAAGTAATTTGCGCTCTATAATTTAGCTTGTGTAGCCATGTTATTGAGCATTGCTAGTGAGCTTAGGTTGCTTTGTGCTTTTGCTTCACTAGTTATGTAGGTGCTCCCCGGTTTGCTTGAAGTACTAGTTGCATAGGTTTGTGTGACCTTGCAAGCTAGAATTGGATAGGTGAGCACTAGCTAGCCCGGCACCTTTGTTGTCTCTTTAGAATCTTTATAAGGTGCTTGTGAACTTAGATAGAGGGGTGTAGTCTTGACTAGACCGATAGTTTTAATTCCGCATTTGTTAGCCGACGCGATTAAGTTTTAGAAGGGACTATTCACCCCCTCTAGTCCGCCATCTCGACCCTACATGGCTGTAGAAGGTCGGCCCTAGAAGGCTGGCTCGAGAGGATCGGGACCTGCTACCGCAGCCCTTAGAAGGGCATGGTGCTCTAGATGATCAGATGGCCCTGAGCCAGAGCCCAGACGCTCTCGATCAACAGACCCATGGCAGGCTCCGATCAAAATGGAGGGTGCCTCTAGACTCAAGATCGACAACTCCCAGACAAGTTCACCGAGCCCTCACTCGAATCAGAGACCTTTGCGACATAAACCCATGAAAGGATCAGCACCATCATCGCTCGGCCCTGACAGCCAAGCAACGCCCATCGCATTAGAAAAGAAGGCCCCAAGCAGGGCACAACACCCTTGTCAGTGGAAGCTGTCTCCATCAAGGAGGGTTCGGTCACCAGAAGATTGAATTTAGCCCTTCATCGCCATCACACCGAGTGAGTCCAGGAAGGGCTCGGGGGCTCCTAACGAGATCGTAACATATGAGTATGTTAAGCCTTGGGTCCAGTGGTTCCCAAATGAAGAAGACCCCCCGACCGACCCCTCCAGGATTGCCTGAAGGCTCGGGGGCCATACCCATTGGGTACACTCACGCGCACCCACTAGAGAAGAAACCCTGCTGAGGTTGACTACGACGTGACCTCCGCTTGGGGCTCGGGCTCGCCCGAGCCCCTAGGCTCCCGATCTACGATGATAATCCAGCCCGGCCCTTGGCTCCTACCCGACCAACGACGCCAGGCAAGGCCTGGGCACAAGAAGACACGCCCCGAGCTACCGAGGCTCGGGGGCTCCCCGGCGCTACTCCTTGGGCACGGCATTGCCGGCCACTTTCCTGACAAGGTCACGCATGGGGCGTGACACAAGACAAAGCTTTCCCGCGGCCTCCAAGGGCTCGGAGGCCCTCGGGCCCGCGCATCATCCCTTGAAGCCGACCTCCTTCACCGCCAAGAAGACTCCAGAAGGTCCACCTGGGGGAGGCCGGTCCAAGCCGACACAGCCTGACACGCCGAGTGTTAGAACAGAGCAGCCGGACAGCGTCCAAGGCTTCTTCGGCTCCACGACACTGCCATGGTCCGCAGCGCGTCGCTGCAAGGCCCTTCTGGACTCCTGCGCATGTAGACCATAGACTAGTTCCCCCAAACCGCCATGTACCTGACCTATCTCATTATATAAGGTATAAGGTCGGACCTAGGAGAGGGGAACGGAGGGAACAATCAGAAGAACATAGATCGTTTCCATTCCTTGGCCTCGGCTCAGCATCAAGAGCAAGGCAACCCACCGAGGGGCACCAAGAGCTACTCCACCGTATCCCGTCGTCTTCCTCCTCTCCGACGAGGGGAATGCACCACTGGCGGCGAGGCAACCTTAGGATTAGCACCGAGTTAACCCCCTACCAAATCTCTCTCTACAACCATGTTGTAACCCTCGATTTTGGGTGCTTTTGAGTATAAGGATCATCAGTTGTTGGACGTAGGGCACCGATTGGCCCGAACCAGGATAAACCGTTGCGTTCTCTCTGTGATTCTTGTGTTCTTGAGTCCACCCAAGCCACCGGAGACCCGTACTCTGACATCGACTCGAACAACAATGCTTACCGCGGTTTCGACCCCGTGACACCACCCTTCCTTAGTAATTCTAGGTTTGCTCAGGAATGATGTAACCTTGGTATTCTACTTCTGCTTAATGAAACACGTGTGATAAGGACAAGCTCATGGAAAAAAAACAGCCGAAAGCGTCTTATTATTTTACATGTGGCCGAAGAGTGAGAACGATATTTTTAACCTGAAGGCTCTCATGCTGTCGTTTGATTTTTCAATGCTATAAGTTCAAGGCTTTGGTGCGACCTGTGCATAACCAATCATCTATGATTGATGTTACTGTTCCGGAGCTTTTCCCGCTCGTCCTTTCCTGGTTTGATTGTTGGCTGTCTGGCGTTATTTGCAATCATAACCACAGTCAGTGCGCAGAGATGGTACCACCAGACCAGAGTGGATTTTCCCCTCATCCTTGTAGCTGCAAGCTAGACTTATCTTAGCCGCGTTAGCTGTTGTGTGCTTTTTCCGGTTCACGCAGGACAGCCTAGCACAAGTGACAAGCAGCAGGGCCAGCACTAGGGATGAAAACGGATCGGATACGGACGGATATCATCGATATTATATTTGTTTTTATATTTCTGTCCGGATTCGGATTCGAATACGGATAGTGTCAACTATGCCGGATAGGATACGATTGGATATCAACATCATAAATATACGATTTGAGTATTCGGATATGGATACGGTATCGGATGTTAGATATCCGGACTCAGATACGGACAGATCTCAACCCCTCTAAACGCATTCGGTTTCAAATACAGTCGAAAAATATTCGTACCGTTTTCATCCCTCGCTAGCACCAATGAGTATAGCTCCAGCAGACCAGCACCGCCACTCCATCAGCCTTGAGCCTTCCTCCCCGTGAGTCCGTGATACGGCCCCCACCCCCGCTGCACATGAAGACGACAAACGTACAGCGGCCGCGCGTCCCCATCCGTCCTAAAACAATTCACTCAATTTTCTCGTCAATAATGTTGATGTCGCGCGCGGGTGCATTAGGGTTCGGCGCCGGTACGTCGTCGGCCTCTGTACCCTCTTCCGGCATTCACTGCCACGACGATTCTTAATTCTTAAGGAGGTGCGCTATTGGCTGGGGTTAGCTCGGTGTCACGGCTGTAAACACCTAACACGTCTAATGCTCTGTTCTTCAGCACTACTTCACCAGTAATTTTTAGCGAATGAATAGTATTATTGTCTCATAACAAATCAGTATAAATAGTGGCATAAGCCAAATTTTAGCGAAACGAACAGGCCCTCGTGTCTATGTATATGTACGTGGTTCCATACTTCCATCCTCGCATGCATGTGAGGGCCATAGCTCAGTCTCACTGTCGCATGCCCTGCTCTGCTTGAGCACCACACGCATCAATCACTGGCCATAACAAGGAGCGAGACCTACCTGCATCCAGCCATGGCAACCACGACGACGGCGGATGGTAGGAATGGAGAAGGAGAGCAGAAGAGGAGGGAGAAGGGAGGCTTCAAGACCATGCCATTCATACTTGGTGAGTAGCTAGCTTAAGCCAACGATATAATAGATGAGCCAGCATATTTGCGGCCAAGCGAGGATTTTGAACAAGCAATGGGCGAGAAATCAAGACGATGCATGCAACGAGTGATGGCGGCCGGCGCAGTCCTTGCCTTGTTTGGCAGTTTGATGGCCGTCCGTCTAATGGCTTCGCTCGCCGATTCCGATGCAGGGAACGACATCTGCGACAAGTTCGCCTCGACCGGCTTCGGCGCCAACTTTATCACGTACCTGACGGTGCAGCTGCACATGCCGATGGTGGAGGCGTCCAACCTCCTGACCAACTTCGGCGGCACGTCCAGCCTCACGCCTATCCTTGGCGCGATCGCCGCCGACTCCTTCGCAGGACGCTTCTGGACCATCATCGTCGGCTCCGTCTTCTACCAGCTCGGCATGCTCGGCGTCCTCGTGTCCGCGCTCCTCCCTTCGCTACGCCCCTCGCCGTGCTCGGCTCCTCCCAGCGGCCCCGGATGCCAGCGCGCCTCCGGGTTGCAGCTCACCGTGCTGTATCTCTCCCTTCTGTGCAAGTCCGTCGGCACCGGCGGGCTCCGGCCCTGCGTCGTGATGTTCGGCACCGACCAGTTCGACCATGAGCCCGGGGCGGAGCAGCAGCAGGTCACCGCCGAGGCAGCCGAGGCGGCGGCGGAGCGGAAACGGCGCTACTTCAACCTCTACTTCTTCGCCGGTGGAGTAGCGTCGATGCTGGCGCTGACGGGGGTGGTGTACATCCAGGACCACGTGGGGTGGGGGTGGGGGTTCGGGATCCCGGCCATCGCCATGTTCGTCTCCATCGTCGTGTTCCTGATCGGGTACCCGCTGTACGTCCGGCTCAAGCCCGGGGGCAGCCCGTTCACGCGGCTCGCGCAGGTCGCCGCCGCCGCGTACAAGAAGCGCAACGTCGCCGTACCGGAGGACACGGGCATGCTGTACCAGGACAAGGAGCTCGACGTCCTCATCTCCACCAATGGCAGGCTGCTGCACACCAACCAGCTCACGTAAGCCCGTCTCTCTCTAATTTGTCGTGCTCTGTATGCTTCGACGTGTTCTATACACACCTACACCCCGTAAACCAGCGAGGAAAAGCTCGCTTGTGCAGAAACCAAGGCAGCAGTGCTTCTCATTGGGCGAGGTGAAGCAAGGTTTCGTAGAAAAACCAAACGCCCCCTTTCGTTTCAGCGGTTACCAGTCAACAGTATTTTTCTCTTATAACAAACCAGCACTAGCCGGGTTATCAGTCCAGAAACCAACCAGCGAACAGGCTGGTTATAGCCACAGCTGCAACCAAACAAATAGACCCAAAGTAAAGCCAAAGGACTGTTTGGTAGCCCTCTTTCCACTTCGTTCCACGTGAGATGCTGAAGAGTGCTAGTAGACAAGTCCGCTCCAGCCAGCTTCATGGGTGAATTGACACGAATTGATTCCTCGTTTTCAACATGGGGTAGGGAGTCGAAAAACTCAGAACCCCTTTGGTAGGGATTCTCAACCAGCTCCAGGAGTTGTTTTTTAGCTCCCACTGCCAAACGGGTAGAAAGGGAGGTGCTCCGACGAAGGAGCCCTGGGTTTTACGCTCTCTGGTGCGAGTGCGGTCAGTTGGAGCCAAAAATTGTAGCTTCCACCGGCTCCGTCTGACTCACATGGGCCCCCATGGCGGCTCTAGTCGGATTTGCCCATGGAGGTGGAGGCACGGCGGAGACGGCGCGGTGGCCGGCGGGCGCGGTGGCGGGGTCGCACGGGGCCGCTGGCGGAGACGGCGCGGTGGCCGGCTGGCGGACACAGCGTGGTGGCTGCTGGCGGAGACGAAGCGGTGGCCAGCTGGCGGACGGCGTAGTGGCCCCTGGCGGAGACGGCGCAGGGGTCGGCTAGCGGGGTCCCGCGGGGCCGCTAGGTGCACTCGCCGGCGCCGTCGGGTGCCCGACCGCAAGCTCGCTGGGGCCGCCGAGCGCCCGCACACACGGCCGCTGGGGGCAGGGTCGCCGGAGAGGATGAGGTCGAGAGGTTGGGGAGAGCCGGAGAGGATGAGGAGGGAGAAAAGAAGGAAGGGGAGAGGAGGAGAAATGATGGGTCACGGTGGCTGGGCAACGAATAAGGTAAAGAAAAGAAGGGAAAAGAAAAGAAAAGAAAAAAAGGAAAACATAAGGGTATTATGGACCTTTTACTCTTTTGCTTACCTGGAGAAGTTGTTTTGCCAAACGGTCCACAAAAATGGATTTAACTCCCTAAGAGAAGCTGCTCCTTCATAAGAACCGGAACCGGAGCTGTTTTTGGAGGAGCCGGGGTCCTACCAAACGGGCCCTCATTCCCCATGTTGTGCTCTTGATTCGGATTTCTCCATCACTTCTCTGTCACAATTCCAAACCGCCCTCATGCTCTTCTTCGTCGCTCTTTCTGTCCCTCTCCGTCACCTCGTTTGGGTAGCTCTGCCTCCCTCACAGATCTTGGAGCTTTCTATCGCTTGTGCTTCTCACCTCACCTTGCCATGCTCATCGTCCTGCAGCGGACGTTGGTTGCGCTCTTCTCCTTGTCTAACCCATGAACTTCATAGAAATTTTGGTGTTTAGGGCATCTTTCGAATTTCAAATCAATCAATTTAATTTTATAGGAGAAATGTAGGATTTAGAAAAATTCCCTCGTTCACAAACAGAAAAATTAAGCTGATTCATTCATAAAATTTCTGTATGATTCTTATGAAATTCTTGCATTCTAAGCGGGCCGAAATACCTAGAATGCATATTGCAGATTACAACAGTGTAACCCTTAGATTGTAGCAATCCAGCAATATGGGTTTGACCAGCTGTCAAAAATCCACAATCTTCGTGTTGTCTTCTAAAGCAAAAGTATGCACGACTTTAGCATTTAACTATGGTTCACGATTCTTTTTTGCCGCAGGTCCCTCGCTGTTGCTTACAGCTCATTTTCGTTTTTTTAAATCTGTCACACTCCAAAATTCCACTTTCCACTACCATGGTAACATTGAGATGAGACAGCGTGTTGATTTCAGATTTGTCTTTTCCTCTGTGAATTAAGGTTCTTGGACCGGGCAGCGATAGTGATGCCGGGCGACATCTCCGCTTCCGGGCAGCCGGACCTGTGGCGTCTGTCGACGGTGCACCGCGTGGAGGAGCTCAAGTCCATCGTCCGCTTGCTGCCCATCTGGTCAGCCGGGATCATACTGGCCACCGTTGAAGCGCACGGTCCCTTCACCATCTTGCAGGCGCGCAGCATGGACCGGCACATCACCCGGCGCTTCGAGATACCAGCAGCGACTATGTCCATCTTTGGGACTATGACCTTCCTCGTCAGCCTGGCGCTCTACGACCGCGCGTTCGTGCCCCTGGCACGCCGCGTCACGGGCCTGCAGTCCGGGATCACCTACTTCCAGCGCATGGGCATCGGGCTCGCCATCCACATCCTCGGCGTCGCCACGGCCGCGCTCGTAGAGACCAAGCGCCGCCACGCCGCGGCCGACCACGGGCTCCTGGACAAACCTACCGCCGTCGTCCCGCTCAGCGTGTTCTGGCTGGTGCCGCAGTTCGCCGTAAACGGCATCGCCGGCGCCTTCTCGTCAGTGGCGCACATGGAGTTCCTGTACGACCAGTCGCCCGAGAGCATGCGCAGTACTGCCGCCGCGCTCTTCTGCCTCTCCAGCTCCATCGGGCACTACCTGAGCACGGTGCTGGTCACGGTGGTGCAGCGCACCACGCGCGCCCACGGCAACGACTGGCTCCAGGACAACATCAACCGTGGCAGGATCGACAACTACTACTGGCTGGTCACCTGCCTCATGGTGCTAAATCTTGGCTACTACCTCATCTGCTTCCAATTCTACACCATGAAGCCACTGGAAATGGCAGACGAAAAGGACGATCATGACGCCGAGTGTGAGCTCTCCGCTGTCCAGAAAAATGGCACCAGTGCTGGAGGTGTGGTGTAAGGTTGATGTGCAGGTAATTAATTAGGGTGGGCGTTAGTTGTTGATATATTGATTAGATACTGCACTATAAGGTTAACGCCACTCTCTGCATTGCAAAGACACTGATTGCAATATTTTCAATTTTGGTTGCGACAATGGACAATGTTATCATGGATATTTTAACACGGCGATTATCATGCATTTCGTGAATATGGGAGCATAATGGAAGCCGCAGGGCCGCAGTGTTTTTATACATGTAGTGATGAGGACATCACTCCTTCGGAGTTCGGATACAAGCTATAGAGACGAAGATGACCAGCATGGGCGTCCCACTCATTAAAGTCATGGCGGAGGCCCAGTCCGACTCAAGTAGGAGTCCATTTTGGATTGCAGGAGCAGCATGGGTAAAATTGATGCCTAGGATGCATACGAACTATGTTTCTGATGATCCACAGATGCATGGAAAGATAATTTCATTAGCTAACAAATGACTTTTGTTTGATGTCAAAATTTTTCCGAAGTCAATGGGAATCATCAAAACAAGTTAGCATTCAGAATCTGTCAGGGTACTGCAACATCGTCTTTTGGTCCGTTGAGCCGTTTATCGTCTTAGAGCTCATAAGGGGGTGCGTCTAGGGGTTTTGTCACATGCAAAATTTTCCATTTTGGGTTGTGATAGAAAATACTAAATAAAATAAAGGATTTAATGTTTTTCTAAAATTTTCCAAGATTTTATTTATTTGTTGCCAATACAAAGCGTGCAAATGTGGTTTATACAATTTTTACAAAGTTAATGAAAGTGTATTTGTTGCATTCATGCCTTTGCTTTGGATTTGTTGTGCAAAAACTGAATTTCTAAAACTCAATCAACCACGAATAGACTCTCTTCTTTTTAAAAAAAAAACCAAGCTTCAAAATTTTGCCTCAAAATCAGTTTTAAAAGTAAGCTCAAAATTTGACTTTGAAATGTATTTAAGAGTGCTTTCTAAGTGTGTTTAAAAGAAAAGTATTTTTAACTTTGAAAATAGTTTACAACCACATTCCAAAAATAATCTCAAAATATGAATCAAATTTTAGTTTTAAAACTTTTTTTTTGGAAAAGTGGTTTGAATCCTTTTAATAAAAAGAAAACCCTTTTCTTTTTCTCTCTTTGTATTCGGCCTGCATCCCCTTCTGGCCTTCTAAGGCCCAGCAGGCTCTGCCGCCTCCTGCGCTCCACCGGCCTAGCTCTTGCGCCCCGCCCCAACCTGCCATAGCTCCTTTCCACGCTCGCCCTCGCGTAGTGTGGGCCCAGCCCGGTGCCGCGGCCCATCAACGTGCTCAGCAGCGCGCTTTCCAGCCCAGCGGCACCCCCGCCCTGTGCTGCTGCCATCTGGGCCATGCTCGCCAGGCCATGCAGAGCCGCTGACCGCCTGGGCCCACGTGTCAGTGGGAGCGGTCCTTCTTCCCAAGCACTCCGCATCTGCCGGGCGCGGACACCATCACCGCTGCTCGTCCTCATGGCCCACGCGCAGTTTGACGATGACAGCTGCCTATAAAGGGTCTAGCCCAGTGCGCTACACTGCCTTCGAAACCCTAGCCGCCCCTAGCCCTAGCTCTAGCTCTTCGAAGTTCCCGCACACAACTGCCATTGCCGCTGCCCCGGGACGATCCCACCACCGTCGATCTCCTCCCCTGCAACGTGCCCGACAGCGAGACATACACGAACGCCATTGTGCGAAGGTGACGAACGCACCGGTACCTTCCCCGACCGCTCTCTCCCTCTCTGTTGCGTATGTGCACTCGCCGTATCTAGCGCCCTAGGTTGGCCTGCCTCGCCACGTCCTTCATCGTCTCTAGCCGTCGTCTGCCGTCTTGGACACTCCAGTCAAGTCCGCGCCATCGATTTCTACGCGCTGGTGCCAACCCCATGCCCAGCAGTGGCCCAGATCGCCAGCACTGACATTTTCTAGTGAAGCTCCACCGTGCTCCATCCTGCACCGCCGCGCTCCACCGACGCGGCCCGGATCAATCGCCCTGAGCGACCCGCAACCGTCTAACCCTTCTCTAACAGCCTAGATCTGATCGACTTTTGCCGGTCAACGAGGTCAACTGGCCCAGTCAGTGCAGCTAACGTGGCTGCCGCGTCGGTGCCACACAAGCTGACAACCAAGTCAACCGTGTAGTCCACTCAAAACTAGCCGTTGGGTTCAAACAGTTACACTGGACAATCCAACCCTAGGGCCCGGACAATCCGCCATTCAACCGCGACAACATAGACAGAATCTGTCCAGCAACTTCGCTCCTCAGAAAGTTAGTCGTCCATAGTCTGATCCGCAGCTATAGGACCAGACAGTCGGCCAGTGACTTGTCAGCTCGAGAATAGTGCACCCGCAGTCCGGTACTAAACCATAGCAAGCATTAGACCAATCAGATGCCCACAGACAATTCACCGCCTTAGGGCCAGAGAGTCCACCGCTGTCTAGAAACCAGCATTACAAAGCGCTTCACCTCCTTTCTCTCCACCATCTTCGCCACCATTCTCTAGACATCTTGCAAAACTTTTTCAAACATGCTAACCTCAAGTGTTGTCACAGAAGACAAACACCTCAAGGTGTGCTCACACAAGAGCTCTTCGCTCACCCCTCACGATGTGCTCACAAGCTCACTCTCACCCCTTAAGGTGTGGCCACACAAGAACTCTATTACTTCGATCCGGCCAGACCACTTGATGCTCTTCGCTCCTCGCTTCTACTAGAGTTGTTCTTTGCGATCTCCCACGGGGGGAGCACAACACCCCTCAACAATGCAATCTCCTTCGGAGCACCGCACCAACTCCAGGCATGCTACATGGAGTCCACAAGCTTCCAAGCCATCTAGGAGGTGGCAACCTTCAGGAGTAACAAGCACACTGGCTTGCAACAAGATCACCGAGTGTCCACACTTGCAATCTCTCATGCACTACACTAGAATTGCTCTCAAACAATCGAATGCATATACCACTAAGCATATATGAGTTAGAGGGCTCCAGCACACTCCCCCAAGGTGCTAAGCACCCTAAATACCCCGCCACCCTCTCTACTTATAAAGGGAGGCCTCCGACTAGCCATTTGGGGTGTGCTGAAATTATCAACCCACACAGTCCGCCCTTATAAGACCAGATAGTCCGCCCTTATTCCAAAACTAGCTCTTATGTGCTGAAACGGTCACCACAAATAGTCCATCCCTTAGGGCCAGGACAGTCCGCCGTTCAACCTCGACAACATGGACAGAATTTCTCCATCAACTTCGCTCCTCAAAAAATTAGCCACCAGACAGTCCGTAACTATAGGGTCGGACTGTTCACCAATGACTTGCTTGCCCGAGAACAATGCACCCGCAGTGTTTAGAACTAAACCTTAGCAAGCATCAGACCAATCCGATGCCCATGGACAATTTCCACCTTGGGGTTCGACAATCCACCGCTGTCCAGAATGAAGCACTGTAGAGCCTTCGCCTCCTTTCTCTCCACCGTCTTCGTCACCGTTCTCATGACATTTTGCAAACCTTTTCCAAACATGCTAACCTCAAGTGTTGTCAAACAAGACAAACACCACCTTATATTAAGTCGATGTTAGCATTTTCAAAATTATTTTCATAATGGTTTTCAAACTCATTTTCAATCCCTGCTTGATCCTAGAAACACATGCAAAGTTAGATCGCTCAAGTGGCACTAGATGACCAATATGCAAACAAATTTGCAACTCTTGATAGTATGGCCATCTATCCTAAACCCGGGCAAGTACTTTTCTACTCAACCATAGACCAATAAAGTGAAATGCCCTACAAATATACCTTTGCCTTGCGCATTCCATTTGATCTACATCTTCATGATGCCACACAAGATCCAACCTCCATCAAGCCACTTGTAATCAACACAAGTCTTCTATGGCTTGATACCTTGTAGATGATATGTCCCACTTCGTGACATCACATGGCCTTATTGGTTCATCGATTGCAACCTCTTGCTCTTCACCCATTGCACCCAGTCCATCGGCACCAAGTCCTCCACTCTAGCTTCACTGCCTCGATGGTCCATCGCATAGGCCTCTGACTTGTCCTTCACACTAGCAACCCAGTCATTCTTAGTCAAGCCATGTCTCTTGATCTTCTCCACCTAGGCACATGACATCATGTCATGGTTGATATGCAATGAGCTCCTCCAAAACACTAGTTAAGCACTTGCAACATAACCAAGCCACTTTTCCATCATGGCCTTTAAGTATTGCTCACACTATTGTACATGTGGACTAAATACTCGTGTATCTCAATATAACCGATATTAGTCCACTTAAGGTTATCACTGAATCACCAAAACCAAACTAGCACCTTTTAGTGAGGTCAATCGTGTTATGCGTGGTTGATAACCAAAGGAGCTGTAGTGTAACAGTTGGCGGGGTCCGAATCAAATTTGGTTTGAAACCTAGATTATTAATTTTTGTGATGATATCTGATTTCATCATAAATAGGCGAGGTCAGAGGACCGTCACCAATGATCCATGACGAAACAAAAAAAATCGTCATAAAAATCGATCTTCTATGATAGTTTTTAATTCGTCATTAAGATTTTTGTCATAGATGTGCAAATTCTACTAGTGATACTGTGGGGGGTACGACCCTGGATACCCACAGCAGACCACATGGGCTGCGCCCTCTGGGGCGGCCTAGCCCACAAGATGAAGCCTTATGGGGCACGACTCTGGTCGGTGCCTTCCGCAAGACATCTGGACGATATCCTGAAGATACTACGAGATCTGTTAGGATATGTATGATCCCAAGATTCCTGTAATCAGTTATTACTTTCCGGTTATCTCTCAAATCTAACCGACTTGTAACCCTGCTCCCCGAACTATATAAGGCGGGCAGGGACCCCCTCCAAACACATGCAATATCATACGATAGCTAATACAAACCAACAGCCCATAGGAGTAGGGTATTACATCATACTGATGGCTTGAACCTGTCTAACTCGTGTGTCTCTGTTGCCTTCTTGTTCTTGATCTCACGCTCCTCTGCCGATCAATCTACCTTCGTGGGATACCCCTCAGAGGACTGCCGACGATATTCTGTCGATAGTTGGCGCGCTAGGTAGGGGACTGCATGCTGTTTCCTTGTCGAACAAGATGGTTTTTTCCACAGGCTCTTCGTCCCTCCTGTAGCCCAGCCAGATCTTCACGATCGAATCAATCTCCTAGATCATCAACGCTGATAGAGTTGGAGAGCTCCTCGAGTCAACATAGATCGTTTATGCGTCGATCATCCCCGCACCTGCAACTACAGATCCGATCTCGAAACCACCTCTGAGGTCGCCTTCATCAGCAACTCGCTGCCCGCTTCCTTGCTACTAGAGGAGGCAAATCAACAATGATGATCTGGTCAAGTCCATCGATCGGGTCAGTCTAAAGCTTGCCAATTGCCTCTCCATCGCCAAATCGGCCCTGGACACTTTGGTTCAGCGTCAACCACCCTCTGATCCAAATCTATCGAAGGCTGCTCAAAAAACTCCAGGAGTTGCGGCTATGCCCTTCGGGCTCACCAACGTTGCCGCTACTTACCAAGACGCCCTAAGGGGAAAATTCGCCAACCAGGTGGAAGACGCCCATCCACTCACCGACCAGCTCACCGTCCAGCCTCCGCCAGCCGTCAACATGCTACACATAGGCCGATGCCTCGGGGCGTCCCTCCAGACCATCCCAGAGGAAAACTCAGGCTCTGAGTCTCAGGGCTCTACGGAGACCCTCGCTGAAACCTTCACCAAGCAACTCCTTCTCCCACCCTTCTAAGGTGGCACGATCTTCAACATCAGCATCGACAGCCCTCCTCGGAATGGCAAAACCAAGGAGGAACATGTCGCTCATGAGAACCAGAACATCAATCGCGCGCAGCGCCAAGAAAACGAGGCAGCCATTGCGAGGGCCGAGGCTGCTCGAAATAATCGGCTCGACTCACAAGGAAGGCCACTCCCGCTCCACTATGACCTCGATGAAGAATTTCTCTGCGTTGATGGCCATGACGTCTTCAAGACTCCAAGCGCTAATCTGGCAGTGGCTGCCAACGAGCTCGCCCACCTCCCGCAGACGCCTGAGTTCGCTAAGGTCGCCGCCATGCTTAAAGCGGCACACTATCAGGTTAATGAGATCCACGAGGATCAGAGACCTTCGTGCTCTACGAGCATGATTCGTTGATCAGCTGTGCCGAGATCCAATCACCGCCCCAGTCAAAGCTATTTTGCCGACTAGTCACTGCCTCTCTAGGGGGGAGCCAAGGGCCACCGCGCCGAACACCATCGCCAACACGACCAGGAGGTCGAATAGGACACTCGAGTGCACCTCAGCAACCTCTAGGATGCACGACGGCATATCGAGCAACATCGCTTCGGTCGCCATGAAGATGAAGTACGCCACCACTAGGAGTACGAGCAGGAGTACGGAAACCCGGACTCAGCTCTCGAGCCAATCAACGTCGGCAACGCTACGGCCGATGCCAACCACAACCCCGAAGGGCCCCCAGCGTTTACAAGGGCGCTCCGAACACTTTAGTGGCCCCGTGGTTTCAAGATCACTGGGGTTGAGCCCTACGAAGGAAGGATGAATCCAACACAGTGGCTACAGGCTTACGCCACCACTATCTGTGCCGCCAAAGGAGACACCAGTGTCAAGGCGAACTATCTCCCTGTCATGCTCACGCCACCCGCCATGAGCTGGTTTACTAGCCTTGCCCTAGACTCCATTGGATCCTGGGAAGAGCTAAAAAAGTCTTCACCGACAATTATATGGCTACATGTACTCGGCGGGGCACCAAGCATGATCTCAACCGCATCAACCAGAAGCTGTCCAAGCTCCTCCGCAGTTACATCTGACGCTTTTCTGAGATGTGGAATTCTATTCCCAACATCACGGAAGCTGAGGTCATCACCGCCTTCACCCAAGGACTCCACCATCGTGAGCTTCGCTCCAAGTTCAACCGCAAGCCGCCCATAGGCATTGGCGAGATGATCACTACTGCCAACCAATACGCCAATGCCGAGGAAGCCGAGGTGTGCTTCAATGAGGATGCGGGCACTCATCGCCCACCTCACCGCTATGATGACTGCCCCGACAACCGACGCCACAATGACCACCGCTTCGACAACCGCAGTTACTGTTGTGACAGCGGCCGTGATCAAGTAGAAGGACCCAAGTCTGGCCAAAATCACCACCGCCGGCCAGACCACATCATCGTCGCCGTCGGTCAACCTCACGCCAAGTGCAACTACGATGAGCCATACCAAAAGATCCTCGACGACTCGTGCCCTCTTCACAAGAATGTCAAGCACAAGATGAAGAACTGCCTCAGCTTGGCTAAGAAGTTTCATGCCAAAAAGCTAGAAGACGATGCCAACGATGGAGTTGGAGGCCGCCGACCGCCTAGGGGCAACAACAATGCCTTCTAGGACCATGACAAGGTGGTCACCACCATCTTCGGGGGGCTCGCCTCCACAGAAAGTAGAAGAGAACGAAAGCACGCTGCATGGCGGGTGCTCTCCGTCGCTACGGAAGACACCACCACCAACCCCAGTTATCGCCCATGGTCTGAGGTACCCATCACCTTCAGCAGGGCCAACCAGTGGGCGGACATCCCCTACATAGGGCGTTTCCCCCTCGTCCTCGACACAACCGTCCAGAAGGTGCTTTTCATAAAGGTGCTCATTGACGGTGGGAGCGCTATGAATCTCCTCTTTGCTGAAGCCCTAAAGGAGCTGAGCCTTGGGTTATCAGATCTCACACCCTCCGACTCCTCCTTTTGGGGTGTGGAACCTGGTAGGGCCTCCAAACCGCTTGGAGAGATCACCCTACCAGTATAGTTTAGCACGGCAAGCAACTATCATGTCGAACACATCAAATTCTATGTCGCTGACTTCAACACTGCCTATCACGCCATACTTGGTTGGCCAGCTCTGGCCAAGTTCATGGTTGTACCACACTACGCATATCTAGTGATGAAGATGCCTTCGCCTATAGGAGTTCTGGCCCTACGGGCCAACCTCTCCATCGCCTACGCCTACGAGACAGAGAGTCTCACTCTCGCCAAAGCCACCGACCTCTCCATCCAGATGGCTAGCGTGGTCACCGAAGCCAAGACGTTGCCCGCCGACGACATGGAGATCCCAGAGCTGGAGCCTCCTCGTGCCTCCGCCAAGTCCAAGGAAATAAAGGAGGTCAGCCTCGGCCTCGATGACCCCTCCAAAACCATGAAGATTGGGGCTCACCTTGACCCCAAATAGGAAAGCGCGCTCATCTCCTTCCTACGTGCCAACGCCGACATGTTTGCTTGGAAACCTGCAGACATGCCGGGGGTACCACGGGAGAAGATCGAGCACTCCTTAAATGTCTCGCCGACTGCCAAACCGATCAAGCAGAAACTCTGATGATTCGCACCAGACAAGAAGAAGGCTATTAGGGTAGAAATAAAATGGCTCTTAGCTGCTGGATTTATAAAAGAAGTGTATCATCCTGAGTGGTTGGCAAACCCTATTCTTGTTCAAAAAAAGAATAAAGAATGGAGAATGTGCGTTGATTACACTGATCTTAACAAACACTGCCCTAAAGACCCCTTCGGTTTGCCTCGGATAGATGAGGTTGTAGACTCCACCGCCAGCTGTGAACCGCTCTCCTTCCTTGACTGTTACATTGGCTATCACTAGATATCCCTCAAGGAAGAAGACCAGATCAAGACGCCGTTCATCACGCCCTTCGGTGCATACTGCTACACCACCATGTCCTTCAGACTCAAGAATGTCGGGGCGACCTATCAAAGGGCCATCCAGATGTGCCTTGATCAACAGATCGGCCGCAATGTCAAAGCTTACATCAATGATGTGGTCGTCAAATCTAGGACCGCCGACAATCTTATTGCCGACCTCAAAGAAACGTTCGCCAACCTGAAAAAGTACCGATGGAAGTTGAACCCTTCAAAGTGCATCTTTGGAGTTCCATCCGGAATACTGCTGGGCTACATCGTCAGTACTTGTGGCATCAAACCCAACCCTGACAAGGTCTCCGCCATCACCAACATGAAATGGCCAACATGCGTTAAGGATATACAGAACCTTACAGGTTGCATGGCTGCTTTAAGCCGCTTCATATCGCGCCTCGGTGAAAAAGGGCTACCGTTCTTCAAACTCCTCAAGGCCTCTGAGCGTTTTTCCTAGTCGAAGGAGGTAGATACGGCTTTCGAGCCGCTCAAGTTGTTTCTAACAAAGCCTCCGATCATGACGGCACCACGGCTAGACAAAACTCTCCTGATCTACATTGCCGCTACTTCTCGCATCGTCAGCACAACCATCGTGGTCGAACGCGAGGAGGCTGGGCACGCCTATAAGGTGCAATGTCCGGTATACTTCATCAGCGAGGTCCTTAATGAGCCCAAAATTCATTATCATTAGGTCCAAAAGCTGCTATACGCCATCCTGATTACATCGCGTAAGCTCCGCCACTACTTCAAGTATTACAGGATCGCCGTGGTCACCGAGTTCCCTCTGGGGGACATCCTCCGTAACAAAGAGGCCAACGGCCGTATCATCAAATGGGCTATCGAGCTCAGCACTTACTCCATTGAATTCAGAAGCAGGCCTACGATCAAGTCTCAGGTGCTTGCTGATTTTGTCGCTGAGTGGACCGAGATCCAAGAGCCCATCGCCGCCACCTGCCCCGAGCACTGGGTGATGTACTTCGATGGCGCCCTTAACATCAATGGTGCTGGTGCAGGCATTCTGTTCATTACACCGACCAAGGATAAGCTCCGATATGTTCTCCGAATACACTTTTTGGCCTCCAACAACACCACCGAATACGAAGTATGTCTCCATGGACTCCATATAGCCGTTGAGCTCGGCATCAAACGCCTCATGGTATACAGGTACTCCACACTGGTCATCAACCAGTTTAACAAAGACTGGTCTTGCTCCAGCGAGAAGATGGATGCATATTGCGCCGAAATCAGGAAGCTTGAAGGAAAATTCTATGGCATCGAGTACCACCACTTGGTACGTGACTAGAATCAGCTCGCTGACCATTTATCCAAGTTAGGCTCTTCACACACCGCGATCCCACTGGGGGTCTTCGTTCAAGATCTCTTGGCTCCATCCATTAAAGAAGATAAGGAAGTTCAGGAAGTTCCCCCTGCCGAGCAGCTGGTACTGGTGGTACCTTCGCCGGCCGCCGATTGGAGGGAACAATTCATCAAGTACCTCACTAGCGCCGACGTACCCACCGATAAGACTGAAATTGAACGCCTAATTCGTCGAAGCAAACATTATGTGCTGGTGGACGGCAACTTGATGAGGAAAAGTGCCAAGGAAGGGATTCTACAAAAATGCATCACCCAAGAAGACGGAGTGAAGTTACTTCTCGAAATTCACTCTGGTTCCTGCGGCAACCACGCAGCTTCGAGAACACTGATCGGCAAAGCTTTCTGAGCTAGTTTTTACTAGCCCACGGCCATCTCCGATGCAGAAGACCTCGTCCAATGTTGTGAAGGATGCCAATTTTTTGCTAAGCAAATACACATGCCGGCACAAGAGCTACAGACCATTCTAGCTCCCTGGCCCTTTGCATGCTGGGGACTAGACATGATTGGCCCTTTTAAGCCAGCGCCAGGTGGCTTCCGGTACGTATACGTCGCCATTGATAAGTTCTCCAAGTGGATTGAGTATAAACCGCTCGTCTCGGCTACTGCAAAGAAAGCAGTCGAGCTCTTCGAAGGTATCATCCATAGATTCGGTCTCCTAAACAGCATCATCACCAACCTCGGAACTATATTTACTAGACATCACTTTTGGGACTTCTGCGAAGACCATTGCATCTCCATCAAATACGTCTTCGTTGCTCATCCTAGAGCCAACGGCCAGGTCGAACGGGCGAACGGCATGATTCTTGATGCCCTTAAAAAGAGACTATATCAGAAAGAAGAAAAGCACCTGTGCAGATGGATCAAGGAGCTACCAGCTGTAGTCTAGGGACTGCATACTCAAGCTAGTCGCAACATCGGTGTGTCTCCATACTTCTTGGTCTATGGCTCAGAAGCCATACTACCAGCGGATATTGCCTTCCTAGCACCTAGGGTGGAAAACTATGATGAAGAGCAGGCCGCAGCTGTTCGGACAGAGGACGTCGACAGGGCTGAGGAAGAACGCCTAATCACCTACGTCCGCACAGCCAAATATCTAGAAGGCTTGCGGAGGTACTACAACTGCAACATCAAAGGTCGTTCATTTGTTGTCGGCGACCTCGTTCTCTGTAGAAAACAAAAAATCAAAGGGATGCACAAGCTCTCCTCCCCTTGGGAAGGGCCTTACGTCGTCAAAGAGGTCACCCGACCAGGGTCTTATCGCCTATGTGACTTAGAAGGAATCGATGTTCCCAACTCGTGGCACATCACGCACCTCATACGTTTCTATCCTTGAAACGCCCCAGATATGTACTCTCCACTTTATTATGAACAAAGTTTCAGTCTCCCTAAATTGTCTCCACTTTTTCTCCATTATGGTTTAATCTCCACTTATGGTCGTCGAGCTCCATGCTACTCCATAGCGAACTCCAATATGAAATCGCCATAACTGCGGCGACCACGTTTCTTCAAATCACCAACGTATTTTGCCACATGTTTTCTCCAAATCACCGAACACTTTGCTCCAAATCTCCAAGATTTTTCGCTGATCAGCGAGCAGCATACTTTCTTTTCTGTTTTCTTAGGAGAAGACCCAGTCTCCGATCTCTCCCTACACATGCCACGGGCTCCACGCTCTACATTATGGGTGGTCGGCTGTGGTTCCTTGGTCATGCCTGTTCCTCCTACATGTCCACGGGCTCCGCGCTCAACGTTATGGACTATGGGCTAGCCAAGGCCGAGAGCTAAACACAGAACTAATTGCTCGAACGCCGCTTATACTATCTATATCTCCAAGTTATTTCGATAACCGCCAAGCAGCACACGTTCTGCTCTGTTTCTCTATGGAGAAGACCCAGTCTCCAATCTCTCCCTACATGTGCCATGGGCTCCGCGCTCTGCGTTATGGGTGGTTGGCTGTGGTTCCTTGGTCACGTCTATTCCTCCTATACGTGCACGGGCTCCACGCTCGACGTTATGGACTATGGGCTAGCCGAATCCATGGGGGTCAGTAGCGAACCAACTGCTTGGACGCTACTTGTACTATGTATAATTGCGTTATGGTTAAAACTACGAAGATTTTTTCACCGAAATATAAGCGAACTGCATACACATGCACCTTATAACATTTATCATATACATAAGTGTTTTTTGTGCTTTCGCGCGTTCTAACTACCCCATCCAGATGTTATAGATGATACCATCCGAGCAGATCACCGAGCTCCACCATCACCATCTGTCTCACCAAACAGGTCGATGTCGTCGTCCAGCTTTTTCGCCGCTTCCTCCACCTCGTCTTCCAGCTGCTAAGTCTCCACCTCACCCAACCCTTTGGTGAATTCGGCCCCTATCACCTGAAGGTCAGTGGTTGGATAGTAGGACCGAACCACAGCAAGGGTGTGGGTAGAGGCAGAAACAACAGCGTCGCGGTTGAAGCTCTTGAAGCTCTCCCACGCCGTCATGCACCTTTCGATGAAGACGTCCGGGCACGGCGGCCTACCGTCGGGCTGAGGAACCACTTCTGGGTCGACGCAATCGAGCACTGGTTTGATGCCGGCAACTATGGCATCAAACTTGTCCCTCTAGGTCCGGGCGTCCTGCTCCAGCACATCGAACTATGCCTTGACCCTCCGACGGTAGTCTGCAAGCATTACAAAGTTCCATCAAGTAAGGAAATTACTTCAGCAGTAACCCTGACCAGGGAGTACTCACCGTTCAGCTCTTCGGCTAGTTTGTTTGCTTGCCCTGTCTCCTTCGCCTTATCCTCTCGGAGTTGTTCAAGGACCTGGCACAGCTGGCCGAGCTCCACATCTTGCTCTACAAGCACAACAGTCGTCACCAAAAATAAGCATATCCAAATATGCAAAGTGCTTTCGCCGATCACACGTACCTTTCTTCTACTCGAAGATTTTCTATAGCTGCTCCAACTGCTTGGAAGCGTCCTTTAGTTGTGTGGAGGCAGTGGCCAGCTGCTCGGACTTGCTCCATAGCTGTTCGGACACAGCTGCTAGCTGCTCAGATAGGACCCCCCTCTGGTGTTCTAGGTCCCGCGCATTGGACTCAGCTAGGTCTCGCTCGCGCTGGGCCCTCTGGTAATTTTTCTCTGAGAAGTTCATCGTCTCCTTGAGTTTTTGGTTCTCCTCGGTGAGGGGCTCCATCCTCTTTATCAACTGGTGCCAGTGTTCGGCAGTCCGAGTTATCCCCTGAAAATGCACGGTGACAATGATGGAATTCGATCTCCAACGTCAAAGACGAGTACTCAGGATTCAGTACTAACCTCGATTTGTTTTATTACTCCAGCGAGGGTGGATTTCAATCTTCTCATCTCCTTGGGGGTGTCCTCCTCTTCGACAATTACCACTTTGTCGCCGCGCTTGTGGAGGATTCGGACGGATTGGGTTTGAGGTTCGGCACGAATGATCTCTTCCACTTTGTCCTCCTCCGCTGTAGCTGGAGGCACCGCCGGGGGGCTCTGCGGCTGGACAGCGGGACCGACCATGCCCTGCGATGCCTCAGGCGACGCCATTGGCTCCTTGAACGCCACTGGATTCGCCGACCCAGATTCTAGTGCATCACTGGCAACTCCAGCTTCAGCTCCCAAGGGTCTGGCAATACCCGCCGTTGCTTCAGGTATTGTCAACGACCTGCCCCCCCCCTTGGTGATGACCTCTCGACGTCTCCAAGTCCACCCCCAGTGGTGGTTGACTCTTCTGCCGGCTGCCGAGCACTCGGGGATTTCGATACGAGAACCGCCGGCGCTGCCTCCACCCCGGGATCAGCCCAAGGCTGCTCGACAGTCTGGGTAGACGGGTTCAGACCTTCTGTATGCCTTGCATTGCAACAGATCATTTCATCAAAGCGCCAAAAAAGCTAAGATAAGACAGCAAAATAACTCCAACACAAGGATACTTACCGTTTGGTCTGCCGGTAAATTTTTTTGAATCGGCGATGCCCGCCCGAGCCCCCAGACGGGGCTATGGGGTCGACTCCTGTGCACTAGGGTAGAGGTCTCGCCTCCTCCACAGTCGGCCTCTGCTTCGACTGCTGCTCTGGGACTTCCCTCGCTCGTCACTCTAGGTTTACCTCCGCCTGTTGCTCAGGGACTCCTGTCACCCACCCAGCGGGGACTTCCGTCGTCTGCTGCGTGGGGATTTCCTTTGCCTAATGCTTGGGGAATCCACTTGCCCACTGCTCGGGGACTTCTTCACTTTCCCTTGATTGCTCCTCCACGCGTGTGCTGCATGGAGGTGCCTGTGTGCTCAGAGAAGGAGCAACTGGAGTTTCATCGTGATCAGACCACTCGATCATCGTGGTCCTTCACGTTCGAGTGCTCTGGTCACCTTCAATAGAGATGCCGCCCAATTTGAGGGGAGCAGTAGCCGTCATCTTTCTCTTCTTCTGGGCTGGCTCGTCTATCGCTGCCCTCTTCCCCTGGACTTTCTCTAACACTAGGGGCAAACTCTCTGTCCGACCAACGTCGGTGCCTCCGGACTCTGAGGAGGCACTGGCAGCATCTTCCTCAGGCCGAGCCAGTGGCTGGGCATCTACCCCCTCGGCCAATCACCCCTAGGCACGCCGGAGAAATACACCGCTCTTTCCTATGAATGGATCTTTGCATAAGTGAATCAGTTCACTGCTCGGCAATGCTTCAGGATTAAAAGTATCAGGAATAAAAATCGAGATGGTTACCTGAGGAGGCGGATATGTGCAATTGAAGGCCCTTGTTTGCTTTGGCCAGATGAATGAAATGTTGGGAGTGAGCAGCTCTACGGCCCGCTCTAGGACATTCTTCTTCGTCAGCCACTCCGTCCTCTCTCGGGTCCCATAGTCAAAGCCCGAGTGGGCCCTCTCCTTGCATGGCTAGACACGGCGCACTATGAAGCTTGTTGCCACCAGTTCGCCTGTAATTTCCATGCCTCTAATCAGGTCGAGGAGCTCCCTCACTTGTTCCATGTCAGCACTGTTCGGTTTCTCCGACTAGCTCCTCTGGTTCTCCGGGATATGGTGGACGCGTAGCGGATTGCAGGGTGACTCTGTTTTATGTAGAACCACTTGGAATTCCACCCTTTCAGAGAAGTGTTCAGCGGTACATTAATGTACTCGCTGGTCATTCCATCCCGGAGCTGCAAATATATGCCGCTGACCACCTTGGAACCACCGCCACCTTTCTTCTTCAACCAAAACAGGTGTTTGAAGAGGTTGAAGTGCGGCAGAACCCCCAGAAACATCTCACAGAAATGGATAAAGATCGAGATGTGTAATATAGTGTTGGGGTGGAGATTCCACAGACTAATCGCCCAGAGCTCCAGCAGATCTTGCAAGAACGGATGAACAGGGAACCCTAACCCACGTTAAAAATAATCCTCAAAGACTACAGCTTCATCTGTGTTGGGCATCAGGAACGGCACACCGCTGGTTGGCCGCCATTCGGCGGTGACGCGATTAGGAAGCATGCCCGCCTCCACCAATCTCTCGAGCTCCGCTTCCCCCATGCGCGACGGCACCCACTCTTTATCACAACTGGCTCCTGCTCCTGCTTTTTTTGGGCTCGCCTTCTTCGGGTTCACAGCTCTCATCTTCAGCGCCATCTCTCATATCTGGATGGGGACTGGCGTCGGGAGCTTGCGTGGATTTGAATATGGAAATGTGAGGACTGAGGATGAAGACGGAATGGCAAAGTGGCAAAGGTATGAACGCGGGATGTGGCGGTGCAGTTATAAAGCACTTTCCCCATCCTTTCGCATTTGAGGGTTTTTGGAAACCGTTCCAACAATTTGCGCCCCTCCGAACTCTCCGACGCGGCTTGATGGGTCGTAGCATGGGCTTTCACGCAATCATAGCCCATGTCGCTCATTTATCGCCGCCGTTGGTTATTACTTGCCGAATAATCGCCGACTTCTCCGCCATTTATTGAGGCTCAGTAACAGTTACTGTACAGCCATTACTCCGGTTTTTTCTCCACGGTTGGGTTTTTTAGATATCTCCGTAAATGGCTCGGGGACTGGCTGCCTGCTCGGCTGGTTTTTTTTTAATTAGTTTCTATTTCTGACCCTAGCACCACGTGACTGCGTCACCTACTATCAGGCTCGAGAACTAAGTGGGCACACTTCACCTTGCGGTGAATGTGGTCTCTCTCATTTTAGGGCTACGCTCGAGGACTGGCTGCCTGCGTGGCTGGTCTTTTACTATTCTTCTACTTTGGACCCTAGCACCACATGACTACGTCATCTACTGTCAGGCTCGGGGACTAAGTGGCCATACTTCATCTCGCGGTGAATGTGCTTGCTTTATTCCGGAAGACTCCACGCCTCTTGAAGTTGAAGAAGACTATCTCATTTTCTCGTGGTCGGACTCTAAGTGGGCACACTTGTTCCATTACGAAGAAATTTTTGATTCTAAAGTTGAGCTCCTTACACCCTTATGGCAAGCCGTGCTTGGGTTATGCTGCTCAGCTACGGTTTGTGCTGCTCGGTGACAGTATGCGCTGCTCGGCAACTGCTAACAACTGCTCGGCAACTCTTCAATGTGGTCGGACCATGAGTTTCGACTACTCGGCTTCGTTCGCACCTGCTCGGACAAGCTCAAGACGGCGTTGCACTACGGGTACAAGGCGCTCGGGGACTAGCTGTGGGAGGTATGACCCCGGATACCCACGGCAGACCACATGGGCTGCGCCCTCAGGGGTGGCCCAGCCTACAAGACAAAGCCTTGCAGGGCATGACTCTGGTAGGCGCCTTCCGCAAGACATCTGGATGATATCCTGAAGATACTACGAGATCTGTTAGGATATGTATGATCCCAAGATTCCTGTAATCAGTTATTACTTTTCGGTTATTTCTCAAATCTAACCGACTTGTAACCTTGCTCTCCGGACTATATAAGGCGGGCAGGGACCCCTCTAAATACACGCAATATCATATGATAGCTAATACAAACCAACAGACCACATGAGTAGAGTATTACGTCATACTGACGGCCTAAACCTGTCTAACTCGTGTGTCTCTGTTACCTTTTTATTCTTGATCTCACGCTCCTCTACTGATCAATCTACCTTCGTGGGATACCTCTCGGAGGACTGCCGATGATATTCTGTCGACAGATACCTATCGGAAGATTGGACCGCGTCTACATCATATAGCCATCTTACTCGTGCCAGATTGGAGTAAAAAAGCCAGTACACTATTTAATCGTATATTTTTAAAACATTATTAAGAGGATATGAAACTTATCTATACCAGTGCTAAACAAAATAATTGGCAGCCAATTCTATAAAGTTAAAAGGTGCGGCCCGAACTGCGTGACCCTGAATGGGCTCTAGACTCAATGATATACTCCCTCCCATTTTATCTGGCACAAGTTAGGATTACACGGTCTCCTAGATTACAATTTGACCATTTATTTGCTTTATATTATATTATTTATGTTTATAAACATATAATCATTAGATAGTATAATTCCTTACAAATCCAATCATATAAAGTTTGTATTGTAATAATTAAAATTTATTAGCCTAATTATTGTTTAAAGTTTTTAAAGCTTGAATCTTGATATGCGTGTGCGCTAGATAAAATAGACCGGAGGGAGTATTGTATATCCTTGTCGATTGTATTTCAAGCATTTATGGGGGGTGTTTGGGACTTCTCCACTACACGTTTCTAGCTCCGCTCCATGTTTTTTTAGCCAAACGGTTTCGGCTCCACGCACTCTATTCGAGAAAAAAATGGTGGAGTTATGAGAGCACCTAAAAAGGTGGTCTACAAACTCTAATTTTCTGTGAATCTGCTTCACGGTGGAGTTTGTGCCGCAGAGTTTGCGGAGTAATCCCAAATACCCCCGATATACAGGCACGGATGATATGTTCTACTGTAGTATTAGCCTACTTTTCAAACCGCTCGTGCTTTCTATTGATTGTCTTCACCAATGAGGTGATGTTTAAATCTAGGGGCTAAAGTTTAGGGGTGTCAGATCGTGTGTTATATAGGGTGTTACATAGAAGTGTTCAGATAGTAATAATAAAACAAATTATAGAAGTCCTCAGGAATCCGCGAGACAAATTTATTAAGCCTAATTAATCCATCATTAGCAATTCTTACCGTAGCTTTACTGTAGCACCACATTGCCAAATCATGAACTAATTAGGCTTAAAAAATTCGTCTCGCAAAGTAGTCGCAATCTGTGCAATTAGTTATTTTTTTTAGTTTATATTTAATACTCCATATATATATCAAACATCCGATATGATATGGACTAAATTTTAAGGAGATGATCTAAACAAGGCCTGACTAGTGTTATTCAGGCCCTGTTTGGTAGGGCTCCGGCAGCTCCGGCTCCGGCTTGTCGGCCGCCCAGCGGCCGATACCCTCCACTGTTCATCGGAGCCGATTTTCTCTCCCCTCTTTTTCCTCTCTCACTGACACGCGCGGAGCCGCCGGAGCTCGTTTTTCTGGCTCCGCGGCTCCGGCTCCCGCAGCCTCCTGTCGGCCGCCCAGCGGCCGACACCCTGCTACAGTGTCCGGAGCCGGAGCCGGCCGGAGCCCTGCCAAAGAGGTCCTCAGACTTCAAAACCTTCAGCGACAGGTCCTGCGGATCGCGCTCATCATCTACGGCGCACACACTACTGTGTGTACCTGTGTGTATGGCGCGTATACACATCAACAATATCCATTCATTTTGTTTATCAGAACTATATCTCGCTTTAGATCTAGTAATTCAATCTTGCGTATGCAATTACGTGAATCATCCTGCTAATATATAATCTCATAAAACATATTGTAGCACACCAGACAAGTTGGGTTGTCGTCTATGCAAGTTCACATTATCGCGGATCGTGGTTCCATGTGATTTATCGGTTTATCCCTACTACTAAAAATATACAATTCATACTATGGAACAACGCTCTTTCTTCGCTTATATATATACTTTTTTTTTAAAAAAAAGGATATTCTTGGCGGCCCATTGGTTGAGCTGGCTGTAACGTGTAGACCTTGTGCTGGCTTGTGAAAGGATCAGCGCACTCCACTCAAAAAAGTGAATCTGTGATACAGGTATGGACACACTAAACTATATATCATGCATGCGATGCATGGTGCTTTTAATTAGCTTGCTTGATCACGATCATGATCGTTACGTTTGTATCTTCCTGTGACAGTATGCATGCTCGCTCACAGTTCATATATAATTCTAGCCTCCAGGCGGGCCCAATAGGTAGTCCAGGTAGGCCCAGAGCTACCCTAGAATTTGGTCTAAAAATTTTTTAATACTTCGCGCAGCCCATAAAAATTTGGCCCATTGCTCCTCTTTCTTCCGATCAAGACCACAAGCGGCCGAGCAAAGCCGTCTCCGCGACTCCGCTCCCTTCCCTCCCGACGCTCGCGAGTTAGGCACGCCGCGCGCGCGACCGAGGAGCCAGCCGCGGAGCCGCCGCGGCGCCGCCCCCACCCCGCCGGCCCGCCCTGCCAGTGCCCAGCGGCCGTCCAGGCGTCCAGCGTGGCAGCGCCAGCCACTCCGCTCCGCCTCTCCGAAAGTCCGGCCGTGGCGCGCCAACGCCGGCCAGCACAGTCTGTGTATGTCTGTCCTGGACGCACTGCCTGGTGAGTTGCCGTCCTGGAGATCTCTCTTCCTCCTCAATTTGTTCACTTGGAGGCTCGCTGGGTGTCCGTGGTCCGAGATCCGTCTGGATTTTGGGGGTTTAGATCCGTCCTGGCCGCTGCATTGACCGCCGCCGGTAACAGTAGCCTTTCCGGTGGCTGCTTGGCGGGAGATTCTGGGTACATTTAGACCTAGTAGACGGTGAAGTTATCTCTCACACTAAAATCGTCTGGACAATGCTGGTTCTTGCAACCCAAGCTCTTTAATCTTGGAGCTGGCCCGTCGTCAACTTTGGTTCAGTATGCTTCGTCCTTCGAGGAACAAATCTGGGCTGTGCTTGTGCTGTTAATCTGTTATTAGGTCTGATGTTCTTCAACTAAATGGTTGAGTAATGTTAGTTTAGGTTTACAGTCGGAGATTGGAAATTGGACCGTAAAGGTTTGGACAGTGAGCACTGGAATGTAAATTTGGTTAGGGATTTATTCTTGTGAATGAAATCAGAGCATAGAATTCATTAAATTAAATTTCTTGTCATTTTTCAGAAGGCTTAGGGATTGTAGATGTATCATCTGTGAGCCTATAATTGAATGGAAATTGTTGTAATTTTCCAGGAAGTTGAGGCATGAAGAAATCAAATATAACATTTCTTTTTCAGAAGCATGAGGCAAAAAAAGTTGCAACTTGTGCTCCACCAATTCTAGCTGTTGATGAAGAGTTGTCTATTCCTTGGTGAGCTCTCTAACAAGCTTGTTGACACTAAGAAACATGAATTTTATGGTTTGGTGTATTTAGTCCTTAAATTGGCATTGATCTTACCAGTGGCGACAACAAGTGTTGAAAGAGTATTCTCTACATTGTGTTTAGTGAAGAATAAGGTGAGAAATAGTATAAGTGACAGGTTATTGAATGATTGTTTGGTTACCTTTATTGAGCGTGATATATTCTCCACTGTAAGCGAGGATGGCATAGTTCATGCTTTCATGGCAATGAGAAAGCGCAAAGCAAAAGCCTTGAACTAGAACTTGTATTGTAATCTCTTATTTATGTAATACCTTATCTTATGTATAATCTATTTGTGTAAGTTTCGGATCTATTTATATAAGTTTTGAACCTTTCAATTATATTATCACAATTTGGTTAATTTATAGCCATTTTACCGAACTTTTTCTTTGAATTTTGTCATGTTGCACATAAAATTTTTTTACTAAGACTACTCTGGTTTCAAATCCTGGGTCCGCCATTATATGATCCCTATAGTAAATTGTAATCCTTGTGCATGTGCAGTAGCTGATTATATCTATTAAATCCGTTCCAAATTATAATTCGTTTGACTTCTTTACCTCAAGTTTGACCACTCGTCTTATTCAAAAAAATTGTGTAAAATACCACTTTTGCTGTGGCTTGCTTTATTAACAAAAGTTCTTCAAGAATGACTTAAATTTGACTATGTTTGCACAAATTATTTGAATAAGACAAGTGGTTAAACTTGGGGTCAAAAAAAAGTCAAACGAAACCCTATTCGCTTGAGCTACTTTTCGGCCATAGGACAATGTTTTTTTCTCACAACATTTTAGCATGAGTATGAGCATAAGCGAACAGGGTGCCACCAAATTTCAGCATAATTTATAACGGAAGGAGTAGTTATTAACAAGAGACCACTCTTTCTAGTCTTCTAGTTAATTATCCTCAAATAGATCAACCTTACACCATCCCACCAGTGCCGCCACCGCCATTTTTCTGGAGAGACGACGAGAGCTCAAACTCCTTGTCATGGTCACCACCACCATTGTCATCATCTGCCACCTCCAGCGGCTTCATGGTGTAGAAGTAGAAGCAGACGAGGTAGTAGCCGAAGTTGAGCACCACGAGGCAGGTGACGAGCCAGTAATAGTTGTCGAGCCTGCCCCGGTTGATGTTGTCCTGGAGCCACTCGCCGCGCCCGCGCGTGGCGCGCTGCACCGCCGTGACGAGCACCGTGCCCATGTAGCTCCCGATGGAGCCCGCGAGCCAGAAGAGCGCGACGGCGCTGCTACGCATGCTCTCGGGCGCCTGGTCGTACAGGAACTCCATGTGCCCCACCGACGAGAAGGCGTCGCCGACGCCGTGGACGGCGAACTGCGGCACCAGCCAGAACACGCTGATGGGCACGACGGCGGCGGGGCTGTCCAGGAGCCCGTGACGCGCCGCGGCGTCACGGCGCTTGGTCTCCACGAGCGCGGCCGACGCGACGCTGAGCACGGAGATGGCCAGCCCGATGCCCATGCGCTGGAAGTAGGTGATCCCCGACGGCAGGCCCGTGACGCGGCGCGCCAGCGGCACGAAGACGCGGTCGTAGAAGGCCAGGGTGACGAGCATGGCGGCCGTCGAGAAGATGGTCAGCGTCGCCGGCGGGATCTGGAAGTGGCCGGGCCCCAGGTGCCGGTCCATGGTCCGCGCCTGCATGATGGTGAAGGTGTAGTTGTGCGAGCCGGCGGTGGCCAGCATGATGCCCGCCGACCAGATGGGCAGCAGGCGGACGATGGACTTGAGCTCCTCCACGCGGTGCACCGTCGCCAGACGCCACGGGTCTGGTTGCCCGGACGGGGTGATGTCGCCCGGCGTCACTATTGCTGCCCGGTCGAAGAACCTTAATTAATCAACAGAGAAAAAAAATCAATAGTGAGCACTGAGCAGTGAACAGGAATCTAGAGTACAATCAAAGGAATGCGAAAAGGAGGTAATTTTATTTTAAAGCAGTGAGCGATGTTGCTTTAAGCTAGCGGGGTTGCATTTCCCCTTTCTGTGCACTGATAAGTAACCACCACAAAAAGTTGCCCACAGGTCTATCACCGTTCAGGCACGCAGGCGCCATTGTAAGACACATCACGTGCACGCTATCTTACGGTTAGGTTACGGGTCTTTTACTGACAAAACTTGTCGAGGAACTCAAGGATCTTTTTTTACTACAACTACAAGAGAGTCGATTTTTTTTTACTGACAAGGATCTTTTTTCGTGCACGCTATCTTACGGTTAGGTTACGGTGGCATACTGGCATATGCTTTGGTGGCCCTGGGGAGTGTATGTCCGGGGCCGTCTAATATTGGACAATTACTTTCGTTTTTTACAAGAGACCGGAAAACAAATGGAGACTTACGTGAACTGGTTGGTGTGCAGGAGCCTGCCGTTGGTGGAGATGAGCGCGTCGAGCTCCTTGTCCTTGTACAGCAAGCCGGGGTCCTCGGGCACGGCGGCGTGGCGCTTCTTGAACGCGGCGGCAACGACCTGCACGAGCCGCGTGAACGGGCTGCCGCCGGGCCTGAGCAGCACGTAGAGCGGGTAGCCGACCAGGAACACGACGATGGAGATGAACATGCCGATGGCCGGGATGCCGAACCCCCACCCCCACCCGACGTTCTCCTGGATGTACACCACCACCGTGAGCGCCAGCAGCACGGCGAACCCCATGGTGAAGAAGTAGAGGTTGAAGTAGCGCCGCTTGCGCTCCGCCTCCGCCTTGGCCGCCTCGGCGGCGCTGCTGTCCTGCTGCTGCTTCTGCTGCTCGAACTGGTCGGCGCCGAACGCCACGACGCACGGCCGGATCCCGCCGGAGCCCAGCGACGTGCACAGCAGAGACAGGTCTAGCAAGGCGAGCTGCCACCCGGAGGCGTGTTGGCACGGGGTGGCCGGTGGTTTGCACGGGGGCGGGCGGAGCGAAGGGAGGAGCGCGGACACGACGACGCCGATCATGCCGATCTGGTAGACTACGGAGCCCGCGATGATGGTCCACAAGCGCCCGGCGAAGGAGTCGGCGGCGAACGCGCCTAGGATGGGCGTGAAGGCGGACGTGCCGCTGAAGTTGGTGAGGAGGTTGGACGCCTCCACCATGGGGAGGTGCAGCTGCTGCGTCAGGTACGTGATCAGGTTGGCGTTGAAGCCGGCCGTGGCAAACCGGTCGCAGACTTCGCTTGCTGCAATGCGATGGACAAAGCCATGAGACTGTCGTCAGAACATCTATCACCAAGCCAAGAACTGCACTTGCAACCCAAGTGTTCGTTGCATCGTCATCATCTGTCTTAGCTTTCTTGGTTTGTTCACCAATTAATTTCTTATTACCAAATTTACCGTATATGTCATTCAGTCTACGTTTACAGTTTGACAGTAGAATTAGACGAGGACATAATAATAAAAGAAAAATGCACGGAACAATTAATAAACAAAAAATAAAACAAGAAGACAAACATTTTGGCAGCGGAATGACCGCGGATCTAGATTTCCAAGAACAGGAAGGCGTACGTTTTCTTGCAACGGAATCATATTAAATTGCGAACCCGGTTAAGTAGAGGCGTAGAGCTCTACATCTTTGGACTGAAACGCCGACCAAAATGTAAACAATAAACAACCGTGCTTAACTTGTGCAAACTCCACAGATTGGTGTAAACAACTGCAACATAAGCTGATGCAGGCATATCGATTTCCTCACCTAGTATGAGCGGCATGGTCCTGAAGCCTCCCTTCTTCCTCCTACCCTGCTCTCCATCTGCATTCCTGTCCATTGTTGCCGTTGTGGTCCCCATCATGGCAAGCTGCAGAGAGCCAGAGAACTCGCTGGTTCCTGTGGTGAGTGAGTGAGTGAGTGAGGCGTTGCTGATGCTCAATCAGAGCAAGGCCTTGGGGGAACGACTGCGACCTTCACATGCCCCTGCATTTGATGCGAGAATGGAGCCACATATATATAGACACGCCGAGACAAACACCTCATCAGCGGCGCCCGAGGGGCAAGCCAAACCTGCTAAGCTAGTTCAGACCACAAGTGTGACGGCAACTTTTTCTTTTTCTTTTTTGAGGAACTTAGTGCATCATGATTGGTTATACTTATATTAACTTTATATTTGCACCTAGGATTATTTAGAAATTTTACTTTGTGGCCAGTTAATGTTGGCACACCCAGGTCCGTTTTTCCTTTTCTTTTTTTTTTCGTCATTATAACGGGAGGATACAACCATTAACCACTAAACGCCCTCCATTGTTAGGGATTAGTCCTCCCAATTTTACAGTTATTCCCCTCAGTCATAAACTATTGTCGTTTTAAGCTATATGATAAGCAAAAGTTTAAACTTTGAACATCAATATCTATTTAAATATTCAAATGAGGCTTTTTCAAAATTGTAAGTCTATAATAGTTTCTTAATTTTATAATGCTATATATATTTCCATAAATTGCATAATGCTCCATCAGTTCTAAATTATAAGATGTTTTAACTTTTCTAGATACATTATTTTTATTATGTATCTAGACATATAGTGTATATCTAAGTGCACTGCAAAAACTATGGATCAAGAAAATTCAAAACATCTTATAATTTAGACTTGATGGAGTAGTAAGCAATGGTCAAACCAATGTCTTGGTGACAAGAATGGTAGTCATTTGTGACTAGAGGGAGTACTATCCAGAGACTCATGTTAGAGAGTTTACGTCAATTTTCATAAACTTGACTGGGTTAACAAGGCCTTGAATGGCTCCACAATAGCAAAAACGGGTAGAATAGGTTACGCTTAGGCACATGCATGTGCAGTAGGGCGATTTCTGCAACCAAGTGGACTGCTGGATGTGTCATTTGCAGCAAAGAAGATTTATTGGAGTGGCATCACAGAATACAAGTAACCTATCGGTGGTTTCACATCTTTTTCTCAGCGGATTTTAGCTCAGGGGCGTTACTATCTTATTATCTTGGCCGAGTTCTTTCGGCGCCCTGCAATTAGGAACAGAGCTTCCAGAATGCTCTCGATATGCCAGTGCATGTGGCTTTTTTAAAGGTGTGCCTTTCTTCAAATCATCTCCAAAGTATGCCCAATATGGTGCACAGAAAAGCAAGCAACGCATGGTTTCTTCGCGGTGTGCTAGATCGGGTTAGACCAAGGTTTTGCCACTTGTCTCTGCTACCCTCTAATCGCGGTCAATTTTATTGTTTAGAGCAAGTATAATAGCAGGCGGTAAGCCGACTAAATGCTGAGGTGGAGTAGAGAGGGGAGGAGAAAGAGGAGAAGCGGACTATAAGCTTACAGCCGGTTTGAGCACAAGAACCAAGAAAGTCTGTGAGAGAGATAAGTGGGTCATGTATTAACGGTAAAGAGCTGACTACTGTATGAGTGAGCTGAGAGAAGGTTAAAAAAACCTTACAGCCAACAAGCCGACTGTATTATTAGCCTTGCTCTTACCTGTACATCGTAAAGTAAAAGTAGGTCAGACAATCAGAATCGAGCCAGGAGCCAAGGACAAGCCAATCCAACTCGGCCGGCCCTGAAGCTGCATGGTCATGGAGCCACTCAACCTGCGTCTTCATTCCTCCCATCGCTGTCGTCCGCTCCGTCGGCCGGACAGCCGATGGCGCCAGGCCGCCAGCAGGCTCCCTTTTCCGGGCATCGCTGAGCTGACACCGCCCGAAAGCGCCGCCCTGCCATCCCGTCCTGAGGCTCCCGCGGAGGCGAAGGTAAGAAGCGCGTACAGACTACAGAGACAGGCACCAAACCGGAACATGCCCAATTGCCCATCAGCTGCGCTAGGAAAACGAAGCGAATTGGACGTTTGCAATCTGCGTGGAGGCCGTGCCACGGCGAAGGGTGGTGCCTGGTGGCGCGTGCGTGCGTTCGGCACTGGCTAGGCTGTGTGAACCGTGAACCGGACTGCAGGCGGACACAACAGCTCATAGCTAAGCTATGATTACCATCACTGTGCTGTGCACAGCAGCACATGCGTGATGGTATCTTACAGTAGGTCCGATCGGGTTCAAATGATTCAAGAGGACGAAGAACTGCAGACTGGCACTGTCCCGTTCACTGCAATGCAGCAGTTGTGCCTGTTCAGCAGTAGCGCAGTGGTGCCTGCTCAACTGTTGTGTAATTGTTTCAAAAAAAAATGTTGTCATTGGTGTTGTGCCTACTTCGTTGAGATGTTTGGGATTATCGGCCCTTTTGGTTCCCTCCTGTCACATCAGAAGTTGGACATTAATTTAGAGTATTTGTAAACGTGATTAGAATATGTTGTCATTCATATCTTGTACATGTGTACATATAGTCAGGTGGCATGCAGCCAACTACACATGCAAGATTACAGGCACAATCAATCAAGGGCAGCCTACCATAAATACATCAGCCTACTATAATTACATTGTGCTAACACTCTCCCGCAGTCGGAACGGGAGCACAACGAACGTTCAGGCTGGATCGAAACTCCTGAAACACAGAGGTTAGGAGACCTTTGGTGAAGACGTCGGCGTACTGAGATGTCGTTGGGACATGAAGAACCCGAACTTGGCCAAGGGCGACTCGCTCCCGAACAAAATGGAGATCAATCTCAACATGCTTCGTGCGCTGATGCTGGACTGAGTTGGTGGAGAGGTAGACAGCACTAATGTTATCACAATAGACCAACGTGGATCGGCGAGGTGGGTGGCGAAGCTCCATGAGTAACTGACGCAGCCAAGAAGTTTCAGCGACACCATTTGCCACAGAGCGATTCTCGGCCTCTGCACTCGACCGAGAGACTGTGTGTTGACGCTTGGAGGACCAGGACACCAGATTATCCCCGAGGAACACTACATAGCCAGAGGTCGATCGGTGAGTGTTGGGGCAGTCGGCCTAGTCAGCATCAGTATAGACAACAAGCTCAGCAGGTGACGAGGGGCGCAGAGTTAAGCCAAGTGACAGAGTGCCCTGTAAGTAGCGTAAGATCCGTTTGAGAGCAGCAAGGTGTGGCTCTCGAGGATCATGCATATAGAGACAAATCTACTGGACGGCATAGGCAATGTCTGGACGAGTGAATGTCAGATACTGGAGAGCACCAGCTAAACTACGGTAGTGTGTGGAGTCAGCAACTGGAGGACCATTTGCAGACAATTTGGAGTGCAGGTCGACAGGGGTGCTGCAAGGCTTGCAAGCACTCATCTCGGCGTGCTCCAAAATATCCAGAGCATACTGCCGCTGAGAGAGGAATAAACCATCGTCACAGTGTGCGACGGAAACACCAAGAAAATGATGAAGTTGGCCCATGTCTGTCATAGCAAACTCACGCTGTAAGGCGGCAATGATATGTTGAAGAAACTCAACTGAGGAGGCAGTGAGAACAATGTCATCAATATATAATAGCAGATAGGCGGTGTCGGAGCCCCGATGATATGTAAACAACGAAGTATCTGACTTGGCCTCAACAAACCCAAGGGACAGGAGGTGTGTGGCAAACCTAGTATGCCAAGCGCGAGGAGCCTGCTTCAGACCATAAAGAGATTTGTTGAGTCGACAGACAAAATCCAGACGGGATGAGTCAACGAAACCGGAAGGTTGGACACAGTAGACTGTCTCTGACAGAGTGCCATGTAAAAATGCATTCTTGACATCAAGCTGATGAATGGGCCAATGCTGAGAGATGGCCAAGGACAGAACCACCCGAACTGTCGCTGGCTTGACCACTAGACTGAAAGTTTCGTCATAATCAATACCGGGGCGCTATGTGAAACCCCGTAGAACCCAGCGAGCCTTGTAGCGATCAAGAGAACCATCGACGAGCAGCTTATGATGATAAATCCACTTGCCGATTAACAGATTGATGCCAGGGGGCCGAGGAACAAGACTCCAGGTGTCATTGGCGAGAAGTGCATCATACTTAGCTTGCATAGCAGGACGCCAATTGGGATCTGACAGAGCATCCCGAACAGAGCGCGGCAATGGCGACATGGGCACAACGTGGAGGTTTAGATGATCCACGGGCTGCGCAATGCCAGCTTTACCACGCGTGCGCATGGAATGCGCATTAGTGACTGGGGTGATGGAGATCGGCCTGGTGGCAGCAGTGCAGCCAGTGCCGCTCTTGATGGTGGTGCCGAACTGCGTGCGAATATGAGCAAAAAAATTAGAAAGAACAGAAAAAGTCTCGGATTTGAGGCGAAGAGGAAAGGTCCACATGTAGTGCGAGCAATCATCAAGAATAACAAGGTAATACTTATAGCCTGACACACTAACAATAGGAGATGTCCAGAGATCACAGTGTATTAAATCAATATTATGAACAGCCCGAGAGCTGGAGGAACTGAAAGGAAGACGCACATAACGACCAAGTTGGCACGCATGACATATGTGGTTTAGATCATCCTTATTACAAGAAATAACACTGGAACTGATAAGTTTGGACAGAGCTTCACACGATGCCAAAGGGAAGTGGGAGCGGCGAGGAACATGGTGGCGCTGGTGGAGGTGGGGTAGAACGGGTAGAGGTCGCCAGAGCTATTGCACCTGGCAATCACATTCCTGGTGTGCAAGTCCTTCACAGAAAGGCCAAAAGGATCAAACTCAATGGAACAATTATTATCGGTGGTAAAACGACGAATGAAAATCGGGTTCTTAATTATGTTTGGAGAGACCAGGACATCATTGAGAACCAGATTACGATGCGGAAAAGAAAAAGTGTGTGATCCAGTGGCATTAACAGGAAGGAGCGCCCCATTGCCCACAATGATAGATGAAGGAGCACTTGATGAAGGTGAAAAAATGGTGGAGAGTTTACCAGCGTCCGCAGTCATATGAGAACCAGCATCGGAATTGGCATACCACTCAGAGGAGGGCGCTGGCGAAGTGAGAGTCATGGTGTTGAACGAGTGCGCCAGTGAGTCCTGATTCCAGGAGCCCCCTTGGACAGGGTTCCAGGGCATCACCGGGGTCGACCAGGGCACCGCCGATGGAGTCTGGAAGGCTGGCGAGGGCCCTGGAAGGCCGGTGGTGGTGGTGAAGCTCCCCCATAGTATGAACCGTACGGGGCAGGGCCGTAGGCACCGCCGTAGGTGCCGCCGTAGACGCCACCGTGGTTGCCGCCATAGTGTTGTACAGCGGGAGCGGTGAGGAATGCAGGTGGAGCTTGCAGAGGGTGGCCGGGCCTATCATACGGCCACATATGGATGGTACCCACCCACGGATGCGTGAAGGATGGATGAGGTCCTGGTGGAGAGCCACCCGCGGGTGCAGTTGGGGCACCGCGACCACCACGGCCACGTCGCCGGCCGTTGCGCTGTCCGCCGTCACCGGTGGTAGGCGTGGACAGGACACTAGGAGGGCGCGCAGGGGGAGGTGTGGGCACCCCCTGGCGCGGTGGTGCCGAAGTCCCAGGAGCCGATGGGCGAGGTGCAGTAGCGATGAGCCTAGAGGGCGGCGAAGGTGGCCGTGCATTGTTCTCAATCTCCTCCAGCAAAAGATGAGTCCGAGCCTCCGTAAAGGTCGGGAACGGGCGATGCATCTTGAGGATGGAGACCATGTGGCGGAACTTGTTGTTGAGGCCACGGAGAAGCGTGAGGGCGAGCTGTCAATCGCCGATCGGATCGCCGTACTCGGCAAGCGAGGTGGCCATCGACTCAAGACAACGACAGTAGTCGGTGATGTTCAGAGAACCTTGACGGAGGTTGCAAAACTGCGTCTCGAGGAGGAGCGCGTGAGATTCGCTGTGGCCAAGGAACGCCCTGGATTTTTTAGTTGATGAACATGATTTTACTGCTCCCTTCCCTAGAGCCCGTGTTGTGCTTGCAGGTCTTCCACCGTCAGCTGCCACCGTGCCGCATGCTGTGCATGGCCCTATGCACGTGCGTGGCCCTATAGCCGCACCTGCAGGTTCACCACCATCAGTGCATGGCCCTATGCACGTGCATGGTCCTATAGCCGCTCCGGAGCATGCCCCTGTGCCGTAGTCGCCTGGGCCACTACTGCCCAGTTCTACTGTGCTACCCCAGCCTACCAGCGCTGCTACCCCTGTGCATCCCGCATAGGCTGTTGCCACCCGCGCTGGCGCCTCGTCCTCCACGGTGCCTCCGAGTGCTGCCGGTTCTGCTGCCCCTAACGTTGGTGTGGTGGACATGGCAGAGAAAGGAAAAAAAGATTCATAAAAACGACATGTCGAGAGATGAGAATGCGATTGGATTGGAGTTCAAGACACCGATAGCCCTTGTGTTCCGAGAAATACCCGAGGAAAACACATAAAGAGGAACGGAGGGCGAGTTTGTGAGGTGCCATGGATGACGTGTTGGGATAGCAGGCACAGCCAAAAACCCGAAGATGGGCGTAAGAGGGCTGAGTGGAATAAAGAGAGGTGTGAGGGGTAAAAAAAGCAAGGGTTTTAGTGGGGAGCCGGTTCACAAGATATGTCGCAGTGTGAAGGGCCTCAACCCAGTAAACTGGAGGGAGGCTCGCCTGAAACAAAAGATAACGCAGAATGTTATTGATGGTGCGAATAGAACGTTCCGCTTTTCTGTTTTGTTGGGATGTATATGGACACGACATGCGGAGTGCAACACCATGGGAGAGGAAGAACGGGCGGGCCTAAGAATTGTCGAATTCTCAGCCATTGTCGCACTGGACACTCTTGATGGTGGTGCCGAACTATGTGCGAATATGAGCAAAAAAATTAGAAAGAACAGAAAAAGTCTCGGATTTGAGGCGAAGATGCACATGACGACCAAGTTGGCACGCATGACATATGTGGTCTAGATCATCCTTATTACAAGAAATAACACTGGAACTGATAAGTTTGGACAGAGCTTCACGCCCAAGATGCCTGAGACGATGATGCCAAAGGGAAGTGGGAGCGGCGAGGAACGCGGTGGCGCTAGTGGAGGTGGGGTAGAACGGGTAGAGGTCGCCAGAGCTATTGCACCTGGCGATCACGTTCCTGGTGTGCAAGTCCTTCACAGAAAGGCCAAAAGGATCAAATTCGATGGAACAGTTATTATCGGTGGTAAAACAACGGATAGAAATCAGATTCTTAATAATGTTGGGAGACACCAAAACATCGTTAAGAACAAGATTGCGACCTGGGAAAGAAAAAGTGTGTGATCCAGTGGCAGTGACAGGAAGTAGTGCACCATTTCCCACAACGATAGATGAAGGAGTAGATGAAAAAGGTGGGGAAATGGTAGAGAGTTTACCAGCGTCCGCGGTCATGTGGGAACCAGCCCCTGAATCAGCGTACCACTCGGGTGATGGAGCCAACGGGTGGAGCGTCATGGTGCTGAAGGAGTGCGCCAGGGAGTCTTGATGCCAAGAGCCCCCGTGGGTAGGATTCCAGGGCGCCGCTGGAGTGACCTGGTGGGCCGGTGAGGGCGCCTGGAAGGCTGGCAGTGCCGGTGGTGGAGGCGCGGCTCCCCCATAGTATGAGTCGGTGCTCCCGAAGGACGGGCCGTACTGAGGAGGTGGAGGGCCATAGGTACCACCATATGCGCCACCAAAACCACCATACTGAGGAATGGCGGTGAACGCCGGAGGCGCCGGTGGAGGGCGCCCAGACCGGTCATAGAGCCACATTTGTACGGTGCCAGCCCACGGGTACACGAAGGATGGGTGCATGCCACCGTGCACGCTTAGGGTGCACCACCAGGGGGCGCTAATGGGCCGCCGCGTCCACCGCGTCCGCGACGGCGGCCATTATATTGGCCACTAGTGGGTGCACTAGGAGGGCGTGCAGGGGGGAACGTCCCCAGGCATGGAGGTGCTGGTGCCCCGGGCACCGTCGGGCGTGGAGTGGTAGCAACAAGAGCGGATGGCGGCGATGGTGGTCGGGCGTCGATCTCCATCTCCTCCAGCAGGAGGTGTGTCCGGGCCTCTGCAAACGTCGGGAACGGGCGATGCATCTTGAGGATGGACACCATATGGCGGAACTTGCCACCCAAGCCACGGAGGAGCGTGAGCACCAGCTGCCGATCACCGATGGGGTCGCCGAACTCGGCGAGAGAGGTGGCCATTGACTCAAGACGGCGATAGTAGTCGGTGATGCTCAGGGCGTCTTGGCGGAAGTTGCGGAACTGCGTTTCGAGGAGGAGCGCGCGGGACTCCCGCTGGCCGAGGAACTCGTCCTCAAGGTAGCACCAGGCACCGCGAGCGGGTCGCTGCCGCATCATCAGGGATTGCTGCAGATCGTTGGAGACAGTGCCATAAATCCACGTCAAGTCGACGCAATCTGCCTGCGCCCATGCCGGGAGCGAGGGGAAGGCCTCGTCATCAAGAACGTGGCGAGTCATGGCATATTTGCCAAGGACGGTGAGGAACATGCCGCGCCGCGTGATCGAGGACGACGGGGATGAGGGCCTTGACGTTGACGACGGCAGTGGCCTGTGCCCAAAGGGCCTCATGGGCGCTCTCATACGCGTCCAGCGCGGCGGCGCGAAGATGGGCCTCCTTGGCACGACGTGCTTCTTCAGCGCGGGCTTCGGCCTCAGTCGCGAGGCGACGTTCTTCGGCGGCCGCGGCGAGACTACGATCTTCGCCTTCCTTGGCGGCGGCCGCCGCAGCAGCGTCGGCGTCATCCGCCATCGGGAAACCAGCGGGGCAGGCGAGCAGACCAGCGGCGGCACCCGGTGACGAGGTCAATGACAGGGGCCGGCGATCTGGTGGAGGCGTAGGCGATGGGACCGGTGATGCGCCTAGCGATGGTGTCAGCGGCGGGGGCAGCGATCGGATCGGCGGCTGGCGAGGGTTGCGGAAGAGTAGCGGATCGTAATCGCGATTGATACTATGTAAACGTGATTATAATACATTGTCATTCATATCTTGTACAGGTGGACATATAGCCAGGGTGGCATGCAACCAACCACATAGGTAAGATTACAAGCACAATCAATCAAGGGCAGCCTACCATAAATACATCAGCCTACTATAATTACATTGTGCTAACAATATTAAATATATACTAATTATCAACTAATTGTATAAATGGAAACTAATTTGCGAGACGAAACTATTAAACCTATTAGGCTATGATTTAACAATGCAGTGCTACAGTAAACACGATGGGTTGGCAATTATTTCCCGTCTAAAAAATGTCATGTAGGAGCGAAACACCTATTTGCATTCAGTAACTGGTTCTGCACTTTAGTACACAACACAGGTCATTAAAACTATTGGCTGAAATCCCAACGTGGGGAACCAAAAAGTCTCTCTCAATTTGAGTAAAAAAAGCAACACATCATCGTCACAATTGAGTCTGATGCTAAATCGCGCTTTCGTCAGATACCATACACGAAAACCATGCCATGGAAACACCTCGAACTCTCAACGAACGGCAAAAGTACAGCTGTCCGTTTTTTAGTCAACATCAAGGAGCAGAGGCTCCACCTAAATATATTTTCTACGGATTTCGACGAGCTAGTAATGAAGGGTGTAAAACAATACAGGGATGATTCTTGAAAGTCACAAAAGTACATGGAAGGTGCAAAGCATCTATTACAAGGACAACCCATGAAGCTCACAGCCTACATCCGGAGCTAGTGCGCGGACCATGTTCCCGACCTTTGCCACCACCAAAGACACTCTAAAGATCTCAAATCCACAAACCAGACAGACGACGGCTAGGAAGCTGTAAGGCATCGAGTAAGAACAAACCGACGAGAAGCGTGAGCTGCATCTCATATGAGAGCATCTAGGTTCTGGTCGACGCCGACCAACACCATTTAAGGAAAGGAAGCCTCAAAGGGGGAGAGATATGATGAGATGAAGCATTTAAAATGAACTAGAGGAAGCCGTTGACGGAGAGCATGCATGTAGTGTGCACAAATGCCCAGGGGTAGAAACGTAATCAGACCAAAAATAAGACGAGCACAAGGACATGCCCGTCACGGTGGGAGCTGGTATGGAGCAGTCAGGGAGAGCGACACGCTGGACCTAGACATGAGCATGTGTGCTTGTATCGATGCTTTCAAGAAGAGAAGTAACGTCCACGGACCCGATCATCGATGATCGGAGCACCAGGGTCGAAAGGGCTTTTGCCCCAAGACTTGCTCAGCTCATCAATCTCAGAAATCTTTCACGATAGCAGAAATTGAAATATACGACGACACCGGGATATGACGCCATTTTGAGCCATCGTCGCTGGCCTGGAGCAGCAGCCATGCACCGTTTTTACCCATATTCCATATGCCTTGGAAAGCCCACCCAGAGTGCAGCACGGCAAACCAGCCTGTTCGGTTGGCTGGTTCGTATCGTTGCTGGTTCGTGAAGAAGTACTGCTGGCTAGTTTGTGTGAGAGAGAAATACTGTTCCAGCTAAAAATTTACGATCATTTACGACAAGCCACAGCCAAATGAACAGGCCGATGTCGAGCACGAGCAGTAGGCGGAGGGGACCGGCGATGTCCCATCGTGACCACGGCCAGCAGGGGCCGTGGAGGCGAGCGCGCAGGCGCCTGGCCACCCGAGCTGCGAGTGCAGGTGAGCAGCCCGGCAACCGCAGGTCATAGGCGCTGCCATCACGGCCACCGTAGGTCGCTGCCTGGCCTTGCTAATGTGTATGGCCGTCCGTTACTCAATTAGAATCTAATTTCCCAATTGTCTTCGTCCTGCTAATGTGTAAATAAATTAAGACAAGGGACAAGGGATCCCGGTTACGAGGTGCCAACTGCAGGATAGAGTTCAAAAGATACCCCTTCCAAAGAATTTTGTGTGACTAACAACAGTAAGCTGCAGATTGTTTATTGGCGCCTGTGGCATATGGCTACCACTGGTAAGTTCTTTTGGTCCTTCAACGAAAAGATCAAAAAAGAATGATTAGTTCGTCAGTTATTGCTCGTACCAATACTAAACACACTAATTGAAAGACGAGTGCTTGGATTTGCACATGTGAACAAGAGCAGTAATCATCGCAGTATGACAAGATTGACCAAACTCATCAGTATCACGAGCAAAAGATAAGGATCAATGGAGTCCAGAGGCTCTGAATCTGATACCAACTCTGAATCTAATAGCTCCGAGATCATGAGACGTCTGAACCTCCAGTTCCGATTAAACTTCTATTTGCTCGATCAGTACCTACTACTGGCAGTGGCGGATCTAGGTAGGGTGCCGGTTAAGGCACGCTGTCTGTACCCGCCCCTACTACTGGTTCCTTTCGCCATCACTCCCATCATCCAGTGTTCATCGGCTCGGATTTTACGATCACACGACGCTCGACAAACCAGTCCTGGTTGCCTGGTTGTGGAAACAGAACTGAACTGTCGTTTCTACGTTTCAGTCACACACCACCAAGTGGAATAGAAGCTTTGAGACTGTACCAGCGATCTGTTGATTTCCTTTCTTGGAAGCGAGCAGCGAACGCCTGGAGGGATTCCGAAGAATTCGGTGCGCATGCGTAATTCTTCTCACATCTTGTATGTCGATCTAGTCCTAAGTGCAGCGATTTTGTGTTGTGTCGATCGAGCTCAACTTGCCAAGAGGCAAGAGGCACCCGTATAGGTTTGGTTTGTTGCCCATACAGCATGGATCGGCTTTGCTAGCCAAGCGGCCATTCAGGGTTAGGCAGGTCGGCCGGTCGACCCACACGGTCGTCAGATAATGAGATAACCGGACCTTCGTCTGGTCCGACCGTCCTACCAGGCATTCGGGAGAAGATGATGGCCATGACTCATGTAGCTGGCGGCTATCTCATAAGTCATAATCCAGTCCAGATTTATTAATAGTGTGCCAAATCTTATCTCGCATGCTAATGATCGAACTCAACATGGGATCTTGTTCTACTGGTGGCAAGTAGTAGCATTATATATTGATGATTGGCATGATTTGTGGTTTCACCGTCTGAGTAAGGGGGTGTTTGGTTCTTTAGGCGCTCCTAAAATTTATGTCACATCGAATGTTTAGAGGTTAATAAGGAGCATTAAATATAAATTAATTACAAAACTAATTACATAGATGGAGGCTAATTTTTTAGACGAATTTTTTAAGCCTAATTAATCTATCATTAGCATATGTTTACTGTAGCACCACGTTGTCAAATCATGGACTAATTAGGCTTAAAAAATTCGTCTCGCAAATTAGTCGCAAGTTGTGCAATTAGTTTCGTAATTAGTCTATATTTAATACTCCATGCATGTGTCAAACATTCGATGTGACAGGAATTTTAGGAGGAGGGGAAGGAACCAAACAGCCCCTAAGACTGACCAAGCAATCATTCAGCAATTATGCAGAGAAAGAATGATAACCGAGGAGGTCCTGAGTATCAGTTACTGGTACTAGCAGTCAGTGTGCGTGACGGCAGGTGCGTGACAGCGACCAAGGCACCAAGCAGTACCGGCGGGAAGGCTGGTGCGCTGGTCCAATATGTCCGTTTCCTGTCATCTCGATCCGCCGGTGCCGGCGTCCGTCCTGTTCACAAATCACAAGCTCAAGCGCTCTCAATCATTAGAACGGGACGCGCGCCTACTTTGCCTTTACAAGTGTACAGAGGGCGAGCGTCGCGAGCCGCAGATTCGGCGAGAGCCGCAGATCGGACACCGGGACCTTCCCGCTCGTCCGGGTGCGGTGCGAGTGCCGGACGTGGCAGATTCGGCGAGCACGGACGCGGTTGGCGTCTTCCACTGGTCCCGCGGTTCGCCCCCTGGCTCCGGCGCCGGCAAGGGACGGATGGTTCGCGTACCCTGCTGTGCTGTGCCGTGCGCGATCGAGGGGACGAGACGCGAAGGGCCAGGGCGGTGCACGCTCGAATCCCCCGCGTCTTGACCGCACCGTGCGGACGCGACGAAACGTCGACGTCGCTGGTTGCGCGCTCGCAGGGCTCGTGTGCGAGGAGCGCGACAAAATTGGTGTCGTCCCGCGTGACCTCCCCGCTTTCGTGGTCGCGGGCAGGCAGGGCCCAACACCGGCGCTGCTGGCTGCCTGGCTCCTTTCTTTTAAAATCACGTTCCCGTTCTTTCAAAAAAAATCACATTCCCATGCATTGCGAGGCGAGAAAATAAAAATTATTAAACTTTCATAGATAACGAGAACAGGATCGTTTCATTTCAATTATGTTTTACACCTTCTATAAATTTTATTTAAAAGCTATAAATCATTCCATGATGACCATATGACAACATAATATAGTTTCATATTAACAATAACATAACAATGTCCTATTAAACCTATTAAGATACTACAATTTTGATAGATTTTTTCTTCCATTACCGCACAGAAATATTATCAATAATATATCAAAACATTAATTTCATATTATCCTTGTGTTGGTACAGTTAAATATTGAGTTTTGTGACTTACTTTGAGGACCCATGAAAACTCATAATTCCATTATCAGATTAAAGTCGGTAAGATTAGTTGCTAACATGTCAAGAATTGATCTGTCCAAAATAATAATAACAGAGATCTCTCCCTTGATTTTTCACATGACAACCCTTGTTAAGATTTCTAAGATAAATTTATATTTATTTATTTAGACTGAATTAGATAATAAACTGTTCAAAATTTTAGTTTACTATTTGATTAGTTGGACTATTGACTGATCTAGGTTTTAATCATAAGCATAAATTTTGTTTATAATCAAAACTGCATCAATAACTTGGTGATAGAATTTTTTGTTACTTAGGGAGAGGGTCAATGGTTTAAAGCCCACGATATTGTGTTTGTTATTTAACTTTTATGTTTATTAGAAAAAACCAAAAATTGCATGGATCAAGGATGGAGCGCAACAACAAAAAAAACAGATCGAATATGTACTGGTCGAATGGAGGACCATTCACACAGCAGAGGGACAAATGGAGGACGGCGGAGGACCACGCTAACAGCAGAGGGACAAATACCGGAGGGATGAAGGCGATGGAAAAAAAACTAGATGGAGAGAAATTTTACATCTCTAATATTAGATATTATTACCAATAATAATAAATGTTAGGTACTTCTTTCATTTCTAATAAGTGCATATCTCAGTTCTCGTGGATTCATTTTGTTAAAAAAATTATTAGGTATATAAAAACAAGTATCAATATTCATATCTCTAAATAAGTTTATTATGAACATATATTTTGCAAACAATCTAATGATACTTACTATGCATCATAAATGCAATACTTTTATAATTAGTCAAACTTTAAAAGATTTGATTTCTCGAGAAGTTAGATGTACACTTGTTTTGAGATTAGTGTTGAAAAAAACCACAACACGTTTATAGAGAAGATGATCTAATATTATTACCATATTAATAAAATAACATCTTACTGTCTATATTAGTCCATAGGTGTATCTATATCTATATCTGATATTAATATTATATGTAATGATCTCCCTCAGTCTGTCGTTCCACACTTCCAATCTCCCTTCTTTCATCACTCACTCCTTCACTTTTCACTTCTGAAAGGTCCTAATGGCTAGAGGGGGAGGGGAGTGAATAGTCCATAAAAATTTCTACAACAACACTAAACAAAGTGGTCAGGCAAATATAAGGCAAAGTGAATGTTGCGCTAGCCTACAAAAAATGCAAGCCGCCTACCAGAATTCTAGTTTCTATAGTCTCTATGCACACAATGTATATCACTACCACTAAGTTAGTGAGCTCTCAAAGACTAACTAAAGAGCCTCACTAACCACTAGACCCGACACAAGCTAGATCTCAAAACTAATTACACTAAAGAGCTTAGCTACACTATGAAATGTAAATACAAGAGAGGGGATATGATATTTATACCGCCGTGTCGAGGAATGAGCCAATCACAAGATGGAACCAATCAATCACAATGAATACCAAAAAATCCTCGGAACAAGATGACACAATGATTTTTTACCGAGGTTCACTTGCTTGCCGGCAAGCTAATCCTCGTTGTGGCGATTCACTCACTTGGAGGTTCACGCGCTCATAGGCATCACACGCCTAACCCGCAATTGGGTGCCGCACAACCAACACAAGATGAGGATCACACAAGCCATGAGCAATCCACTAGAGTACCTTTTTGGCTCTTCGTCGGAGAAAGGTCAAGAACCCCTCATAATTACCACGATCGGAGCCAGAAACAAGCACCTTCCTCCGCTCGATGATCCTCGCTGCACCAAGCCATCTAGGTGGCGGCAACCACCAAGAGTAACAAGCGAAACCCGCAGCGAAACACGAGCACCGAGTGCCTCTAGAAGCAATCACTCAAGCAATGCACTTGGATTCACTCCCAATCTCATAAAGATGATGAATCAATAATGAAGATGAGTGAGAGGGCTTTGGCTAAGTTCACAAGGTTGCTATATCAATGCAAATGACCAAGAGAGTGAGCTTGAGCCGGCCATGTAGCTTAAATAGGAGCCGCCATGAAATAGAGCCGTTGGGCTCACACTTCGGCCTGCCTCGCGCTGACCGGACGCGCCGATTAGGTATGATCGGACACACACCTCAGTGTTTGGTCAACTAACTCCATACACGTGTCACTCCCGTTCAACCTCGCGCGTACAATTCCAACGGACAAATTCAAACCCTCGCGCGTTAAGTTAGGACCGGACGCGTCCGTCGCACAACCGAACGAGCCGATCAGCAGCAGAGCACACGCGCGCGTGCCACGACCAAGTCATGACCGGACGCGTTGTTCCCCTCGGCTTCCCGGTGTCAAGTCGGTTCCAGTAAGGTTTTAGAGCCGTTTTTCCGTGATCAGACGCATCAAATTGACGATGACCAGATGTGCCCCAGTGTCCGCTCTTCTCAAGCCTCGCAGCGCACCACCACATCACCATACGTCAGCTATGACTGAACGTAGACCCTGCGCGTCCTGTCACAATGACTGTGCAGCGTTCAGTCATCCACCAGACCAAGCCCGAGCACACCATCTTCACTATAATTGACCGGATGCTCAACTAGTGAGTCCGGTCACTTCGAAACCAAGTGTATCACTTTGTGCACATGTGTTAGCATATTTTTACAAACATTTTCAAGGGTGTTAGCACTCCACTAGAGCTAAATACATATGTAATGAGTTAGAGCATCTAGTGGCACTTTGATAACCGTATTTCAATACAAGTTTCACCCCTCTTAATAGTACGGCTATTGATCCTAAATGTGATCACACCCACTAGGTGTCTTGTCACCAAAATAAAATGGCCCTATCAAATTCACCTTTGCCTTGAGCCCATTTTATTTTTCTCTTTCTTCTTTTCCAAGCCGAGCACTATATCACCATGGCCATCACACCATCATCATGATCTTCACTAATTGCTCCTTCACTTGGAATGTGCTACCTATCTCATGATCACTAGAGTAAATAGGTTAGCACATAGGGTTTTATTAATTCACCAATATCAAACTAGAGCTTTCAATCTTCCCTTTTTTGGTAATTGATGACAACCTTTTCACAAAGATATGAATTAAAATTCATTTGAATCCATGTTGCTTGCCCAAGCATATTTACCATGTGTAAAAGGATATGTACAAGTTTCATGAACCCCAATTGGTAGCATTAGTTCCCCCTATATATGTGCTAAGAGTTTAGATTGAAGCTTGCACATATGCATGGATTGGAAATGTGGGAGGGCAATGTCTACCAAATGATGCTAAGGTATAAGAGATGGACCTTTGAAGCATGATACCAATCGGAGTGCACCATTATACCATCCTTAGCACCATTAGTAACTAGACATACACAAAAACTAGAATACCCCGTGAGATCAACAGTAGAAGCAAGGGTCTAGTTTTCACAAAATAAACACAAGTCTAGTTACTAAACCTATGCATGCTAGTTTCCCATTTCATCGATCAAACCTACAACTAGCATACACCACACAAGCATGGAATTTTAATTTAAAACAAGTGTCAAGCAAGTAAACATATAAAATGCACATTTTAATGCAACATACAAGTTTATGAGCTTACTCCCCCTACTTGTGTGCTCAAAATTTTAATTGATCACCTTACTTTTATATTTCTCCCCCTATGTCAAAGTTCTCCCTCTTTGTCATTTAACCTTATCTTTGTGCAATTTCTCTCTCTTTGTCATCAATGACCACAAAGGTTCAATTTTAGATAGGTTAAGATTATCAATGTCAATCAATGGGGTGAGGATCATTTTCTTAAATTTGGTTCAACCTAGAACACTTGCCAAAGATATTTAACTCGGTTTGATCTAAGGAGAAGCTTCTTCACACCTCATTTCAAGTGTTATCTTGTACCATGTTGAGTTAAACACTTATAGCTCATTTTCTAGATCAAATACTAGGTTCACAAGCCCATAAACATGTTTTTTGAGGTCGACGACGGGGGATCAAACCAATCCCCACCTGATTTTCATTTCACTGATTTCGGCGATGCCGGTGGATGAAGGGGGGGGGGGGGGGGGCAAGGCCCGCCATACAATGCTCTAGAAACAAATCAAGTGAGGAGAGGTGTGTTCTACATAGAAAGGGCAGCACTCCACCTACTAGCTATGGTTACATTCCTCCTTGGCAGCCGACAGCTCCATGATCGCCCGGCCTCCTTGCAAGCGGCGACAAGCCGGTCTACATTGGGCTCCATGTGCCTGAACACAAATTCATTCCGCTGCTTCCAAATCTCCCAGTAGTAGAGGAGTATGAGCGGGTGGGCGATTCAAGCACCCATGGTGGCACTCTAGTCAGCCAGAGTTCTAACGTTGAGATTATCCCTTCCGGTGCCTAGCCAATACGCGCCCAGAAGCTACGAACGAAGCAACAGCCTGAGATGATGTGGTCTGCGGTCTTGTCTTCTTGGCCACACACTTCACACTGAGCATCGTCCAGGATGTTTTTGCGCACCAATGCTGTCCTACACTGCATCCTGTTCTGAGTCAGCAGCCAGCCGAAGAATTTCACTCTGGGCAGGGTGAAGTTTTCCCACATGAAGGAGTATGACGGGCAGGCATGGTGACTGCTCGTTGAAGAATGGTAGATGACACCGGTCATGAGGTGATGGCTGCTGTCCTCGAAGAAGCTGGAGCGTTGGTCAGGGGTGTCCTCAAAACTCACCTCCTGGAGGAGATCTTCCAGATAGTTGACCTTCATGGTGGCCTGGCAAGTGAGTCTGTGTTGGAGGAGCTACGCAGACCCGTGTCCACAACGTCGCGGACCAACATCGCACGTCAACAGTAATGGTTATGAAGCCCTGGCATCTTATCGGCCAGTTTCCCGTCCATCAGCCAAAGTGTCTTCCCAGAAGGAGGTGTCATGGCCGTTCCCCACTGAGATGGTCGTGATATGTTGGTATCCTAGGAGGAGGTCGCACAGAGCTATCCAGTGCGTGTCTACCATGTCACCGCTGAGTTCGGCCAAGTTGACTTGGCTGCCAACCCAGTGTGCCTAGGGTGAGCCATCGGGGTGGTGGAGGCGGTGCAGCATCTTTAGGAGTAGGTACACGTTATGGACCTCCAGCTGCTTGATGCCGAGGCCGCCATCTTCCTTGTCCCAGCACACCTTATCCCAGGCCACAAGACATGCACAAGAGGCGCTGTCCATCCCTATCCAAAGGAACGCCCGATGTCACGAGTCAATGGTGGCCACAACTCCCGAGGGCAACAACATGGCCCCCATCGCGTACGTGGGGATGCCCGCTAGGACCGAGTTGATGAGGACAACCTGCCCGGCTGTGCTAAGGAGCAGCGCTTGCTAGCTTGCCAAATATTTGTCAACCTTGGCGATGAGGGGGGCGAACGCTGATAGAGGGAGCTTCACGTTTGATAACGGAGTCCTAGGTACGTTTGTGGGAAGGAGCCTTCTCTGCACTACAACACCTCCATGAATCCCTGCAGAGCACCCTCGGGGAGGTTCATCGGTGTCACTGTGCTCTTGCCAAGATTGATCGCCAGGCCGGTGGCTGCGGAGAACATGTCCCGGGCCTGCCGCAGTCTCCTGACATCCTCCATGTCTGCTCTAACAAGGATGATCATGTCATCGTCGTACTACAGAATTGGGCATGGGCTGTCGGCCATGGGGTGGAGGATGCCGGTGTCCTTTCTGATGAGCATCTGGAGAACGTCCGCTAGCAGCAAGAACAGATAGGGCGACAGGGCATCGCCTTGACGTAAGCCCCGCTTGTAGTCTATCCAGGGGCCCGACACCCCGTTCGCTAGCACAGTGGAGTGGGACGTCCTGAGCAGTTGCTCCATCCATCTTAGCCACTTCTGCAGGAAGCCTCGCACCTGTAGGATTTGCAGTAAGCTATGCCAATTGACTGAATCAAATGCCTTCACGAAGTCAAGCTTGATCACCAACGTCAGAGCTCGGCGTTTGTGGCAGCATTGCACTAGCTCCGTGGCGAGCACAAAGTTCTCTGATATCGACCTCCCTTTGATGAAGCCGGTCTAGTCAGGATCGACCAGCCTGGAGATCTGTTGCTAGAGCCACGATGTGAGGAGCTTGGTTAGAATCTTCACAGGACAATTTTGCAGGGACACCGACCTAAATGCCCTAGGTATCACTACAGCCTCTGTCTTGGGGATCAGGACGATGAGCGCACGGTTGATGCGCTGGAGGTCCACCTCTTCTCGGTGGAATGCGTTGAGGAAGCGCATGACCGCAGCCTTGATAGATTGCCAAGCAACGGTGTAGAAGCCTGGCCCAACCCCGTCGGGACCCGAGGCACTATCCATAGACATGGCGGTCACCACACGCCATGCTTCATCTTTGGAGAATGGTGCGAGGAGCGGCTCTAGATCAGCCTGCTCACCACCTTCATATAGATGGGTGAGGTAAAATTGCCAGACGGTGGCCGTCTCACCCCCGAGTATGCCGGTGTAGTAGGCGGTGGGAGTGGCCACTTTGTCGTCATGGGTGACCAGCAACTGCCCGTCCACCTCCAGCACGCGAATGGTGTTCCGGCCCGCCCGCCCGGATGCCTTGGCGTGGAAGAAGCTTGTGTTGGTGTCTCTATCACGCAGTGCCCGAAACTTGCCACGCTGCTTCCAATATGTAGCGCGCTGGGCCACAATCAGTGCCACCTTGTCGCTGCATTGATCACGGAGACAGCGCTCGCCAGTAGACAGCGAGCGGGTTTCTTCAAACACATCAAGCAAAAGGATTATGAAAGAAGCATATTGTGGTATTCTAAGGGGCTAGAGGAGTGCTTACGAGACCAAGACTTGGCGGCATGCCGGAAGGCCTTGACGCATGCAGCAATCTCACCTGCAGGATCTCTCGGGACCCAAGCACAAGACTAGGCGGGGGTGGTGGAGGGGAGAAAGCTGGGATGTTTGAGCCATGCATTTTCAAAGAGAAAGTGGTGGGTTTTAGGGATGGTGGTGGGAATGGTGAGTATGGGGGGAATGTGATCCGAGGTGCTGCCAAGCCAGGAAGAAAGGGAGGCGTTGGGGAAGGTGGAACCGAACGCGTTGTTGAAGAATGCTCGGTCTAGCCGAGCAAGCATGGGGGAGTCCCTCTTGTTCGACCAAGTGTAGAGGCGATCAAGGAGGGTGAATTCGAGGAGGGATAGGCCATCAATGAGGCAATTGAATCTATTTGCGAGGGAGGAGTTGAAGTTGGGGGTGTTCTTGTTAGTCGGTGAACGAGTGAGATTGAAGTCACCAATACCAACCCAATTGATGGTCTGAGGTGGGGGAACGGACTCAAATTCAGACATGAATGACGGCGAGTCCTGGTGGTCCGTCGGAGCATAGATGTTAGTGATGGTGAAGGTGTAGTTGGAGGAGGTGGAGGAGAAGGAGATGGAGAGGCAGTGGTCAGTGGAGGAGATGTCACCGGCCGAGACCACATTGGGGTTCCAAGCCATGACAAGCCCCATGCATGTGCCATCCACCGAGGAGAAGGTGAAGGCGCTAAGGTAGGAAGGGAGGAATGCTCTGCACTTCATAGTATCAATGGTGTTGAGCTTCGACTCTTGGAGACAGACAATGTGGGAGTGAGAGATGGAAATTGTGTCATGCACGGCATCACACTTTTCCTAGAGGCTAAGTCCACGAACGTTCCTGGACAACACAATATAATTGAAGCGCTCTTGATTCATTGAACTAAGATTACAACAAGTGGAGGCGGGGTACAAGGAAAATGGAAAATAGAAACAAAAATGGTGGTGGTCCTCGCAGTAGCCACCTTCACGGATGCAGGTGGATAGGGTGGAGAAAATGTCCTGCACGCTGACAGGCAAGTCATTACAATGGACACTGAGGTTTCGAAGCTAATGAACGGTACCAAACTAGATGAGCGCGGAGCTAACTGGAACACCATGGTGCAGCTGGGGCACCATGGTCGGTGGTGGAGCTCCCACCAAGCAATCATGGAACCAGGGAGGGACCCGCGGCCGCCACATCCACTACACAATGGCTGGAGCAGGAGAGGCCTACCGCTCTAGCTAGGCGTTTCAAGTCCAAGGCCCCGATGGGGTTCTTGCGCTTGAGGAGCTTATGGCCAGCCACCTGCTTCTTCTGGGTGGCAGAGTAGGCAACGAGACTCTCGCACAGTGCCTTGCGCTGGATGGCCTTGGTGGCCACCGAGACAAAGACCTCCGGCTCCTTCTCCTTGAGTCAGGTGTTGCCGCGCTGGGGCCCCATGGTTTTGGGGTGGCGCCCCCTATGCGCCCTGGTCTCCACCATTGGGTGGATAGGGCTTTCGGCTAGGGTGGGTGGCGATGGTAGCAGTGGCACCTTATCCTCGTACCATGGCAAGGTCAGGAGAGGGCACATGGGAGCCACGGTAGGCATAGGATCCTCGTCATCAAGGCGAGGAAGGTGGATAATCAAAGGAAAGGATGGAAGGAGAGCGGGAAAGGCATAACCGACCTATAGTAGAAGGCCTCAGGGAAGGGCATGTGGCCATCAAAGGCCCATCCTCCAGTAGGCCCAACCACTGACCCGTGAAGCACCGGCTAAAGGGAACGAGCGGCCCAAAGGGGACCTGCCTGTTCCCACCACCATTTGCTTCACTCGGAGGGCGCGGGAAGAAAGGCCACAGGTTGCCCAGTTCATCCAGCTGCTCCTCCCTTGGCCAGACCTAGAGCACCTCAATGGTGAAGGTGAAGCCCAGTGACTGGCCACACACGCCCTTCCCTGGGTTCCCCAGGTACTAATCATTGTCGATCCCCGTCGTCGTCCATCTCGCCACCACAACCTGGAGCATAGAGTGACCGTCCCTGAGGCAGGCGGGGTCGATCTCCATGACCGTCCCTAGCTTGCGGAAGCTAGTCGGGATCCTCATGGGTTCCTAGTGCTCCTCAGGGAAATCAACCGCCGACTCCACCACCAGCCACTTCTGCTCGATGATGAAGCGATTGAAGGAGTCCTTCGTGCACTCTAGGGTTAGGCAGGCACCATCATGGATGATGGGGCCTAGTCCCACCACACCATCGTGGTCTCCATGGTTGTTGAAGCGCAGCATCATGTTCCCTCTAGAGGAGGGGAGGAGCTCGCAGAAGACCGTGGGGCAGCCGCAAAGAGAGCTGAGAGGATGAAGAGGGACGGGTTATCAGTGGGTCCATCCACATTGATGTAGACATAGGCGAGCTTGCCCACCCGCTCCATGTCACCCTTAGGCATCCAGGTGATGGAGTCCTCACCATAGGTGAGCGGGTCTGGGGAGTCCGCCCTAAATGGGGAACCATCAGAGTCCACCTCCTCCTCAAAGCTCTCCTCCTCCTCAGATGAGGGGTTCACCTACATTGGAGGTGACGGTGCTAGAGCCAAGCGAGCCACAGCCAGGATCGGTGGGGAGCGGTCAATGGTCAGCTCATACTCATCAACCAAGGCAGTGGGGGCGCCATGGTGGGCTTCCAAGAGGTGATAGAAGTTGTATCATTGCTGGGTGGAGGTGGTCGAGGTAGGTGGAGGAGGGGTCAGGGAGGTGGTGAACTGAGGCATGGGAGGTGGGGAGAAGATGGCGGTGAGGGTAGGGTGGAGGTTTAGGGTGGTGGCATTGGAGGACGAGAAGGGGTGGGTAGGGTGGAAGGTGGAGGTGGTGAAGGGGGGAGGGGAGAGGAGCATGGCGAGGCCAAGGAGTGGTTGAGCGAGGCCACCTTAGGAGCTTGCAGTGTTGCTCCATGTGCCCTGATCTCCCATAGCGCTAGCACTTGATAGGGTCATGGCAGTCGTGGGCAAAGTGATCAGGAGCTAAGCAACTAAAGCAGGCAATGGCGGGTGGGTGGTACCTTGGGGGTGCTGGTTTAAATAGAGCTGGGCATCCAGGGGAGAGGAGGGTGTCCTTGAAGGAGGGGTGGTTGGGGTTAATGGTGGTGGTGGGCTCGAGGACTGAGCCAGTCATGCCAGCGTACCCCTCGCGGCGATACGTGTTAGCACCAGGACAGGGGAGCAGCGGGGAGAGGAGGCTCGTCAGTTGAGGATAGCACAAGTAAATAGGCAGATCTCTTCCCTGATCTTATTTCCTGCTGGCATTAGGGAGTGTTGGTATATTTTAACACACACAGATAAATCCATAAGCACATGGATACCGCTGTAGCTTTCACCTAGAGGTATTCCAAGTATCATATCCATAGGGAAACATGTGAGGTTAACTACGGTCCAACTTAACCTAGAGTAGCAATAAGACTTAAGAAAGTCAGGAGTGTAGAGGAGATCGCTAAGGTCTTCTAGTTCTAATCTCGATAAGCTAAGTCTTATATTGTTCGACTAGGGATATTACTAAGGGAAACACAGACAGAATATATTTCTTTCCTATAATAACTAAATCCTGCTAGTCCTACAAATGGGAGGTGGACTACAGAGGATTCAACGAGGCTATAAGAGTCACCCTCATGAGCTACCATCGATCCAGAATGTAGGGTACATTCACGAGTTACCCGAGTCTAAGCACCACGCTTACACTATGAATAATACTTAAACCTAAGGCCAATAGATTAAAACACTCAAAAGAGACTTGCAAACCAGAAGAATAATATAAACATGTTACTTACTTAAATTAGAAGTGGATTACCAGAGAAATCTCAGATGCAAGGTTGACTTTCGCCAAGGTACAAGCCATAGAGAGAGCACTGATAGGCTGGCATCTCCTCCAAACTCTTTCCTTGCTCTCCATTTCTCTATTTCTAAAGACTAGATCCTATGGTGGTCTAATCTTCTCTTGATAGCTAGCTCTGATCCTCATGAGGAGAATATGAATTAGGGTTTCAGGATATCTTTGAGGGAGGGGTAGGGGCTGGTATATATGGCCCTAAGGGTCCAACGTGAGCTCTTGGATCAAACTGACTTAAGCAATGGCTTAGATGCATCCTCAAAGGCGGTAGAGAACCAACATATGAAGCAGGCTGATAGGTGTGGCCCATAGGGGCCGAGCGGCCCCACCTATAGGCCAGCTGGCCCCACATGGCAGTGGGTCGAGCCCCGCTTTGGTGATTTTTCTTCTGGACCCTTCTTGAGTCTTCCCACGTAGGTACCACGGTGGAATTCCATAATTTCCTTTGACGATTAGGTCCTCCTTGGTGGTTTTCTGGATAAACCCTGCTGAAAACACAAATTCACCAAAACTCATGGAATTTATTAGTTTAAACCCCTAAACCTTCATTGGTGATTACATTTATGCCCTTATCCATGTTTAATTGACGATTTATAATGGTTGTTAACTACCGTCAACAATTCTCCCAAACTTAACCTTTGCTAGTCTCTTAGCAAAACTAAACCCAGCAATGGATCAGGAGTTGCTACTATGCTTTCACGCCTCAAAAGTACAAAGGTGTTCAATAAAAAATTCTCCTCTAGAGTAGAATAAACTGATCCAACTTTTAAACTTACCTGTATTACCTTCAATCATGGGGCTTCTTAGCCTTCACTTGGGTCTTGAGCAATTGAAAGATAGAACAATCAAGTCAAGCACTATGTCTCAAGTTCTTTGTTCAACTATTATTCCAAAGTTTTTATAGGTTTTCAAAATAAAACTCAGAGATTCCATTGTATGACACTCTCAAGTCTCTCAATATATGCAGTATTTGTGGATCCTCACCAAGGCAATAAAGATGTTATGCATTTTTCTCTTCCTACCACTAAGGCTTTATGTGGAGTTCATACATAGGGAGAAAGCTAGGGCATACTTACAATACATATATTGTAAAGTCAAACAACAGATCCAAAGAGAGTTAAATCATACAATCAAATCAAGATGTGCATATGTGTGGATATATGGTGGATATATATGGTGGCTAACCTAATTCTACTATGCTCCTCAAAAACATATCTCTCTTTTTGAAACTTAGAAACATTTGCAAGAGAACAGGGGCCATCTTATTCATCTCTTTTTTTCAAGCAGGCATCTGAGTACCCATTGTTTTAAATATCTCGGACACTTATCTATTTTTTCTCAATCTTTTTTTCTCTTTCTCTCTTTTTTTATACTAATAACTCTTGCATAACCCCATGTCTCTTTTCTGCAACAAAACTTTGAGATACTAACAAGAACTTGGAGCATTTATTGGGTGGATGGAAAACCTAACAAGCATGTTTTTGGTGTTCACTCCTAGTGTAGGAGTAGAACATTTTTGGGTGAATCTAGATGGAAGGCATATATCTATGCCAACCCCGGTGTAGGAGTAGTGCATAATTGGGTGGTGTGTACGTGATTTTGATTTTAAGAACATGACAAATCTCTCATAAGGGTCAACAAAGCTTGACAAAACTCAATGTAAAAGCAAGCAGCATATACATGAAAGTTTTCCTAGCCTAAATAACATGTATGGCTCCGGTGGGAATTCAAGCTTTGTCATACAGGAACTCATCATGTAACATTTTTGTGTTTTTCAAAAAGTAAATCTCCAGAACTTTAGTATCACTAGGAACAAGATAAACAACAGCTCAGACCTTCTTATATCATATCCGTCAATTACCTAAACTTAGATCAAGCATTCGCTACCCACGAGTTTCAAGTTTAGAGTAAATCTTTATATAAATCAGCCGTATCCAAAACTTGGGAGAATTCAAGGCTGAATACTACGTACTTGAAAGGAATTACAACAGAGCAACTACTCATCATTTTCATTCAAGAGATTATTCGAAGTCCTCTTTATTTTATTCAACTCTTAAAAACAGAAAACCAGACACACACTTTTTATTTTGTTTTCATAATTTAAAATCACACCTTATTAATATATATAGCTAAGATAATTTTTTATTTTGTTTTAGTTTGTTATGCATCTTTTTATTTCTTTTGCAAATATGAAGCAAACTTAAAAATAGTAGAAGCAAAAAGAGAAAGAAATACTTAGCTAGATACATGAAGGATGCTCCTCCCCCAAGCTAGATATTGTCGTGGTCTTTCTTATCCGTCCAGAAGTCGTGTTCCTCACATAGCGGGTGTTGTAGTGGTTCGAAAGAATGTACTTCGGATGGATGGCATTACTCTTGATCATCCTACAAAATACTCCGACAAGAACACCAAAACTTGTGGCATAGATTAAGATAAGGGGTTAGCGGTCAGCCATTCAGAGATTTGTTGTCCTTGGAGGTTTAGACATATTTCTTAATTGGCAAAGTTCTAGCAGGATGTCTATTTAATATTTTTGGATTTTCTTATTTGTATAATGTAGAAAGAAATATGTATGTATGGTATTTTTATATTTTTATGCCACCACAGTAAATATTCATACGGTCTTTTACACACCATAGATTTATTCACATGGGGCTTTAAGCTTTAATGATGCAATGATGTAATGCAGTAATGAATTTTTTTTTATTTTTCTTTTCTAAATGCAATTCTAATGCAGAAAAATAAATATGCTAAAAGTGAAAATAATTCATGCAATGCTAAAAAGTAAATATGGATAACTACCGATGTTACCTCACAACCAGGGTTTGGATTTTTAAGTCCTCCGAACAAGACTCGGTTGGAGAAGAGTCCTTTACCTTTCGGGTGCATCATCCGGTCTCAGCGATGGAGACCCAGATGGATGCATATCTTGTTACGGTGTCTTTGATGATGATATTACCTTCTTTCGTCAAACCCGTCTTGGTTTTGAGTTTTGATTTTTGACTTAGCAGGTTCAGAACCTTCACTTGTAGAAATTGGAGAATCAATAACTCTCCTACACTCTACTTGAAGTGTGTCCTACTCATACAGACAATGTAGAGATCAAGTGCATGGGCTCTGTTGGTGGGAAAACACCAACATAACCAAAATTTTATTCATTCTTCTCTAACCCTTAGGCACATTGAACAAGATGAAGTTGACGCTATATGTTGTGTTCAATTATATCATAGGTGATAAGATCAGAAGATTGAGCATGAATATAGGATTTAAGTTCATTTGGCAGAAAGGGTTGAATTGCTTAACCCATGGAAGGATTGTCTATCTCTACATAATGTATCAATCTTTACATGATTATGACTATCATCTTTCAGAGATAAGATTCGCAATGTTTTAGCTCATTTGGTTAAAACTATGAGATCAAGAAAGTGGTGCTAGGAACAAGCTTAAAGAACAAGACATGTTTTGCTAATCAAATTTGATCAGGTAAATTGTAACTCAAACATATTCTATTTCTTATTTATGTGCCTACCAGAATCAAGGAAAAACTTTTTAAATAATGACCATTTACCTTAGGATGTTACCTTTATCATTAGAGTGTGATGTCACCATACGACAAAGGGTAGATGACTCATGATGGTCCTTCCCTTTGAAGTTTTCCTTGTTCGGCTAGTCTCGTAGCTTGAGCTGTTCATGAGCTTCTTGTCTCCTAGATTGCCCCCTTCCTTTCTCATCCTTTTGTCATGACATCTTTCTGCTCTTCGATCTTTTGTCACTTTGTTAGACCTTCCGCCTCACTCATTATTTTATGCAGTTCTTTCATCCATGATGAATGAGCTGTGTCTTCTTTGTGCAATGTTATTGGGGTTCATCACGTGCCTAGCTTCATCTTCGATTTGAATTCATCTCGTGACTTACCCAAATTGAATTGAGAATTTCTTGCAGGGGTTAGTTCCGCAAAATATCCAATATCTACTAAAGCAATTTTTAGTTCAATAACCAAACTAGACTCCATGTCTAATTTGATTAAAGAAGGTATTTTAACCTAAGCACCTCGCTTAATTTAAAAAACCTTTAGAAGTATGTCGAGTACTTCCAAACCAAAACTTACTATGGTATACAAAGGTAACATGAAAGCATTATAGAGATTTATTCAAATAGAGATGAAGGAGCGTGATTATTATCTAACAGATTGAACATGGCTTAAAGGTAGAAACAACCAAGGTGGATTAGCAACATGACATAAGATTTTTTAGAGAAGTTCATCCCTCACACTTGAACTTTTCAAGGCAAAAATCAAGTTTGGATGGATGTGATTAAATGTTGCATGGTGTTTGGTTGAACATACCTTAAGTCATCATCGTTCATCCTTTTTGCTTTAGACCTAGAATGGTTAGTGACAATAATACCCGAAGGAGTATTTTCACAATTATGTTTCTATGCTTATTTCATAAGGGCATCACAACAAAAAGGGTAAAAGCTCATGTTATTTCTCGAAAGTGCTTGTTTTAGGACAGAAGCTTGTCCTTGGGAAACCTTCAAAATGCGTTTCTAATTGGTGAAGTGGTTTCCCCTCCAACACCAACCTTTGGGTACCTATCTCAAGATTCATGCCTATGAGATTTGTAATATTTATGATAAACAATGTATCTACAACCATCCCTTCAAAGTCTTTATGAACAGAAAGTATAAGGAGGTTGAGGATCTCATGTGTGGCAACGTTGGAAACACCAATTGGTTCAAGAGATTTCTCATGTGAGCACGAATTTGATGAGGTGTTCATGAAGTAACTTCCATATTCGCTGATGAAATCTTCCTTTTCAATCTCCAAGGGTGTTTCTTTATGAATGTCTATAGCCAAAAACATTGTCTCCATCATTCATGCCTATGACATTCATTGGACATTTTTTTGTCTAGGATTTCTCTTGGATTGGTAACTCTTGGGTTGATCTTGTCTTATACCTCATCCATCCATTCAATGGCAATGGCACATAAGTTATAAATATCCTCTAGCCATTGCTATTGCTCTTCTTGGTCTTCCTTGTGGCCTTTATGATTCCTATGCTTTGGTTGTCTTAGTGGATTTCTAAGGTTATCATGAGACTGAGGAGAAAGAGCATAAGAGGGATCATCGGGGTCAAGGATGGGTTGAAAGATGGGTTCAAATGAGACATCTAATGTGGGCATAGAAGGGGAGAAGATAGGATTGGCTTCTAAATAGCTTGGCTCTCCATCTATGGCATCACTAGACATGCCATCCTTGAATTCTTCCCAATATCCCATATGGGAATAAGGATGCTTCTTAAGAGATCCCTTCTTGAGAGGATTTAAATTATATTTGCTCGAAGGTCTCTTATGAAGATGAGAATTTAATGTTCTCCCAAAATCAGCACCAAGAAGGTCCTTCTTAATTTCAATAGGGATTTCTAAAGGTGGAATTCCTTCTCTTGGGGATATTGGGGTATTAATAGTTCGGGATTGATAGCTAAATCCTAGGATTGGAGTGGTTGTGATTTGGCTATCAAAACTTCCTCTTCTTGTCCAGGAGGTGATTCATTCTCTTTCTCGAGGAGTTCATTATGAATGCTAGTGGAAGGAAGTGATTCCACTAATTCTATTAAGCATAGACCTTGCTTCACTAGCAGACAAATGAAGAAAAGCTCCTCTAAAGGCTGCATCAAGGGATTCCCTAGAATCCTTGCTAAGACCCATGTAAAAATGTTGAATAAGTATAGGGTCTTAAATGGCAAGGTCTAGGCCAGTGAAAATGAGTTCATTAAAATGATCCCACGATGTACCAAGAGATTCTTCTTCTAGTTGTCTAAAATTTAGAACCTCTTTCTGAAGGCTAACCACTTTAGAGATGGGAAAGAAACATAAACAAAATTTAGAGCAAAACATTTCCCAATCTTCTTGCATACTTCCTATAGTTTGACTATACCAATGTTTAGCTCTTCCCATCAAAGAGAATGGTAACAACTTCCATCTTAAGGTCTTGTCAGACATCCAGGAATATGCAAGCATGCACAGGTTTGCTCAAACTCTCGTAGGTGTGAGTATGGGTTTTTATCGCTTTCTCTCGAGAAGGATTGATCCCGAATTAGTTTTATTAAACACGAGCATAGCTCATAACCAGGTGTTAGGATAGGCTCTATAGATTTAGGTGGCCCAAAGCTCATGCTCGTGGGTTTAGTGTATTGATAGATAGGAGTGGAATTCATAATAGAAAATAAAACAAAAGAATGAAAGAATAAAAAAATAAAAGAGTATGATATAAGGTTAAGCTAGGTTCATAGTTAATTCAGCAACCGTTTCTCCGGCAACGGTGCCAGAAAGCTTGTTAGTATATTTTAACGCACATGGATAAATCCTCAAGCGCATGGATACCGCTGTAGCTTTCACTTGGAGGTATTTCAAGTATCTTATTCATAGGAAAATGTGTGAGGTTAACTATGGTACAACTTAACCCAGAGTAGCAACAAGACTTAAGAAAGTCAGGAGTGTAGAGGAGATCGCTAAGGTCTTCTAGTTCTAATATCGATAAGCTATGTCTTCTATTGTTCGACTAGGGATATTACTAAGGGAAACACAGACAGAATATGTTTCCTATAATAACTAAATCCTGCTAGTCCTACAAATGGGAGGTGGACTATAGAGGATTCAACATGGCTATAAGAGTCACCCTCGTGAGCTACCACCGATCTGGAATGTAGGGTACATCCACGAGTTACCTGAGTCTAAGCACCACGCTTACACTACGAATAATACTTACACCTAAGGCCAATAGATTAAAACACTCAAAAGAGACTTGCAAACCAGAAGAATAATATAAACATGTTACTTACTTAAATAAGAAGTGGATTACCAGAGAAATGTCAGACAAAAGGTTGACTTCCGCCAAGGTACAAGCCGTAGAGATAGCACCGATAGGCCGGCATCTCCTCCAAACTCTTCCCTCACTCTCCATCTCTCTATTTCTAAAGACTAGATCCTATGGTGGTCTAATCTTCTCTTGATAGCTAGCTCTGATCCTTATGAGGAGAATATGAATTAGGGTTTCAGGATCTCTCTAAAGAAGGGAGGTAGGGGTTGGTATATATAGCCCTAAGGGTCCAACGTGAGCCCTTGGATCAAACTAACTTAAGCAACGGCTTAGATGCACCCTCAAAGGTGGTGGGGAACCAACATACGAAGCAGGCTAACAGGTGGGGCCCACAAGGGCTGGGCAGCCCCACCTACAGGCCGACTGGCCCCACATGGCAGTGGGTTGAGCCCCGCTTCAGTGATTTGCCTTCTAGACCCTTCTAGAGTCTTCCCACGTAGGTACCACGGCGGAATTCCATAATTTCCTTCGACGATTAGGTCCTCCTTGGCGGTTTTCTGGATAAACCCTACAGAAAACACAGATTCACCAAAACTCATAGAATTTATTAGTTTAAACCCATAAACCTTCATTAGTGATTACATTTTTGCCCTTATCCATATTTAATTGATGGTTTATAATGGTTGTTAACTACTATCAATAGGGAGGCAGAGCGGTGTCAGCGCTGCTGGCAGCCCTAGCGCCCTTGGTGGGAGCCAGAAAGTGGATATTTGGCTTGTCAGCAGTAGTGAACTCTCGAGAGAGCAGGGTCAGCCTATTCGCCTGGGTAAACGCATCAGCAAGGGTCAGATGGGGGGAGAATTTAAATTTGTCTTGATCAATGTGCTCGTTGATAAAGATGACCGTTGCGACGGTAGCGCAAGCTACCTCAGCGGTGAAGACAAACATCACCGCGCTGGTAACAGAAAGTCTCACCGGGGGTGGCCAGATGGAAGGAGAGGATGTTCATGACTTGGCAACAAGAGAAGAGGGTAGGGTGCACCGGGGTGAACCAGACGGAAGCTGTGGTGGGCAGCAGCACGCCTAGAAAGGAGGGGGTGGCGGTTGAGTGAAAGTCAAGGAGGAGCGCATATTGGAAGGAGATGCCTAGTCTAGAGGCTTGGATCAGGAGGTGTACCTTTGGTGGAGGCGGCGCATTGAAATTCTTTTGGGCATGCTGCTTGTCATCAGTCTCGCTCGCCGTTGCTTGTGGCAGCTCCAATAGCAGGGTTGTCGTCAGGGCCTTTTGCGTGGGTGCATAGGGGACCTAAGCGGTAGGCTATGGAGGTCGGAGTGGTGGCTGGTAGCATTTGTAGTGGTAGGCTTCTTGGGGGTTGCAGTGGCGATGGCGATGGCCATGGCGGCGGCGGGCGAGGCTGGGATACCTCGAGGGGCATAGGGGAGCCCTTGGGGGCACTCATCCCCATGTCCTCCCTCTTTCGCAGTGCATTGCGAGGCTAGATAGGGTACGCGGGAAGGCCCAGACTCGCCCACAAACATGTCATATACTACCACTAGATCAAGTCAAGCATAGAAGCAATGGTGATACCATACAAGCATCAAATTCATTTGATTTTCATGAATGAGCCTATAAGACATGAGGAATGACTAGATACACTAAACATGTCCTTAGCAAAGGATGTATGCATGCCAATTAATTTTTACCTTAGATTGCTTGAAGGAGAGGCATGTCATATAAGTGGGAGTGCATCAACACATATTTGAGAAATCTAATATGTTCAACTCATTCCTTATCTTGCAAACCTCTTCTCATCAAGTGGCTTGGTGAATATGTCGGCAAGTTGATCTTTGGTGCCCACACTCTCAATGCAAATGTTCCATTTTTTATGATCTCTTATGAAATGGTGGCAAACATCAATGTGCTTTGTTCTTACATGTTGAACCAGATTGTTGGTTAACTTGATTGCACTCTCATTGTAACAAAGCAATGGCACTTTCTTGAACTTGATTCCAAAGTCATTCAACATGGCCTTCATTCAAATAATTTGTGTGAAAGCATCTAGGCCCCTAGTTGGATTTCAGTGATTAATGACAATACAAGATTACTATGACTAACGTGTGTTTTGCAGAGGCAAATAAAGTTAGGTCATGGTAATGGAGATCGATTGGGCAATCGAGGTTCTCATGCCCCTACGATGGAAATCGTTTCGGTTTTCAAAGGATGGACGACAAGGTTAAGGATGACTAGTTCTAAGTGTCGATTGGAGTTGGAAAGACACTTAGAGTAGTTTAGGACTTTGTTTTTCCTTTGGCCATACTATTAAGGGGGGTATGGATGGGTAGCTTGACCTAGTTGAGTCTAGTGAGTTAGGTGTGGTGCACACTTGTTAAAACTAGCTCTAGGTAGCTCCTATGAATGCCTAAGATCCTTTGGAGCAAACTTCATTCACAAATGATCAAGAGTTGGAAGTGAATGGAGGGTCAAATACTGACTGGACGCTGGCTCTGGTGCGACCGGACGCTGGCCGTAGGGTCCGGTCAGTTCATTTGACCAAGGAGAACAAGTCTGGTGTGACCGGACGCTGGAAGGTCAATGTGACCGGACGCTGAGGGCCAGCATCCGATCGACTCTAGTAAGGGTCCAGACTTGAGAAAGTGTGACCAGACGCGTCCGGTCAGTGCTGACCAGACCCTGAGTATCCAGCGTCTGGTCGAGTACAGTAAGCATCCAAGAGCGATCGGACGCGTCTGGTCAGTACTGACCAGACCCTGACAGCGTCCGGTCGTCATTTGAAAACTGTTGCACGGGTTGAACTGACCGGAGCGTCCAGTCAAAACGATCGGAGCGTCCGATCATCCCGCAGAAGCTCATAACGGTTCATTTTTCAGGCTGCCTTATAAATAGAAGCTCCACTCGTGTGTGGAGTTACTTTTTCTCATTCCAACAGCTGAGAAACACGTTTGTGAGTGCCAAGAAGAGCAAGGTCCTAGTGAGGTGTTTGTGATTTGAGAATCCAAGAGTGAAACCTCATTAGTGAATCAAGAGTAGACAAGTGTGCATCCATCTTCTCATTAGGCTTCGCATGGTCAAGTGAGAGTTCGTGCTTGTTACTCTTGGTGATCGCCATCACCTAGACGGCTTGGTGGTGATTGGGAGCTTGGTGATCACCCAGCGGAGCTTGTGGGTGACCCAACTCAAGTTGTGAGCGGCTTTGGGTGATTCGCCGCGACGGAGTGTCGAAGAATCAACCCGTAGAGAGCACTTGATCCTTGCGCGGATCAAAGGGGAGCTACACCCTTGCGCGGGTGCTCCAACGAGGACTAGTGGAGAGTGGCGACTCTCTGATACCTCGGCAAAACATCGCCGCGTTCCTCTCTCCATTTACTTTGAGCATTTACTTTAAGTATTTACTTTGAGCAATTCAATACTTGTCTTTACATTCATAGAATTGCTATGCTAGAGTAAGTTTGGAATATAGGTTGCAAGTCTTTTGTGCATTAATTTGATAGAAACACTTTTCTAGGCACAAGGGGTTAATTGGGCTATCTGTAGGATTTGATTATTGCAAGAGAATTTAGAATTAGCCCAATTCACCCCCCCCTCTTGGGCATCTTGATCCTTTCAATTGGTATCGGAGCCTCGTGCTCATGTTTTTAAGCTTAATCGCTTAGAGCAAGATGTCTCATGGGGATGGACCTCCTCCTATCTTTGAGGAAGATGATTTTCCATATTGGAAAATTTGCATGGAGGCATACCTAGAAGCTCTAGACGTTGGAATTCTTAGAGCCGCCTCTCAAGGGTTCCCAACACCTAAGAATGCCGCACAACTTCAAGGCGATGAAGTGAACTATGAAAAATGGAATGCAAAGGCTCGCAACACCATCTTTAGAGGCCTTTGCAAAGATGTGTTCAATCGTGTAAGGAACCACAAAGACGCCCATGCACTATGGTCGGACGTTTGTGCGCTCCATGAGGGAACCAAGAGTGAGCGTGAGGAACGCTATCATCTTGTAATTAAAAAGCTAAATTCTTTTGAGATGTTTCCCAAAGAAAGTGCTAATGAGATGTATTCACATTTGAATGTTCTTATAGAGGAAGTCAATGGGCTTGGACTTACTCAAATGTCGCCATCCAACGTTGTGAGAAAGATTTTGAGTGTCCTCCCTATTGACAAATATGGCCATATTGTGACCGTGCTACACCAAGGTGATCTTTCCACCACTACACCAACACAAATCTTGGGAAAGATCAATGCTCATGAGATGTACATGCACATCACCCCACAAGATGGCTCATCCTCTACAAAGAAGAAAGAGAAGGACTTAGCATTCAAAGCTAGCCAAGATAAGGGCAAAGCAAGACTTGAGTATGAGAGCTCAAGTGATGAAGATGATGAAGAAAGCCTTGCTCTCATGGTGAAGAAGACCGCCAAGATGCTAAAGAAGCTAAACAAGAGTGGCATCAAGTTTGACGGCAAGAAGAAGAAGTTCTTCACTAGCTCAAGAAGAAAGCCAATCTCCGAGATAGATTGCTACAATTGTGGCGAACTTGGCCATCTAGCTCATCAATGTACAAAGCCCAAGAAAGACAAATTCAAGAACAAGGGCAAGAAAGATGATTCAAGCAATGAAGATGAAGATGAGAAGAAAAAGAACAAGCCATACAAGAAGAGAGATGGCAAAAAGAGGGACTTCTACAAGAAGAAGAAGAGTGGCAAGGCCTACATTGTCGGTGATTGGCTCATGGACATTGATTCATCAAGTGGATCATCCGATGATGATAGTGACAATGAGAAGGTGGCCGCCATTGCTATTGATCTTGCATCCTCACCGCCACCATCGCCATCATCCTCTACACACCTATGCCTTATGGCCAAGGGTGAATGCAAGGTAACTAAGAGTGATGATAGTAGTGATGATGAGTAAGCTAGTGATGATGATAGAGATAGCGATGATGATTCACCTACATATGATGATCTTGTCAAAATACTAAGAAAATACACTAAGATCGTTAGAAAGAGTAGAGCTACAAATGAAAAACTTGATGCTAAAAATGATTCACTCTTAGCTAAGTGTGATACATTGGAAAAGGCTAATGATGAGCTCAAAGAAACAAATGATTCTATATCATCCAAACTCAAGGAGCTCAAATCTTCTAAGAAAGAGCTTAAAGATAAACATGATAAACTTGAGTGGGTGCACAATGAGCTTATCACTAGTCACAACAAGCTAAAAGATGAATACACTACTCTTAAGATTAATCATGATACTCTTGTTATTGCACAAGAATTCTTACCAAATGAGCCACATGATGCTACTAACCATGTTGTTAAGATTGATATAGCTACCTCATATGATGATTTAATTGGTGAGAGCATTGAGCATGGATCTAGTAGCAAAGGCAAGCAAGTGGTTGAGTGCAATGACTATGATGAGTATGTCAAGCTCAAGAGTGACAATGAGAAGCTCATGAAAGATCTTGAAGAGATGAAAAGTCACAACACCATTGTGCTAGAAACTCTTGATCATGATAGAGAGTTGATCCTTGAGAATGAGAAGCTCAAAGAAGAAAACAAGAAACTCAAGGAAGAAAAGAACAATGATATTCTCAAGGAAGAGAACAAGAAGCTCAAGATGGAGAAAGAGCATCTCAAGGTGGGATTGAGCAAGTTTGCTAGAGGCAAGCATCTCCAAAGTGAGCTACTCATGAATACCGTCATGAAGATGGATAGAAGTGGCATTGGATATATGGCAAGTGTAGAGAAGATGAAGGCCCAAGCTCAACACCAACAATCAAAGCCAAAGCCAAAGCCAAAGCCAAAGAGATGCTTTGAGTGTGGACAAGAAGGCCATTTTGCTCATGAGTGTCAAACTCCACCACCACAACCCTTGCCCAAGCATGCTAGACCCTTTGCTTTCAATGCTCACTACATGCTTAGAAAAGATTCTAGTGGAAAGATGAAAGTCGTGTTCTTAGGACCCCCAACAAGAGTAGGCCTAAGAAGATTTGGGTGGCTAAGTCACTTGTTGAGAAGGTGAAGGGCCCTCAACAAGTTTGGATCCCTAAAGCTTGAATCTCTTGTGTGTAGGTGAACTACAAGACTGGTGGAAGTCATTAGGTTATTGATAGTGGTTGCACTCAACATATGACCAGTGATCTTCGTATGTTCACCTCACTAGATGAAGAGGTAGATGGACAAGAGAAAATAACATTTGGAGATAATTCAAAGGGCAAGGTTAAAGGATTGGGCAAAGTGGCAATATCAAATGATCATTCCATCTCCAATGTGCTCTATGTTGCTTCATTGAGCTTCAACTTGCTATCTGTTGGGCAATTATGTGATCTTAGTTTTCAATGCTTATTCACCGAGAAGGAGGTTGTTGTATCCAAGGTAGATGACAATCAAGTGATATTCAATGGATTTAGATACAACAACTTATATCTAGTTGACTTCACCTCTGAAGATGCAAACTTGAAGACTTGCCTATTCACCAAAACCACACTTGGGTGGCTATGGCATAGAAGACTTGCTCATGTTGGGATGAGCTCACTCAAGAAGCTTATGAAAAATGATTTGGTGAGAGGGTTGAAGGATGTAAAGTTTGAAAAGGACAAGCTTTGTAGTGCATGTCAAGCCGGCAAGCAAGTTGCAAACACTCATCCAACCAAAGCTTTTATGTCAACCACAAGAGTGCTAGAACTCCTACACATGGATTTATTTAGACCAACAACATACAAGAGTTTGGGAGGAAATCTCTATTGTCTTGTGATTGTGGATGACTATTCAAGGTATACATGGGTGTTCTTCCTTCATGACAAATCCGAAGTTGCATCTTGTTTCAAGAAGTTTGCCAAGAGAGCTCAAAATGAATTTGAAGTGAAGCTCAAGAAGATAAGAAGTGACAATGGAAAAGAGTTTGACAACACAAACATAGAAGCTTATTGTGATGAAGTTGGAATCAAACATGAAGTCTCCGCAACCTATACTCCTCAACAAAATGGTGTAGTTGAGAGGAAGAACCGGACTTTGATCACTCTTGCAAGGACAATGCTAGATGAGTATAACACCCCCGAAGCTCTATGGGCGGAAGCAATCAACACCGCATGTTATGCATCTAACCGCCTATTTCTTCAAAAGTTCCTTGTCAAGACACCATATGAGTTGCTCAATGGGAAGAAGCCGGACGTCTCCTTCTTTAGGGTGTTTGGTTGCAAGTGCTACATCTACAAGAAGCGGCAACACCTAGGGAAGTTTCAAAGACGTTGTGATATAGGTTTTCTTGTTGGTTACTCATTGAAGTCCAAAGCATATAGAGTATTTAATCATGCCACCGTCTTGGTTGAAGAAACATATGATGTGGAATTTGATGAATCTAACGGCTCCCAAGGAGCACATGAGAATCTTGATGATGTAGGTGATGAACCATTGAGGGAGGCTATGAAGAATATTCCGGTGGGAGACATCAAGCCAAAAGATGATGAAGATGATGTACAAGTCATTAACCAACCTTCTTCATCAAATGTACCACAAGATGGTGAAAAAGATGGGAGAGTGGAAAATGAAGATACTCATATCTCCCATGAGCAAATGGTGGTACAAGCACAAGATGTTGATGCTCCACAACCTCCTCCTCAAGTGGACAATAGAAGAAATACACCTCCTACAAGATCATCCACAACATCTCATCATAGGGAGTCCATCAAAGGGTGTAATGACTTGATCTCAAAAACTTACTTCATTTATTGCTCATCACTCTTTTGTCTCTTGCTATGAGCCTACCAAGGTAGAAGAAGCTCTTAAAGATCCGGATTGGATCAATGCCATGCATGAAGAGTTGAACAACTTCACTCGCAATGAAGTTTGGACTCTTGAAGAGCGACCAAAAGGTGCAAGAGTCATTGGAACGAAGTGGGTGTTCCGCAACAAGCAAGATGATCAAGGTGTTGTTGTGAGGAACAAGGCAAGACTAGTTGCAAAGGGGTTCTCTCAAGTTGAAGGTTTAGATTTTGGAGAGACCTTTGCACCGGTTGCAAGATTAGAAGCCATTCGTATCCTACTTGCATATGCATCACATCATGAAATGAAACTATATCAAATGGATGTGAAAAGTGCATTCTTAAATGGCTTTATTAATGAACTAGTCTATGTTGATCAACCTCCCGGGTTTGAAGACCCTAGATATCCTAATCATGTTTATAGGTTGTCCAAGGCACTATATGGGCTTAAGCAAGCCCCAAGAGCTTGGTATGAGCGCCTTCGGGACTTCCTCATTAAGAAGGGTTTCACCATTGGGAAGGTTGACACTACACTATTCACCAAGAAGCTTGATGGGCATATCTTCATTTGTCAAGTATATGTTGATGATATCATCTTTGGATCATCAAATGAAGACTCATGCAAAGAATTTGGTGAATTGATGTCGAAGGAGTTCGAGATGTCAATGATTGGTGAGCTTACATTCTTTCTTGGTTTTCAAGTCAAGCAAATGAAAAAAGGCATCTTCATCTCTCAAGAGAAATACACAAAAGATCTTCTCAAGAGATTCAAGATGGATGAATGTAAGCCAATCAAGACACCAATACCTACAAATGGACATCTCGACCTAGATGAGGGAGGAACCCGATTGATCAAACTCTCTACCATTCTATGATTGGTAGCTTGCTATATTTAACCGCATCTAGGCCCGACATCATGTTTAGTGTGTGTATGTGTGCTAGATTTCAAGCTAGTCCTAAGAAAACACATTTAATTGCCGTAAAAAGAATCCTTAGGTATCTTAAGCACACACCAAGCATTGGCCTTTGGTATCCCAAAGGAGCTTTATTTGAATTAATTGGCTATTCTGATTCGGATTACACCGGATGCAAAGTTGATAGAAAGAGCACATCCGGAGGGTGCCACTTGCTTGGTAGATCACTTGTGTCTTGGTCCTCCAAGAAACAAAATAGTGTGGCTTTATCCACCGCCGAAGCGGAATACATTGCCGTAGGTGCTTGTTGTGCACAAATTTTATACATGAAACAAACTTTACTAGACTATGGAGTAGTTCTAGAAAAGGTACCTCTTTTGTGCGACAATGAAAGTGCGGTAAAACTTGCAAATAATCTGGTTCAACACTCTCGCACCAAGCATATAGATATCCGCCATCACTTTCTAAGAGATCATGTGGCTAAAAATGATATATCACTAGAAGGTGTAAGATCCGAAGATCAATTTGTGGATATCTTCACTAAACTGCTAGATGAGGCTACATTTTGTAGATTGCGGAATGAGCTCAATGTACTTGATTTTAGTAACTTCACTAAAAATTGAGCTTGTGTTGTCCCTTGCATTCATTGTAATATACAACATGCTTAATTTGTAGCAATGCATATAGGGCTTGTCTAACATGGTTAAGATAACCACCGAAAAGCGTGTGAAGAAGCTTAACCTTGGATCAAACTTGACAAGCAACTAGATTTACTTACAAGTATTGCATATGCATGAATGTTGTTTTGTTGTTTTGTTCCATTTGTCCTCTTGTTGCCTATTTTCTTAAAAAGAATTATAGCCTAAGGCAAAATAGTTTGAAAAATATGAGGGTTTGAGAGAGGTCACTCACATCAGTCCCAATTGGTGTTTATTTGGATCTTATTCAAGTTGGGACTTGATTGGGAACAGGCAGCGCGAAGGATGTTTGAAGATTTGCTGGAAAAGGTGCACCGGACGCTGCACCGGATGCTGCTGTCTAGCGTCCGGTCAGTTCACAGGAGGTGAACTATTGCCGATGGAGTGACCGGATGCTGTGTCTGTGCGTCCGGTCAGGAGGGGATCCAGCATCCGGTCGATAGAAGGAAGGACAAGTTGTACTGACCAGACCCTGCCTGTGTCCGATCATGGACCACCGAACGCATCCGGTCCTGATTCCAGAGGTACTAGACCTCTCTGGAATCGACCGGACACTGGGTGGTAGCGTCCGGTCGCTACCACCGGAGTGTCCGGTCAGTGGATCTCGCGCGTTTTCAGGTCTCTTTTCCGTTTCCATCTCTGTCGCGTTCGGGACCCTCATATAAATGTGCCTTTGATTTCTTTCTCCTTGACCTAACTCACCCAAGCCTGAGCCACCACCAAATCGCCGCCGCAGCCTAGCCCGCAGCCGAGCTCCGTGCCCCAGCCACGCACGTCACCGCGCTCGGCCCCCTCGCCAGCCGCGCGCCACCGTACCTCGCCATGCCACCGAGCCGAAGCACCATGCCCTCCCCGCGCTCTCCCCTGCCTGTGCCGCCAGCGGCTATGCCTCGTTCCATTGCTCCTTGCACCAGCCTCGCTGGTCACCACGCCGCCGCTAAGGAACCCTCTGCCGAGCCCCACCACCCATCTCTCGCGTGTCTGCGATGCCGGAGTCAAGACCGAGGGGCTCTCAAGGCCTTTGATTCAACCCTTACCCTACCTCATCCATCATTGGTAAGGCCTGACCTGTGCAAATTTTGATTTACCTGTGACCTAGATCGAATTGCAATGCACTGATTCCCCATTGCATTCAGGGCTTTTGACCTAACCCTAGCTGGTTCCGAGGTTCCCCCGTGTGACATCTCATCTTTTCTTGGATCGCCGGATCGTTAGGTAGCTTGCTCGTTGTCTCAATTTCGTATCTACATTGCTTTCACTATTAGGGTTTCGCATCTATTAGACATATGGTATTTATTTGTATATCCATCTATTCTATCGTGCAGCATGTCGTGCCGCTGAGTTTCATGTGACAGTTGTTAGATATCTTGGGGCCAAGCTTGCGAGTACGGACCGAGGCCAAGCCTTGAAAGTGGCAGTTTGACAGTTAATCTTGGTCAGTGATAGTTCATCATCTTGTCAGTTCAGATGGCTCGCACCAAGAATGTTGGTGGTGGCCCAGGTGATGATGATCGGAGGCCCCCGCCTCGCCAGCTAGCTGGATCGAAGGGCAAGTCAACCAAGCAGGTGACATCCAAGAAGCGCAAGTACCCCGACGTAGAGACAGCGAGAGCAGCAGCTATTGCAGAGGCCGTAGAGCATGCCGAGAGAGGCGGTGCCCGCAGCGGAGTTGTCATTGTAGATCAGCTGATTTCACCAGCAGTCAGAGCTACGATTGAGGAGGTTGAGCGTCGTCACGGTAGTCCAACTGGGACTACCACATTTGCAGGCCGACGGGTTGCCATTGAGGAGGGTCAGTCAGCCGAGCAGGAGCCAGTTCAGTAGACTCAAGAGGGCGAGCAGGCACAGCAGACCCAGGAGGCCAAGGAGACAGAGCTGGCACCCTAGCTTCGCCGCTCTAGATGGGCCCATGTACCAGTCTCGCTGAGGCCACCGACACAGCGGAGGGGATCATGTCCTCCACCTAGACCACAGGGTCCACCTCCAGTGGTGCATCTTGACTTGAGGGCCGCCACTGCCAGACAGGTTCAGCAGCTGCGATTTGTCAAGTTTGAGGTTTGGTTTCCTCCGAGGAGGGATGAGAGAGCAGCTGAGGGTTTCTACACGCCACTGTAGGAAGACTTCTACAATGCTTATCTCAACAGTGGGGCAGTGTTTAGATCTCAGAGAGTCTGTCGAATAGAGTCTATTGTGGCAGCCGTCGGAGAGCACATTTGGCCTTACTTATCATATTTGCCAGGATTGACAGATTTGATTAGACGGATGAGGATATATGTACCATCTTAGGTCCAGTAGTTTTATGCTTCACTCTTCATCGATCCACATCACAGATTTATTCACTTTGCTTTCAGAGGTAAAGACTACAGAGTAACGAGTGGTAGAGCCAGAGAGATACTGAGGCTACAGGAGCAGCCTGTCAAGATGCATGAGGTGTGTTATGGACAGCAGGAGCCTCCCAGGCGTCCTCATGGAGGGCAGGTGCCCCCTACAGATTTAGTGCGACATTGCTTCAAGGAGCCCTTTGGTGAGGGGTCAAGCAAGAACCCCAGTGACTTGACTCCTACAGCGAGAGTGCTAGAGGCCATTATCAGGAGGACACTGCTTCCCAGGTTGGGATACAGGGAGAGCCTGACTCGCTTACAGCTCTGGCTTCTCAATGCCCTGATGTAGCAGACAGTATTTGATATCTGGGATCTCCTGCTTTTAGAGATGGAGGATACAATAGCTGAGGGATTCAAGGGTCGCAGGCAGCTTCCCTATGCTCACTGGATCACGTTCCTCATTCGCAGAGTAGTGCTTGATAAGCCCCCTGGTATGATGGATGAGTATACAGGTGCCACCACAGAGTTCCTAGCTTACAACCTGTCACAGAGGATCAGACACACCACTCCTCAGGCACCTAGATAGCCTAGCCGTCGTCCTGACATTCCAGAGTCCGCAGCTCAGCAGGATGAGATCATCAGAGGGATTGCAGCCACTGAGGAGGAGGATCTAGAGGCACAGCAGGAGGTGAGCGAGTATAGTGATAGCTCTGACGACGATTACCAGCCTATTCCTCAGATGCCTCCACGCAGACATGATGTAGAGGCCGGTAGCTCCAGTTCTGCTCCACCTGCTCCGCAGACAGACCCCGCTCTCATTGCTATTCTTGAGCGGATGCAGCAGACACAGGATAGATAGGCACAGGAGACAGCTACTACTTTTGCCTAGTTTCAGACTCGACAGGACGAGTTCTAGAGGTAGCAGCAGGCCATGCAGCAGCAGCAGTAGCAGATGCATCAGCAGTAGATACTCTTGCAGCAGCAGCTTATGGGTTTTATGCAGCATGTAGTGACAGCCATTGGGGCCCCACAGCCACAGCCTTCGCCCCAGCTTGCTCAGCCTCCTACCACTTCGACGACTCTAGCAGTACAGCCCAGTGGGCTCCAGAGTTAGGGACAACCTCCAGCTCAGTTTGCTTCACCTTTTGTACAGGTGTCCTAGTGGTTAGCCTCACCCGTGGTAGCCCTGTAGTTCACTCCACTTCAGACGGGTTTCACACCAGAGCAGTCTTCCTCGCTATTCATGCCTGACACATCAGTCTCTAGGAGTCTTGGAGCATCCTTCAGCGAATTGACCGGCATGCCTACTCCACCTCATATGCATACTGCCGGCCCGTCTACAGCAGCTCCAGTCGTAGTGACTACTTAGAGGCTCCCCTCGTCTGTCGCCTCATTAGATCCTATGACAGACATACTAGCAGCTTCACAGGCAGCACCAGCCCTAGCTCAGACCCAAACCACTTCAGTGACACTTCCTACCATAGAGGGTCAGTCAGTTTAGAGCTCAGGGTCAAATGATGATGGTGCCCAGTTCCAGCTTGCCCCACGTTCTTCAGCGCCTGGCTCATCTGCTGTAGCCCCGCCGACCGACCCCTAGGTTTTGGTGTTTGACACCAAAGGGGGAGAGGGTTCAAGTATGTAGACTCAGGGGGAGCTAGTTATATAGTATTAGCTTATTATATACATTTGGAGTTTTATTTGTGTGATACACTATTACCTTTGCATTCATGTGTTTACTTTCACGCATATTATTCTATCTATGTGATAGTGCTATCTATGTGATTGTGATATATGACATGTGTGCTTTCTACTATGCATGATTTAAATGTCATATCAATTGTGTCATGCTCATTTGCCTTTGCTTTCGTGTTTATACTCCGATGCAAATGAGCTGTGTTAAGTCGTACTCATGCTTAATTCACATCCTTTGAGTACATTGAGTTGGCTTGGGTCATATAAGCTTGCCTAACTCTTTTGTTCTTATCGACAAAAGCTTATATGAACCAAGCCCGTCAAAAACCTCACTCATTAACATACTCGAGGTAGTATTGTCATCAATCACCAAAAAGGGGGAGATTGAAAGCATCTAGGCCCCTAGTTGGATTTCGGTGATTAATGACAATACAAGATTACTATGACTAACGTGTGTTTTGTAGAGGCAAATAAAGTTAGGTCATGGTAATGGAGATCGATTGGGCAATCAAGGTTGTCATGCCCCTACGATGGAAATTATTTTGGTTTTCAAAGGATGGACGACAAGGTTAAGGATGACTAGTTCTAAGTGTCGATTGGAGTTGGAAAGACACTTAGAGTAGTTTAGGACTTTGTTTTTCCTTTGGCCGTACTATTAAGGGGGGTATGGATGGGTAGCTTGACCTAGTTGAGTCTAGTGAGTTAGGTGTGGTGCACACTTGTTAAAACTAGCTCTAGGTAGCTCCTATGAATGCCTAAGATCCTTTGGAGCAAACTTCATTCACAAATGATTGAGAGTTGGAAGTGAATGGAGGGTCAAATACTGACCGGACGCTGGCTTCGATGCGACCGGACGTTGGCCGCAGGGTCTGGTCAGTTCATTTGACTGAGGAGAACAAGTCTGGTGTGACCGGACGCTGGAAGGTCAATGTGACCGGACGCTGAGGGCCAGCGTCTGGTCGACTCCAGTAAGGGTCCAGACTTGAGAAAGTGTGACCGGACGTGTCCGGTCAGTGCTGACCGGACCCTAAGTATCTAGCGTCTGGTCGAGTACAGTAAGCAGCCAAGAGCGACCGGACGCGTCCGGTCAGTACTGACCGGACCCTTACAGCGTCCGATCATCACTTGAAAACTGTTGCGCGGGTTGAATTGATCGGAGCGTCCGGTCAAAACGATCGGAGCATCCGATCATCCCGCAGAAGCTCATATTGGTTCATTTTTCAGGCTGCCTTATAAATAGAAGCTCCACTCGTGTGTGGAGTTACTTTTGCTCATTCCAATAGCTGAGAAACACGTTTGTGAGTGCCAAGAAGAGCAAGGTCCTAGTGAGGTGTTTGTGATTTGAGAATCCAAGAGTGAAACCTCATTAGTGAATCAAGAGTAGACAAGTGTGCATCCATCTTCTCATTAGGCTTCGCGTGGTCAAGTGAGAGTTCGTGCTTGTTACTCTTGGTGATCGCCATCACCTAGATGGCTTGGTGGTGATTGGGAGCTTGGTGATCACCCGGCGGAGCTTGTGGGTGACCCAACTCAAGTTGTGAGCGGCTTTGGGTGATTCGCCGCGATGGAGTGTCGAAGAATCAACCCGTAGAGAGCACTTGATCCTTGCACAGATCAAGGGGGAGCTACACCCTTGCACGGGTGCTCCAATGAGAACTAGTGGAGAGTGGCGACTCTCCGATACCTCGGCAAAACATCGTCGCATTCCTCTTTTCATTTACTTTGAGCATTTACTTTAAGTATTTACTTTGAGCAATTCAATACTTGTCTTTACATTCATAGAATTGCTATGCTAGAGTAAGTTTGGAACATAGGTTGCAAGTCTTTTGTGCGTTAATTTGATAGAAACAATTTTCTAGGCACAAGGGGTTAATTGGGCTATCCGTAGGATTTGATTATTGCAAGAGAATTTAGAATTAGCCCAATTCACCCCCCCCTCTTGGGCATCTTGATCCTTTCATTGTGCACAACAACTACCGATGGATATGTATTCAACTTCAGCGGTTGATAATGCAACACTATTTTGCTTCTTTGATGACCATGAAACAAGTGATCTTCCCAACAATTGACATGTGCCCGAGGTACTCTTCCTTTCAACCTTGCATCCCACATAGTCAGAGTCTGAATATCCAATAAGTTCAAACTTTGCTCCTTTAGGATACCACAAACCAATATTTTGTGTATGCTTTAAATACCTCAATATTCTCTTTGTTGCCTTCAAATGACTTTCTCTTGGTGAGGCTTGAAATCTTGCACACATGCACAAATCAAACATAACATCCGATCTTGATGCGGTCACATAGAGTAGGCTTCCAATCATAAACCGATACAACTTTTGATCCATTATGTTGCCTCCAAATTACCATTTGTTCCCATTGGTATGCTAATGGCTTTGCTATCATTCATGCCAAACTTTTTGAACATGTCTTTGATGTACTTGCCTTGACTTACAAATATACCATTCTTCAATTGCTTCATTTGAAGACCAAGGAAGTAACTCAATTCTCTAATCATAGACAACGCAAACTCATTACCCATCATCTTTCCAAACTCTTTACAAAAATCTTGATTTGTTGATCCAAATATGATATCATCTACATAGATTTGCAACACAAACAAGTCCTTGCCAATCTTCTTGGTGAAAAAAGTGGTGTCAACCTTGTCCATCTGAACCCTTTTGAGAGTAGGAAGTCCCTTGACCTCTCATACCATGCTCTAGGTGCTTGCTTCATGCCATACAAGGCCTTCTTCAACTTATACATATGGTTGGGTTTCTTGTCATCTTCAAAATTGGGAGGTTGCTCAATGTATACTTCTTCATTGATGTAGCCATTGAGAAATGTACTCTTAACATCTATTTGATAGAGCTTGATGTTGTGGGCACAAGCATAGGTTAGCAAGATTCTAATTGCTTACAATCTAGCAATCAGGACATATGTTTCTCTAAAGTCAAGACCCTCTACTTGAGTGTAACCTTGTGCTACCAATCTTGCTTTGTTCCTTACTACTATCCTATCTTGATCTTGCTTATTTCTAAAGACCCATTTGGTTCCAATCACATTATGGTTCTTTGGTTTCTCCACTAACTCCCATACTTGATTTCTTATGAAGTTGTTCAATTCTTCATGCATAGCACTCACCCAATCAACATCCTTCAATGCTTCATCTATCTTCTTTGGTTCAATGGATGACACAAATGAGAAATGTTCATAAAATGAAGCCAATCTTGATCTTGTTTGCACACCTCTAGAAATATCTCTAATTATAGTGTCCAATGGATGATCTCTTGAAATATGAGTTGGTTAGAGTATTGGAACATTGTTGCTTGCACTTGCTTGCTCATTTGATTGAGATGATGTACTAGCCACTTATTGATCTTGCACATTGTCATGAGAGACACTTGAACTTGCTTGATTAGTGTCAACTTGCACATTTGAGTTAGAGAGCACTTGCACTTGATTATCTTCTTCATCATTCACTTGCCTAGGCCTCAAGTCACCAACATCCATGTTCTTCATGGCATTTGAAAGTTAAATGTCTCTAACATCTTCCAAGTTCTCATTCTCATCTTGGGAACCCTTGGTTTCATCAAATTCAACATCTTGAACTTCCTCAAGAGTACCACTTGCCAAATTCTAAACTCTATAAGCTTTGCTAGTGGTTGAGTATCCAAGAAAGAATCCTTCATCACACTTCTTGTCAAACTTTCTCAATCTAGTGCCTTTCCTCAAGATATAGCATTTGCAACCAAAGACCAAAAAATATGCAGTGTTGGACTTTCTAGCATTCAAGAGCTCATATGGTGTCTTTTCTTTCAATGGGTGACAATATAAGCGGTTGCTACAATAGCAAGCCATGTTGATTGCTTCGGCCTAAAAAGATTGACTCACATTGTACTCACTAAGCATATACCTGGCCATGTCAATAAGTGTTCTATTCTTCCTCTCAACAAGGCCATTTGATTGTCGAGTGTACTTAGCCAAGAATTGATGTCTAATTCCAAATTCAACACACAACTCATCAATTCTAGTATTCTTGAACTCACTATCATTATCACTTCTAACACTCTTGATGGTTGTTTCAAATTCATTGTGTATGCCCTTGATAAATGATTTGAATGTTGCAAAAACATCACTCTTGTCCACTAGAAAGAATGCCCAAGTATATCTGTATAGTCATCCACTATCACAAAGCCATAGTTGTTTCCACTAATGCTAGTGTATTGTGTTGGCCCAAACAAATCCATGTGCAACAACTCAAATGCTTTACTAGTGCTCATCATGCTTTTCTTAGGATGGGTGTTTTCAACTTGTTTGCTGGCTTGACAAGAGCTACAAAGTTTATCCTTCTCAAATATAACATCTTTCAAGCCTCTAACCAAGTCATGCTTAACCAATCTATTTAATTATTTCATTCCAACATGACCAAGCCTTTCATGCATCACCGGTCATGTGTTGAGTGCACCTACTATCAAGAATGCAATGCCTTCCTTCGGCTTTGTAACTAACCTACAAAAGAAGATCAATTCTTTATAGGTACCCAACCTTGCTTGGGTCCTTAAAGGTTAGTTACTAAGCTATTTGGCACCCAAATAGCTTTCTTCTTTGAGCTCATCAATGGTGCACCAATGAACTTAGCCTTCACACCATTTGTATCCTTGGTAAGCACATAGAAAGAATCAAGCTTAATGGAGGATACATTAGCTTGTGACTTCTTGTTTATGCATTTTTGCTCTACATGACCAATTTGCTTGCAACTAGTGGAAAACTGACCATTGTTCTTCACAAAACTAGTCTTGTGAGGAGCAAAGGCTGCCTTGCCTTTCTTGAAGGTATAGCCCAATCTCTCTTTGTAGAGAGAAGCTCTTTGGCTACCCAAGCACATAAGCAAACAGTCCTCACCAACATAGGCTTTGCCTAAGGCGTGAGTGAGCTAATTGACCTCCTTGAGTGTCTCGTTCTCAACCATTAGCGAGGCATCACAAGTGAAACCATCACTACTAGATGAGGTAGAAGTGAAAGTGCTACAAGAAGGGTTAGTAGGAGCAACAATTATAGACTTATAGACTGATTCATCAATTATGTCACAAGTTAAGCCTTTGTCACATGTTACAACATGATCCTTCTCATTTTGCTCATTAAGTAGAGAGGAATGGGCTTTTTCAAGCTTCTTGTGAGCCTTGCCAAGCTCCTCATGGTCTTCCTTTAGACTCTCATGAGATGCATTGAACTCATCAAATGCTTGTTTAAGGGCTTTTAGTTCCTTACACAAGTATTTGCATTCTCTTCTCTTAATGTCAAAATGTTCTTTAGCATCTTCTAACTTGTCAATTAGTTCATCTTTAGTTGGTTCATCATCATTGTCACTTTCACTTTCATTATCATGTTCCTCATCACATCCATCATCACAAGTTTGTACCTTAGTGGCCTTAGCCATGAAGCATGATGGAGTATCGAAGAGAAGACTTCTCATTTATGGCAATGCTTGCAAGAGCCATCTTCTTGGTGGTCTTGTCATCATTACTATCATCATCATCACTTGAGGATAGGGGTGAACCCAGCACTAGGGTAGCCCAGGCCATGGCCCTAGTCGTGGCCCATGTCACAAGGGAGCAAGTCCTCAGTTTTTTTGGCCCATCATTCCATTAAGCAATCCAACAACACAGGCAGCCTAGGCGAGCAAGTGAGCAATGGAGACAGAGTCAAAGAGAGCCACTCAGCCTTGCAAGTCATGTAGGCGTAGGGGAGTCACGAGTCGTGACCATCGCTCCATGGCTGTCGGCTCCGCCAGTCCACACCGACACTGGCTGCGCCTAGTCAGCTAGCCGATAGCCTATGCCCACTGGCCCTCCGCTCTTCCTCCACCTCCACCCTCTGTCCTCCACGCTCCGGCTCTGGCGCTCCACGGTGCCCGGCGGCGCAGCCTCGTCCCCTCCGCTGTGTGCTCTACGGTGGCGCGGCTGGCGGCTCCTTCCTCTGTTCCTCACTTCCTCAGCCAGTCAGCCGGGTGTCGGGCCCTTGCCTACTGACCGATGAGCCTCCTGCCCTCCTTCCTTGCAAGTTGCAATAGGTTTGGTAGTTTGGATCTGAAAGCCAAGTTAAATAGAACAGTTGAATACTTATGCGTTCATCAAATGTCAGTGTAAATCATTTGTTCGTTTCAACTAGCATTTCAAAATGAGCATTCAATGCCTGGCATAGTAAGTAGAACACAAAAGTACAGATTAAGTCCGTGTCGCAAAACTATAAAATTTGAAGAAACATGGCAACTAAAAACAAGGTTTATCATCAACTTTCGCATAGATTGTGGATGAGGGTTAGCCTTGCCATATTAGTACTCTATCTTAGTAACATGTATACAGAGAATTGACAGTACATTCGGGTTACTACTGAAATGGCAAAGGCCAACAGACTAAAACTGATTTAATTCCAAATTTCTAATTTCCAAGTTCCCAATTTCAACCATTTGATTCTAATTTCTCATTACAGTATACAAGATGAAGAGGACTAGGACTTTAGTTTCATATTTCTCTCGAGTTCTTGAGCAGCAGGGTGCTGCCGAACAACAACCGCAATCTCAAGCTCCTCCACCGCAATCTCAAGGTACAGAACAGGAGACAATTGGGACTAGAGCTAGTGCTGCACAAGCACAGAACCAACCTGAGGAAGTAAGAACAACTACAACTAGTTTGCCTACAGTAGAACAAACTAGAAATGAAAACACTGATTTTGTGGAGGAGGAGGGTGGTTCCAATCATGTCCTTAATCCTCAAGATATTATTGCAGATCCAGGTTGTCGAAAACCAATTGAGAAAATGCATCCAAACATTAGGGATGATGCAAAAAGGGAGTATGTCTTGTTAGGTCCATGTCAGCCAAAAGGTCATGTATATCCCAAAAGGAAAATATATGGTCACAATAGGAGTTTTCATGATACATGGTTCACAAATCATGCTTGGTTGGAATATAGTGTCTCTAAGGATGTTGCTTTTTGCTTCTATTGTTATCTATTTAAACCATGAGAGTTGATAACTTTGGTGTTGAATCCTTCACAACAAATGGGTTTACTAATTGGAAAGATGGACCAAAATTATTTGATGATCATGCTAATTTTGTGCTTCACAATAAGGCAAGAAAGGACTATGAGTGTTACAAAAATCAGAGACAAAGTGTATCACATGTAATTTCTAGGGGAAGTCAAAAGGAAGAAGAAGAATATAGAGGTCGATTACTCATTATATTGGGAGTTGTAAAATTTCTTCTATTGCAAGCACATGCTTTTTGTGGACATGATGAGTCATCTCACTCTAGCAACAAGGGGAATTTTTTAGAAATGCTAAACTAGTATAAGGGAAAAGATGCAAAAGCTGCAAGGTTACTTGCTAGTGCTGCTAAGAACAACACAATGACTTCTCCTAAAGTTTAAAAAGACTTGTGCAAAGCTTGTGCAGAATAGGCCACCAAGGCAATTGTTGCTGAAATTGGGGATAGGAAGTTTGTTGTTCTTGTTGATGAGGCACGGGATGCATCAATCAAGGAACAAATGGTTGTTGTATTGAGGTAATGAGATCTGTATTTTTTGTTGTTGTTGAATTCTTGTTTGAACTTCATTGCTGATTTTGTTGCTCTATGTGACTGTAGGTTTGTTGATGCACAAGGACAAGTTATTGAGAGGTTCCTTGGTATGAAGTATGTTGCTGATACAACTTCATCATCTCTGAAGGAAGCATTGGATGGTATGTTTGCTCGTCATGGTTTGTCTATGTCTAGAGTTCGTGGGCAAGGGTATGATGGGGCATATAATATGAGATGACAATTTCATGGGCTACAAAGACGGATACTAGATGAGAATCCATATGCTTTTTATATACATTGCTTTGCACATCAATTGCAATTAGTGGTTGTCTTAGTAGCATAGTGTTGTGGTTCAGTATTTGATTTCTTTAACATCACCTCTTTGATTGTCAACACTGTCAATGTTTCTTGTAAGAGAAGAGATCAGTTGGCCCAAAACCACCATGACAATATTGTAAATCAATTGGAAAATTGTCAAATTTTTAGTGGTAGAGGGAAAAATCAAGAAACTAGCCTTGCAAGGGCAGGTGATACAAGATGGGGTTCTCATCACAAAACCTTGTGTCGCCTTTTCCATATGTGGGATTCAGTCTTAGAGGTATTAGAAAATATTGCTAAAGATGGTGTTGGAGATAAGAGAACAACAGCTTCAGGCTTGTTATTACAAATGGAGAATTTTGAGTTTGTGTTTATATTGCATCTTAAGATTAGATTATTGGGCATAACAAATGATTTATCACAATGCTTGCAAAGAAAAGATCAGAATATTGTTTGGGTTGTTGGGTTGGTTGGGATCACATTGCATAAAATTAATGATGTAAGGCAGCATGGTTGGGATGAGCTATTTGAGGAGGTAACGGAGTTCTGTGCAATCCATCACATCATTGTCCCAAATATGGAGGAGAACGTAACTATTCGAGGTCGTTCAAGGGGCCATGGAGGGCAGTAGGTAACCTACTACCATCACTTCAAAAATGAGATCTTCAATGTGGTGCATGACCAAGTTATTGTTGAATTAAATAATCGGTTTGCTGAAAGGTCTACCCAATTATTGAGATGCATTGCATGTTTAGATCCACAGAATTTCTTTGCCAACTATGACCGTGAGAAATTAATTGAACTTGTTTAGATTTATGATGTTGATTTCTCCCAATATGATCATGATCGGCTTCTGCAACAACTTGATAACTTCATTAGTGATGTGAGAGCTGATACTTCCTTTGCAAATTGTACTGACCTTGGTGAACTTGCTATAAAGATGGTTCAAACTGAAAGGCACACAACCTTTCCATTGTTTTATCGCCTCATTGAGTTGGCCTTGATTTTACCTGTTGCAACCGCCACAGTAGAAAGGGTTTTCTCAGCTATGAAGATTATCAAGACTGCGTCTCGGAATAAAATGGCGGATGAGTGGTTGAATCATAGGATGGTATGTTATGTTGAGCGAGTTGTGTTTGCAACCATCCAAAATGATGACATCTTACGGCATTTTCAAGAATTGAAGACCCGAAAGAAGAAGTTACCTAGTATGTTACATAAATTGCTCATTTTCTTATTAACCTTTACTTGCTTATTTTTTTATTAACCTTTTTGCTTGCTCCTTTTCTTATTAGGAGTTGTTATTGAGGACAAGTAAGTGGACGATGTGAATGCACCAAATCAGGAGCATCATTAGACACTAGGTATTTTTTTCAATGTTCCATGATATTTCTTCGCTATTAATTGTATAGTTGAAGAACTTTTCTTGCAAACTTTGCTTGAGAATAATTGTTTTCTGTGACATACATACATATATGGTCTTATAGACTCTGCTGTAGCTTTGGGTTTTTGGCCGCTAAGATTTGGCCCTAGTCTTGGTCAAATCCTAGGTCTGCCACTACTTGAGGAAGCATCACTATCCCAAGTGACCACATATGAATCACCCTTCTTCTTGAAGGTCATATTGTCCTTCTTCTCTTTCTTTTTTTCTTATCCTTCTTCTTGCTCTTCTTGTCATCATCATCATTGTCACTATTGTATGGGCATTGAGCAACAAGATGATCCTTGATTCCACACTTGAAGCACCTTCTTGACTCTTCCTTGTTCTTGGATGAAGACTTCTTTCTTCTAGCATGATAGCCCTTCTTCACCATTAACTTGTCAAATCTCTTCACAAATAGAGCCATCTTCTCATCATCATCCTAAGAGAACGAGCCTTCATCTTTACTTGATGAGTCTTGCTTTGCCTTGCCCTTGGATGATGTGGCTTTGAATGCCACACTCTTCTTCTTCTCATCCTTCTTCTCATCTTTCTTCTCCTTCTTTTCTTCCTTCTCATCATCATCTCTATATGTGTCATCGATCATCACATCTCCCAATACTTGGTTTGGTGTCATGGTGTCCAAACCACTCCTCACTAGAATAGTGACCAATGCGCCAAATCTTAAAAGTAAGCATCTCAAGAACTTGTGGGAGAAGTCTTTGTCCTTCACTTCTTCTCTAAGTGCTTTGAGATCATTGACAAGCACTTGAAGCCTATGGAACATCTATGGCACACTCTGATCATCCTTTATCTTGAAGCTTGCAAACTTCTCCTTGAGAATGTATGCCTTTGCACCTTTCACTGCTTGAGTGCCCTCAAATGACTCCTCAAACTTCTTCCATGCCTCATGAGCCATCTCAATGTTCTTGATTTGCTCAAATATTCTCTCATCCAAAGCATCATGAATGGTACTAAGAGCAATGTCATTATTTTTTAGTAGCACTTCTTCGGCGGCGGTGGGAGCCTCAACATTGGCTACCTCAATCTTGGTCTCCACCACCTTCCACATCTTTCTATTGATTAACTTGATGTATGTTGTCATCTTACCCAATAAGGATAATTGGAGCCATCAAATTGGGGTGGCTTCTTGGCGTTGTTGATTTGAGCCAATTTGACACTGAAGGTTGTTAAACCTCAAATCACGGTAGCCACAGCTCTGATACCACTTAAAAGGTTCTAATGGCTAGATGGGGGTGAATAGCCCATAAAATTTTCTACAATAATACTAAACAAAGCGGTTAGACAAATATGAGGTGAAACGAATATTGAGCTAGCCTACCAAAAATGTAAGCCACCTACCACGATTCTAATTTCTATAGTCTCTATGCACACAATGCTATGTCACTACCACTAAGTTAGTGAGCTCTCAAAGACTAACTAAAGAGCTCCACTAACCACTAGATCTGACGTAAGCTAGCTCTCAAAACTAATTACACTAAAGAGCTTAGCTACACTAAAAAATGTAAATACAAGGGAGGGGATGTGATATTTATATCACCATGTCGAGGAATGAACCAATCATAAGATGGAGCCAATCAATCACAATGAATACCAAGAAACCCTCGGAACAAGATGACACAATGAATTTTTACCGAGGTTCACTTGCTTGCCGGCAAGCTCATCCTCATTGTAGCGATTCACTCACTTGGAGGTTCACACGCTCATAGGCATCACACGCCTAACCCACAATCGGGTGCCGCACAACCAACATAAGATGAGGATCACACAAGCCACGAGCAATCCACTAGAGTACCTTTTGGCTCTTCACCGAGGAAGGGTCAAGAACCCCTCATAATCACCATGATTGGAGCCAGAGACAAGCACCTTCCTCCGCTTAATGATCCTCACTACACCAAGCCATCTAGGTGGCGGCAACCACCAAGAGTAACAAGCAAATCACGCAGCGAAACACGAACACTAAGTGCCTCTAGATGCAATCACTCAAGCAATGCACTTGGATTCACTCCCAATTTCACAAAGATGATGAATCAATGATGGAGATGAGTGGGAGGGCTTTGGCTAAGCTCACAAGATTGCTATGTCAATGCAAATGATCAAGAGAGTGAGCTTGAGATGGCCATGTAGCTTAAATAGGAGCCCCCACCAAAATAGAGCAGTTGGGCTCACACTGCAGCCTGCCAAGCGCTAACCGGACGTGCTGATCAGGTATGATCGGACGCACACCTCAGCGTTCGGTCAACCAACTCTATCCATGTGTCACTCCCGTTCAACCTCGCGCGTACGATTCCAACGTTCAAATTCAAATCCTCACGCGTTAAGTTAGGCCTAGACGCGTCCGTTGCACGACCGGGCGCGCCGATCAATAGCAAAGCACACTCGCGCGCGCCACGGCCAAGTCATGTTCGGACGCTCCGTTCCCCTCGGCTTCCCAACGTCAGGTCGATTCTGGTAAGGTTCCATAGCCATTTTTCCACGATCGGACACGTCAGATCGTCGATGACTAGACGCGCCCCAGCGTCCGCTCTTCACAAGCCTCGCAGCGCACTGCCACATCACCATACATCAGCTGTGACCAAACGCAGGCCTTGCGCGTCCGGTCATAATGACTATGTAGCATCTGGTCATCCACCAGACCAAGCCTGAGCGTGCCATCTTCACTATAATTGACCGGATGCTCAACTAGTGAGTCCGGTCACTTTGAAACCAACGTTCAGTCAGTGAAAGACAACTCCTCCACTTCTCCAAACTTCACCACCCTTGCTCAAATGTGCTAACCACCAAGTGTATCACCTTGTGCACATGTGTTAGCATATTTTCACAAATATGTTCAAGGGTGTTAGCACTCCACTAGATCTAAATGCATATGCAATGAGTTAGAGCATCTAGTGGCACTTTGATAACCGCATTTCAAAACGAGTTTCACCCCTCTTAATAGTACGACTATCGACCTAAATATGATCACACCCACTAGGTGTCTTGATCACCAAAACAAAATGGTCCTATCAAATTCACCTTTGCCTTGAGCCCATTTTGTTTTTCTCTTTCTTCTTTTCTAAGCCGAGCACTAGATCACCATGGCCATCACACCATCATCATGATCTTCACTAATTGCTCTATCACTTGGAATGTGCTACCTATCTCATGATCACTAGAGTAAATAGGTTAGCACATAAGATTTCATCAATTCACCAAAATCAAACTAGAGCTTTCAACTTCCTCACTAAGCTTTCACGGATGGTGTAGACTCACTCTCAGTTTGGTTACCATTACAGTTTAGAGATGCAAAACATTGACCGTTCGAGCCTAACTGTGTCACTACTTGACAAAGTTCAGTGTGCACGAAGGAGGTGTGACTCACCTCTCATCTTTCATATTTCTCATTGTAACATCATATACACATGATAGCCACCTTTGTAATATGAGTCAATTTCTAATCAATTTTCATACGAGATGAATTATTTTATTACATCTAACACATGAAGGAAAAAGTCCACATTACCTTCCTCAACTTTTGTGAAAGTCTGTTTTTCCTTTCTGAACTCTAAAACCGGTTAAACCACCTCTTTGAACTTTTAAAATCGTTCGTTTTACCTCCCTAACCGGTTATAAGCGGTTTTCAAAGGGGGTTTCTCTTTTTATTTTTAATTTATTTTGGCTGAATCTTTGAAAAATTATAGTAAATTACAGAAAAATTATAAAATGAAAATTCTATTTTTGTTGGACTCCACATGAGTAGATCTACACAGTGAACATATAATATGGTATGCTTTAATATAAATTTTTTTGTTGTAGCTTTAGATCTATGCTTTTCTATAATCAATTCATAGCCGCAGTTTCTATGGTTCAATTGTAGTGAAATTTTTATGGTGGGCTAACTATTATATGCTTGAACTATTGTAAAAGTTTCCTACTTATTGGATCGGGTATAACTTAGTTATAGATTTATTTAGGTGTATGCTTATTAAAAATTATTTATAAATATATAACTAATTTATATATGATCCAATGAGTATGAAATTTTTACTACAGTTCAAGAATACAATAATTAGCTCACTATAAAAATCTCACCATAATTGGACCATAGAACTGTAGTTGTGAATTAATTACAGAAATACATAGATCTAAAGCTACAACAACAAAATGTACTAAAGCATACCATATTATATGTTCACTGTGTAGATCTATGGAGTGCAAAAAAATTTTGATTTTCTATTTTATGATTTTTTTCTGTTATTTACTATGATTTTTCAAAGATTCAGCCGAAATAAATAAAAAAAGAAAAAGACAAAATCGCCTTTGAAAACCGCATATAACTGGTCAGGGAGGTAAAACGAATGATTTTAAAAGTTCGGGGAGATGGTTTACCCGGTTTTAGAGTTCAGGGAGGAAAACAGACTTTCACAAAAGTTGAGGAGGTAATGTGGACTTTTTCCACACATGAAAAATCTAAGATTTATTTGATTTAGTTGGGCCAAACCCACAAAACAAGCAGCTGACACATGCTTCGCTGAGGCCTTCTAGACTAGCTCTTAGCCCACCCAATTATTCCCCTCAGGCCCCATGTGGCAAGCAAAGATGGATATGTCAAGCAGCCTTTCATAGCCCTGTTCATAGTTTGATTTTTGCTGTTTAGAGCGGGTTTGGAACCCAACCCATTTGTTAGTTCACGAGGCGGGTTGGACTGGTTCTAGGTGATTCCAAAACGTCTCTGGTGGCAATGCATGCTTGATTGGTTCGGCCTAGGTTGGTTCCACAATGCGTAGTAGTAACTTATATACAATTATACAGCAACTTATATAGAAACCCAACTAGCAAATGAGGCCTTAATGAATATATATGGTGCAACCCTAATTGATAGGGGTGTCACAGCTCCTAATCAGTATGGAACCTACAACCCAAGATTATACGAACAAATCTAAAGGGAATAGCTTGAGCAGACTATAGGGCAAACCCCATACCTCACCTGGCGCGACTCAGTATGCACAATTATACTCCTCGTCACGCACTTGGGCACTGGCGTGACGTGCCGCGCAATAGAGTTTGGGTTATACTATGTGTGTGGCTAGCGTCCGAACATCTGGATAGACATGAGCGTCCGAACACCGCGTCCCCATCTACCTCGCAACAACCTGCACGCGCACCATGCCCTTGTCGCTGCGCCCACGGCTTCTTCCCAGGGACACTGCTCCCCTCTCCACGCGCGGGCGGGACCCGGGAGACAGGATGAGCCGCAGGACCCTAGGCGCGCCACGAGCCCCAACCGTTAGCCCCCATCCGCAGGCACCCGGCTCGCCGCGCTCCATCCCCCGCGACTGGGGCGTGCCCCATGGCTCTCCGAACACACCTCTGAAACATGAAACACTTGCAACATAAAACACTTGAATGCAACATACATTTGAAGCAGAACATTTGTAATATATACTTGAAACATATGTGTGAAACATATGCAGCATCCAGATGAAACACTTATAACTTAATTGCAACATGAAAACACTTATACTACAACATAAGACTGAAATAACTGAAATCATTGGAACATACTTTTGCAACATGTGTAAAACATATGCAACATCCAAATCAAAACGCCTGCAAACATACGTCTAAAAACAGATGAAAAATTTTAAACAAACTCTTGCAGCATGTCTCTGAAACACTTGCAACATATCGATCTACTTTTGCAACATCCACATGAAACACTTGCAACTTACCTATAAAACCTCTGAAACACTTGAAACATAGGCTTGCAACATGTATTTTCACCCTTCTACCGTACAACGCAGCGTAGAGTGGGAGGACGGCCGATTTCGGCCAGCCGGCGGCCGAGGATGGTGGCACGGACTTGTAGTAGCCAGCTACGCCTGTGCTTGGCCTGGGCTCGTCCAATGATGACCTCCTCTCCTAGCTACCTAGCATGGGCACGACGGAGGACGAAGCACAGCATGGTGTGGCAGGAGACGGAGGCGAGGGATGGCGGCGCCGCGCCGGAGTGTGTCGCTGCGCTGGACAGAGGCAGCGCGGGGGATGGCGGTGGCTACGTGGCAGAGTGGGGCGGACGGCCACACTGTGCAGCGTGGAGTGGGGAGAGGAGCGCAGCATGGGGGTGGATGCGACGCCGTCGCGTCGGAGAAGGCCATGGCGAGCACCCTTGGACTGCCTGTGATGAGGAGACTCATGTTGGAGAAGGGAGTAGCGCTATCTTTTTTTTAGAAGCGGACTGATGAGTGGCGGTAGATAAGACGAAGTGCAGACGCGATGGACAGACGCCCGCGTCAAGTCCTTATCGTTGTACTATTGCTTTCCAATCTCATCTTTACTCCAAGAAATAAGCCCACCAACAAACAGGCCATGCTGTGATAGGCCCACAAAGTCTAGAACAATCCTCTTGGTATGGTTGAGCCCAAATATTTTTGCAATGAAATCTTGTGGCCCTCACGAAAACTATTAAGCCCAACCGTTTTTTTTAACTGGAAGCCCAGCAGGTTTTGCCTGTCCCATTATATATCGGCGCTCCTAGCGCCCGGGCGCCAGGATCTAGGGGCGCGTCCGGATGCACCTCGGGCCCGTCCACCCCCCACACGGAATGCCCCCTCCCCCCTCGCGTGGAACAGTAGACTCGATCCCGACCAAAACAACGGAGCAAACAACGGAGCACCTCGCGGCGGCCCATCCCACGGAACAGTAGACTCGTTCCGTCCCTAGTTATTCAGACCGGACCGGACCGGCGGTTGGACCGCTAAAAGACCGAACCAGAGCTTAGACCGGTCCGGTTCACTTAAAAGACCGTCTGTGCAATCGAACCGCTAAAAACCGATTAAACTGGCTGATTTTTTACGGAACCGGCGAACCGGGCGGTTCCATGCGAACCGGCCGAGTCGATGCTGGTAGTCAGCGTGTGTCACTGCGCCTGCTCCTGATTGGTCCCCGGGTGACGGGCGCATGCGCCTGCGCCTGCCACAGTGCCACTGCTGTGGGTACGTCCCGCTGCGGCCCCCGCCTGGTTGTTATTGCCGCAGGTGTTCACGCATCACGCTTTGGAGAGGATGTGTGTCCCGTTTGAATTTTGGTGGCTGTGACGTCACCAAATTAAATATATAATACATATATTAAATAATATGTATAATATATAAATTTCAAATTTTCATATCTTTTTCATACTAGCTCCAAATTAGACAAATAATATATCTATTTTGATTACCACAACGAGCTCTTTGCAATGGTGCACTTATATTTAGCATTTGAGATTGTTCTGCATTTGTGATTTGTGAATATTTCAATTACTATTCTATTTATTCTGTTTTGAATTATCACAATGAGATTATTCTCACACTTGATGTTTTGAATTAATTTGCATGTATGAATCTTATGGTTGAACAATTAATTTGTGTTGTTTACCATCTATAAATTATTAATTATATCATATATATATATATATATACATCGGTTCATTATATTTCTGGCCGGTTTGATTCAACGGTCCAAAACAATTGAACCGGCGGTTCAACCGGTTCTAAACGGTTGGACCAGTGAACCAGTGAACCGACAGCCTCGCCGGTTCGATCTCCGGTCCGGTCCTAATAACTTGGGTTCTGTCCCGTAGGCGCTACCATCCCACCGAGCCGCCCCGTCCCCCCACCATTCCGTCACGCCGCCCATCCCCCCGCCGCGCCCCGCTAGGTGCGTCGCATCCTCACTACGCTTCCATCAGAATTTGCAACATCAAATAAAGTGCAATGCGAGATGCAACATCAGAACAAGTCTACTGCAACATTAGAACAAAGCGACTGCAACATTAGAACAAAGCTACTGCAATACGAGATGCAACATCAGAAAAAAAAAGAAACTAATGCAATAAAGAAATATTACTTGTTGCAACACCGTAATAAGGCTACTAAAACAAAAAACAGAACAAAAAAGCAAACACGAGAAATCAACATCAGAAAAAAAACTAATACAACAATGAAAAATTACTTGTTGCAATAGAAAAACAAAAGCTACTGCAACAACAAAGAAACAAAGCACAATTCGAGATGCAACATCAGAAAAAAAAGACTAATGCAACAAAAAAGAATACTTGTTGCAACATCAAAACAACGATACTTCAATAACAGAAACAAACCGCAATGCAAGATGCAACACTAGAAAAAAAACTAATGCAACAAAAAAGAATACTTCTTGCAACAGCAAAACAACGCTACTGCAATAGAGCTCGCCGGAACCCTAGCCACCGCGGCGTCCCTCAGATCCAGATCCAGATCCAGATCTAGAGGAGGAAGAGGAGAAGAGCTCAGATCCAGAGGAGGAGGTGGAGGAGGAGGTCTCAGATCCAGAGAATGACCCACCTACCTCGCCGGAAGCCGCCATCGTCGCCCTCCTCTCCGGTGGCATGGAGGTCACGGAGGGAAGGGAGGGAGGGAGGGGCGGCTCGCCGGAAGCCGCCGCCGTCGCCCTCCTCTCTGGTGGCATGGAGGTCGCGGAGGGAGGGAGGGACGGAGGGGGCGCGCGAGCGCTGCGTGCCAGCAGCGAGAGAGTGGAGCAGCGGGATGAGGAGCGGGCGAGCAGAGCGAGCAAAGCAGAGCGGGCGAGGGAGGCGCATTCATGGGACGAGATGGAAGGGAGTCGAGTCGTATCGGCGGATAAGGCGAGGCGTGGTCGAGTCGTGCGGGGTCCATCCGGACGGGACGGATGCCCGCACAGTAGCCGTTTTTAAATAAAAAAAAACTGGAAACCCAGCCGGTTTTGCCCTTTCCATTATATATTCTCCAGTCCGTCGCTTATGACTGCGCAGTACAGCTGAAAAAAAAAACATAATGAACATGTGGAGGTCCATGTGAGAAATTCGGGATGGCATGACTTTTGTGGCGGGACAATCTCAAAAAAAAAAAAAACTTTTGTGGCGGGACCTTGAGTCCTTGACCGATGACGAGTTGACTTTCCTGACCGCGAGTCTTACAAAACAACTAGAACTAGGTGCATCTGTACTGCAACGATCTGAATTCCTTGGCTCGTTCTTGCGGTCCGGCGTGCGGAGTGCGGTGCACCGTACGCTTGCTTGTCTATGGTGCCCGCCTCGCTGTTCGCACGCTGGGTTGGTTCACTGGCTACCGAATCTTGCGCTGTTGCAGTTTAGATTAAACTGTCCACTTGCCAATTTGCTATCGGATTAGTAGTTATTTTAGCCCTCCATCTGTGCTGCGCGCTAGTACTTCCGCATCTCAGTATCCATAGCTGATCTCAAGCATGGCGACTGCAGCTCTGGCCGATGAGGATGGATCGCCGAAGAAGACGAAGCAGGGCGGCCTCAAGACCATGCCATTCATACTAGGTGACCTTCCCATCGTTATTTCTGACTGAGTATATACATACTGCTCTGCACGACTGATGCTAACTCGGGCCATGCATGTCCGTCCTGCACCTGCAATGCAGCAAACGAGATCTGCGACCGGTTCGCGACGGCCGGCTTCAACGCCAACATGATCACATACCTGACGCAGCAGCTGCACCTGCCGCTCGTGGAGGCCTCCAACCTGCTCACCAACTTCAACGGCACCGCGGCCTTCACGCCGGTCCTGGGCGCCATCATCGCCGACTCCTGCGCCGGCCGCTTCTGGACCATCGCGGGGGGCGGCGCGCTGTACCAGCTCGGCATGCTGGGCCTCGTCGTGTCCGCGCTCGTCCCTGCGCTCCGCCCCGCGTCCTGCGGTACCGGTGCTGCTGCCACTGCCACTGCCTGCCAGCGCGCGAGCGACGGGCAGCTCGCCATGCTGTACGTTTCTCTGCTGCTCACCGCGCTCGGCGGCGGCGGCATCCGGCCCTGCGTGGTGGCGTTCGGCGCCGACCAGTTCGGCCTGCGCGGCACGGGCAGGCGTCCTGGCGGCGAGCAGAAGTGGAGCTACTTCAACCTCTACTTCTTCAGCATGGGGCTCGCCGTGCTGCTGGCGCTCACCGTGGTGGTGTACATCCAGGAGAACGTCGGGTGGGGCTGGGGGTTCGGGATCCCTGCCATCGCCATGTTCGTCTCCGTGTTGTCGTTCGTCGTCGGGTACCCGCTCTACGTGAAGGTGAAGCCCGAAGGAAGCCCCTTCAAGAGGCTCCTGCAGGTCGTCGTCGCGGCGTTCAAGAAGAGGAAGGAGTCCGTGCCGGAGGACGTCGGCTTGCTGTACCAGAACAAGGAGCTCGACGCCCCAATCGCCGCCGACGGGAGGCTACTGCACACCGATCAGCTTAGGCAAGTGCCATTGACTTCTCATTTCAGACGTTGGTCTATCTCATGTGCAATTGTGCATTGCTATGTCGTTTTGCTAAGGTGGTTACTTGTTTATTGTCGCGCGCGCCGCGCGGGCTCCAAAGTCCGCGAGATCAGAGTTACTAATGCTTTGCTCTTACCTGTCCCACGTGAAGGTTCTTGGACCGAGCGGCTGTACTGACGACGGGCGACGTCTCCGACTCCGGCGAGCCTGACCTATGGCGCGTGTCGACGGTGCATCGCGTGGAGGAGCTCAAGTCCATCGTCCGCATGCTGCCACTGTGGGCGGCCAGCATCACGCTCGTCGCGGCCGCGTCGCACAACTTCACCTTCGCCATCCAGCAGGCGCGCACCATGGACCGCCACCTCACCCCGCGCTTCCAGATCCCGCCGGCCACGATGATCATCTTCACCACGCTCACGATGCTCGTCAGCCTCGCGCTCTACGACCGCGTCTTCGTCCCCGTCGCGCGCCGCTACACGGGGCGGCGGTCGGGCATCACCTACTTCCAGCGCATGGGCGCCGGCTTCGCGGTTTCCGTCCTCGGCGTCCTGGCGGGCGCGCTCGTGGAGGCCAGGCGGCGCCGCGTGGCCGCGGAGCACGGCCTGCTCGACAGCCCCAGCGCCGTGGTGCCCATCAGCGTGTTCTGGCTGGTGCCGCAGTATGCGCTCCACGGCATGAGCGACGCGCTCTCTACGGTGGGGCACATGGAGTTCCTGTACGACCAGTCGCCGGAGAGCATGCGCAGCTCGGCGGCGGCGCTGTTCTGGGTCGCCGGCTCCATCGGGAACTACCTGGGCACGGTGCTCGTCACGGCGGTGCAGAGCGCCACCAGAGGGGTGTGGCTCCAGGACAACATCAACAAGGGGAGGCTGGACTACTACTACTGGCTCGTCACGTTCCTCTTGGTGCTCAATCTTTTTTATTACATCGTGTGCTTCCATTTTTACACCTTGAAGACGTTCGAGGTGGACGCCGGCCGCATTAATGGTGGTGAGGAGCAAGTTGGAGAACGGCAGGCGGAGGCCGTGGAGCCTTGCCATGTCCAGGTTGGAAGCTTGTAGACTTGTAGTGACAGCGCGCATGTAATGGTGAGAAGCTTGCAGGGACCTGTTGATTGTTGAGAATGAGAGAATCATCGTTCAAATGATGGGCGTGTCTGTACGCAGCTCAAATCTGACAGAGTAGATTTGACCTTCCGTTAAGGTAGAGTAGATTTGACTTTCCGTTTCTGCACTCCTAGGAAGTGGCAAATCTCCTGTAATTGACACATCACACATGGGGTCACCTGAGTCACTTTAGGTGGCCTAGGTGGCAAATCTGCTGTCACTTAATTACGGTCTTCTTGGTTGGGTACAAAATTTGTCATGCTAAAAATTTGGTGAGCAAAAATTCCTAAAAGTTAGAAAAAAAAATATTTGTTTTGTACCGTTGTTAGTAAATTTCTATCGATTTTTTCAAAAAAAATCTTTTTTCCCCCTTTTCTGAGCACCTGAAAAATGCCTCTTAGACAACATCTATAACATGAAAAATAAATATATAGAATTAGACATTTACAACCCTATGTTCTTATCACCATACAGACATACACAAAAGAATTTTAAAAATAGGCTTCAATACCCTGGTGATTTAAATTAGAAATTGGAAATTGGAAAGATGAAATGTCACTGCTTGCTAGCGTAGTAACAATTAGGCCAGTATGTTGCAGACGCGGCCTAGGCACGACATTACACCTATGCCGTGCTGGGTTAGTGTGGTACTTTTTGCGAGCTCGTTTCGCCATTTATAGGATCCGGTGTATTCCGCCGGCAGGGGTTGAATCGCTGGCCGCGGGCATGGCTTGTTCAGAGTCCAGAAGGTATCCAGTTGAAAATTAATTAACAAAATGATTAATTAATCATAACTATTTTAAGATACGTGCAATTTTAAAAGAGATGTACAATTATCTTCGTACATAATTTTTACTATGTATCTAGATACGGTATATATGTAAGTACGCATAGAAAAATCTATATAATCAAAACAGATCTAGAAGAGCGGAAGTGGATATTAAAAAAAAAAGACAAAGTTGTCGAAGTACAATTATTTCACCCCAACCCGATCTTTCTTGTTGGGATCCAGATCGAAGCTCACTCTAAGCTTAAGCTACTCGAAGTTTCCACCCTGCTTCTTGGCGTCATCGGTGCCCTTGCCATCACCATTGCCATGGTGGTGGAGCTCGACCTCCTCGCTGACCATCTCCAATGGCTTAAAGGTGTAGTACTTAACGCAGATAAAGAAGTAGACGAGGTTGACCACCTCCAGAGCCACGACAAGCCAGTAGTAGTTGTCTAGCTTCCCTCGGTTAAGGTTGTCCGGGAGCCATTGCCCGCTTCGCCGCGTCTTGTCGTGCACGATGGTCACCAGCAGCGTGCCGAGGTAGCTCCCTATCGAGAAGGTCAGCCAGTAGAGCGCCGTCGCCGTGCTCCGCATGCTCTCGGGTGCCTGGTCGTATAGGAACTCCATGCGGCCGACGTCCATGAAGGCGTTGGCGATGCCATGGATGGCGTACTGCGGCACCAGCCAGAAGACGCTCATCGGCAGGGTGGCCTTGGGAGCGTCAAGCAGCCCACTCGCAGCGGCTACGGACTTGCGTCTCCGCTCGACGACCGCGGCCACCACGTTGGACAGCATGGCGATCGTCAGCCCGACGCCCGTGCGCTGAAGGTGGGTGATGCCGTTGGGGCGGCCAGTGAAGCGGCGCAGCACGCGGACGAGCACGCGGTCGTAGAAGGCCAGGGTCAGCAGCATGCCGAAGTTGGTGAAGATGAGCATGGAGGCCGGCGGGATCTTGAAGTGCGGCGTGATGTCGCGGTCCATGGTACGGGCTTGCTGGATGGCGAAGCTGTGATTGTGCGACGCCGATGTCACCAGGATGATGCCGGCAGCACAGATCGGCAGCATACGTATGATCGACTTGAGCTCCTCGACGCGGTGCACCGTCGACAGCCGCCATAACTTCGGCTGGCCTGACGGCAGCACGTCGCCGTCGGTCACTATAGCCGCCTTGTCAAAGAACCTAAGCAAAAACAAATCAGCTAGTGCATTCAGATCAAATTCCCAACATTTTTTTCATTTTAACTTACTTTAGCTGGTCGGTGTGAAGAAGGCGTCCGGTGGTGGAGATGCCAGCGTCGAGCTCCTTGTCCTCGTACAGGAGGCTCGGGTCCGGCACGACGGCTTTCCGCTTCTTGTACGCAGCGGAAGCGACCTGCGCCAACCGGACCAGGGGGCTGCCCCCGGGCGGCATCCTGATGTAGAGCGAGTACCCGGACACGAAGGTGATCACCGCGGCGACCATGGCGACGGTAGGCACGCCGATCCCCCAACCCCACCCGACGTTGTCCTGGACGTACACCACGGCGGTGACGGCCGCGAGCTTTGCGAGCTCGACGGCGAAGAAGTAGAGGTTAAAGAAACTCCACTTGGGCTTGGCGCCACGGTGCCTGTGCGCGTTCAGCTCAAGCTGGTCGGCGCCGAACGCCATGATGCAGGGGCGCGTGCCCCCGGTGCCAATCGACGTGCAGAGCAGAGACAGATAGAGCACGGAAATCTGGTAGGAGGACGCACGCTGGCAGTCTGCAGCGTGCTTGGCGCAGGGTGGCGGGTGCAGCGACGGGAGTGCGGCGGAGAGGGTAAGGCAGACCATGCCGAGCTGGTAGATGATGGAGCCGAATGTGATGGTCCAGAAGCGGCCGGCAAAGGAGTCCGCGATGAGACCGCCGATGAGCGGAGTGAGATTAGCAGTGCCGTTGTAGTTGGTGATGATGTTGGAGGCCTGGACGAGCGGCAGGTGCAGCTGCAGGGTGAGGTACGAGATCAGGTTCGTCGTGAACCCAACCGACGCAAGCCGGTCGCAGAAGTCATTCGCTGCCGTCGTGCACATGCATGCCAAGAAATATTAGCTTCAACAACGAAGATGGTAAAATCTTACAATTACTAGGTGGAGTGGAGGTGCGTTAATTTTTACAAGAAATGTTAAATAAAAATCATAAAATTCTAGCAATAATCAGAAACGTTTTGCCCTTAATTGGCTGATTTTAGTCACCATCGTCAACAATAATCATAAATTTTTTAATATGATTGCTCGTTGCTTTGTGCAGACCAGTGTAACTAGATATATACATGGATCCCATGTCAAAAGCAGGACCTTAGAATTAAAACCCCACACTCATAGCTTATAGTTTGAACAAAAAATACTAAAATTTGTTGAAAATGATTGAGTATGATTGCTCGCTACTTTATGCAGATATGTGCGACTAATTATATAAGTGGACCCCACATCAAAAGTTGGACCCTAGAATAAAAAACTTCGAGTTAACACCTTAAGGTTTACCAAATTGACTAAATCATTTGAAAATGACTTAATACGATTGCCCACTACTTCGTGTGCACTGTAACTAGATATATACATGGGCCCCACATCAAAAATTAAAAACATCGTGTGCACCCCTTAAAATTTTAGCGAAATTAACTAAAATCTATTAGAGATAACTCTGAACAATTGGTCGCTGTGCAGATCGATGAGACTGATATATACTTGAGTCCCGTGCCATAAATTTAAAAGTAGACACTAAAGGCTGGTCTACCTCTCAAGTAGTCAAGTCCATGTGAGTCCAACGAGCTGGACTTTTTTTTGAGTTATAACTTATTTGGCACAGCTGCTCCTCAATTGCTCATTCGGAGGAGTCGAAGCACTTAAGGAGGAACTACTTTTTCTGGTTCGGGCTCCTGGCTTAAAACGGCTCGGGCTCCTTCATCACAAAAATGGATTCTTCTTCTAAAGTGTTTAGTAGGGCTCTTTCAGGGAAGCTGCTGCTAGAGCTGGAGCTGGAGCCGGAACCATATCAAAGAGGCCTTTAATGTCTAATGGATTTTAGAGTTTATTGAATTAAATGATTATGGACATTCAAATCCAAAGAAATTCCAACCAAGTGGATCCAAAGTAACTAGAATCCAATTAAATTTTGGGTCCAAATCCACAGTCATCTCTAGTGTTGGTCATCGTCATCATGGTGGCGGTGGTGGCGCTGGTGATGGTGACGATGGTGGCCATGGTGGTAGCATGTGTGACCGCATCCCTTGAAACAAGCCGCGTACCACCCACTAGTATCTTTTATGACCGAAAAATCCTCAATTTTGAGACGATATGCATCTCTACTGACTTTTTAGCCCCTCTGAAGTATAATTCTATTGGAGTATGCCGTCATATTTCTAAGCCGATTTTAGTGCAACTTATCTGACTGTAACTATGGGCCTGTTTGGATCCACCCACTAAGTTTTAGCTGGCCAAATGTAGCTGCTACTGCTAGGATCCAAACGACCTAGCTAAAAACCAGCTAAAGTTTAGCTGCTTCAACCTAGCTAAACCCAGCTAAAATTTAGCTGAGTCTATTAGCTGGAGGATCCAAACAACCCAACTTATGGCATGGCATATACCTCCAGGGCTCTCACTCTTTCGAAGCTAATATACGTTCACACTTTCGAAATCATTCATTCCATGCATACAGGAGCCTCACAATTTTAGGGTAGCAAAAGTAACATGCATGTACAAGTCAAGGAATTCTTACGCACCAGATAGAAATTCTTGTTACAGTTCAGCTTTTGCATTGATAGTTATTAAATAGGAGTACGTCACTAAGCTATCCTTCACAGAAGTTTACTAGTTTAGTTCTGAACTCAGATAAAAGTCATTTTGTTTTCACGAAAACAGATAGCCACAACGTGTGAGTACATGTAAACAAAGCAACAGCTCTAAGAAATAATAATGTCGCTAATGGTTTGACTGGTTGGTACCTTGACAGCTAAAGCTTGGCAGTACAGAATTTCCACTTGTCACAAAGGAGATGCTTGATACTGTTCTAAGGTTGAATCGTTTGACGTAAATCCAAAAACGTCTTCTTTTTTTTAGTATAGTATGTTGCCTGTGTTCTGTCAATCAAAATAGACTGGTTTGACCCAGAGGAAAACAACAAGAACTGCTACGAAAGGGAGACTGCCATATGTGCATGGACTGACGTGTTCGTCCATCAACGTGTTCGCAGATGCAGCGTCAGCTCCCCTAGCAGCAGTGCAGCACCAAGAGGTGGCGAGCATGCAGGGATCTGAACTGGAAGTTGGAACGGAAAAGAACATTTGTTGGTGCTGCTCAGCTAAAGGTGGACCCGCTCTGTGTGTGCCCTGCTAACTATCTTTTTTTTTCTTTTTCTTTGAGGGAAGCCCTGCTACTATCTTCTAGTGAACAGGCTACATGAAATTCGTGAAGGAAAATGGAGTCTAAATGCAGAAGGGCCCAGCTCAAGAAACAGAGGACAAATCTAGGGTCATCCGATGGAATTCCAACAGGAATCTAAGCAAAACACTGAAACAGATCGAGTATATGGAGTACTGACAGTAGGAGGAGGACGGAGTGGATCACTCACCTAGGATGAAGGGCATGGTCCTGAACCCTCCCCGTTGCTTCGCCGGCATCTTCAACGCCGCCGCGTCGGCATCCTTCTTCTCTCCTCTGCCATCCTCGGCCATGGCGCTCTCTTCCCGTGCTTCAGAGAGGAGGAGCCGACTACGGCCAGTGGAGAGGTATATATGGTTAGGAAATGGTTGTAGCCTTGTGGGAATTGAAGACAGGTGTGCGTTGTACGCACGCTTTTATAAAGGAATCGGGTTAAGATCGGATTGGAAATGGATGTATGTCCGCGGCAGTGGCGGACCCAGAGATTGAGTGGGCGAAGCTCAAAGAGAGTTGGATGCGGATAGTTCTAACCCAGAAACTAAGATGTATTATATGGCTATTAATTAGAGTGCCAACTAAGTAAAATGATGATGTGACATTAAAATTAAGAAAGAGAGATACAAAAAATTGCTTCTTCTCTCTTGTACAATAAACTATGTTTACACGAGAAATAAGATAGAAAGAGATATAACATGCGCACGCTAGGAAAGAAAAGACATGTATTTGACCCATATATAGCCTTGTGCACAGTCTGAACTACTGGTCTAGTTTAAACACCAATTTTTCACTTAATTAATGAGCCTCCACACTCCATTCACCAGGCGAGCTTGCTTTTCTGACTGACTGCCCAAGTCAGGCCACAAAAGCTGCTAGCATCTACTCATCTGTTTTGTGTGTATCTACTGGTGTGGCTGCGCGACCTCGGAGACCTCTCAGGCGCGGTTGCAGGGGAGCCCGGGCAGGCGCCCAGGGTCGCCGGGCCCTGGGTCCGCCCATGGTCCGCGGGAAAGCAGCGGTTCGGGAATAGGACGTGCTGCAAGCCTGCAAGGCTCCACCATTGTCCTTTTTTTTATTTCTTTTATATAACTCCCTCCGTTTTGAAATAACGTTTATCGTGACTTCTCAAATTTGTAATAAAATATAATATATTCTATGTAATGACTATACCTTGATTTAGCAAAGTTTGTTGAAAAAGAAACCATAATTTAAGGAGAAACTCCTTAATTGAATATATTCCATGGGTACGTGTGTCATGAGTATTTTCTTAAGTTGTCGTAAATTTTTTTAGAATGCAGGATAGAGGGAGTAAGGATTAAAGTATGATCAATATAAGAAGAACTATACGTTTTTTCATTAAAAGGAAAATATGCACCTAAATTTTAGTTGAAGATGACTCAAAGTTAAATAGTTAGGGTCAGTTTGTTTCATGTTTTTGTTGGTTTTTGCCAGCAAGAAGCTGAAACAAACAACATAGTTATTGAGTTAGCTTTTAAAAGCTGGAAAAGCTAACTTCTAAGGAAATAAGCTGGAAACTAAAAAAACACTGCGAGAGAAGCTTTTTTAGTTTTTGGTGTGGAGCTAATAAGAAATTATTACAAAAAATAATAGCAAAGATTCAACAGCTAGAAGCTAAAAGCCAAAAATCAGTTTTTAAGCAAAATCTAAAAACCACGGCTCAAATAAATAAGCGCGGACGTATGACTACATCTTCCACCCGTTCAGCTAAGCTCACATTCTAATCTAGCGGTCTTGATTGAGACAAAACATCATTGAGGACTGAGGAGCTCTAGGCACTGATCCTTACATCCACTGCAGTCACATCAGGTGGCATGAGCAACAGTTCCCTGATGAGCAAGTATATTGATTATAATTCGGCTTTCACCACTTGGTGCTCTAGATTTTGTGCGTTGAGGCAGAGATGGAGGTAGCGCAAATCTAAGAAGGATACATTCATTGGTGCAAGTATCTACAACATGAGGGTATAAATATAGTACTAAATCCGTTCTAAATTATAATTCATTTGAATTTTTGACCTCAAGTTTGACCACTCGTCTTATTAAAAAATTTGTGAAAAATATCTCCAACATGAGGCGAATCCACTCATCGGGAGCATGCTTCTTGCCGAGTTTGCTATCCTATATGAGTCTACCCGGGCACGTAGCCTTCTTCTGGACATGGCAATCCTGAGCCATGGTCTGGCAGATTGCTCAGCCAGCTTCTGGACATGGCTCGGGACGTCGGTTGCTGCCTGGGCGATTGCGAGCGCTTGTAAAAAAATGGCTTCTATTTCCGAATGCCAACCCCCTTTATTCCCGGTTACGCAGCCGGGAATAGGAGTTCGGGAATAAAGGGTTAGTAGCCGAGAATAGAAGTGGACCTTTAGTCCCGGTTGGTGATACCAACCGGGACTAAAAAGGTAGTCACGCCAGTGCCTGGGCTGGCCCCTTTATTCCCGGTTGGTATTACCAACCGGGACTAAAGGGTCTTTTTTTTCTTTTCCTGCTTATTTCAATTGATGATTCTTTTTTGTTTTAATTTGGTTTTCGAATACGCATTATTCGCTGCAAAGTAATATACATATACGCGTGCGTACTGTAAAGTTTTCGCTCGATCAATGCACGCAAGCAACACAAATAAAAGTAAACTAAAACATAATATTACATTTCATCGTCACATGTAAAGTTTGCATTAATTGTACATTTCATCATCACATGTTCTTTGGATCAATATGAAATTTGGCTTTCATCATCACATATTTGGGTCATAGTAAAACTCGTCGCCGGGAGTTAAGACCTGATCATTCAGAAATCCACCTATTGTCTCTTGGGTTACTTTGAGATAGTGTGTGTCCAGGGTTTTTTTTCTTCAACCAACGAGTCTTCAATTTGAGATATGAGATAAAGAAAAAGTATATTAGTATATATATATGTATCAAGAATAATGATAAATAAATTGTATCTATCACGAATATATATATATATATATATATGAAGAGTATATATATATATGTGTACACTTACCCTTTTTTGCTCTAGACTAGTTCTTTTTTTAGCACACTCTCATGAACTCGCAAACATAGTATCCATAGAGATTGGTCCTCTGGGGCTGCAGCAGAACCCACTTTACGAGAAAAAGATTCATCATCATCAAAACATAGGGAAATTGAACTAAGGTAGGTATATAGTACTTACTTTGTATAGCACTACTTTCAGTGGCACTTTGCGTTTCATATGGTGTTCCTGACAGACCTTTTCCCAACAACTACCAAATAACATAAAAAAATTTGGACCATTAATTTGCATGCAGAGAGACTGGAATAGTTTTGCTAGTGAGACTGCAATTACCTCTGAATAATATCTATCATCTCTTGGAACTCTTTTTGTTCTTTTCTCATCGAGTCCCAGATGCCTAGAAGACCTTTCTCTAGATCGAGTTTCATCAATATCCAGTGTTCACTGCCATGTCCATTAACACTCATTAATTAGCTAACAGGTACAGTGAACATATATATATGGATACACGATCGTCGACATTATGAACACTTACCTGAAGTTGTAGGGTAAGAGTATACATTTCTTGTCACGTTGCTTCTCTAAGAACATCTTGATATTGGCCTTCGTTTCTGCTTTCCATGTTGGTTGGGGTTTAGGGTTTTTGAATACGATATGTGGATCAATGAAACCAATATCAGTACACCCTCTCTTTTTGCACTCTCCCATCTCAAACCTGCATCATATATATAGAGTGAGGATAATAAACACAGCCATGTACGTATGTAGCAACTTATTATTAATTAGTAGAAAGAATCACTTACAGACAATAGCAGCTGATGAGAGTCTTGTCAAGAGAGTTCCGGTGGACTAGTTGGTGTAATTCAGCAAACTCAATGTACATAACGTCATCGCCACGGAACCAATGGTCGTCTTTGATTCTGACAGAAATATAGAACTCTTTCCGGTGACACGCGTCGAGGTACAAGGTGTTTAGCTTGAACAATTGTGTACCTAGTTCATTGATGGTCTTAGGATTCCATAGACTCCTGCCATGCTCATATTTCTGCCATTCATCTGCTACCGGGGCACTTTCGAAGAGGAAATCGCCAATGTCGATACCTCTCATAGCATAAAAGTTAGCAAGTTCCGCCATATCCACTTCTTTATCAGCAGATATTTCCATCATATCCAGCATATCTATGTTTGAACCATATTCATTAGCAATAACTAGAGGAGGGACTGATTGCAATTCTTGTTCTTCGAGTTGTGCAACAGCTTTCCCTGCTTTAGCAGCTTTCTTGACTATCTTGCTAAGAGTGCGGTCAAAGTCTGATGGTGGCGAGGGCTTACGAGCTTGCCGCCTCTTTTTCTGCTCAGCTTCCACCATCTGCCTTAGTTTAGCTGGAGGTAGGTGGAAGTGCTTCTGCTCCTGCTGCTTCCTCTTCCCTGTGCCTGAGAAGAATGCTCCGACGGTTTTTTTAACCGCATCATCTAACTCCTCTTTACTCATTTCACCAGGCAATTTCTGTGGAATTGGCCTTGGTTTCACGGGGGCCTTCTTGGTCGTCTTCGCCGGCGGGGCAGATGGCTTATTTGTTTGCAGCCGTCTTCCCTGGTTCATGGGAGGAGGTGGGGGAACAGGCGTTGGAGACCTTCGAGGCGACGTTGGGGAATGCCTTGGAGGCGGTGGCGGCGGCGGTGGAGACCGTCTTGGAGATGGTGGGGATGCAGCCGTGTCTTCTACCCCATCGTAACCGTCGCCCGGAGCACTATGCTGGTCTAGTGATTGTACTATTGGACTTAGGTTGGGGGAGGCCCTGCTGTGTGCGTACAGAAGACAATGAGTCAATTGTTATTTAAGAGGCAATATAAAATTAATAAAAAAATTGTTTCGTTCACTTTCATCCGTACCTATTGTGCGGCAACGGCTTCCCGGGAATATTGATGTAGCGCTTGCGCCATGCAATGAATGACTTCTCTGCTTCTCCCACGGTCTTCTCCCCATCACCTCCATGAATGTCAAGAGGCACATCGCTAAAACCTTCAATAGCTTTATCCACCGAGACGGTAGCATATCCAGCTGGTACTACTGCTCTATGGATTCTTGGTGTCTTGGTACGGTCGATAGAGTTTACAACACCAATAGCCACCTTCACTGTGCCATTATCTTTTGGAATGTGCAGCTCACATGATGTAAAAGGTTCAGTGACGTCATCCACGGGGAAACGTAGCTCTACATCTTTTATGGCATCAGGCAGCTCCGTAGAAGCACAACTGCTTCTCAACTGATGGGAGGGCTAATGTTGATTCCCGGAGCTGTTGTAATCCTATGGGCACTCAATTGTATTTGCACTTGCCTTGCGACTTCCTCTTGCATTTTTGCTTGCATTTCTTTTTCTCGCCTTTGTGATTCAAGCACCGCTTCCCGTGACTCAATAACATATTGCTGCAAGATGCGGATCCTCTCTGCCTCCTCATCCTTCCGTCTCTGGCGGCTTCTGTACGAATCGATCCATTCAGGGAAACCTTGCACCCACGGAACGGCCCCTTTGCCTCTAGTTCGTTCACAATGCTCAGCAGTCCCGATGGAATATGTCAGTTCATCTTTCTCTCTGTTGGGCCGGAATAGTCCACTATCTCTAGCTTTTAGAATTTGAATCAACATTTCTGTTGCTCTTTCGAGTTTTGTGCCATGGACAAGCTTCCCGGTGACTGGGTCCAATCCTCCCCCATGACCTAAAAACCAACGCTTTGTGTGTCCAGGCCACGGTGCTGATTCAGGTATGACCCCCTTGGCAATAAGGTCTGCTTCCATTTTTGCCACTTGGGAACGGAAGTCATGTAGCCACCTGATCCCATGTTATGGTGGTATTGCTTTTGTCTGGAATTCTCTTGGTTCCTTCTCGCCCGTTCCGCACCCTCTTCTGATGTCTTGTACTATACAAATTCCTCCCAGTAGGGCCTTGCCTTCGTGATTGGGCCCTTATTGTTCCAATTTGGAGTCTTGTTCTTCTTGACGTATGATTTGTACAGCTGCTTCTTCCAAGATTGGAATTGGGTGGCCATCTTCTTCATTGTCCGGTGCCTAACTCGCTCCGTCAACCTTTCGTGGGTGATGTCTTCATGATAATCATCTGTTTGGAGCATGAAATGTGCAAGAACATCTTGCCAAATCAGCTCCTTGTCCTTATCAGAGACATAACTAATATGAGGAGCATTGTTATTTTTTCCATTCACGGGCATTGATCGGGAGCTTGTCCCTTACAAGGTACCCATAGTGGTACACGAATTTCCGTGCATATTGTCCTAGTGGTTCGCCTGTAGCCACGTTGAATTCTGAGATGATGTAGCAGCCTTCCAATAGCCTTTTGGCCCCTCGAACATTCTTTGTGTTCCCCGTCGTCGTCGTCGATCCAGACGGCTATGTACGCATAGAAACATAAAAAGTATTATAAAACGAAGGTCGATCCAGTGGGCTACATGTATGCATAATAAATAAATGAGAGCTAGATATTGAGAAATATATACCTCACCGGAATTATCTTCATGAACAACTTCCTCAACAATATGATCGAGATTCAAGTATTGACTCCCGTCGTCTTCCTGCTGGTCATTATCAACATCGGCACAATGTTCAGTGCCGGCGTTGATAATATCCATCATTTCCACCTCCAGGTCATCGTCTCTCGGGTCGGCCATAGAGAGCCTAAACAATTATAAAACAATAATTATGCAATTAGGGTTTCATAGACATTTCATACACATTTCGGGGCGGTGGTGCCTGCGTGGGGCGGCCGACCAGCGTTGGTGGCCGGGGAGGGTTTAGGGTGGTTTAGGGTTTAGGGTGGTTTAGGGTTTAGGGTATAGGCCACATGGTATCAGAATATAACACAATTGATTTTTTTCCTAAGGAAAAATTATACATGTATACATTAATTGATATATATATATACACACATTAATTTCATACATATATACATTAATTGATATATATATACACATTTCATACATACATAATTTCATACATATATACATTAATTGATATATATATATACACATTTCATACATATATAATTTCATACATATATACATTAATACACATTTTGTCAATATAATTCATAAATATAATAAATATAATATATATATATATATATATATATATATATATATATATATATATATATATATATATATATATATATATATATATATATATCGGCGGTTTAGAATGGAGTGTTGGCGACGGTGGTGGACAGCGGCCTAGATCGAGGCACGGGGGCTCCTGGCCGGGCGCGGCGTCATCGGGGCTCCTGGAAGGCGGCGTTGGGGGTGGGCGGGCTCCTAGGCGGGCTCCTGGAAGGCGGCGTCGGGGGTGGCCGGGAAGGCGAAATCGGCGGTGGCGTGGCGCGCGCGCGGCGTCGGGGGCGGCCAAGGGCTCCTCGGTGAGGGGCGCGGCGTCGGGGCTACTCCGGCGAGGTCGGCGAGCCTCGGGGTGCCCTCCGGTGAGGAAGGCGGCGTCGAGGGTGGCCGGGGAGGCGAATCGGCGGCGGCGGAGCTCTGGGGACGCGCTGAAGACGAAGACGATCGTTGAGGAGGAAGAGAGAAGGGAGGCGGCGGTATATAGGAGAGGGACCTTTAGTCCTGGCTCCATCCACCGCCCGGGACTAAAGCACCTTTAGTCCTGGTTCCTACCACCAGCCGGGACTAAAGGGGGGACCTTTAGTCCTGGCTGTTGGAAGGAGCCGGGACTAAAGGATTTTTTGGCGGGCCGCCAAATGCAGCCCACCTTTAGTCCCAGCTGGTGGCAGGAGCTGGGACTAAAGGTGGGCTACATTTTCATTTCCAGCCAACTTTTAAGCAGATCAGTTTATTTTATATATGTTTTGAATTTAAATGTTTAAGTCTTATTATTTGCGCAGTAAATTCAATACTAGGCATAATTTTTTTTAGAAAAAGTAATAAACTTTATTTTCATTTACTGTACACAAAAAAAATATGTGACCTAAACTATTGTGTTTTTTATTATAAATGTTGAATATAATGCAACTAATACTCACTATTTTCGTTAATGCAAAAATGTAGACTTTAATTGAAATTATTAAATTTATTGGTTTTCGACAGGAAATTAGTTTTCACGTAATTGTAACGTAAATCTTTAGGTTCTTCATTAATCATTGTATAATTAATCGGTGAGTTCGGGCGGAAATTCAATTAAAGTTAAAAAAGTACCAAACCACCTCAGAAAAATCTCAAACTTGGTGGTGGCTACACATAAGGCATTTAAAGTCTTGAGAAAAAGTTTTAGTCCAATCCGGCACTAGAAAGCACATGGACCTCAGAATCTCAGAGAACCTAGGTGTATAGATAGGGTTCGACGAAATGTTCTATATACCTCTGTGAAGCACGTCGACTTCGCCTATGTCGAAATGGCTTAAAATTTTTTTGGCAGTCATTTACACCCAAAATATGGCCCCACACAAGATCTTAGGTTTTTTTGATAATTATTTTTATTATTACATTTTTCTTTGTGCCGCGTGAGACGAAATACGACGAATTACATATTCAAAACAATATAATTTTGCATCAACCTCCACAAATATTTGTCTCCTAGGGCACAAGAGACCATTTGGCAAAGTTTGGCACCATTCCGGATCTTTTCGGGGGTGGACTCAGTTCAACGTATAATTAATCGGTGAAGTCGCGTGGAAATTCAATTAAAGTGAAAAAATTACCAAACCAATTCAGAAAAATCTCGAACTTGGTGGTGGCTTCACACTAGGCATTTGAAACCCTGATAAAAATTATGAGATCAATCAGGCACTAGAAAGCACATGGACCAGAAAATTCAAAGTATAGTTAACAAAAGAATATAATCAATTAAAGGGTCTTTTCTCTTATTAAATAAATGTTTGGGTGCTTTCTTGTCGAGAAAGTGACTTAGTTCATATGGCTAGCTAGTGCACTGCAGTTTGGACCTTGGCTATGAGGTCGTGGGTTCAATGCCTGGCTACCCCATTTTTTTGTCCAGCGCGACTATATTATTTTATCAAGAAAGATTTTATCCCGGTTATAGCCCAGAGCCGGGACTAAAGGTCATCCTTTAGTCCTGGCTGGATCCTCAAGCCGGGAGTAAAGATTTATTTCTGATTGGAGGGTCCAGCCGGGACTAAAGGATAACCTTTAGTCCCGGCTCTGGGCTATAACCGGGACTAATTGTTGCCTGCCGTCGCCACACACTTGGGGCAGGAACTTTGTATCCTTATTTGAGGATACAACCGGGACTAATAGTCCCTTTAGTCCCGAACACAAAAATACCGGGACTAAAGGCAAAAATAGAGGCGGGATGAAAGGTCTGTTTTCTAGCAGTGGAGGGAGAGTTCAAGCTCAGGCTCCTGTCATTCAGTAGCCCGGGGCTATGGCCGAGCCCCCAAGCCCCCGGCGACGACTATTGGTGTGCTCGGGCTCGTCCTGACTTCACCAGAGGGTACGTACGACGATGGGTATAGCCCCCAAGTAATTCATAGGATCAGTCGGGGATCTATCGATCTGCTATCCCTTTCTTGGAGACTTAACATACCCCTATGCTAGACTCTCGTCACTTGTCATCACCAAAGGGACATTGTTTAATTTTGTGCTAGTTGCAACAGATTATTTCACAAAGTGGACTGAAGCTGCAACTTTGAAGAATATGTCACACAAGGAGGTAATCGAGTTTGCTACTGAGCATATTATTTATAGATTTAGCATCCCTCACACGTTAACTAGAATCAAGGTACATCTTTTGTATCAAACGAGCTACAAGATTTTGCTAAATTATATAAGATCAAATTGCTTAATTCATCTTTATATTATGCTGAAGCTAATGGCCAAGCTGAGTCAAACAACAACGCTTTGGTAAAGCCTATTAAGAATAAATTGAGGACAATCCTGGGAGATGGCATGAAGTTTTCTTTAAAGCTCCATGGGCTCATCGTATTTTAGACATGGTGCTACTAAAGTTATTCTTTTTTAGCTTGTATATGACAAGAAGTTGTGCTACCTGTTTGAAGTGAATTTGGATGCATATAGATTGGTAAACAAAATGATCTATCTGTTGTTATGTATCATGACCTAATGATGGATAGTATTGACGAGGTGATTGAGAAAAGAATCAACTCTGAAAGACATTGAGAGAGATAAAGCTCGAGTTGCCTAGGCGCATAACAAGAATGTAAAAAGCAAATCTTTCCAAATTGGGGAGTTAGTGTGGAAAACAATTTTGCCAATTGGGATGAAAAGCAATAAGTTTAGCAAGTGGTCTCTAAGCTGGGAAGGTCCACACAAAATGATCAAAGTAGTGTTCGGGAATTCATACTCCCTCCTCCATCCTAAAATATAAGGAATCAAAGCGTTTTTCAGACAAAATAAGGAGTCAGACAAAATACCTCATTACACCTCACAAATTAGGAGAGAGTGAGTGTTCGGTTAGTTTTTTCCTAGTTTAAAAGGAACCCTTACATGTTATTATTTCTTGCCATGAATTGGAGAGGAAAGGTATGATGTACTTAGAAGGAAAATTTTGTTCGGTTAATAAAGCTAGAGGAGAGAGAGGAGCTGACGACCTAGAATACATTATATTTTGGTACAAATTTTGAACACTCGATTTCTTATATTTCATGACAATGGGAGTACATGCTAGAGACGTTGCAATGCGATCGTCTCCAAAGAGAGTATTGTCCCAACAATGGTCGATACACAATGTCGTCCTTGGAACAAATATGGCCGATGCATGTGTCGCCCTTAGAACAAAGCCGATGGCTTGATATCATTCCTTTACTGTCTTGTGTTTTTTGAAAACTCGCATGTGCTTCGCTTTTGAAAATAGGAGGGCACATGTTAACAACAAAAAGAGGTTAAAGAAGTCAAATACTCCTTTTACGCAACTCATGGGAAACTTGCATGAGCTGAGGTTAAAAAAGCTATGCTGATTTGAGTTCAGACTTTGCCATTTCGATTCAAACTCATCTAAACTCGTGGGGAACTTGTGGTGCATATTTTGAAAAGTTTTCTATTGATATAAGACCACCCCCTCCATATATATTGGAGGACCACAACTAATTGAGGTTAACCACGTAGAATCGATAAAAAATCAATCTAATACTCCTTTTACCCAACTTTTACTTCTAAAACCCTTTGCTGTCCAGTACATCTCTCGACGAGAATCATTGGTGTTTTAGGTGGCCTTACCGATCCTAAGACAGCCTCGTTATGTCCTTTCCCGATGGGTCTGTTAGGGAGGTGTCCGCGAGCTTTTCGGACAAAGAGCGGGCGTCAAATCTGCATGGGCATCGTACTAGTCGGCCTTGCTGGGTTTGAATCCTCTCGCTACATGTTAGGCCTAGCTAGCATGTGACCTGAATCGGCGTGAGCCATGCTGTTCCTTTATCTCTACTTGAATAATGGTACTATGCTTTCAAAATATTCGAATGCAAATTTGAATCCAAACTATTCGTTTTGTATTCATACTCGAGAACATTCGAATCTATAGTTGTATCTGGCAAAAAGTTCAACATCATGATTAATAGATATCTCCATTTTCACACCTACTTCGCCTATACATCTTCCTTCCCGTAAAATCAAACGCTTTTAACTTCAACTAAATATATACAAAAAATCATTAATACTTCTGATATATAATAAGTGTCATTAGATTATATGTTAAATATATTTTTATAATAAACTTATTTAGGAATAAAAATATTTTAATATTTTTAATAAATCTAGTTTAACTTGTATGGAATCTATTTTAGAATGGAGGGAGTACCTCGTGATGAAATCGTCGGCCGCCCATTAACTCAGGCCTCTTCTTTCCGTTTTCCTTGACTCACGCGCGCTCCTAGTAATATCATTCCTGAAGCAACAAAGAGCGCGTGCAGTCGTCCAGGTCACGGTCCAGGAGAGCAACGAGATGCCTCCAAACCTCCTGTGTCCTCTGTGCATCTATCGCGGCACCGCCCACCGGCGTCGCGCACGCCGACGGCGACGGCACGTCCGATCATCACAGTGCTGAGCGCAACAGTCATCTTTCTCCTCTCTGGCGGAGGAAAAGAGACGATCACTATTGCTACTTGCTGAAGGGCCCACGGCATCAATCATGCGCTGCCTACCTCAATACTCCGTAGTCAATATGGCACTTCCGACGATCAAAAACATTGCTGGCACGATTTTTGTTCCTGAAATGTGATACCAATCATGGGAGCAACGACATCCGCGCGAGGTTACGTCTCGGGCAAAACGTGGCGCACTTCAGTACTTTTCAGTTCTACTAGTACTACCACTTGATATTTTCCCCTTTCTTTGATAACATTTTTTATAACAATATTTTTCCCCTTCTAATTTCAGCTCAGTAAGTTGCTTGAGGCTAATGCCGAAGTATATTTTCTTATATTGGTAAAAAAAAGAAGTATATTTTCTTACCATTCAAGAGTTCACTTTAAGCTACGTTTCGAACACAAGACCGTTTTATGAAAATTTCGATGACACTTATATGCTCAAAACAAACCTGACAATGGGTTACAGGTGCACTACTCCCCCGTCCCTAAATAAATCAATTTCTAGAATTAGTGCTAGTTTAACTTTTAAGTTTAACTAATTTTATAGAAAAGAACAACAACATCTATGACATAGAGAATGAGCACCTTATGAAAATATATTGTATGGTAAATCTAATGATACTAATTTGATATCATAAGTTTTAACGTTTTATTCTAGAAATTTGGTCAAAGTATAAAATTTTTGACTTAAGACAACTCTAGAAATCTATTTATTTAGGGACGGATGGAGTAGTTTGGATATAGAGCTTTCCATATGATATATAGATCCAGCGGCGGATCCAGTAAATATTTTAGGGGGGACTGAACAACACATAACTTCGATTGCTGCTCGATCTTAAGTCTCAGCCCCCTACACTATAGAACTTTGGCTAAAAATTTATAGGGGCTCTACAGTGTTTTCCACAGCTCCAGTATGGGTAGGGGGGCTCGAGCCCCCGCCCCACCGTTGGATCCGCCCATGTATAGATCAAATAAATCTCAAAAGGCTACGTAAGAAGAATAGTACTAGTATTTTATGCCAGTCTTAATGAAAGTTTCATCAGAATTTCATAGGTATTAAATATGTTGATGTGACACCGTATCGATGAAGAGAAAGATGATAAAAGTTTGATAGGAGTAGAGAGAGTTTTATGATAAAACTCTTCTGTACTATTTTTAAAATATAGATGTGTGGAACATGAAACCCCTTTAAGACCGGTCTTGTCCTGAAATCTCGATATTTCCATAAGCGCCTGTTGAGAACTGAGCACATGACATCGTGGTCCACGTCCACATTCTCCTTTCCCTTTCACACCATGGCTCCCAAAGACAACGTTATCCTTAACACATCCAATCCGCTATTTATTTCTATTTCCAACGTTTTCTCATTCTTATATTGAGGAAGACCCGGTGTAAGAAATATGGATCTAATATAAAGATCTGTTTGTTTGAGCTACAGCTTTTAGAGTTTTGGCTCAAATGCTATTTTTCAGGCAGTTGCCTTTTTACTATTGATTTTTTGTAAAAAATAGTTTTTTTAGCACACCAAAAACCAGAAAACCTCCCTCAACATACTTTTTAGCTTTTATTAGTTTATTTTCTTAGAAACTAACTTTCCATCTTTTTAAAACTCGGCTTAACAGCTGGGCTATTTGTTTCAACCTCTGGCCGACCGAAGCTAGATAAAAGTCGAAACAAACAAACCCTAAATGGCATATCTTTGTGGTTTTGGTGATTAGTGATAACCTAATTAATAGTACTAACATGTATGTTAAAATATGTTAGACAGGTTCATTTAGGTCATAGAGATGAAACAAGTGGTGAAAAAACATATTGGAAAATAAACAACAAAGAAATAAACAAATACAAGAAAAATAACATGCATGGACAGCTGCATGTCTTGAAAAAGATAGCACGGTGCAAAACGTTCAAACGAGCCTGGTGAACAAATTGGCCGAGGACACTACACATTTACATGGACTAAAGGTCCAGTGACAGAAAAGAAGAGCGCCAGATAACTGTCAAATGGTCAGGCAATCAATTAAAAAAAAAGGAATTCACGATCGTTGGAGGAATGAACAAACTGGACAATTCGATGACCGAAAGAAGGAGAGCTCTCAACAATCAATATATATGATTATAAGAACCGGTAAGAGCTCTCTCTCTCTCTCTCTCTCTCTCTCTCTCTCTCTCTCTCTCTCTCTGTCTACTCCCTCTGTCCCGTTTTCTGTGTCGTTTTAGTATTCAATGAGGTGCAGTGAAGATTCTTTGAACCAGGATGGTGCCGGTGTCCGGATACATGAATGAATTTCTGAACTTAGACACTTCTTGCCCGTGCTAGAACGACTCTGAAAAGGGGACAGAGGGAGTATATATATAATTCTCATTCTCTTTCACTCTCTCTCTCTCTCTCTCTCTCTCTCTCTCTCTCTCTCTCTCTCTTGTTCTTGAGCAAGAACACCTAGAGAGCACCACCCAAGCCAAGGAGGAGGAGGAAGAGTGAAAGGAAACTGCAAGGAAGGCCAAGGAGATCCCAAGGACGATCCAAACTAGCCCCATTGCTTGGGATTGAGCTAGGAGAGCTCAATCTCCATTACATAGGGTGTGGTTCAAGGAGGGAATGTCAACTAAGGAGCAAGGACGAGATCAAGGAAGTCATCAAATCCCACAAGACCATCTCTCTGCTTCTTCTCCACCCTTGGTGAGTTGAATCCCAAAGCTCACTCCTTTTCTAAATCTTTAGAGACCAAAGTAGTAGTTCTTGACATAGAAATCTTTATTAATAGCTCAATATTGACCTAAGCTAGTTTAATCCAATGTGCCATGGTAGATGTACTTTTTAAGACCTTAGGAACACTCCTACAAAATCTCAAACACACGCAAACACTACACAATCACCTAGGACACACGAAATCACTTAATGCAACTACACAGAGCATTCTAGAGAGCACCTTCTTAGGAATCTCCAAAGAGATCTTTATGGAAAGTCCATACATAACCATCAAATAGTCCATCGAAATCCACACTTAACCGTTTTTCACGCAAGGCACAACGCCTTGACGGATAGTCCATCCGCCAGCGATGGTTGATCTGTCAAGCACTCTCTCCAATCTAGAGAGCGGTGTTTTGGTGCACACTCCATCAGACAGTCTGTCTGCCTTCGATGAATAGTTTGTTAGGTCTAATAAAGTAGCAAGTTTTGGCCAAAGCTCCAAAGGATGGTCCATTAGCTCTTGACTAATGGTCCATGAGGCTCCGACGGATAGTCTATTACTTCACAGCGGACAATCCGTAAGGCCATCTAGGACCTCACTTCTCACCTAGCTTAAGGATAAGTACTCTTTGGACCTACATATGTGTTATATGTTTTTCATACATGTTCATACATCTAGTTTGCATCTTGTTTCAATCCTAAGCATTGCATGTACTCATTCATATCAGTAAGTACGAATGGAAACACTCAAGGAGGCAAACCCCAAAATCGGTGTTGAGCCCGAGCCCAAAGCCGTTTAGACCCCCCGCAGAGTACCAAGGAATGTTCCTAGGCATCTTTCTCTTTTTATAAATGCATGGAAATGATTACATTTTCTACTGCATTGTGTTACTATATGACTAGAAACCCAATTAGCGATTTATCTTATAACCTTGACTTGTTTCCACTATACCTTGTAGCTTGTTTGTTTTGTTTTACATAGAGCGCAATACATGCTTAGTTGCTTAGACTCCGTAGAAATCAAATTGGTGATGGGTTCCTCACCATTCATGTGACTAGGAGTTGTTTGGCCACTAAACAACTTTAAATTGAGCAAGGGACTAAAACTTAACCCACATAATGAACATGACTTGAGAACCGGTGAGGGTTTGGGTCATGGCAGGACTAGAGGTCTTGGAAGACATAGCTCTCTTGGCAAGTTAATGACCGCACATCCGTTGTAGTGAGTTTTGGACATAACCCCTATAGACCACTTGCCATGTTAGGGTACGGTAAGCTTAGTACCTTGTTGTGACCAGATGTCCCATGGATTTGGTGTGAGGTGGAGCACGCGGTAGCTAGAAGCGCTAGTAACTCAACTCATCATCAAACAATCATGGGCGGTTTGGATGAACTTAGGTCATATTGGTTGTGACTGTTGCCTTTGTGGAAAAAAACATGCATGTACACCTCTGTAGAGTTTTGAATTTATTTTTGTTCATATGTTCTAACTTCGGAGTAGTGTTCATTGGAAGGACTCATGGAAGACCAAGCTCAACTTGCTTACTTTCTCTTACACATTGAACCATGCTATGCTTTTCCTAAATGTGTAATTTTTTTTACTATTCTTGTTGTCGGGGTTATGATACCCCGGGTATCTCAAGACACGGATTAGTTAGCCACTTGGGCGGCCTATGGTACACCAACTAGCATAAGCCCAAGTGATCGAGGCCTAGCTAAGCACTAAGGCAGGGGTTGGCCACTACCTCTTCCCTCAGCCTTCACCACGCGCCGTGTAACTCCTCACGACCTCTCCTCCGTCCCAACCTCTAGGAGGAACAGGGAGAGATCGAAGCCTGCCAAGCACGCCTGCTCTGACAAGAGTAGGCACGCCGCACTGACCCCGCAAGGACCGAGGGGACAGCAGTCCCCTCAGCCTGGTCAGACACCATCCCTACGGGATGGGGGCCACAACAGCAACTGACGGGGACCAATACTAGGGTACCCAAAGAGAAGGAGCTAATAACCATCAATGTTGATTCATCTAAGTGGTCGAGAGCATGACTACACCTCTTGATGGGCTCTGCCTCGTCCGACCTAGAGGGTTGGCTCTGCCTCGGCTGACTCCCGAGGATTGGTTCCGCCTCGGCTGACCCCGAGGGTTGGCTCCACCTCGTCCGACCCCTGAGGGTTGGCTTCGCCTCGTTCGACCCCCGAGGGTTGGCTCCACCTCGTCCGGCCCTCGAGGGTTGGCTCCGCCTCGACCGACCCCTGAGGGCTGGTTCCATCTTGCCCGATGTCTGAGGGCTGGCTCCGTCTCGCCCAATGTCTGAGGGCTGGCTCTGCCTCACCCGATCCCTCGGGCACAGCTCCTAACGGAAGCTCAGGCCGCCGCCAACCACTATGGGCTAGAAAGTACAACCCAAGGTCAAACTTCTGGCATCGTGCAAGGAGCGATCACATCTCAACACGATCTGTCCCCACGACATGTCATTCTAGAGAACTCACATCGCCCACAGTGATGGACGCGTGGTCACTATGCTGCCTACTCCCTGTACGGCCGCTATCAGCACGCTGGTTTGCCGCACCGCCCGCCGGGGCGGAGTGGAACATGATGACCCGCTGACAATGCTAGGGCATGGCATTGTTAGCGGACAGGCGCCCGGTGTGGAGCTGTCCCAGTCACCGCATGCCATGTCAGCGAGGCCCGCACAAAGGAAAATAAAGGCCCGGTGACCCTGAAAGACTTCCGCTCCCTCTCATTCTCCTATTTTCTCCCATTGTAACCCTTGCTTTCCCTTGGCCTATAAAAGGGAAAGCAGGGCGTCCCACTAAGGGACATCATCGCATCGCACCACATCAGATCAAGACAGCTAGCATCAAACCTCGAACACATAGCCGAGCAACGACCGAGCTCTCGGTACCCATTCGTTCTTTCCACCAGAGACTTGGGACTTGTCCCTCTCTCGTCCGTTTGTAATCCCTACTATAGACTTTTAGTGCTAGTTACATGAGCATCAGCAACGAACTAGACGTAGGAACATTCTGCCCGACCTAGTATAAATCTTGTATCCTCTTAGCATACCATCCCGGCCAGACACGCAATAATACCAATTTACTCGTTGGTGTTTACTCGAAACACCGATAGCGGCCTTGACTTTTGTGGTCATCTAAGCCAACGAAGGCCATGACCCTGGAGCTCAGGATCATGGCCACCAGCTCCACAAGTAGCAAGACGACCAACGACCTAGGGGCAGCTACCAACTCCTGTATGACTCCCCCAGGAAATTAGGAGGCGATGACGAAGGCCACGGTGAGACCACGTCACGTAGGATGGCTGGTGAAACACCACCATGCCCATAGTGCCGCCACGACCAGCATAGTAGCACCATGCCACACCATGCCTTGACGTGGGCACAAGACCATGATGACAACCATGCCCAGACATGCACTACACCAAGACAAGATAGCGTTACTTGCAAGCCAAGTTAGATTGGTTCCCTCCCTTAGGCTCACAACCCCTCGGTCGGGAGAACCTTCTTCTTTGTATGTGACCTAGCCTTGGACTCTATATAAGGATAGCTAGGGCACCCTTCCATGGACATCAGACTCTCAAAACTCTCATTTGGGTAGTCCATCTCCTAGCTCTAGCTCTCCTACCTCTTCCACCATTCTTGCACCCCCATTGTAAGAACTTCAAAGCATTCAAGCGAGGAACGCACACTCGATCATCTCTGAGACTGGACGTAGGGCTCCGGCCTAAACTAGTATAACTCCTTGTGTCTTTTGGATGCTACCATCGTCTTCCTAGAGCAGCGTGACATTCATATAAATTCACTAGTCGGTCTACAAAACACCAACACTTGTACAAATGCTTTTATGCATAACCAACAATTTCTCCTTGATAGTACCGAATGATAATTCCTTGTTCATATTGTATGGGTAGGTCCTAGTGAGTACACTTGTATATTCATGGTACTACTTGTTGAGTTTTGCAGGTGAGGATGCACCCATGTATGGGTTCTTCTATGTGTCTGATCCCTCAATGGATTGGGAGTATTAGAGGTCCCCTTTTATGTGTAGCTTAAATGATGGTTGTAGAATGGAGCATGATTTGTTGTACTAAACTTATGTTGTTTAAATACTTTCGTTGTAGACTTCATATTCGTTTGTGTGAGATGTGATGAACTAATGTGTGAAAGAATGTGTTGTAAAACTTAAGTACTATCTTTCCTTAATTGTGATGTAACTTGTGAGGTGAGCTATGATTGTCCACTTGGAGTGGATCCTATGAAAGGATCAAGATGCCTAAGAGGGAGGGTGAATTAGGCTAATTCTAATTTTTTTCAATAATTAAGCCCTACACTTAGCCCATTTCACCCCTTGTGTATAGAATGTGTTTCTATTGTTCTCCCGTACAAAAGTTTTACACCCTAGGTACAAATGGACGAGAGGGATATGTATTTATACCCCTCCATTCAAAACATAACGGTTGAGGTCCAACTCAGCAAGTATCGAGATGACCAGACGCTCTGGTCAAGGTGACCAGACACACCGGTCAGTGAAATACGTCAGCGTGTCAGAAAGAGCCATTTGCTCTGATCGGACTCTGGCCTACATCCGGTCAGCACCCACCGGATGCGTCCAGTCATCAAAAACCCTCTCTAGAATCTTACTGATGTTGATCGGACGCTGGCACCCAAAGTCCGATCATTTCTCTTTCAGCGTCTGGTCCGTGGTCAACAGCCTGTCCATGTTGCTACAAATACGGCTAGCGTCGTGTCCGGTGAGCACTGGTGTCCAGCGTCCGGTCACACTCTGACTGCTGCTGCTGATCAAATGAACTGACCGGAGACTCCAAGCTATGTCCGGTCAGTCATTTGACTCTCCATTTACTTCCAATTCGAAATTCTTTGTGAATGAAGTTAACTTCTATCAATCTTAGAGCTATTCCTGAGCTACCTAGTGCTAAATTTGATAAGTGTGCACCACACCTAATGCATTAGACTCACCTAGGTTAAGCTACTAGTCCATACCCCCTTAATAGTATGGCCAAAGGAAAAACAAAGTCCTAAACTACTCTAAGTGTCTCTCCAACACCAAACGACACTTAGAACTAGTCCGTCCTTAACCTTGTCATCCATCCTTTGAAAACCAAAATGATTTCCATCGATAGGGGCATGACAACCATGATTTCCCAATCAATTTCCATTTCCATGACCTAACTCAAATTGCCTCTGCAAAACGTACGTTAGTCATAGTAATCTCGTGTCGTCATTAATTACCGAAACCCAACTGGGGGCCTAGATGCTTTCAATCTCCCCCTTTTTGGTGATTCATGACAACACAACCTCGAGTATGTAAAATTGATGAGTGAGGTTTTCAACATGATTGATTCACATAAGCTTTTGAGAATAAGAATAAAAGAGTTAGGCATGCTTATATGACTCAAGCCAACATGGTGTACTCAAAAGATATGAATTAAGCATGAGTACATGAAGTAAAGCTCATTTGAATCGGAGTAAAACACGGAAGCAAAGCCAATCAGCATAGCCAAGTGACATGACATATATATCAATGTAAAGAGCACACATGTCACATATGTCTCACCATCACATGTATATAATACAATGCATGAAAGTAAACGTGAATGCACAAAGTATCACACATGAAAGACCAAAAGAATCGAGTCCATCTCACATGCTCCCCTAAATCTAACATATTCGGTCCCTAACATACTCGGTCCCTCTCCCCCCTTGGCATCAAGCACCAAAACCTAAAGGTCAGACGGCAGGATAGGAGCAGTCGAGTCGGGCGCTAAGGTGAGGTGAGAGACCTAGAACTGAGCTGCATCATCCTCTGACCCTGAACTCTGAGGGGTCTAACCCTCTATAGCTGGAAGTGAAGGTGAAGCGGTCTGGGTCTGGTCAGTAACTGGCATGGCTTGTAACTCTACAGGTGTCACTGTAAGAAGGGGAGCCACATCTGCCATTATCGCTGTCGCTGAAGCCTCAAGTGTAGGAGTGACTGTCTGAGGTGGCTCGGATGATGCAACAGACGATGGAATCATCTCGGTAGTCCCGGTAACTAGAGCAGCTATGGTAGGGACAGAGACTTAGAACACTGGAGGTGTAGGCTACCCTGTAAGCTCACTGAAGGTAGCACCAAAACTTCTAGAGATTGGGGTATCCATCACTAACGCCGAAGAAGTTTTAGTCGGAGTGAAGTCCATAACAATAGGAGTAAAGTGCGGACCCTGAGCTATCCCTAGTGAAGCAAACCACTAAGACACCTGCTCTGTAGGTGAGGCAAACTGAGGAGCTGGTTGTCTCTAACTTAGAAGCCCACCGGGCTGTACAGCTAGAGTAATTAGAGTGGTGGTAGCAGGCTGGCCTATCTGAAATGTAGACTACTGAGGATCAACCCCAATAGCAGTGAATACATGCTGCATGAAGCCAAGTAACTGCTGTTGAATCATAAGCTGTTGCTGCTGCATGGCCTATTGCTGCTACTGAAACTCATCATATCATGCCTAAACCTAAGCAAGTGCAGCTGCGGTCTCCTATGCCTAGCATGCCTGGTCCTGCCTCATCCGCTCAAGTATAGCTAGAAGTGCTAGGTCTATCTACGGTGGTTGTGGTGGAACTGAGCTAGAGCCATTGGCCTTTCTGTTGTGTGCATGAGGTGCCATCTATGGAATTGGCTGATAGTCATCGTCTGAGCTGTCACTCAGGTTGGTCTCAACCCCATCTTCCTGCTATGCATCAAGCTGCTCCTCCTCTATCCCTATGATGCCCCTGATGATCTCATCCTGCTGAGCTACTGTCTCTGGTACCTCTAGGAGATGACTCGACCGGTGAGGTGTCCTTGCACGACTATGACGTAGCATCTAGCTTATGTCATACTATGGAAACTCAGTAGTAGCACCTGTCCACTCTGCCATTGTCTCTAGGGACTTGTGTAGAACTGCCTTTTGGAGTAAGAAAGTGATCCAATGAGCATAAGGCAGCTGACAATGACCTCTGAAGCCCTCTGCTAGTGTGTCCTTCATCTCTGAAAGCATCACATCCCAAATATCAAAGACAGTCTGAGACACCAGGTAATGCACTAGCCACAGCTGAATTCGAGTTAGACCCTCGTGGTAGCCCATCCTTGGAAGCAGAGTCCTCCTCATAATAGCATCAAGGAGCTGAGCTGTAGGTATAAGGTCACGTGGTGTCCTACTCGATCCCTCGCCAAATGGCTCTATGAAGCATGGTCTGATAAGATCTGTAGGTGGCACAAGTCCACCGTGAGGGTGTCTCGGAGGCTCTGTCTGTCCATAGCATGCCTCGTGAAGACAAATAGGTGACTCTAGAATCCTTAGTATCTCTCTGACCCTCGAGCTCTGGAGCCTATAGTCACGCCCTTGAAAAGCAAAATGAATAAACCTGTGTCTCGAGTCAATCCACATGAAGTAGAACTCATGGACCCAAGATGGAACATACCGACCAGTCCATCCAAGGAGATCTAACAAGTCTGGCAGATAAGTGAGGTGAGGATGGATCTGCTTGCCTATAGCTACAACTAGAGACTCTAAGGAGTAGACTCGCTGAGATCTGAAGGCAACACAGTTGTTGAGATATGCACTATAGAAGTCCTCCTACAACACAGTGTAGAAGTGCTCTAAGGCACGCTCATCCTACCTTGGCGGAAGCCAATCCTCAAACTGTATGAACCATAGCTGCTGCACCTATCTGGCTATGGCTGCCCTCAGGTCAAGGTGAACAACCGAAGGTGGACCCTGTGGCCTGGGAAGTGGAAGAAGAGCCCCACCTCTATGTCTGATGCCTCGGTGACACCTGAGTGCGTGTGTGACTGGAGCGTTGAAGCTATGGTTGTGCTGCCTGCTCTACCTCCTCAACATGCTCTCCCTGCTGAGGGTCCTCTGTCTGCTCTACCTACTATGTCTACTGTTCAGTCACCCCCTAAGTCTAAATCTCCTCTAAAGAGACATGCCGTCCTCCTAGCATGATGGTCCTAGGTGGACTTCCAAGACTAGCCTCAATCCTCTCTATGGCGGCCCTCTAAGCCAGTGATAACTGATTGCCTATGCAAATGCCACTGCCAGATCCACCTATCTTGACTCGCTCTACGGTGGCTGCCACTACTGTCACTTTCTCTGTCTCAACATCATCTCTCTTGCGCTTTTTCTTTGTAGTCGTTTTTGCCTTTTTGCTAAGCAGTCAGGCGAGGTGGAGGCGTTGGATCCTCATCGCTGGGACCACCCCCGACATTCTTACAACGTGCCATCTCTGAAGCTGACAAGAATCACTGCCACTGACAAAAAACAACTACCAACTGACACTCGTGAGGCTTGGCCTCAATCCATACTTGCAGGCTTTGCCTCGAGTAAATCTGCCAACTGCCTAACTGCCAAGCAGACTCACTACCCGAACTGACTGCATGATAGAATAGGAGGCATATATATAAGCAACTTTATATACTAGGGAAGTGAATGACCTAATGGAAAGCAAGTAGTAGGAAAGTAATGAGCGAATATAGCTTGCTACCTTAGAACAATCCCGAGACGTATGAAGGGATAAGTTGTCAATCACAGGGACACCACACGAGAATGACAATAGCACTGCAAGGTCATACGGATGCGAGAGGAATTAGAATTGAAATCAAGGCCGGTTGAGACGATTCGTTGAACACATGGTAGGCAATGGAGATGGCTTACCCTTAGGGCTAGGGTTGGGGGACGTGAAGTAGTGCGGTGGCTAGGGAGGCGTCGCGCTAGGAAACCGTTAGCGCAAGAGGAAGGCAACACAGCGACACAGTGGTGCGTGAGCACGTGGCAGCAGGCGAGGATGGCTACGTGGGTGAGACTCGTGCGGTGGCGCAGCGACGCAATGCAGGCGGCGTGGGTGCGTGGGCTACGCAGGCTGCACGATGACGGGGTAGCGGCGACCGGAAGAGAGCAAGGCAGCGGTGGTTAGGGCAGTAGTAACGACGCGGCATACGGAGGAAGGACAGGGGGCACGAGATAGAGAGAATGGTATATATGGTAGTACCCCCCGTGACATACAAGGAAAGAAAGAAAAATCTTTTCTGCTTGCACTTCAGTGATCGGATGCACCGGCAAAGATGATCGGACGCAGCCCTCCGGAGTCTGGTCAACAATAGAGAGGTCCAGAGACCCTCAAATCATGACCGGACGCGTCCGATGACCCTTGACCGGATGTAGCATAGAGTCTGGTCCTTCCCTAATATCCATCCTACATTGATCAGACGCAGAAACATCGTCACACCGGATGTTGTTGATACATTGTTCATCATCCAGTCCTCCTTCAACAACTGTTCCTTTGTTCCTGCATGCCGCTTTTTCTCAATCGAGTCCCAACTTCAATAAGACCAAAATAAACACCAATTAGGACTGATATAAGAGACCTCTCTCAAACCCTCAAGTTTTTCAAAATAATTTGCCTTTGGCTATCGTTGTTTTTAATAAAATAGGCAATAAAAGGAGCGAGGAGCACCATGTAACCACACAAGAGAGTTTTATGACCAATAGGAGCTTCAAATGCTCTCCCTATTTGTGGATAAACATAGCGGATGCTCAAAAGATAACCAAAAAGAAACGACAAAGCAACACACATGAACATGCAATGCAATACTTGAAAGTAAGTCTAGTTGCTTGTCAAGTTTGATCCAAGGTTAAGCTTCTTCACACGCTTTTTGGCGGTTATCTCAACCATGTTAGACAAGCTCTAAGTGCATTACTAAAAATTAAACATGTTTTATATTACAGTGCAATGCAAGGGACAACACAAGCTCATTTTTTAGTGAAGTTACTAGAGTGAAGCACATTAAGCTCATTCCTCAACCGACAAAATGTAGCCTCATCTAGCGGTTTAGTGAAGATATCCGCTAATTGATCCTTGGTCCTTACACCTTCTAGTGATATATTATTCTTAGCAATATGTTCTCTAAGAAAATGATGGTGGGTATCTATGTGCTTGGTGCAAGAGTGTTGAACCGGATTATTAGCAAGCTTTACCGTGCTCTCATTGTCACACAAGAGAGGTACCTTTTCTAGAACTACACCATAGTCTAGAAGAGTTTGCTTCATGTAAAGAATTTGTGCACAACAAGCACCCACGGCAATGTACTCTGCCTCTGCAGTGGACAATGTCACACTATTTTGCTTCTTGGAGGACCAAGACACTAGTGATCTACCAAGCAAATGGCACCCTTTAGATGTGCTTTTTCTATCAATTTTGCAACTGGCATAATCCGAATCAGAATAGCCAACTAGTTAGAATCTAGCTCCTTTAGGATACCAAAGACTAATGCTTGGTGTGTACTTAAGGTACCTAAGGATTCTTTGAACGGCAACCATGTGAGCCTCCTTAGGATTAGCTTGAAATCTAGCATACATACACACAGTAAACATGATGTTAGGTCTAGATGCGGTCAAATATAATAAACTATCAATCATAGAATGGTAAAGAGTTTGATCAACCGATTTACCTCCCTCATCTAGGTAGAGATGTCCATTAGATGGCATTGGTGTCTTGATTGGCTTACATTCATCTATTCTAAACCTCTTAAGAAGGTCCTTGGTATATTTTTCTTGAGAGATGAAAATCCCCTCTCTCATTTGCTTGACTTGGAAACCAAGAAAGAATGTAAGCTCTCCAATCATAGACATCTCAAACTCCTTTGACATCAATTCACCAAACTCTTTGCAATAGTCTTCATTTGATGAGTCAAATATGATATTATCAACATATACTTGACAAATGAAGATCTCTCCATCAAGCTTCTTGGTGAATAGTGTGGTATCGACCTTCCCAATGGTGAAGCCCTTCTCAATGAGGAAATCCCAAAGGCACTCATACCAAGCTCTTGGGGCTTGCTTAAGCCCATATAGCGCCTTGGACAGCCTATAGACATGATTAGGATATCTAGGGTCTTCAAACCTAGAAGGTTGATCAACATAGACTAGTTCATTTATGAAACCATTTAAAAAAGCACTTTTAACATCCATTTGATATAATTTCATTTCATGATGGGATGCATATGCAAGAAGGATACGAATGGCTTCAAGTCTTGCAACCGGGGCAAAGGTCTCTCCAAAATCCAGTGTTATCCTAAACGCCAAACGGTAAACAGTCGGTCACCTACCGTTTAGCCTATTATTCGGGCAAAATGGGTGTTTAAACGAGAAAAACGGTCATTTAAACGGTCAAAACAACCGATTAAACGGAAACGGTGTACCACCATGTAGCGTTTAAACGGTGTGTAAACGGGCTAAACGGCCGTTTAGGCGAACAGTGCCAAAATCCAACCCTTCAACTTGGGAGAACCCCTTTACAACTAGCCTTGCCTTGTTCCTCACAACGATGCCTTGATCATCTTATTTGTTACGGAACACACACTTTGTTCTAATGACTCTTGCATCTTGTGGTCACTCTTCAAGTGTCCAAACTTCATTTCGGGTGAAGTTGTTCAACTCTTCATGCATGGCATTTATCCAATCCGGATCTTGAAGAGCTTCTTCTACATTTTTAGGCTCAATGCAAGAAAAAATGAGTGATGTTCAATAAATGAAACAAGTTTTTAAGAGTGAGTCATTACACCCTTTAAAGGACTCCCTATGATGAGATCTTGTGGATGTGCTTGTAGTAGGGGTGAATTTCTTCTATCAACCACTTGAGAGGGAGGTTGTGGAGCAACAACATCTTGAGCTTGTGCCACTATTTGATCATGGGAGACATGAGTATCTTCATTTTCTACTCTCCCATATTTATCATCATCTTGTGGCACATTTAATGAAGAGGGTAGATTAATCACTTGTTCATCATCTTCATCATCTTTGGGCTTGATGTCTCCAACCAGAATGTTCTTCATGGCCTCCCTCAATGGTTCATCACCTACATCATCAAGATTCTCATGTGCTCCTTAGGAGCCGTTAGATTCATCAAATTCTATATCATATGTTTCTTCAACCAAGCTGGTGGCATAATTAAATACTCGATATGCTTTGGACTTTGACGAGTAACCAACAAGAAAACCAATGTCACAACATCTTTGGAACTTCCCTAGGTGTTGCCGCTTCTTGTAGATGTAGCATCTACAACCAAACACCCGAAAGAATGATACATCCGACTTCTTCCCATTAAGCAACTCATAAGGGGTCTTGCCAAGAAACTTTTGAAGAAATAGGCGATTGGATGCATAACATGCGGTGTTGATAGCTTCTGCCCATAGAGCTTCGGGTGTATTGTACTCATCAAGCATTGTTCTTGCAAGGGTGATAAGTGTCCGATTATTTCTCTCTACTACACCATTTTATTGAGGAGTGTATGTTGCGGAGACCTCATGCTTGATCTCTACTTCATCACAATATGCTTCAATGTTTGTGTTGTCAAATTCTTTTTCATTGTCACTTCTTATCTTCTTGAACTTCACTTTAAATTCATTTTGTGCTCTCTTGGCAAACTTCTTGAAACATGCGGCCACTTCGGTCTTGTCATGAAGGAAGAACACCCAAGTATATTTAGAGTAGTCATCAACTATCACAAGACAATAGAGATTTCCTCCCAAACTCTTGTAAGTTGTTGGTCCAAATAGATCCATGTGAAGAAGCTCTAGCACTCTTATTGTTGACATGTAAGCTTTTGTTGGATGAGTATTTACAACTTGCTTGCCGGCTTGACATGCACTACAAAGCTTATCTTTCTCAAATTTCACATCCTTCAAACCTCTCACCAATTCATTCTTCATTAGCTTCTTCAGTGAGCTCATCCCAACATGTGCAAGTCTTCTATGCCATAGCCATCCAAGTGATGTTTTGGTGAATAAGCATGTCTTCAAGTTTGCATCTTCGGAGGTGAAATCCACTAGATATAGGTTATTGTATCTAAAACCCTTGAATATAACTTGATCATCATCTTTCTTTGACACAACCACTTCCTTCTCGGTAAATAATCATTGAAAGACAAGATCACACAATTGACCAACGGATAGCAAGTTGAAACTCAATGAAGCAACATATAGCACATTTGATATTGAATGATCATTTGATATTGCAACTTTGCCCAATCCTTGAACTTTGCCCTTTGAATTATCACCAAATGTAATCCTTTCTTGACCATCTACTTCTTCATCTATTGAGGTGAACATACGAGGATCACCGATCATATGTTGAGTGCAACCACTATCAATAACCCAATGACGTCCATCGGTCTTGTAGTTCACCTACACACAAGAGATCAAGCTTGTTGTTTAGGGACCCAAACTTGATGAGGGCCCTTGACTTTCTCAACTAGTGACTTTGCAACCCAAATTTGCTTAGGTCTATTCTTGTTGGGTGGACCTAAGAACATGACTTTCATTTTTCCACTAGAATCATTTCTAAGCATGTAGTGAGCATTGAAGGCAAAGGATCTAGAATAATTGGGCAAGGGTTGTGGTGGTGGAGTTTGACACTCATGAGCAAAGTGACCTTCTTATCCACACTTAAAACATCTCTTTGGCTTAGGCCTTGACTTGTATTGTTGTTGATGTTGAGCTTGAGCTTTCTTCTCTTGATTTGCCAAGTACCAAATACCACTTCTATCCATCTTCATCACGGTGTTCATGAGTAGCTCACTTTGAAGATATTGGCCTCTTGTGAACTTGCTCAAACCGGTCTTGAGATGTTCTTTCTCCAACTTGAGCTTCTTGTTTTCTTCTCTAAGTTCATCATGATTTTTCTCCATCTTGAGTCTCTTGTTCTCTTCTTTAAGAATCTCATTCTCAAGAGCTATATCATAATCATTGTCAAGATTCTCTATCATAATTGTGTTGGTGGTTGATAGATTTTCAAGATCTTTCTTGAGCTTTTCATTCTCATTCTTGAGCTTGACACAATCATCATAGTTGTCAGACTCAACCACTTTCTTACCTTTGCTACAAGAACCTTGCTCAATGCTCTCAACAATCAAGTCATCACATGATGTAGCTATATCAATCTTAACAACATTGTTAGTAGCATCATGTGGCTCATTGAATAATAACTCATGAGAAAGAACAAGATTGTCATGATTAATCTTGAGATTGGTGTACTCTTCTTTTAGCAAATTGTAACTAGTGGTGAGCTCATTATGTATCCCCTCAAGTTTATCATGTTTTTCTCTAAGCTCCTTTTTAGAGGATTTGAGCTCCTTGAGTTTGGATGATACTATAAGGAAAATGGACCCTTGGCCCATTTACTTTGGATTTTGGTGTTTGATGACCAACACAACCAAATTGGACTAATGAATTTGCAAGTATTTATTTTGTAGTTCAATAGGGTGCAAGACATGACTTGGACGAAGGCGACGTGATGATCCGATGATCAACACCTTAAGAAAGACCTTAGGAGCACAAGAAAAAACCCAAGATATCAAGCAAAGTCCAAGCATGAAGATAGAAACCAAGCCGTATGCAAGATCACGAAGAAACGAGCTCGTAGAGGCGACCGGACGCTCGAAGCACGACCAGACGTTGGACCGGTGGCTCGATAGACAGGCGACCAGACGTAAGGATCGAACACTAGTGGCAACCAACCAGACGTAGAAACACAGCGTCCAATCGAGTACAGAGAGGTTCCAGGCACGCGAAACTATGACCGGACACGTCCAGTGGCAGGCGACCGAACGCTGGCAGCGTCCGATCAGTGGTTCGCGGCTGCAATGGTCGGGACGACCGGACGCGTCTGGTCAGGACGATTCAGCGTCCGGTCAGTAGCAGATTTGTGGGAGTTCGAGCCCAACAGTTACTTTCTTAGTGGGGCTTATAAATACAACCCCCAACCGGCCATTTGATAAGTGTGGAGCTAAGGAAACATACCAAGGGTGTTGATACACTATTTTAGTGATCTCCACTTGCTAAGTGCTTAGTGTTTCATCAGGTGATTAGCGTAGGTGCTTTGCAAAGTGCTTAGGTTGATTAGACCACCACTTATGCGCTTGATCTAGGTGTATGCCTAGTGTTTAGTGAGGTTTGCATACCTCTTGCCACCCCATGCTTGCGAGCACAAGAGTTGTACATCGGAGGGGCTTGAAGTCTTGCGAGATCGCACCAACCACGTTTGTGGTGCGGCCGCCACCATGTACCGAAGGGAACAAGGCCCGCGGTGTTTTGGCCGAAAGCTTGATAGTGAAGACGGCGGGGAGCATCCGGGAGAGGCTTGCCGGAAGGCACATCAGAGACCCACTTGTGTGTGGGGAAGGCCCAAGGCTATCCACGGAGTTACCCGACCGGGAGCTTGGCCCTTGCGAGGGATTCCTTGCGAGGGGCTCCAACGAGGACTAGGGGGAAGCTTGCGCGCTTCTCAATACCTCAGTAAAAATACCAAAGTCGTCGATAGGAGTTTGCATATCTCTACCTTGCTCTTTAAGCTTCCGCATTTACATTGATCATTTTATTATCATTTGCGGTAGAGATAGCAACACACTAGCAAAACCGTAGTTGCACATCTAGATAGATTATCTTTTGCATAGGTTTTGCTAGAGGTAGAAAAAGAGGCCATAGTTTGGAGTTAGAATTTTAAGTTGCCTAATTCACCCCCCCTCTTAGGCATCCACGGTCCCTTCAATTGGTATCAGAGCCGGTTGGCTCATATTTGGACCCTTGGCTTAAACGCTATTGAGCTGACGCTATTGTAGACTGGTTGGGATGGATACCGCTAGGCCTCCACAATTTGATGGCACTAACTTCCTCTACTATAAGGCTAGAATGGCTTGCCACCTTAAGGCGGTTGAGTTAGGTGTATGGAGAGTCACTCGTGATGGGATGAAACACATTAAGAATCCTAAAAAGCCCACAAAGAGTGACGAAAAAGAAATGTATTTTAATGCTAGAGCTAAGAATTGCTTGTTTGAATCATTTAGCATGGATGTGTTTAACCAAGTGTTCACCTTAAATACGGCACATGAAATTTGGTTAAAACTCCAAGAGCTCCATGATGGCACAAGTAATGTTCGTGAGCAAAAACATTGTCTAGCTATGCAAAATTATGATTCCTTTGCTATGAATGATGATGAGCTTGTTCATGATATGTATTCTCGATTGAATCTAATTATCAATGAGCTCCATTCAATAGGATTATTAAAGCTAGATGATGCGGACATCATGAGGAAGATCATCTCCGTTCTACCCTAAAAGAAATATGCAAGCTTCATCACCATCCTTCACAACATGGAGAACTTGAGCACCATGACCCCGGGCATTGTCATTGGCAAGCTAGTGGCATTTGAAATGTCATGTAAGATGGGTCAAGGAGAAGCATCTTCATCAATCAAAGGCAAATCTCTCGCTTGTAGCGAGAAGAAAAAGATGAAGGGCAAGAAAGTTGAGTCAAGCTCAAGCTCAAGCTCCTCAAGTGAAGAAGAAGAAGATGAGGATGATGATGATGATGAACAAGAATCAAGTGATGATGATCAATCTTCCTCCTCCACCTCCGATCTTGATAAAGAATCAATCAAACTTATCAAAAAGGTGGAGAAGATGATCATAAGGCTCAATGTCAAGGGTGTGCCCATCCAAATTCAAGACCTCGTTTTCACTAATCAAAGAAATGAGCAAAGAAAGAGAGGATGCTATGGATGCGGTGAGTTGGGGCACTTTGTGGAAGTTTGTCCAAACAAGCCCACACCCAAGGCAAAGAAGAAGGCGTGCAAGAACAAAGCCCTCACATCAATAAGGTCATGGGATGACTCCTCAAGTGAAGAAGATCATCACAAGAGGCGAGGGCGCAAGCACTCATCATCAAGCTCTTCTCGTGTGTGCCTTATGGCACGAGGTAATGAAAGCTCATCCTCTAGTGAGAGCGATAGTGATGATGATTTGCCTTCTTATAATACAATTGTGCAACAAAATCTTAAATATGCTAAAGTTTGCACTAGTCAACAAAAGAAGCTAAAAAATTTAAAAGAAGAGCTAGGTAGTTCACAAGAAGCATACAAAAATTTGCTTGAACAATATGAAAACTTTGCAAATCTTAATGTTGAACTATCTACTAAAATTGAGAAACTTGAGACTAGTGCAACAACAAATGCATGCACAATCAATGATGAGCAACTTTTAAAGAAAAATGAAAAATTAAAAGAAAAGTTAGCTAGCTCACAAGAAGCATATAATAGTTTGCTTGCTAAAATGGAAACTATGTGCAAACATTGTGATGAGCTAATTAATAAATTTGCTAATCTTGAAGCCGCTAACACAACCCCCACCAAGGCATCTAAAAAGAAAAGTTCTATCCTTAACATGTCTAAAAAGGATGTCTCTACTTCTTGTAATGATTTATGTTTAGACTCACCTTTGTGCAACCAAGTTTGTGTTGAGAAAGTTGTTGTAGATACATGCACAAAAGAGGTTGCAAAGGAAAATGAGCAACTCAAGCAAGAAGTAGCTCGCCTCACCAAGGACTTGACTTAAGTGAAAGGCAAGGCGAAGCAAACCCAACTTCATCAAGATAACACCGTCAAGGGAGTGAAGAAGCTTGATGAAGGACAAACCATGGTTTGTTACGTGTGCCACAAGGAAGGTCACAAGTCCTATGAGTGCAAGGTGAAGAATGGGGGAGGAGCAAAGAAGAAGGAGAAAAAGCAAACAAGCAAGCTCTCCAACACCTACACCAACAAGGTGGACAAGAAGGCATCCACACCTTATCTCTTGAAGAAGAAGAAAAATGACAAGGTGGTGGCCATCAAGGTGAACAAGCAAGCCAACAATGGGGTCAAACGCTTTTGGGTGCCAAAGGAAATCATTTCAAATATGAAGAGCATCAAGAAGGTTTGGATCCCGAAAGGGAAGTGAAAAGTCCATCGGACTTCGGGGAATTTGGAGACTTGGCAAAGTATTGATGCCAAGTAAATGGGCCAAGTAAATGGACTTCTAAATTCTAATTATTTGCTTGCTTTGGTCATGTTGGCATCAATCACCAAAAGGGGGAGATTGTAAGGAAAATGGACCCTTGGCCCATTTACTTTGGATTTTGGTGTTTGATGACCAACACAACCAAATTGGACTAATGAATTTGCAAGTATTTATTTTGTAGTTCAATAGGGTGCAAGACATGACTTGGACGAAGGTGACGTGATGATCCGATGATCAACACCTTAAGAAAGACCTTAGGAGCACAAGAAAAGACCCAAGATATCAAGCAAAGTCCAAGCATGAAGATAGGAACCAAGCCGTACGCAAGATCGCGAAGAAACGAGCTCACAGAGGTGACCAGACGCTGGATTGGACGCTGGAAGCACGATCGGACGCTAGACCAGTGGCTCGGCAGACAGGCGACCGGACGCAAGGACCAAACGCTGGTGACAACCGACCGGACGCAGAAACGCAGCATCCGATTGAGTACAAAGAGGTTCCAGGCACGCGAAACTGCGACCGGATGCGTCCGGTGGCAGGCGACCGGATACTGGCAGTGTCCGATTGGTGGTTCGCGGCTGCAATGGTCAGGACGACCAAACGCATCCGGTCAGGATGATTCAGCGTCCGGTCAGTAGCAGATTTGTGGGAGTTCGACCCTAACGGCTACTTTCTCAGTGGGGCTTATAAATACAACCCCCAACCGGCCATTTGATAAGTGTGGAGCTGAGGAAACATACCAAGGGTGTTGATACACCATTTTAGTGATCTCCACTTGCTAAGTGCTTAGTGTTTCATCAGGTGATTAGCGTAGGTGCTTTGCGAAGTGCTTAGGTTGATTAGACCACCGCTTATGCGCTTGCTCTAGGTGTATGCCTAGTGTTTAGTGAGGTTTGCATACCTCTTGCCACCCTGTGCTTGCGAGCACAAGAGTTGTACATCGGAGGGGCTTGAAGTCTTGCGAGATCGCACCAACCGCGTTTGTGGTGCGGCCGCCACCATGTACCGAAGGGAACAAAGCCCGCGGCGTTTCGGCCGAAAGCTTGATAGTGAAGATAGTGGGGAGCATCCGGGAGAGGCTTGCCGGAAGGAACATCGGAGACCCACTTGCGCGTGGGGAAGGCCCAAGGTTATCCACGGAGTTACCCGACCGGGAGCTTGGCCCTTGCGAGGGATTCCTTGCGAGGGGCTCCAACGAGGACTAGGGGGGAGCTTGAGCGCTTCTCGATACCTCGGTAAAAATACCGGAGTCATCGACGGGAGTTTGCATATCTCTATCTTGCTCTTTAAGCTTCCGCATTTACATTGATCATTTTATTATCATTTGCAGTAGAGATAGCAACACACTAGCAAAACCGTAGTTGCACATCTAGATAGATTATCTTTTGTATAGGTTTTGCTAGAGGTAGAAAAAGAGGCCATAGTTTAGAGTTAGAATTTTAAGTTGTCTAATTCACCCCCCCCCCTCTTAGGCATCCACGGTCCCTTCAGATACAATTTTGTTTTCTTCTCTAAGCTCAACACTAGCTTTTTCGGCTATGTCATACTTTGCTAAGAGTGAGTCCTTCTCAAGTTCTAGATTTTAATTTTTAGCACTTGTCTTTCTAATGATTTTAGTGTATTGGTTTAGCAACTTGACAAGATCATCATAAGAAGGTGATTCAAATTCTTCATCACTATCACTACCACTTTCATCATTGCTAGCATTATCATCACCACTACTATTATTATCATTTTGTACCTTTCATTCACCCTTGGCCATAAGGCATAGGTGTGTAGAGGATAACGGCGGTGGTGTCGATGAAGATAGTGAAGAATCAATCATAAGAGCGGCCACCTTCTCCTTCTCATTCTCACTTTCATCATCGGATGAGCCACTTAATGATTCAATGTCCATGAGCCAATCATCAACAATGTATGCCTTGCCATTCTTCTTCTTCTTCTTATGAAATTCCTTCTTCTTGCCATCCTTCTTCTTGTATGGCTTGTTCTTCTTCTTCTCATCATTATTTTGATCTCTTGAGTCATCTTTCTTGCCCTTGTACTTCTTCTTGTACTTGTCTTTCTTAGGTTTTGATGAGGACATCACTCCTTCGGATGTACCAGCTGATCCTCCAATCGTCATGCAAGGTCCAATGACCCGGGCTCAAATGCGTCAACTCAATTTATAGGTGAGCTCGTTCTTAAGCGATCCTTTTCATACTTTTGAGAATGGACTACTACCTAATGATGTTATCTGGCTTAGGAATATTGGAGAGGGTCAAGAGGGACTAAGAGGACGTGGAGGAGGTGATGATGACCAGCAAGGACGTCCAACACAAGCCGGAGGCTCAGTCTAACAAGAATTCGAGTCTACCTCGGCCTCTAGGACCAGTCTACCTTAAACTGGTCGCCTAGGACGTATCTGGACTCCGTTTTTGATGATCCACATATGGATGGAAAGCTAATTTGATAAGGAAGCCAATCCCAGTGGTTTCACATCAAAAGCTGTTCAGCATCAACAGGAATCGTCGAAACAAGTCAGCGTCCAGAATCTGCGAGGGTGCTGCGACACCGTCTTTTGGTCCATTGGACCATGTATCGAGTTTGGGCCCATTAGGGGCGCGTCCAGGGGTCTTGCACGACCCTAGAGCCTTCATAAACAGCCGTCGCCCCTCCATTAGGGTTTGGGTTTTGCTTAGATTATTCTGTCAAGAAACAGTTTCGTCGTTTGTCGGTTTGTGAGACCCCAACTCGTGAGATTAATCATTCATCTGCAATTTGGTTGCTTTCTTTCTTGTTCTTGCTTATGTTCTTCATTGCACAGGCAGGGATTAGCCTTCTTGGCGAGGTCAACCTGGTCCGTGACTTGGTTGATAACCAGAGGAGCTGTGGTGCTAAGATTGCAGGGTTTGATCTTTCGATCTGAAGCGGGATCGGTGTGTCATTCTCCGCCACAACGATAGTTACCATCACCTGACGGAAGATCGGGATCCCCGTCTCCATTAGGTTTGGGGCATTAATGAGCTAGATGACCAAGTTCTCCACAATTATAGCAATCCATTTTGGAAATGGACTTCCTTCTATTACTAGTGAAGAATTTCTTCTTCTTGTCATCAAACTTGACACCATTCTTATTTAGCTTCTTGAGCATCTTGACAGTTCTTCTCACCATAAGAGCAAGACTTGCGTCATCAATCTCATCATCACTTGAGCTATCATGATCAACTCTTGCTTTTCCCCTCCTCTCTTGGCTAGCCTTGAATGCCAAATCTTTCTTCTTGGTGGAAGAAGAGCCATCTTGTGGAGTGATGTGCATGTACATCTCATGTGCATTGATCTTTCCCAATATTTGAGTTGGTGTAGCGATGGAAAGATCACCATGATGAAGCACCATCACAATATGCCCATATTTATCAATGGGGAGGACACTCAAGATCTTTCTCACAACATCGGAGGGTTGCCTTTGTGTGAGTCTAAGCCCATCGACTTTCTCTACAAGAACATTCAAGCGTGAATACATCTTATTGGCACTTTCTCTAGGAAGCATCTCAAATGAATTAAGCTTTTTCATCACAAGGTGGTAGCGTTCCTCACGCTCACTCTTGGTTCCCTCATAGAGCGCACAAATGTCTGACCATAGTGCATGGGCATCTTTGTGGTTCCGCACATGGTTAAAAATATCCTTGCAAAGGCCTCTAAAGAGAGTGTTTCTAGCCTTTGCATTCTATTTCTCGTAGTTAACCTCATCGCCTTGAAGGTTGACAGGATCCTTAGGTTTTGGAAAGCCTTATGAGGCGGCTCTAAGAACTCCAACATCTAAAGCCTCTAGGTATGCCTCCATGTGAATTTTCCAATAAGGAAAATCATCTCCCTCAAAGATAGGAGGGGGTCCATCCCCATGTGATATCTTGCACTAGGCGGTTAAGCCTAATTTAGAGAGCACGAGGCTCTGATACCAATTGAAATGATCAAGATGCCCAATAGGGGGGGTGAATTGGGCTAATTCTAAATTTTTTTTTCAATAATTAAGCCCTACACTTAGCCCATTTCACCCCTTGTGTCTAGAATATGTTTCTATTGTTCTCCCGTACAAAAGTTTTTGCACCCTAGGTTCCAATCCTACTATAGCATGGCAATTCTAGGAATGTAAAGACATGAAATGAATTGCTCAAATATAAATGCTCAAAATAAAGAGAGGGAAAGGAACACGACGATGTTTTTCTGAGGTATCAGAGAGTCGCCACTCCCCACTAGTCCTCGTTGGAGCACCTGCGCAAGGGTGTAGCTCCTCCTTGATCCGCGCAAGAATCAAGTGCTCTCTATGGGCTGATTCTTTGACACTCCGTCATGGTGAATCGCCCACAACCACTTACAAAATGACTTGGGTCATCCACAAGCTTCGCCAGATGATCACCAAGCTCCCAATCACCACCGAGCCGTCTAGGTGATGACGACCACCAAGAGTAACAAGCACAAACTCTCACTTGACCAAGACAAGCCTAATGAGTAAGGTGGATGCACACTTGCTACTCCCTATGCATTAATGAGGTCCTTAATCTTGGATTATCAAATCTCAATCACCCCACTAGGCACTTGCTCTCCCTTGCACTCCAAAGATGTTTCTCTGCTAAAAAATTGGCAAGAGACCTCAAATGGACGAGAGGGATATGTATTTATACCCCTCCATTCAAAACATAATGGTTGAGGTCCAACTCAGCAAGTATCGGGATGACCGGACGCTCTGGTCAAGGTGACCGGATGCACCGGTCAGTGAAATACGTTAGCGTGTTAGAAAGAGCCGTTTGCTCTGACCGGACTCTGGCCTACGTCCGGTCAGCACCCACCGGACGCGTCCGATCATCAAAAAGCCACTCCGGAACCTTACTGATGTTGATCGGACGCTGGCACCCAGAGTCTGGTCATTTCTCTTTCAGCATCTGGTCCGTGGTCAACAGCCTGTCCACGCTGCTACAGATACATCTAGTGTTGTGTCCGGTGAGCACTGGTGTCCAGCGTCCGGTCGCACTCTAACAGCTACTGCCGATCAAATGAACTGACCGGACTCTCCAAGCTGCGTCCGGTCACAACCAAACCAGCGTCCGGTCAGTCATTTGACTCTCCATTTACTTCTAATTCAAAATTATTTGTGATCGATCTTAGGGCTATTCCTGAGCTACCTAGTGCTAAGTTTGACAAGTGTGCACCACACCTAATCTATTAGACTCACCTAGGTTAAGCTACTAGTCCATACCCCCCTTAATAGTATGGCCAAAGGAAAAACAAAGTCCTAAACTACTCTAAGTGTCTCTCCAACACCAAACGACACGTAGAACTAGTCCGTCCTTAACCTTGCCGTCCATCCTTTGAAAACCAAAATGATTTCCATCAACAGGGGCATGACAACCATGATTGCCCAATCAATTTTCATTACCATGACCTAACTCAAATTGTCTCTGCAAAACACACGTTAATCATAGTAATCTCGTGTCATCATTAATCACCGAAACCCAACTAGGGACCTAGATGCTTTCATCCTGGATGAAGACCAAATTGATGTAGTGCTATGGATGGTAGTACAGGGGCGATTGGGCAGGTCAGGGTTAGGCTAAGTGTGGTCAATAGATAATGGCTTGGCCTAATCACATAGTCTACCCGAGAGTGGTCATGTCATACCACTAGGTCAGTTATGAATTCAATATTTAAGATAGCTTTTGTAATGCATAGATACTACTACAAAAATGATTTTTAGTATCACTTTACTTTTTTAAAGATGCAATTGTATCACAAATTACTCCTAAAAATGGTTCCAAATGCAGACCATTCCTAGAAATTGATTTCTAGGGGTAGTAAAAATGTCCAACATTTTCAGGAGTTGTTGGTGTTAGAGGCACACCTAGAAATAGATGCAATTCTAGGGGCAATAAAAAACACCAGTCACATCTTGAAATCAATTTTCACTGATAATGTGACCCACCTCTTAAAATAAGTGTAGCACAAAAAAATTATATCTTTTCAAAATAAAGTTGAATGAAGATTGTCTTTGTATCGAAGTTGTAGAGCATGATGAGTTCTACAACTTTGTTGACAACTTTTTATTTAAATCATTTAGTATCCCATGTATATATTTGAAGTTCTTAAATTTTGAAATTCAGTTTTTTTTCAATTTTTGAACGACCTCGGACGAAGACATGGCCTATACTAAAGGTGTAGTGCTTGACAAGGTCTAAAATTTAGTATATTTTTTATTTGAGATCATTTTAATTCCTAAATATTCAATACAGAATTCATGAAAGTTAATGTAAAATGACATCATCTTATACATAGCCACAAGTGGGTGTCTTGTGTAGCGTTGGGGACGCGCCGACACATGAAAAATCAATAATTAAAAAATCTATTTTTATGAGTGATTTTCAATTTCTAAATAAATTATTTCTAGGAGTGTTTGGTTTTTCTACCACTCCTTAAAATTGATTTCGAGGATTGATTGCAGACCCACCACCTCTAAAATATTTAATTTCTAGAGAATCCTGAGTAGAAACACGACAACCGTCTCTAAATATCAAATCTGACCACTTCTGAAAATGGCATCTATAACAGTGAGATCATGTCTTCAACTTGCAAAACTTGTTCCGCAACTAAATATGGAATCATTTTGCTACTAAATGGTTCCAGGCGGGTACTTTGTCCCAAAATTTTGGCCTGCGGAAAGATGTCTAAATGAGTTGTGCTCATAACTTCCTCTACAGCTGTGGTGTTGTTTTCTTTGTCACAATGTTATAAAATTCTATGCAGTGATAAAACGAGTCGAAATATTACAAAAGGATAATGCCCAATATCAAAATCATAATTGATACAATTTTTAAAATATCTAGCCGTCGAGAGAGGTTATATATAGCGACATTGATAAAGACGACACTGTTGTGACACGCCCTGTTCGGCTTACCTTATATCCGGTTTGTTCGACTTCTTTTTTCAGCCGAAACAATATTTTTCTATCACAACATTTCAGCTAAAACAGTATTTTCCAACCACTTTTAGCTAAGTTTCAGCGAGCCGAGACCACTATCTGAAACATAACATGTAGGTGCAGGCACCAGCAAGTGCGTGCCTTCTATCTCCTATCTCGAATGTGCCATGGGCAATGAAGATCTGGTACATCTAGGCCCTAGGTACATCCAATGATGCTCGTAGCCTTATAGCTAGTAGCCCCCCACTTTAACCTACCGAGAGGAACTGAGGCCTGGTGTTCCAAAAATTTTCACTCCAAACTGTCATATCGAATCTTGTGCCATATGTATGGAATATTAAATATAGACGAAAAAAAACTAATTGCATAGTTTGGTTGAAAATCACGAGACGAATGTTTTAAGACTAATTAGTCCATGATTAGCTATAAGTGCTACAGTAGCTAACATGCGCTAATGATGGCTTAATTAGGCTTAATAAATTCATCTCGCAGTTTTCAGACGAGCTATGTAATTAGTTTTTTTATTAGTATCAAAAAGCCTCTTCCGACATCTCCGAAACATCCGATATGACATCTAAAAATTTTCATTTCGCGAACTAAACAGGCCGTGAGGCAAATAGCTAGTAATGAGCCAAAACGGAGAGGTGTAGTCTATAGTCAAGCAAATGCTTTGGAAGAGAGAAGGAAGGAGAGAGAGAAGAGCTCGGCTCTTATGCAAGTAATAGGGTACGGATGCATATGCAGTAGTGAGTTCATACACCAAGTAAATGTGAGGAAGATTAGAAAAGAGAAGATGGGGCATAGATAAAACTAATAAAAAAAAAATTTAGACAAATAAGAAACTACTATTGTATAGCTCGTCTCTTGCAACTTAACTAATAACCAAACAATTCGCTCTAATATTATTGGCCCGGCTTCTAGCTTCACGCCAGATTGTTCGGTGAGTGCTCCCATGCATATTTCGAGGTGGAATATCTTCTTTTGGCCGGTCTGTCTGATCCGTTGATTTGCAGAGTGCCTCAGCACCTATTGTATTTCCTTAATTACCCAACAGACCGTTCAGTGGGTGCATTTTTTTTTCGATTACACAGTACAACACAGACACTCACAACACATGTACACTCATCGCTACGAACGAATGCATGTAAATCCTACCCCTATGAACATCTTTGAAGACTGGACCAGCAAATCCTCGAGATTGACGAAGTCACCGTAGGCGCCTCGCTGTCGATGGGAACGTCCACTGAAAGCACAATGTCATTAAATCTTAAAAAATTCGCTCACACGGAGAGTTGAATCCAGGACCTAAGATGCTCCTGAGGCGTGTGTAACCATTAGGCTACATGCCCTTTCGCTTCGGTACGTGCATTTTTTTTATACAAAGTCCTTTTTTCTCTATTTCTTTGTCGGTGTTGTGTGCCACTTCTCTTTTTATTTTTGGACCTATTATAACATGTCTGACACATCTTTAGGACATATGTTAGTCATAAGCTTGTGTTGTCGTATAGTCACCGAAACTTAAAGATATAATCATGGACACATGATCCTTATAGGTGTCAAAAAAATGTTTTTAGTAGTGAATTATGGCCTCACTTAGGTTGTGCAACGAGTGAATGAGTTACAGTATCTCCAACAGTGCCACACATGCTTACTATTGAAATCTATATGGTTTTCCAACGTTGAGAAGAGAGGGAGAGAAAAAAAACAAAACCCAGTTTTTCATAACTAATATTTTATCGTTCTTGATGTTTTTTAGTGGGCTAACACTTAATCTTCTATGAGGTCATCTTTATTTGCTTTAGGACCCTTAGGTTTAGATAGTGTGTAAAAACTACTCCCTCTATTCTAAATCATAGGTCGTTCTAGCTTTTCTAAATATACATTGTTTTTATTATGTATGTGTATAACAAATGTTATGTACTAGAAAAACTAGAATAACTTACAATGGAGTAGATCATTGGAGATAGGACTGCTACGCGAGTATTTGCCATGGCGACAGGTCGCATCTATCTCACGTAGACGCCGACACCAGTTCCGGCCACAAGCGGCACTAACATTGGCCTTGCCAAGGTCATATTCTACTTGCATCCATGACAGCTAAGATGTCGGATTATTATGATACTGATTGCTGCAACACTTGAGTCCAGAGATACTAATTAGATCGGCTTTTCTTTTCCCTGAAACGAAGCGATTAAAAAACAATCAAGCAGGAACGTGGACCAAGATCACAACACATGGCGACTCAGAGCGGAAGCAGGGGAGGCGTTAACTCTGAAATGTCAAAATTTAACTTCCCCTTCTTCCCCTCTTTCTCCCTAAGCCATCTCCTAGGGAGGGACCTCTGATCTGGATCCCGTGCTGCTTCACACCTTGCAGGAATGTTGGAGGAAGACGCCAGCAGGCGATGGCATGGCGAAGAGGATTTGGGCGAGAAGAGGAAGCAGGGCGGCTTCAAGACCGTGCCGTTCATCCTAGGTGAAGTGTTTCTTTACTCTCTACTACTACACAACGCATCAGTTGTCTCAGCTTGCCGATCATAATAAAGCCACTGTTCAAGTTAAACATGAACTGAGATATCCGTGCTGCAGCAAACGATTTCTGCGACCGGTTCGCGACGATCGGGTTCAACGCCAACTTGATCACCTACCTAACGCAGCAGCTGCACTTGCCGCTCGTCGAGGCCTCCAACACGCTCACCAACTTCCATGGCTTCTCCAACCTCACCCCGGTCATTGGCGGCCTCGTCGCCGACTCCTTCGCCGGCCGCTTCTGGACCATCGCGGCGGGTTCCATCATCTACCAGCTCGGCATGGTCAGCCTGACCGTCTCCGCGCTGCTCCCGTCGCTCCGCCCGCCGCCCTGTTCCATCGGTCAGCATACCTGCGCTCGCGCGTCCGCTTGGACACTCCTCGTCCTTCACTTGTCGCTGCTCTGCACGTCCATAGGCACTGGTGGCACGCGGCCGTGTGTCATGGCGTTCGGCGCCGACCAGTTTGAGCTCGACAGGCCGCGCCACGGCGGCGCGAAGCAGAGGTGGAGCTTCTTCAACCTCTACTTCTTCGGTGTCGAGCTCGCCAAGCTGGCCGCCATTACCCTGGTGGTGTACATCCAGGAGAACGTGGGGTGGGGGTGGGGGCTCGGCGTCCCCACCATCGCCATGCTCGCCGCGGTCACCGCGTTCGTGTCGGGCTACCCACTGTACGTCAAGATGGTTCCCGGGGGCAGCCCGTTCACGCGGCTGGCCCAGGTCGCCTTCGCTGCGTTTCGCAAGAGAAATGTGACCGTGCCGACCGACCCCAGACTCCTGTACTATGACAAGGTGCTCGACGCTGGCATCTCCACTGCCGGACGGCTGCTCCACACCAACCAGCTCACGTAAGTCTCCATAGATGGATATGTTATATCTTGTGAGAGCCTAATAAGATATAAATTAAAACCTCTTTCTTTAGCTTTTTTGACCGGGCTGCAACCGTGACGGACGGCGACTTGACCAGCAGCGGCGTCCCGCGGCCATGGCGGCTGTCCACGGTGCACCGGGTGGAGGAGCTCAAATCGATCATCCGCATGCTGCCCATCTGGGGCGCCGGGATCCTCCTGGTCACCTCGGCGTCCCACAACCATAGCTTCGCCATCCAGCAGGCGCGCACCATGGACAGGCGCCTCACAGCACACCTCGAGATACCACCAGCCTCCATGCTCATCTTCTCAAACATCGCCATGCTTGCCACCCTCGCGCTCTACGATCGGGTGCTGGTGCCATGGCTGCGACGCCTCACGGGGCAGCCCACGGGCATCACGCACCTTCAGCGCACGGGCATTGGCCTCACCATCAGCATGCTGAGCAACATAGTGTCGGCGGTCGTGGAGGCGGAGAGGAAGCGGACGGCGGCCAGGCACGGCCTCCTGGACAGCCCTGGCGCGACCGTGCCGATGAGCGTGTTCTGGATGGCGCCGCAGTACGCCATCCACGGCATGGCCGACGCGTTCATGGACGTTGGCCGCATGGAGTTCCTGTACGACCAGGCACCCGAGAGCATGCGGAGCTCCGCCGCCGCGCTGTACTGGCTGACAATGTCCGCCGGGAGCTATATGGGCACGTTGCTCGTGACGACGGTGCACGAGAGGACCAAGGGAGAAGGGGAGTGGCTTCAGGACAACCTCAACAGAGGGAAGCTGGATCGATACTACTGGCTGGTAGTGACACTGCAGGTGATAAACGTTGTTTACTTCGTCATATGTGCAAAGCTATACACATACAAGAAGTTAGAGGTAGTAAACCAAGAGGGCACAGATGACAGAGAGGAGAAAGGAAGCGAAGAGAAGCACGTGGAGCTTCAACCTCTGAAAGATAGCGATGAAAAAGACATAGAGCTTCGACCTCTGCTATCATCTGATCCATAGAGGTTTTGATGTCATTCATAGTTATGAAAAGATTGAGTGAAGGAATATTGACATAGCACAACCAGTTCCGATCTTGATTCTAAACATGTTAGAACCAAGAAATTTTGAAGAGAGGAGCAACTCCTAGAGTTGCAAGGAGGATCATCGGTTCCAAGTTTCCAACAAAGCCGAAATGTACCTCTCATTTCCTTCCGCTGATAAAAACATCTACACCTCTCACCAATTGAAGGACCCTCAATTTATCCTCTCCTGTGCACCACAAAAAACGCTCTACTGTTTCTTCCTACTAAAGACAATCATAGGAACTATATATCTAATATTAAAGAGCCAGTCGACGTCTTTTTTACTTTCCAAAGTGCTCCATGTTTCTCCTGGCAGACCTAGGCTCACGATCCATGCGAGTGCTTGTTATTGTCTCCAACGACGGTACAGAGTCTGATTCCAATATAGTATTGGAACAAATGACGCGATCATTATAAAAATCTAGCCACAATAGTTTGATAAACTATTGACCACGCAATAAGGTGAGCATGTTCCGTTGCATTGCAAAATACCATGGTATGAAACGATTTAGAAGATCGTAATGTTATTTTGCGCTTTAAATCTAAAAAAAAAGTATCATAATGTTATGTTGCGCGCCAGATCTAGAAAAAAATATGGCGTAGATTAGTCAATGCTCAAAAGGTTGAATTTTCGGTAATGCTCCTATTAGGGCGTCCGTCCATCCGGACGGGACGGACCCGCCTCGCTCCGCGCGCCCCTGCGCCTCGCGCAGGACCCACCTCATGGCGTGCGCCCTTGCACCTCGCGCCTCGCATGGTCGCACCGGACCCGCCTCGTGTCGCGCACCCCGCCTGCGCCTCGCTCCCCGCGTCATGTCAACTAGCCGCCATTGGGCGACAACAAGTAGATAAGCACATGTTGCAACCGTATATTTCATGCGTTTCAGATGTGTGTTGCATATGTTGCAATGGTTATACACGTATGTTACAAGTGTATGTTTCAAATGTTTCTGCTGTTTCAAATGTATGTTACAAGTGTTTTGTTTTATCTAGATATTGCATATGTTGCAGTGGCTATACTTGTATGTTGCAAATGTATGTTCTAAATGTTTCACCTGTTTCAGAAGTATGTTGCAAGTGTTTCATCTGGATGTTGCAATGTTGCAAGCGTCTATTCAAAATGTTTCATATGTTTCAGATGTATGTTGCAAGTGTGTTTATCTGGATGTTTATAGTTGCTATGCACGTATGTTGCAAACGTATGTTTGTAAATGTTTTACTTGTTTCAGACGTATATTTGTAGAAGTGCTTTCATGTTGCAACATTTAGCAGGCGTAGGAAGCGGGTGCGGTCCCTGCGGGCGTAGCGGTCCCCATGTGCGTGGCAAGCGAAGCGGGCGTGTGACCCATCAACAGGCATGTGATGCGGTTCCCACCTGCGTGCACATCAACAAGCATGTGGCGTGCAGCTGCATACGTACGTGCAAAGCGTGCAGACGCAGCAGTTGCATGTGGTGTGCGAGGCCGAGCATGCAGGCGCAACAGTTACAGGCGGGGCAAGCACCCTTTTTCATGAGTGGAGCGCATTCGCATGGGAACCGTGCATGCGCAGAAAAAATTGCTGCCACTCCTGCAACTGCATGCATGCAGTAGAGAGAGGGAGCTGCTAGCACATGGGAGACGGAGGGAGCAGGACGTGCATGTGGGTGCTCAATGCTAGGGCGGGCACGCAGGAGGAGGTGAGGTGCTACAGACAGGGCGAACAGCGCGGTGGGGCAGACGCGGGCGTCCGGACGAGGGCTAGCGTTGGGACGTCCAGGCGATAGCCACGTTGATGAAATTTTGAACACGTGCATTTTTTAATATGATTTGAAGTGAGGGAGTACTATCATTAGGTAATGTTGGATATAATATGGGCTTGGCCCATATAATATTTAATGAATCAAATGAAACTCTATGGTATGTAACATTAAGTGTTACATGGTTTAATACCATACGAGATTTTGACTGAATGCTGACTCAGCTTATATGGTTGGAAATTATTCATCTAAATTGAGAATCTGATAAAAGGATAAAGGCGTGCCACGCGCGCGCGCACGTCGCCGCCGGCCGGGCCGGGCTGTGGCGGGCGGCGAGCGGGCGGGAGTGGCCAGTCTTTTGCCACTTAATCCATATATTATCGGTCCATCCATATATCCGAGTCCTCCGTCAGTTTAGACCCGAGTTACTCCCCTTGATGGTGGAGGTGAACTGATTGCGGCCGTTACTGTCTCTTCCGCTTCCGTACCTCTCCGTCTCCATCTCCTGGGATTCTCCGCCCGTCCATATATCCGAGTCCTCCGTCAGTTCAGACCCTGTCTTCTTCCGAAACCACTCCCGAGAGAACGACACTTCCGCAGCCTTCTGGTTTCCCCGTCCCGTACCTCTGCGCGCACGGAGTAGCGGGAGAGCAGGTGCCTCCGGAACCCTCGTCCACCAGAGAACTTTGCACGGGATGCGTGGCGATTAGGTTTTTGGGGAGCGATCCGCGACTGCTTGTCCACGTACATCTTCTTCTTGGTGATTGCCTGTGGAACGTCAAGGCGTCTTCTTCCTGGTGATCCGTTCGTGGGACTGCACTGCGAACATCTTCCTGCATCGACTGTTGTCCGCGACTTCAAGCAACGCACTATGTCGACTAGTGCGAATGGAGCCTCCGATGCCCTCGGCATGGGACCCTCCGCTGGGTACAGTCTAATCTCTGTGATTTCTGTACTTTGTATTTTTACTGTATTCACCAGTATGTCATCTCTGTATGCTGTAGTATTCATAAGAAATATATACATGCACATATATGTCGTCACAAACCTACTGATATTATTTTTCTGGATTAAACTGATAATGAAATTGCCTAAATTTCTAACAATCCAAAAAACTAATGTTAGACAATTTTCTGTCAGTGATTTTGCTGCTGCTTTGAAGCCGAATAATTTTGATGGCAAGAATTTCATGATATGGCATGCCAAGATGGTATTGTGGTTGACTGCAATGAACTGCTATCACGCCGTATAGGGGAAGCCTGAACAGTTTACTCCTGAGGAGGAGCGAAAGTTCTTGGCTGCCGATAACCTATTTCGAGGCGCCGTGATTAGTGCACTTTATCCTAAGTATGAGAAAAACTACATATCTTGCACATCAGGCAAAGAGTTATGGGATGCTCTTGAGGCAAAGTTTAGAGTTTCTAATGCTGGCAATGAGCTGTACCTTATGGAGCAGCTGTATGACTACAAAATGGTTGAAAACCGTTTTGTGGTCGAACAGGCTCATAAGATACAGGCGCTAGCAAAGGAACTAGAACATTTCTCGTGTTTGTTGCTCGATAAGTTTGTGGCCGGCGGTATAGTCGCTAAGCTGCCACCTTCTTGCGGAGATTTTGCTACTTCTCTAAAACACAAGAGACAAGAGTTTAGCGTGGCTGAGTTTATTGGATCTCTTGATATTGAGGAGAGGACGAGAGCAAAAGACAACCGTGGAAAAGAAGTTGAGTCTTCCGCTTCTAATATGGTGCAGAAGAAAAACTCATTTGCATCTCGTAATAAAAAGAAGAAGAACATGCAAGAGAACAACAATGCAAAGCCTAAGCAGACTGCACAGTTTAAGAAGAAAAATAACAAGAAAGGTGGAGGATACTTTGTTTGTGGGAGTGATGAGCATTGGGCAAGTGCGTGCCCAGACCGCAAATATAAGCAAGAAAAGAAATCAGCAAACATGGTAATTAGCGAGACTAGAGGAGGAACATCTGGGTATGGTAATTCTTTACCTTTTGTTCTTTCAGTTTATCTTTCACCTGAGTGGTGGATGGATAGTGGTGCTAATATTCATGTGTCTGCTGATGTTTCTTTGTTTATTTCTTATCAGGCCGGCAGGAGTGGAGCCTTGCTGATGGGAAACGGTTCGCATGCGCGTGTTCTTGGTGCTGGTACGGTCATTCTGAAGTTTACTTCGGGAAAGATGGTGCTATTAAAGAACGTGCAGCATGTCCCCTCCATCAAGAAGAATCTTGTTAGCGCTTCTCAGATGTGTCGCGATGGCTTTAAAATTGTGCTTGAGTCCAATAAATGTGTTGTGTCGAGACATGGAACATTTGTCGGAAAAGGTTATGATTACGGAGGCTTGTTCTGCTTATCTTTGCTTGATGATGTGTGTAATAAAGTAGTGAACAATGTTATTGTTTCAGATGAGTCGAATATATGGCATTCACGACGTTGTCATATTAATTTTGGCTGTTTCACGAGGCTTGCAAATCTGAATTTAATCCCGAAATTTAACTTAGTCAAATATTTTAAGTGCCAGGTGTGTGTGCAATGGAAGCAACCGCGAAAGCCTCACAAGGCTGCTGAGGCGAGGAACTTGGTACCATTAGAACTCGTTCATTCTGATTTATACGAAATGAATGACAAATTGACTAAAGGCGGTAGACGATACTTCATGACATTTATAGATGATTGCACTAGATTTTGCTACGTGTATTTATTAAAAATAAAAGATAAAGCGTTGCATTATTTTAAGGTCTATAAAGCTGAGGTAGAAAATCAACTTGAGAAGAAAATCAAGCATTTGTGGTCCGATCGCGGGGGAGAATATTTCTCAAATGAATTTTCTGAGTTTTGCGCGGTGCATGGAATTATTCATGAGAGTACGCCACCATACTCACCAGTCACCACAGTCCAATGGGATTGTAGAGAGAAAGAACCGCACTCTAACTGATTTGGTTAATGCCTTGTTAGAGACTAAGGGACTATCTAAGGAATGGTAGGGTGAGGCTATATTATCAGCATGTCATGTCCTAAATAGAGTGCCCACAAAAAACAAAGAAATTACACCATTTGAGGAATAGGAGAAGAAGAGATTAAATCTCTCTTACCTATGAACTTGGGGTTGTTTGGCAAAGGTGAATGTGCCAATAAACAAAAAGCAAAAGCTTGGACCAAAGACTGTTCATGGTGTCTTTCTTAGTTATGCTATTCACAGCGTGGGTTATAGATTTTTAATTATAAACTCTAGTGTTCCTGAGATGGCTGTTGATACAATCATGGAATCTAGAGACGCTATATTTTTTTGAGAATGTGTTTCCCATGAAAAATGCACCTAGCACAACTGGTCATGAATTTATAATTCCCCATGAGCATGAAAATTTTATTCCGATAGAACAAATTGAGGAACCCTATGTGTAAAATCCTGAGGAGGATGACACTATAGTCACCAGGAAAACCAAGAGACAGAGGACTGCAAAGTCTTTTGGTGATGACTTTATTGTATACCTTGTGGATGACACACCAACGACCATTGAAGAGGCATATTCCTCCCCTGATGCTGACTTATGGAAGGAAGCAGTACGGAGTGAGATGGATTCTGTTATGTCTAATGGAACTTGGGAAATAGTTGATCGTCCCTATGGATGCAAGCCTATAGGTTGCAAATGGGTGTTCAAGAAAAAGCTTAGGCCTGATGGTACTATTGAGATATACAAGGCAAGGCTTGTGGCCAAGGGTTATACTTAAAAGGAAGGTGAGGATTTCTTTGATACTTATTCACCAGTTGCCCGATTGACCACAATTCGAGTTTTACTTTCCCTGACAGCCTCTTATGGTCTTATCGTTCATCAAATGGACGTTAAGACAGCTTTCCTAAACGAAGAGTTGGAGGAGATCTATATGGATCAGCCTGAAGGGTTTATAGCAAATGGTCAAGGAGGCTAGGTGTGTAAATTATTAAAGTTATTATACGGCCTAAAACAAGCTCCTAAGCAATGACATGAGAAGTTCGATAGAACTTTAACATCTGCTGGCTTTGTTGTGAATGAAGCTGACAAATGTGTGTACTATCGATATGGTGGGGGTGAAGGAGTCATTTTGTGATTATATGTTGATGACATACTGATCTTTGGATCTAGCCTCAAAGTGATCGAGGAGGTGAAGGAATTTCTATCTAAAAGTTTTGAGATGAAAGATTTAGGAGAGGCTGATGTTATTCTTAATATCAAGCTTCTAAGAGAAGGTGATGGTGGGGTAACTTTGTTACAAACCCATTATGTGGAAAAGGTGCTGAGTCGCTTTGGGTTCAGTGACTGTGCACCTGCTCCTACACCTTATGACCCTAGCGTTCTATTGAGGAAAAATCGAAGAATAGCAAGGGATCAGTTGAGATATTCCCAGATCATTGGTTCGCTCATGTATCTTGCCAGTGCAACAAGGCCTGACATCTCATTTGCTGTGTGCAAGCTGAGCCGGTTTGTGTCAAACCCGGGAGATGATCACAGGCGTGCTCTTGAGAGAGTGTTGCGCTACCTAAAAGGAACCATGAGCTATGGTATTTGTTATACCAGACATCCGAAAGTGCTGGAAGGCTATTATGATGTCAACTGGATTTCTGATGCTGATGAGCTTTATGCCACAAGTGGATATGTATTTTCGCTTGGAGGTGGTGCTGTTTCCTGGAAGTCTTGCAAGCAGATTATCTTAACGAAGTCTACAATGGAAGCAGAACTCACAGCATTAGACACTGCTAGATCTGAGGCTGAGTGGCTTCGTGATCTCCTTATGGATTTACCGGTTGTTAAAAAATCCATACCGGCTATTTCTATGAACTGCGATAACTAGACTGTGATTACAAAGGTTAACAGTTCTAAGGACAACATGAAGTCCACAAGGCATGTTAAGAGACGACTAAAATCTGTCAGAAAATTGAAAAACTCCAGAGTAATAGCGTTAGACTATGTCCACACGTCTAACAATTTGGCAGATCAGTTCACTAAGGGTCTGTCACGCAACGTGATAGAAAGTGCATCGAAAGAGATGGGTTTGAAACCCACTTGAAATTTACTATAGTGGTAACCTGTTCTATGTGATCGAAGATCCCATGAAGTAGGACGGTGAAACAAGCTAGTAGTAAATTGTGAGGAAAGATCCTTAGAAAAACTCATTTCTGATGCATATCTTTCATTTCTGTAAGGTAGGCTAGCTTTTACCTTAATGCATTCCAAGTGGCTTGTCAAAGCAAAGATGTCCTACAGAACATCTTTTGAGGAACACACCTATATGAATCTGGTCACAGTCTATGAGATTTGGGTGATCTCTAAATACTTATGAAAGACACTAAAGTATGACTTATATGCTTCAAATAGAGGGGATGCCTTTTGCTGCCCAGTATCAGCTAAGGACTTTAGTGACATTCACCTCACACAAAACTGTCAATTCAAGGCTTAGTCCATTGTTCAGTTGTGACTGAGTGAAACTATTGTTCTAGATGAATGTTCAACTTAACAGTCTCCATCGAAACACTGGTATATAAAAGAAATGTGGTTCTGAGACTACTTTATTACAAACCCTAGAGTTTGGTGGGGATTGTTGGATATAAATGGGCTTCGCCCATATAATATTTAATGAATCAAATAAAATTCTATGGTATGTAACATTAAGTGTTGCATGGTTTAATACCATACGAGATTTTGACTGAACGCTGACTCAGTTTATATGGTTGAAAATTATTCATCTAAATTGAGAAGCTGAGAAAAGGATAAAGGCGTGCCACATGCGCGCGCGCCGCCGCCGGCCGGGCCGTGGGCGTGGGCGTGGGCCGAGGCCGTGGCGTGGCAGGCGGGCGTGACCAGTCTTTTGCCACTTAATCCACATAACAACGGGAGTTACTCCCCTTGATGGTGGAGGCGAACTGATTGCGGCCGTTACTGTCTCTTCCGCTTCCGTACCTCTCCGTCTCCGTCTTCTGGGATTCTCCGCCCGTCCATATATCCGAGTCCTCCGTCAGTTCAGACCTTGTCTTCTTCCGAAACCACTCCCGAGAGAACGACACTTTCGCAGCCTTCTGGTTTCCCCGTCCCGTACCTCTGCGCGCACGGAGTAGCGGGAGAGCAGGTGCCTCCGGAACCCTCGTCCGCCAGAGAACCTTGCACGGGGTGCGCGGCGATTAGGTTTTTAGGAAGCGATCCGCGACTGCTCGTCCACGTACATCTTCTTCTCAGTGATTGCCTGCGGAACATCAAGGCGTCTTCTTCCTGGTGATCTGTTCGTGGGACTGCATTGCGAACATCTTTCTGTATCGACTGTGGTCCACGACTTCGAGCAACGCACTATATCGACCAGTGCGAATGGAGCCTCCGATGCCCTCAGCATGGGACCCTCCGCTGGGTACAGTCTAATCTCTGTGATTTCTGTACTTTGTGTTTTTACTGTATTTACCAGTATGTCATCCCTGCATGCTGTAGTATTCATAAGAAATATATACATGTACATATATATCGTCACAAACCTGCTGATGTTATTTTTCTAGATTAAACTGATAATAAAATTATCTAAATTCCTAACAGGTAACACGCCTACCTCGAATCGATACGGCCCAGGGTGTGGCCTCGAACAAGTTGACACCTACCTAGGATAGGTCCACATAACCTCTTGTCAGAGTGTATAACCCCGAGCCATCCCCCGACAAGCAGTACACACACATGATCCGTCATTTTTTTTTCTATTATATGAGCGGAGAGTGGGAGAGGAAGGACCGAAGGAGGCAGATGTCTAGCTTACCCTCTTGATGTTTACTAGACCGATACTTAGGTTTCTTCTGCAAGTTGGAACCCACATTAGGTTTGGTCTTTTGGAGAATATTTAAAATCAAGCCATTGAAGAAGTGATGTTTTTATGATAACTCTTATTGAGATGAATGTGATAGATACGTACACCTTAGAGTTAGCAGGTAGTCTCACTATTGGAAGTGACAAACTTGTCACCTTAGACTATCTCCAACGACACATACCCAAACATAGCACCCATTTCATCATTTGGGTCACCTACGACAGAGAGGTCACGCACCCAAATCTTATCTTCTCCAACAGCGAACCCAAATCTTATCTTCCTCCGTCGGCGCCGCCATCCGAGCGACCGCCGGATCTCGAAGCCGCCGCCACTGCCCTCCCTCTCCTTCTCTCCCTTTCCTCCTCCTCCTCCACTCTTCCTGCTTCCCTCTCCCTGCCCGCGCCGCCGCAGTCCGAGCCCACTCCTTCCCTCTCCCCGTCTACCGCTGGAGGGAGGGGTCGGTACGGTGGAGAAGAGGTTGAGCGCCGGTGTTGGAGGCGACCGGCGGGGGAGGGGAAGACGGCGGAGACGATGCGCGGTGGAGGAGGTGACGGCCGGTACAGGGGCGGTGGGCGGTGGCAAGGGGTACCCGCTCGGGATGCGCCGCTCGGCGTTGGGTCACTCCACCTCAGCTGCTCCGGTCCGCGCCGACACTGGCCCGCTCCACCTCGATGGGGGTGCCTGGAAGAGGAGGACGGGTGCAGTGGCGCTGGAGCCCCACTTCGCCGGCGGCCACCGCCGCCCTGCGCCCCGGCTCGCTCTCCCTCTCTTTCCCCCTCCGCCTTGCCTTCTCTCTCTCTCTCCTTCTCTCCCTTTCTCTCTCCCTTTTCTCTCTTGGCCGCATGACCCTGCCTCGCCGCCGCGCGGGGCACGCCTAGCCCTGGCTCAGGGTCCGGCCACGCGCCGGTGCACCTCAGCTGCTCGGCAAGGGCGGAGCTCAAACTATGGCGTGCTCGCGCAGCCCGCTCGACGGAGGATGTGCTCGCAGCTCCGGCGCAAGGATTTGGGTCGACGAGAGAGACGACGGAAAGAGGACGCATATATGCGTTTCCTCCCTCCTCCCCAAAATAGGTGTTCGCTTTGCCTATTCCGTTGGAAGCCGGTTTTTCACTGTGCCGGACCCAAAATGGGTTTGGGTAGCGGTACGCATCGTTCGTTGGAGACGTCTTAGAGCGGGCATGTCAGTTCGCCCACCGATGTATAAATATATGTAAACAACAGATCAATGAAATACAAGCATTCATTCTCATTCTTCTCTCACTTCAATCTCTTTTACATTCTCGAAGCAATCAATTTCAAACACGTTAACATATTAGATTCCACTAACTACTCTCTCTAGTCATAAATAAAATAAATGCTACTCCAGATAGCGACATGGTCACCAAGACACATTAGCCGCGAGTAATTATTAGCACAAAACCCGTATAACTACACGATACTTGACGTAACAAAAAGATGGCGTCAAGACAAATCAGTAATCACAGCTACTCTACGTGACAAAATATATTCAAAGAGATAATATTTTCAGGTTTTCACGTCATAATATTCTGAAACTAATCTCACATCATTTTCATAAGTTTAATCCAAATATTCAAATAGATAATGATGACAAATTGCGTTCGGAAAAAAAGATAATGATGACAAAAGTTTGAACTTGTTGACTACCCATTGGCCATTTATGACTGTAGGTAGTACATATTTGAACACTCATTTCCATCTATGGACATAAACACCATACATCAGTGTATAAGAACTGCACACCTCAACAGGGCTCCTATAGAGTCTTGTGATTTAGTGATCTATACTTGCGTCAACAAAACATAAACGGGAACTCTACAGAAGTAATTGGGCTTCTCCAACAAAAAAGTTGGTTCAAAGACACCCTTAATCAATTTTTAACAAAAGAAAACTTAAGGTGGCATCCACATAGGAAGCTACAAATTATTTGTTACATAGCTGTATCTATACCAGAACATTCACCTACAGCACCACTGCTTTGCTCTGCCCTTCTACATCAACCGTGCACAAATTAGTTGATGAATTCAGTAAGGCAATCACAGCTGCTCTAAACATGACAAAATTGTCCTATGATATAAAGCTACCATGGCGAGAATCATTCCCCAAAATTTTGGACCAATAAAATACTAGGCACTGGCATTCAATACTTTACAAAACCTGTTTGTTTTTGTGCTTTGCCAAGAAATGACTCTATATCACCGTGGAATATAGAGAGTTGTTTAGCTAAAGCAAAACCACAATACATACCATCCACAGCAGCACTTAATATGCCCCCAGCATAGCCAGCACCTTCCCCAATTGGATATAATCCTCGCAGTGATGTACTTTCGTATGTTTCTCCATGTCGTGAAATTTGTAAGGGAGAACTTGTCCTAGTCTGGAAACAGATCTTAAACAATAAGCATAAAAGTAACCAGAGGGTGGAAATATTCTTTTCTCAAATAATCAGGAAAGCTGGGTATCATGGCATTAAGAAGAACACTGAGAATAGAACAGCACCAAAACACACACAAATGAACCCACACTGGAGGGTGAAAATAAAACTTCATTGATAGGAGATACGGGCAAATGATTAACGAGTCGTTATCAAACTACAAGTAGACTTTCTCATGTCTAACTAGTTGGCGTTTAGAAATTTATCAGGTGAAGAATCATAGGAAAGAGCAGAGCAATTTGCATACCTCCACACCATGAAGTAGGGCCTTGCTAGAAACAAAGCCTGGCATCTGAAAATATTGCATTACAAATGAATCACCACATGTGGGATTTAAATCATAAAACAAACACAAAATAAGAATTGTCATACCTCTCTGTCAATCATTATTATTGACTGTTGTAAAGCTTCAGTTATGTAAGGAGGGAATAGCTCATGGAGATTAGATGGACGAACTCCTAATCTGTAGCTTGATGGTGGCAGTGTTGTAACTGGAACAGACAACCAGGTTAATCAAAGTAAAACTAAATGATTACTTACTACCTTAAAAGTTTTAGCAATGTCAGTACCTGACAGTCTGTTGCTGATAAAATCGGTGACACACTGTGCAGGAACAACAAAATCCCCTCCACCCATCATAGCTGCTCTTCTTTCAAATTCTCTCTGGTTTCAATGAGTACCAATTTTTTGTGAGCTTGAGGGAAACTTTGCCATTAAAATGCACTACAAATGAAGAAAAAAATTGTAGAACATTCTCTATGCTCATACATTTCATACTAGAACATAATGCACATCCATCGTAAACTTTAAGATGGATGGCAGTGATTTAAGCTGTCATTATTTTACATTAATTATTGTTGAGCTGAATGTATGAGCCAGTCCATTCAAACGCTTAAGTTGATGAACAAAGGTGGACAGTAATTTGTTACATTATTTGCACAAAATTCTATATTTTCCACCCACTTGACCATTTGAGTCTTTATCTAAAATTAGATACACAAACAGTAATCACAAGGTTACAGTACCATAACAGAAAATTAGCTAAGTAACTCCCTAGAATTATTCCTTTGATATCCTTTGAGAACCGCTAACAAGTCAACTTTATCTTTTTAGTTAAAGAAAAGATCAAACTGATCAGACAATATGGATAGTTTATCATGTCTTTCCTACCCAACTTGGATACAGAACTTCTACAAGCGCGTTTGCAGAGTGATGGAGCGGCCACTAACCAGTAAGATCACCCTAGTTGGAGTCCTTGCCTTTATATCTCAAATCAAATTGTACTAAATATGTTTCCAGGTCGTATAGAGCCAAAATAATTGATTCAAGCATGAGGAACAAATATGTTTCCAGGTTGTACGGAGCCAAAATATTTGATTCAAGCATGAGGAACAAATATGTTTCCAGGTTGTCAGAAAACCTCTTGCGAGTTGCGACATCTGTGATTATTCTAGCGTGTTGCTTACTGAATGTACACTATTTGAATACAGGTAGACATTAGCAAGTTACTACAGCAATTTGAGTGGTTCTGTTGTTATCACACATAATCCTCATATAACAAGTACCTGGAATTCAACACCAGCAAGAGGACCATGGGATTGAAATGGCTTGAAATCATGAGATGATACAGTGACTACAAGAGCTGAGTTTGCCCACTTTGATGCACGCCGTGAGAACGACATGCCATTGATGCACAGTTCTGATGGATTTGTGCTGGTTGGAACAACCTGAATGCATGTCTCAAAAATTTGAATGGAACGTCATAGTATTACGAAATGGAATATCAGAGAGGGGAGGGAGGGAGGGAGGGAGCGAGCGAGTGCCTTGCCTGTCCACCCGGGCACATGCAAAACGAGTAGCAACTACAACTTGGCTCAGCTATGCCAATTTCATTCGCTGCGTCTCTTTCACCAACAGACTTCGCTATTTTGTAATCTGCCACAGGTATCCGCCCACGTCCTCTCTGTACTTCAGCCGCCAGTTCGGAGTACTGCAATTTGTGACATTAGCAATAGCATGCATCATATGCTTAGCTACACCAAGCAGACAAGTAGTTGAGCATTAAATCATTATTTACCAAGCCCACAATGTGCAGATACATCAAAGGAGCACAGCAGATACTTCAAAATATTAAAATAGTACATTTTGTTTCCACTATTGTTTCCGGCAATTTGCATCTCCATTTCTCCATGTTTCATATTTTATGGAAATGATTCAGTTGATGGATTTCCATCGCTGCTTTCACCCTAGTATTACTTTATCACTGAACAGCAGAATCACGGATGGAAGCAAAGCTTGAGCTACCCTGGGCCAAGGCTGACCCTTGGTCGCAGCCCGGGAGCAAAGGCACAGTACCATGCTTCAGTGTCCTGTCTAATAATTGTAAGTGAATTCATTCAAGTACGACACATGTTCCATAGCCTGTAGTACACAGGCTACCCTGCTCTCTGTTTAAAAGATAACTATCCAATCAGCTATCTGCATTACAAAACTGGGTGAAAGACCTTGGAAACAATAGGCAGTTTCTTTATTGTTTCCTTGATTACTAACAGATCACTCAGAAACAAGTTAACACTCTAAACCTCACATAGTTGGCTTTGGCTTTAATTTTCCTCATTCGAAAATAGCCTTGAACATCTAATGTCATGCATGTAATAAAGGTAAAATTACAATTCCTTCTCTCTTAATGAAATGATACACAACTCTCTTGTGCATTTGAGAAAAAATAATGGTAAGCACACTGGACAGTGTCATCCAGAAAGAAGATGATCAGAATAAAGAAAAAGGTCTTACTTGGATACTGTTTATCAGTTCTTGGGGATGCTCAATTCTTAAGCCAACCTGTAAACAAGAACCTTTGACTTTAAGTTACATGAACTGAAGTGTAAGCAATTATTATTTAGTAGTGTAACTTGCAAGGATAAAGTGAATGACAGTTTATAAAAGGCTACAAGGGGGAGAATCTCCAAACACTTATGGCCCAGTTTAGTCAAAAAATGAATTCACATTAGGCATTTCTAAGGAAGCTGTGCGATTTGTGTGGGTGCACAAAATGTTATTACTAGCAACATTGCATGTGAAAGTTGTATTTGAGGCTGGAAAGTAAAATAGAGTACTGGGATATTGTTAAAATAAAGAACATTGATAAGCTATGGTGAAATGTTCAGAAGCTCATTAGTTTCTAATCCACAGGATTAGCAGGTTGTCTCATGAATTGGATGTGTGCTACATCATTTTAAATTTTAATATCCACAATGCCACCCAATGAGCTTTTGCATTTTAAAAAGCATGGCCTCATATCTTCCATTGTAAATTGTCTGCCATGTGACGACTTGATACAACCAACGTAAGTGATATCAACCTAGAATACGATTTTAATAGCATAGGCAACTTACAGAAAAACTTTTTGGGCTCATGTCTACATTATGCTGCCAAAGCATACTATATGTGTCACGAGCTGAGTGACCAACTGCCAATACAACTGCATCAAATGCTAGTTTCTGGCTGGCAGAACCTGGCCGTAGTTCCACATCAGAGACCACAATTCCTTTTACCTGCCCATCTTCCACTATAAGGTCATCTACTCTAGCATTAAATCTTATGGTAACCTGTAAAAAAAAGGAATATGGTGCATCAATGCAATGGATCCTGCAGAACAAAAGAAACTACATAGCTCAATAAACACGTATATGCTGAAACTTACACCCAACTCTCTTAAGTGATGCCTGAAATTTCGCAGCAGTGGAACAAGTTTATCAGTACCCAAGTGTGGTTTACCATCAACTAAAATGTTTGGAGGGGCTCCAAAGTGAACAAATGTTTTCATAACCTGCAATCCAAGACCCACGGTAACTAAAATAACCAATGTGTTCAAAGCTCAAACTGTAGAAAATGCCTGATAAATCAGTTAAAGAGGCTTAAAAAATCAAAACTTAAATTCTCCTGTTGTTGGAGCCGTGCAGTCAAGTCAGTGGACAGGCTACACAGAAATGGCCTCGGCTCCCTGATCATCTTAATCGCATGGGAGATTTAGAAATACCGTGTTATGACCGGCATCCAGTATACAAGGCGTAGGCCCATTAGGGGCTAGGGGCTGCCGGCCAGGGCGGCCTAAAAGCCCATAGTTATTTTATTTAGTCCTATTATTAGAGAGAAGTATAAATACTTGTAAAGACTTTGAGATTGGATTAAGCAGAAACAGAGTTGTTTCCGGCTTCCTGAAGGGAGCCGGGATTTCCTAACCCTAGCCGCCTCCTGCTGTGTCGCGCGCCTCCTCCTCCTTCACACGCGCGACCATGGCACCTCGACGCTGTTCGTCACGTTTCAAGCCTCGGCCTCCGATCTCCCACGACTACAACTTACGATCCGTCAGGGGCAGGCCGTCCCTATCAACCTGGTATCAGAGACCTTGCCGATCATGGAGTCCCCCGCTGCCTCCACAACCGCGCCTTCGCCGGTGATTTCCGCCGCGTTGCTTTCCACCACAGCGCCTCCCGCAACTTCAGGCGTGGTGGTGACCCCGTCGCTGCCGCTGGGATCGGTGGCTGCGCCGGCCCCGGTATTCTCGCCGGAGCAGACGACGGCGGCAATCGTGGACCTCAGCCACTGCATGCGGGAGGTCCAGGAAACGCTGCGGGCGCTCTTCCAGGGACAGCTGACCATCACGCCGCCGCTGCCCACACATCCTACTCGGCCATCTCATACCCCTACGGGATGCCCAGCGCGGCACTGCCCTCGCCGCTGACCTCCGTATCGCTGTCGTCGACATATGTTCCGATTCAACAGATTCGTTTTCCACCATCGCCGTCGCAGATTCCGGCCTGGGCGCTCAGTTCCACCGCGCCAATCTACTCCACGACGACACCGCGGCCGTCCATACCGCCGGCAATGACGACGGGCGCTGTTGTCGCTCACGGTGGGCCGTTCGCAGCAGGCACCCTCTATGGAGGTGTCGATGGCACGCTCCTCCATGGCAGCAGCCTCCTGCCGCACTCCATCGCCTCACCAACCATCAACAGCTTCCCTGCGGGTGGTAATCAGTGCGGCGAGCAGGGGGGTGACCATGGGTGCCTCCCCCCGAAGTTCTACAAGCTGGAGTTCTCGACGTACGATGGCTCTGAGGACCCCCTGAACTGGCTCAATCAGTGTGAGCAGTTTTTCAGGGGCCAGCGCACACCGGCCTCCGACCGCACCTGGTTGGCTTCTTACCATCTCAAGGGGGCGGCTCAGACATGGTACTACGCCCTCGAGCAAGACGAGGGCATGCCTCCTTGGGATCGCTTCGTGGAGTTGTGCCGTCTCCGCTTCGGGCCGCCTGTCCGCGGTACCAGATTGGCCGAGCTGGGGCGGCTACCTTTCCACTCCACCATCCAGGAGTTCTCTGATCGCTTCCAGGCGGTGTTGTGCCATGCGCGCGACATCTCCACAAAGCAGAAGGCTGAACTCTACGTTGGCGGCCTCCCGGAGCACATTCGGGTGGACGTGGAGATGCGGGATCCACCCAACCTGCAGACCGCCATGTATTTGGCCCGGGCATTCGAGCGTCGCGCGGCGGCCATGCCTCCCGCGCCTCTGCAGCGGGGCGCCCGACCTCCTCAGCGGCCTGGCTTTCCCCCGCGCGTGCCAGGCGCGGGTGCTCCTCCAGCTGGAGCTCCTATGCCCCCAGTGGGCGGACCAGCGGCGGCGAACGGGGCACCCCCGGTGCGCCAGTTCCGCCGCCTCACGCCGGCCGAGCAACTGGAGCGGCAGCGACAAGGGCTTTGCTTCAACTGTGATGAGCCCTACGTCCGCGGCCACGTGTGCCCACGGCTCTTCTACCTCGAGTCGGACGACTACATCGACGACGGGCTAGGGGAGGCCGCGGCGATGGATGACGTCGCCAACCCCGAGGCTCCGGACGCCGAGGAGCCTGCGGCCGCTAATGCTCTTGTGGTCTCTCTACACGCCCTTGCAGGGATCCGCACGGACAATACGATGCTACTCCCGGTGATGGTTAAAGGGGAGCGGCTGTTGGCGCTACTCGACACCGGCTCCAAGAACAACTTCCTCCATGGCGCGACGATGCGCCGCCTAGGGCTCGCCCCGACGGGCGGTGAGCGGTTCCGTGTCACCGTGGCCAACGGCGACCGGACACCTTGCGAGGGCATTGCTCGCCACGTGCACATCCGCATCGGCTCGGAGTCCTTTTCCATCACGTGCGTCGAATTGGACTTGGGCTGCTTCGACTTCATCCTCGGCGTCGACTACCTACGGACCTTGGGTCCCATCTTGTGGGATTTCGAGGCCATGACGCTGTCCTTCTGGCGCGAGGGCAGACGCGTCCTTTGGCAGGGCGTGCGCAGCCCCGACGCGGCGGTCCCATAGCAGTACCTCGCTGCACTCTCCGCCGAAGCCCAGCAGCCGCTGATGAACTTGCTGCAGCAGCAGCAGAGCGCCGTCTACGACGAGCCCACGGGCCTCCCACCGGTGCGCCCGTACGACCACCGCATCCACCTGCTGCCCGGCACCGCCTCGGTCGCGATGCGCCCGTACCGCTACCCCCAGCTGCAGAAGGACGAGCTGGAACGACAGTGTGCGGCCATGCTCACCCAGGGCATCATCCGGCCGAGCACCTCTCCGTTCTCCGCACCCGTCTTGCTGGTACGGAAGGCGGACAAGTCTTGGCGCTTCTGCATCGACTACCGCGCCCTCAACGCCAAGACTTCCAAGGACAAGTTCCCGATTCCGGTGGTGGATGAGCTGCTTGACGAGCTCCATGGCGCTCGCTTCTTCACCAAGCTCGATCTGCGCTCCGGGTATCATCAGGTGCGGATGCATCCCGACGACATCGCCAAGACTGCCTTCCGCACGCATCACGGCCACTACGAGTTCCTGGTGATGCCATTTGGGCTCTCCAATGCCCCAGCAACCTTCCAAGCCTTGATGAACGATGTGCTCCGACCCTACCTACGGAGGTTCGTGCTGGTATTTTTCGACGATATTTTGATCTACAGCTCTTCGTGGGCTGAGCACCTGCAGCACGTCAACATCGTCCTCAATGCGCTGCGGGCACATCATCTTCACCTGAAGCGCTCCAAGTGCTCATTTGGGGCGACATCGGTGGCCTATCTAGGCCATGTGATCTCCGAGGGCGGCGTCGCCATGGACGCCGACAAGGTCGTCGCCGTTGCTGCATGGCCGACTCCACGCTCCGCCCGGGGCCTCCGCGACTTCTTGGGCCTCATGGGCTACTACCGGAAGTTCATCCGGGACTTCGGCCTCATCGCAGCACCGCTCACGCGTCTCTTACGGCGAGACGCGTTTGCATGGGACGACGACGCAGCAGCAGCATTCGAGGCGCTCAAGAGCGCCTTGACCACAGGGCCCGTTCTCCAGATGCCGGACTTCGCCACGACCTTTGTTGTGGACTGCGACGCGTTTGGTACGGGGTTCGGCGCTGTCCTACATCAGGGCGCGGGACCCCTCGCCTACTTCAGCAGGCCCTTTACTGCCCGGCACTTGAAGCTTGCAGCGTATGAGCGAGAGCTGATCGGCCTGGTGCAGGCAGTGCGCCATTGGCGCCCATACTTGTGGGGGCGGCATTTTCTGGTTCGTACTGACCACTACAGCCTCGAATTCTTGCTTGATCAGCGCCTGTCCACCATTCCGCAGCATCAATGGATCAGCAAGCTCTTCGGCTTCGACTTCTCTGTGGAGTACCGCCCGGGGCATCTGAACACCGTGGCGGACGCTCTGTCTCACCGGGACGCAGAGGAGGGGGCTAGGACCACCAATGAGGGGGCGACTGTGGTTGTTCATGCCCTGTCTGGGCCGACCTTCGCCCTCCTGGATGACATCAGGCGGGCAACAGCGACCGCGCCCGATGGCCAGCAGCTCCGGGCCGGCGAGCTCTCGGAGCCGTGGCACCTCGACGACGGGCTCCTTCTCCATGGGTCCCGCATCTTTGTACCGGACCATGGGGACCTGCGCCACCAGGTGCTCCTCCTAGCGCACTCGGCTGGCCACGAGGGAGTCCAGAAGACCCTCCACCGCCTCCACGCCGATTTCTACATTCCACGGGATCGCGTGTTGGTTCAAGATTGGGTGCATTCTTGCACCACCTGCCAGAAGAAGACGGAGACGTTGCAACCGGCGGGGCTGCTGCAGCCCCTCGAGGTGCCGTCCCAAGTATGGGCCGACATCTCGATGGACTTCATCGAGGGGCTGCCCAAGGTCGGTGGCAAGTCTGTCATTCTCACCATGGTGAATCACTTCTCCAAGTACGCTCACTTCATCGCGCTCGGCCACCCCTACACCGCCACGACCGTCGCCCGGGCCTTCTTCGACGGCATTGTCCGCCTTCATGGGTTCCCGCTGTCCATTGTCAGTGACCGGAACCCCGTGTTTACCGAGCACATGTGGCGGGATCTCTTCCGGATGGCCGGCGTTAAACTCTGCATGAGTACGGCATTCCACCCGCAGACGGATGGCCAATCTGAGGTGGTCAACAAGGTCATCGCCATGTACTTACGTTGTGTGACGGGCGATCGCCCGCGTGCATGGGTGGACTGGCTCTCGTGGGCGGAGTATTGCTATAATACCTCCTTCCACACCGCCCTACGCGCCACTCCCTTCAAGGTCGTCTACGGTCGGCCTCCTCCGCCAATGTTGCCCTACACGCCAGGGACGGCGCGTACGGAAGCTGCTGATGCTCTTCTACGATCCCGGGATGAGATCCTGGCAAAGGTTCGCCAACGTCTTTTGCAGGCCCAGCAGCTGTCCAAGAGGTATTATGATGCAGGGCATCGTGATGTGGAGTTCCAAGTGGGTGATTGGGTCTGGCTGCGGTTGCTGCACCGCACGGTGCAATCCCTCGAGCCGGACGCCAAGGGCAAGCTGGGTCCCCGCTACGCAGGGCCGTTCCGCGTCCTGGAACGCATCGGTCGGGTGGCGTACCGTCTGCAGCTGCCGGAGGGTGCTCGTTTACATGATGTCTTCCACGTGGGCTTGCTCAAGCGCCACAAAGGGGACCCTCCAGCGGCGATGGGCGCCCTTGAGCCGACCCTGGACGGTCGGCTGCTGCCAGCTCCTGCCAAGGCGCTCCGGGCTTAGCAACGCCGGGGTGCCTGGCAAGTACTCATCCAGTGGCACGGCTTCTCCGAGGAAGATGCAACATGGGAGCCCGTCGACGAGTTCCGCACCCTCTACCCTGACTTCCAGCTTGAGGACGAGCTGTTTGCGCAGGCGGGGAGAGATGTTATGACCGGCATCCAGTATACAAGGCATAGGCCCATTAGGGGCTAGGGGCTGCCGGCCAGGGGGGCCTAAAAGCCCATAGTTATTTTATTTAGTCCTATTATTAGAGAGAAGTATAAATACTTGTAAAGACTTTGAGATTGGATTAAGCTGAAACAGAGTTGTTTCCAGCTTCCTGAAGGGAGCCGGGATTTCCTAACCCTAGCCGCCTCCTGTTGTGTCGCGCGCCTCCTCCTCCTTCACACGCGCGACCACGGCACCTCGACGCTGTTCGTCACGTTTCAAGCCTCGGCCTCCGATCTCCCACGACTACAACTTACGATCCGTCAGGGGCAGGCCTGCTGTCCCTATCATACCGCAATGACCGAGTCTTCAACAATGCTTCCAAATATTTCCTTGGTGGTTAGAAGAGAAAGGAGCCCTATGGAGCTCAACCAGGGCTCAGGGCATCCAGAACCTTATCTAGGTTCTGTTTTCTGTTCTTTGTGGTCTTTTTCTGTGATTGAAGGTGGGTTGCTTGCTCATTGTGATCTAGTGCAAGGGTGGGTTTGGTGTGTGGTATCTTGGTGTTGTACATTTGGTACTCTTCTTAATGAAATGACACACACTCTCCTGTGTAGTAAAAAAAACACAGCACTAGTTCCTTCGATAAGGAGACAATGAGGCACATCTCTGAAGAAAATAAATTGCAATGAACGCAAACAAAAAGTTTATGCTAAAATCGTCCGAACTGGTCAGCATATCCATGATCAGTGCCATTAGCTTGTCCGATACCATGGAATCTAGAACCTGGTCTCCTGGTGACTGACAGGTCCTAAAAGGCTAACAATGCTGTTTAAAAATCCCTTATAAAAAAAATTCTGTTTAAAAAACTTGGACAAATATCAAAGCGATTTCATTCAAAAAAAGTCATGAGCTCTTGAACAATTGGAACATGAAAGTGGACTATTACACAAAACAATATTTGAGGTTGAGGTACAGTAGGAAGTTTCTCACGCCTGGACATTGTGAAAAAATAGTGCACTACTGAGAAAATGATATATCAGACTATGAGAGTAAAGCTTTATACTGAAAATAGATTGATGTAGGCAGGAAGGTTCTCACAGCCTGAACACCATCAGTGTTTCTTCCTATCCTGGTCATCAGCTTCCCATCACTCCATGTACCTGCACCACCCTGTTATGATTAAGAACAGAAGATCAAGAATCGATGGCCTTAAGATTTGAAGGAACATGAACACTGGATTAATTATTTGATCGCTCCTTTTAGTACCCAAATGGGTTCTTGATACTCCAAAATCATGTTTCGGGGCCTATCTCATGCCAAAAGTACTACTTGTATCAGACTAAACAAGTATAAGCATATTAAGGGTCCAGATAATTCATAAAAAAGGCAAGACTCATTTAATCAAGAAAGGAGTTCACAAATTGTTAGACTCGATAATTCAGTGAGTTGGCTTTAATTGTACGTAAGAAAATAGTTTAGTGTAGTAAATGTGTGCATGAAAACAGCTTCCCAAAATGGAAAGGTTGTATGAAAGGTTACAACTGAATGTTTTTTTTTTAGAATTCATTCAGTTCATCAGGAACATCCTTAAACGATCCATATGTTTTTTTATAATTCATTCAGTTCATCAGGAACATCCTTAAACGATCCATATGTTTTTTTTATAATTCATTCAGTTCATCAGGAACATGTATGCCTTCATTTTTTAGATTATTAAATCAACATACATAGCTCATTTTAAATACACTAAATCAACAAATTACCTATTTCAATATTGCTTAACAAAGGCAACTCACCCCACTGATCATTTTGTGATGTCTTAGTAGAAAAATAGGAATCACTAGAATACCTCGCCAAAGCAAAAGTTGCTCTCTGATTGTAGGATTCGCCTAACTGCTAGCGCACCAATGTCACGACCTCTCTGTTCAACAGGCTGACCACGCTCCAATAAGGTAACTTCTGCACCAAGTTCACCTAGCACAAGGGAAGCAAACAAGCCAGATGGTCCACTTCCTATAACTGCCACTCTCGGCTTCTTTTGTTGATGATAAATCATACCACTATGAGTATCCCTGATTCCTAGTACATTATTGGAACCTTTGTTATTAACATTGAGCATGCTGACCAGATCAGCTGCTAACTTCTCTTCAGGCATGTATTCTACAGCTCCAAGTTTGGGCTCCAGCCGAGCAATAAAATCCCATGCCCTTGGCTCTATATCAAGAATCTTCTTAACATCCATATCAACAATGTAAGTGAACTGAGGTTCTTTCAAAACCTGTAGAAGTCACACATATTTATTATTGATGGTATGAACAAATATATCCATTTTCTGATACTAATAGAAGTAAATACAGTTACAAATGCGGTGCAAACTAATCCAGTTTTGTATGATGAATTCCATATAAATATGTCTAGGAAAGGATAAGTACATAGATAAACTAGTTGATTGGACTTTGGAGCAAGCAGATATGACAAAATACTATCACTATTGCAGAAGATCACAATTTTCATAAGACCATAATGTCATTACTATTGCACTCAACAAATTGCTGACATGGGGGATGCCTAGAATGGGTGAATAACTATGAAAAAGACAAAATGTTGCCTTCCAGTCTGAGTGGGAGCACAGAACCACCAATAGAACGCTGATAACTTAACTGTGGAGATCAGGAGATGCATGGTGAATCTTACTATATTGTTTCTTAACATCATGTCTATTTGCCTATTTGGGCCTTTGTAATCCAATTTATATGAATCGTTTCAGTAGTTTCAACATCAAGCATACATATCCCAATATTAACTAAGATAGAAATGATATCATCCCATGAAGAACCTTTCGTGCGTCGAATGACTTGCGGATGACAGTGAAAGCCTCATCCGGAAGCATAGAAGGAACCTGATGCACGTTAGAATCAATTAGAGACATAATCACAGCACAAGTCTCAACCACAACAATGACAGCATAAAAGATGAACGCTGTACTATGAAATAATGAGAGAGCCAGGCAGATCCAAGCAGGCGACCATTTGGATTATAAGTTTGTATATGGGTAGTACAACAGTACAACACTCATCCTACCAGTTAACTTACCACATTCATTCTATGCAGGTTCATAATGCAGCCCGGCAATGTTACCGTTACCTTAAAACATGCAGATGTTAATCCAATTGCAAACCCTACCTTAGTGCCAAACCTACATTCGTCAGGAACTATATTTGAACCGATTTCAAAAGAAGGTTTAGCGCGAATACAGGGATGGTGCAAGTGGCTACGAAGAGTCAAAGAGTAGATGTCAGTTTAAACTAGCTTAATTCCGGGACAGTTCCTAAAACTCAAGCAAAACAAATTGCATACCACAAGTCTAACTACTTGAAAAAGGTGGCTACCGACTTAAGGGATTGTGCACGAGACTAACCTAGGAGGAACGAGGCAGTGTTTCAATATGAAGAAAATAGGCAACCAAAGAAATGGATGTTGTTTCTTTTTATTGCTGGTCACTCATGATCGTTGCTGGATGGCTGACCGCCTTGCTCAGTGAGGACTCCCACATCCTTCTGCGTGCCGTCACTGTTTTTTTTTTTTTTTTTGACGGTCAACGGGGGGGAGGCGTTCCCCACCTGATTTATTTGATTGGAGAGGCTCTGAACGTCCTCATAATTTACAGATATAGTTTTTTGAGGAGGAAAAAACAACATCGAAGGATTGCCCCAGCATTAGGGCGAGAAGTGGCAGAACCACATACAACAACACAGCACTAGCACCACCGAGACACATGAACTCTACGACGATGCCTCCAAGGAGGTGAACAACGCCGCAACGTAGTCATCGTCAGCCAAGAAGCTTGGCAGGGCTTTCGCCCGAGTCATGTGCCATTGCTGAGCGGGTCGAACCAGGAGACTGCAGCAAGAGCTGAGGTTCTTCAATGACGCCTTCAGGAAGGAGATCTCGTCACTGGCTCAGATCCATCTGAGCTAGGCTTTCGCCCAGAGCCTTTCAAATAATCCCGTTGACTCGCCCAAAAGGCGGTGAGACGCACGCCGGCATGGACGCGGAGGGAGGGGTGAGGCCGGTTGCCTCCACACCTCACGGAGCCAAAGCCGGACTCGCCCGCGACAATGGGAGGCACGCACCGGCTGCGTCCACACCTGGACGGAGGAGGGGGCCGGGGTGCTTGCCAGCCGCCACCACACCTCGCAGAGCCGTCACTGTGATTAATCTGTGGAAACAATCAACCATCTTTCGCTATCCTGTGTTTTTGAAAGTGAGTTTTGGCTTCAGTTGCTGCAGAAGGTTGGTCTCGTCTCCATTTCTGTGCCACAGCCGGATGATTGCTTTGTTGGAAGAGTGGTGGAACAATTTCTCTTCCGGTGTTAACAATCAATTTCAGAAGGGTGTCAATTCTCTTATTATACTAGGACAGGGGCGGATCCATATTGATCCATGTGGGTGCGGCCGCACCCAGACCAAAATGCGGAATACGTTCTAGTATACAAGTTTCTACCCTATTCGTACCCCTTTGGGCCAAATGTCTGCACCCATAGCCCAGCTTAGCCAACATGCAGCCCAACAAAGCAACGTACCTAGAAGCTAGAACTCCGTTCTGACTCTTCGCCTCTTGCCGCGCCCGACGCATCGCCTGCCTTCCCGTGCGCTCTCTTCCCTTCTGCCCTTCTCAGCTTCTCCCACGCGGCCACGCCTCATCACTTACCTCGCGAAGTCACAAACTCCCGAGGCCAGGCAGCCGTGGCCCGTGGCCGGCCGCGGCTCTACTTTCAATTTTCGATTAATCTAAGAATCTAAATTGGCTTCAATTTCTTGGTTCAAGCCTTCTTGATTATTTGTTCATATTCTAGGGTTAGGATGTTTGATTCTTTCTGTGATGAAAATTGGTATTAGTGAAAAAAAAATCTTGTGGAAGCTAGTTCAAGAGCTTGATAGCCGTTTTAGTGAGACAAGCTCTCAGTTGCTTGTTTGCTCAGCTGTTTTAAATCCAAGAGATTCATTTCATGATTTTAATGTGGAGATTTTGATGAACCTAGCAAAATTGTATTCTAATGATTTTAGCTCTAGAGATTTAAGGGATCTTAGCCACCAACTTTGCCTCAATCGATTCTCCAATATAAAGTCGTGCTATGAAGTAAGCCCATATGGCCGCACCCCCCTCCATATTTCTCTAGCTCCACCACTGACTAGGAACCTGGACCTTGTGGCTGCACCACAATAGTTGTGTGTTTGATGGGGCATCTCCTAACCTGGCTACAGCTCTTTTGCTCGCTAGTGAGGAGCCGCATTTGTTGGGTTTGGCTGGAGCCATGGAGGGTGAAGCATATCTTATCTCTTTACACTTCAGCCGGACAACTGTGGAGTTTAGGTCGGGGTCGTGTGTTTTTCACTGTAATTAAACTACTGCCCCTGGCTTTTACCCTTTGTGTGGTGTGTGTTTGTAAAGGCTCTTACCCTTTTTCTTCTTAATTCAATGATACGTAGCTCTCCTGCTTCTTCAAGAGAGAAAAATGGGACTGTGCACATGCCAAGAGAAGATACGATCCTGTGTTAGCTAAATGGCAGTAACCAAGTTCAGCTACACATTCTACCAGCATTCAAAGTTAAGCATCGTCGAATGCATGAAGTCTCAAGCCTACCATTTTTTTAAGCAAGATGGCAGGCTCAAGCCTACCGTTCAACGCACCAAACCTCTGTTTCAGTAAGCTATCGGTGGTTCACTAAAAAACTCGCAATTGCAGGGCATTTCGAATTAAACTGTCCCATCGATTTAAAGCGGTGGTTGATTAGCGTACCGGGAACTTGATGGCTTTGGCGATGGCCTGGAGTAGCGGCAGGCAGATGCCGGTGAAGTCCTTGCCTGGGTCGTCGCTGGCGGGGACGGCGAGCTTCGAGAGCCGCCAGTACCCGGACTCCCGCCCCTTTCTCCCCTCCTCCGGGGCGGCCTGGCGTAGCAGCTCCTGTTGTCGCCTGTTCAGCCGCTTCTTCTCCGACGGGTACCGCCGCTTCCCCGTGCGCTTCGCGCAGCGCACCACGGCGCCCCACCCGCATCGGCGTGGCCGCGGGAACGAGCTGGTCGCGCCATGAAGGGCGTGGCTAGGGCTCGGGCGGTGCAGAGACTGGGGCAGCGGGAGGGAGAAGGCTGTGAGACTGAGGCTCGAGGCGGAGGCGGAGGCGGTCGCGAACGCCATCGCCATGGCGCGGATGGTGGGCTGGATTGGAAGAAGGCAGGTAGAGCGCATGCGCGTGCGCGGCCCTGTGGATAAGAGTGGGTTTTAGGCTAGAGGTTTATTGCGGGTCTATACGAGGCCGCGTGTTCATTTGAACACTCAAATTTATGCAACGAGAAAATCAAAATGTAATAGGTCTTCTGATATATCGAAAGACGCGGCCTGGGTACGGCAAATATTGGTGTGTTCGGAGCTCGGCTGATTTTGGATGATTTAATAGAATTTTGTGAGAGAGAATAAGTTAAAATAAACTGAAACAATTCAAGACTGTATCAGTCGAACACGTCGTTGCAAATTATAAAACGGCTTTTCCTATATTCACAATAAATAAATATTTTTTTCCAACCGAGAACATTTCCCATTTCCATTAACCAAGATTAACGGAGATACAGAGTTTGTGTAGATAGAAGACAGAGAACAGTACGCAGAAAAGAGTTCCAGAAACTAGTGACCAGGCAACACATGCTCTGACTCAGAGCAGCAAAAGCTAAGCACACTTAAAGATGGCAACGGGCAAAATGCCCGCGGATACCAGTGTCGTGTGCCCGCGCCCGCGACGAAAATTTCGTGCCCGCGCCCGCGCCCGTCACCCGCCACGGGTGTCATCCTGTGCCCACGCCCGCTATCCGCGGGCATGCCTTGCCCGCGGGCATGCCCGTGTGCCCGCCAGATCTCGTCGCCGGCCACCGGGTCCCTTTCCACGTGCTGGTTCTGGCTCCCTGGCTCCTTGCGTGTGTGTGTGTGAGACTGTGAAGACTGAAGATTGGGAATTTGGGATAAGGCCGAATGGGCGAGTGGGCAGCCGGTGTGAGGATTGCTCCTGACGGCTCCTGGCTCCCTGCGCGTGTGTGTGGCTCCCTAGCTCTTTGTTTTATTTTATTTAAAAAAGCTTGCGCTCTCTCTGCAGCCAAACGCCACCTCAAAGGGATAAGGTTGTGGAGCGGGTGTGGCGGGTATGCGGGTGCGGGTAGAACATTTTCTTGCCCATCAGCTAATATCCGTCGGGTTTAGGGACGTACCCGTATCCGTGCCCGCGGGCAGACTCACGCACCCGTATCCTTGCCCAACGGGTCGATTGCCCGCGGGCATGCGGGTATTTTGTACCTGTTGCCATCTTTAAGCACACTGTTGGTTTGGTCTATCAGCCATAACTACCCGCTATAATATAGTATTTTTCTCCCATACTAAAAATAGCATTAGTCAACGATAAAGTGAACAGGTAGGCCCTCCGCAACGTACTAGTAGCGCCTGAAATTTTTTTCGATACACGTAGGCTCATCGGAACTGACATCATCGACCGTGTGCTAGCATCACTCTTGGTCCCACAAACAAAAAAAAAACATCCATATAAAATACTACATCAATCTATTTGATGTACCGAGTACAGGCAAAAGCATCCAGCTTTGATTATTTAATTCACAAAGTCTGTTCGCTTGGTCGTAAATGATCGTAAATTTCTAGCTAGAACAATATTTTTTCTCACACCAAACCAGTCAGCAGTAATAATCCACGATCATAGACGATCGTTTCAGCTTCAGCCGAATAGGCTGTTGATCCGCTCCAGAAATTTTAGGCACTGGCATCGGCTGCTGCAGTATATAGAGCGGTGCTCAGATTCTCTCTCTCTTCTTTTGACACTACTTAAGCTATACACTGCAGAGGGCCTAAACTGCCTACCAGGACTCCGGCTCTCACAGCGGTCCACCAGAAGGAGAGTTTAAAGAGAGTAACAGACAGCACCAAGGAACACTTCAGCATATATTACATCAAAAGAGACTGAAAACAGTGACGACTTGTAGGACGCCGCTTTCACCACTATTCATCTCCCAGCCCTCACGCTGTAGCGTTGTCTTGTCCATCAGAATCACCATCCTGCAGCTGACCTGAATTGTCATCGCCTTTCTTCTGCCGCTTCAAAATCTTGTTCGCTATCTGGAGCATTGTATTCAGACCATCTTCTAGCTGCTTCCTGTCTGGTTCAGAGTAGAGACCTGCCCAATATCTCATTAGTGCGCAAACATGGTATAATATTTCAATAGGATTCTTAATAACAACTTTCTCAAAGCATGCCTTATTTCGTGCCTTCCAGATAGCCCAGCAAATAGCTGCTATCCGGCACATATGATACTTCTTACCAAATGGCAGCCATTTATCACACCATTTCCAGCATTGGTCCAGTTTTTTTGGAATGGTATTAGCTCCAAAACATTTTGCTATGATAGCCCAGATTGTTTTTGCCACAGAACATTGAAAAAACAGATGAGGGATGTTTTCAGGACTTCTACAGAAATAACACTCAGGGTCACCTTTCTATTTTCTTTTGATCAAGTTGTCTTTAGTTAGAACTGCATTATTGGTTAATAACCACATGAAAATTTTGATTTTTGCCGGCACTTTCCCTTTCCAGATCATCCTATGATATAAACCACCGTCAGAACTTGTCAGAGCATTATAAACTGACTTAACAGAGAACTTCTTATTCTTCCCTAGAGCCCAGAATATCCTATCAGACTCGTTCATTCAAGGGAAAGGAAGAAGCATCCCTCCATATGTGTTCCCAGCTATTTCTCAGATCTTTAGGAAGCCCTCTTCTAAATGTCATAGCAACCTCTCCACTTCTCATCTTATCAACAGTAATATCTTTCTGATCACAGAGCTCAAATAGCACTGGGGCAATCTCACAGATGGGCTGCAGGTACAACCATGCATCCTTCCAGAATCTGGTGATATTTCCACTTCTAATCCACACTGTTATGCCAAGCAAGTAGATTTCTTTCACCTTAAGCATATCATACCATACAGATGAATCATTCAGTTTATGTGCAACACTATGAATTGTGTCATTTCTCAAATATTTGTATCTAATGATATCCTGCCATAGCCCCCGTTCTTTTTCAAGTTTCCACCACCATTTACTTAGTAAGCTAATGTTCATTTTTCTCAAATTCTTAATTCCCAAACCACCTTTTTCTTACTTTTGCAAATCTTTTCCCATTTAACCAAATGATATTTCTTTTTGTCCCCCCTCCTTGCCAGAAGAAACTTCTTCTGATTTTGTTTAATCTTTCCACTACTGTTTTGGGTAATAAGTACAAAGACATGCACTAATTAACAATAGGGTCAGAGTGTCACAAGATTTATGGCAGATCAAAATTCCTTCAAGAATAAAAATATTCTTGTGGTATTTAAAAAGAGGTGTGATCTTAACTAAGGACAATCTTGCACGACGAAGCTGGAATGGTGATACGAAATGTTGCTTCTGTCACCATCCAGAAACTATTCAACACATTTTTTTCCAATGTTATTATGCTAAGTTCTTGTGGCGTGTTGTACACTTAATGTTTGGGTTATCACCCCCTCAGTATACATGATTTATTTGTTAATTGGTCTAAGGCGGGTGGTAACATACATAATTCATTGTTATTAACTGCAGCGTCAGCTTTATGTTGGACAATCTGGTTAACAAGAAACGAAGTAGTTTTTGACAAATGCAGACCGAAAACTTTTTTGCAGGTGCTATTCAGGGGAACCCATTGGCTACGGCAATGGGCAAGGCTGCAGCGGCGTAATGATCTACGGGATCAGCTAATTCTTATTGGGCAGCATCTGGAGACATCAGCATTGCACTTCTTTAATTCTAATGGATGGTTATCGACTAGGTTTATTGGTCTTCATTAGTCAAAACTTTACTTCCCGCTTTGTTGTCCTAGTGTCTACTTGTAAGTTTGTGATCCATGTGGGCTGTGTGCTGGTCGCTATACCGAACTTTGTAATAATTGGCCTGATTCTACCCTGAGGTAGATGAAGCCGGATATAAACTATCCTTTATCTAAAAAAGTACAAAGACATGTGGTAAATTGGAGAGTTATTCAAACCGGAACTAATAAGTGTGGACCTGCCAGCAATTGACATACATCCACTGTGAGGGTATTAACCCCTATACCCTTACGGCTAGGTTTGGGCCGGCCTGGACCAGGGGGTTCGGCCCACTAGAAGACGACGCGCGGCCCAGCCGATCTGCTCGGAGTCCCGCGCAAGGAATCAGGGCAGACTTGGAGATCAAGCAAGATCCTGGTCGGTTAGAATAGGAATCCTTATCCGGCCACCTATGGCAATTGTAACTGGTTAGGATTAGTTTCCAGATCTGTAACCCTGCCCCCCAGACTATATAAGGCGGACAGGGAACCCCTCTCTAAAATCATCTCATTGACATACAGCAATACAATCAGACGCAGGACGTAGGTATTACGCCTTCACGGCGGCCGAACCTGGATAAAACCTCATGTCTGTCTTGCGTCACCATCTCGTTCGTAGCTTGCGCACCTGTCTACCGATAATCTACTACCTTGGGCATACCCCTAGGTAGACTACCGACCATATTTCGTCGACAGTGGCGCGCCAGGTAGGGGGTGTGCGTACTGCTCCCTAGACGAACAAGATGGTCATCATCCCCGGTTCCACGGCTACGCCGAACGGCCTCACGTTCACCATCGGCCAGATCACCTGGACCACTGACTCCGACAACTTCATCGCCATGACCACGGAGGAGGCGTAGATCCAATCTGTGTCGACCACTGCTTCACCAGCATCAGCTACGGCTCCGACCACATTGGATCTGGCTCCGGCCACACCAACATCGTCTTCAGCCACGCCGACAACCCGTCGTTCGCTTCCTCGCTACAAAGGGAGGCAGATCGACAACACCGACCTGCTCGACTCCATCGATCGGGTCGGCACCAAGCTTGCTGAAACCCTAGCTCTGGTAGATTCGATTCAAAATCAACCTATCGAGTAGGTAACCACTACCCACAACAGATCTACTCGACCAGCTCGGGCCAGTCGTCCTGCACGACTTGGTACGGATCTCGTGGTCACGTCTACTCCTGAAGGGCACTCCATTCGTCGCCGACCAGCCCCCGCAACGGGTCTCCAGCTCTCCGAGTGCGAAGCCTTGATGGAGAATTACCAGGCTCAGCCCTACGGCCTGCGAAACACTGCTTCCAACTACGCGTACAATATACAACGCTGCTCTGATCTGCGTTTTATACATCAACCTCGGCCAAAGCCACGCAACTTCATCAACATGGTTCGGATCGAGGAGTATCAAGAAGGATCGGTCCACACAGTTCAAGAGGGTGGTTCAAGCTCCCCGTCCAGCATCGCATCTATTGGCTCCGTCCGCACTGAGCTTCAGCATCATGACAATGAAGAAGTTGAATACGATCTGGATATCCCAGACCACTCCCCGGGTTTCCCACGATTCCCATCCTTCCCACCAAGGCGAGGAGACTTGATCAATGTCGTCAGTAATGACGAACCACCGGCAGTTGGCAAAACAGAACAAGAAAGGCTAGCACGTGAAGCACGCAATATTGACCGGTTTAATCACAGACAAGCCGAAGCCGAGGCAGAAGAGGAGGCACGACGCATAAGGTTCTAGCCACGCGATCTCAACAATGCCTTTGATAGGGTAGAGGAAAAGCAGGTCTTCAGGACTCCAAGCGCCAACATAGCTGTTGCTATGGCGATAATGCAACGATTGCCCAATATCCCAGAAATCCAGGCAATTCATGATGATGTACAAGCTTACCTGACGACTGCTATAGCCCAGACCACAGAGATTGCAAACCAAGCCCGGGCTCTGTCCGTCTCAGTCGAATCAAGCCGCAGTCGCCAGTACTCAAGTCGCCCACAGCCAACCAACCAACGTGGCTCGCGCAACAATGACCCACCAGATAACCGTCAAGGCGGAAACGGTGGTCATGATGATGGTCGGGACGACAACCGCCGTGACTACTGGGATGACAACCGCCGCGACTACCGGGACGACAACCGCCGCAACAATCGGGACGATAATCGACGAGACAACCGCGACAATTGCTGTGATAACCGTGGTCGTGGGGTCAACCAGGGTGGCAACCAGGATCACCGTGATGGCAATAACGATCTCCGCCATTCCCTCGGAGAACACGATCTGCGCGATCGCATTAACCAAAGAGCCAACGATCGTACATCCCACGAAAGCTATAGCCGTATGGAATATGATACTACCCACGGCCCTCCGGATTTGAAGCAGTTTACTCCTCACCTTCGCCAAGTCGTGTGGCCAAAAAACTTCAAGCTCAAAAAACTCCAGAAGTACGACGGCAAGGAGAACCCCGAGTTATGGGTCATGCTCTACGAAACCACATGCAGATCAGCCCTGGCTGACGAGCACGTCATGTCTAATTACTTCCCAGTCACCGTCGGCCATGCAGGCCACCAATGACTGGTCAGCTTGCCGGCAAACTACTTTGATTCTTGGCAAGAGCTCAAGCAAGCATTCATCGACAACTTCATTGCTACTTGCGAACAACCCGGCAACAAATATGATCTGCAGCGGATTCGAGATCGCAAAGATGAGCCACTACGCGAGTATGTCCGACGCTTCTCGGAGATGTGCATCAAGGTACCATCAATCTCCAACAACGAGGCAATCGAAGCTTTCATCACTGGTCTCCGCTTCCACAATGCCCTAAGGGACAAGCTCCTCCGCAAAAGACCTGAATCGGTCACAGCGCTCCTAGCTACTGCTAAAAAATATGCGGACGCCGATGATGCTAAAAAGATAATCATCGAAGAAGCAGCAAGGGTTCCACGCTCCGACCACCCCCCACACCGCAACGACCACTGCGGCAACCATGGTCGGAACGACAATTTTGATCGCCGCAACCAGCGCAATGATTCTCGCGACCACCACAACCAGCGTAATCAGCAGCGTAATCGCTGTGACGATTACAGGGGCAAGCGTGCTCGGGAAGATGACGGCGAAGTCAACATCGTTAAAAAAGGTGGCGGACATCACAACTACGAAGAAGACTATTCCAAAGCATTGAAAGAACCCTGCCAGCTCCATCCCAAGTCAAACCATACCATGGAGAATTGCCATGTTCTCAAATCCATCTACACGCGCCAACAGGCTCTGGATAAATCCAACAAGCCTAACGACGTAGGGGAGCAGCGTAACGAGGACAACGATGATGAAGACATAGATCCCCGTCACAAGTACACCAAGCCAACCAACCACGTCCACACCATCATTGGGGGCAGAGTGTCCATCGAGACCAAACAAGAGTGCAACCTGCTCGCCCGCGCTTGCTTGAACATGGCCAATACCGACAACCTCATCGCCGATCTGCGGCTCCCTCCTTGGTCTCACCGCGAGATCTCCTTCAGTAGAAAGGACCAATGGGCTGCAATACCTAAGCCAGGGCATTTTCCTCTGGTTCTCGATCCTTGTATCAACAAGGTTCAGTTCGATAGAGTGCTGATTGATGGCGGTAGTTCCATCGATATACTGTTCAAGAACAGTTTGCCAGCCCTGAAGATAACCCAGGCTGATCTCAAGCCATATGAGGCACAGTTCTGGGGTGTTCTCCCCGGACAGAGCTCCACACCTCTTGGGCAGATCACGCTACCTGTGCAATTTGGTACCCCAGACCACTTTCGCACCGACTACATCAACTTCGTGGTCGCCGACTTCGAAGGCACCTACCATGCTATCCTTGGCCGACCAGCGCTCACCAAGTTCATGGCCATACCTCACTACAGGTATTTAGTTCTCAAGATGCCTACTGAGAAGGGGGTTCTAACTCTCAGGGGCAACGTATACGCAGCTTACACCTGCGAGGATGACAGCTTCAAAATAGCAGAGGCTCACAACCTCTCTATTTGCATGGCTGAGACCACGCTCGATGCCAAGCAGACCCCAGCCGACCACCTAGAGATCCCAGAGCTCAAGGCCCCACGCAAGAACATCAAGTCCAAAGAGCACAAAGAGATCTAGCTGGTCGACGGTGATCCCAGCAAAACGGCCCTTATCGGGGCCAACCTGGATCCTAAATAGGAAGACACGCTCGTCAGGTTCTTGAGGAGCAACGTGAGAGTGTTCGCATGGAAACCTGCTGACATGCCTGGTGTACCTCGAAACTTGATCGAGCACTCCTTAAATGTTGATGGCAAGGCCAAACCCATCAAGCAGAAGCTACGATAGTTCGCTCGCGACAAAAAGGAGGCTATTAGGGTAGAAGTTACACAGCTTTTAGCAGCCGGATTTATCAAAGAAGTGTATCATCCGGAGTGGTTAGCCAACCCGGTTCTTGTACATAAAAAGAATAAGGAATGGAGAATGTGCATTGATTACACTGATCTCAACAAACACTGCCCTAAAGACCCCTTTGGCTTACCTCACATAGACGAGGTCGTAGATTCAACTACCGGTTGCGAGCTGCTTTCCTTTCTCGATTGCTACTCTGGTTATCACCAGATCGCTCTAAAAAAGGATGACCAGATCAAGACATCCTTCATCACGCCCTTCGGCGCCTACTGCTACACGACCATGTCGTTCAGGCTCAAGAATGCTAGGGCTACCTACCAATGCGCCATACAGGCCTGCCTCAAAGATGAGATAAAAGACGACCTCATCGAGGCTTATGTTGACGATGTAGTTATTAAAAACCAAGGAAGCATACACCCTTGTCGACAACCTAGAATGTACCTTTACAGCCCTTAACACATTCCAATGGAAATTAAACCCAAAGAAGTGCATCTTTGGTGTTCCATCTGGTATACTGCTCGGCAACATCGTCAGTCACGATGGCATATGCCCTAACCCAGAGAAAGTAAAAGCTGTCTTGGACATGAAGCCGCCCAAAAAGGTGAAGGATGTTCAAAAGCTTACCGGATGCATGGCTACCCTCAGTCGTTTCATATCCAGATTAGGCGAAAAAGGACTACCATTTTTCCAGCTGCTCAAAGCATTTGAGAAGTTTGAGTGGTCGGAGGAAGCAGACGCTGCCTTTACACAGCTGAAACATTCCTTACATCACCTCCGGTCCTCACTGCTCCTAGAGAAGACGAAACCCTCCTGCTTTACATTGCGGCAACTAATCGAGTAGTCTCCACTGCCATGGTGGTCGAGCGCGACGAGCCCGACCACGTCTACAAGGTACAATGACCAATTTATTTTATCAGTGTGGTGCTCAGTGAATCCAAGACTAGGTACCCACAAATTCAGAAACTGATCTACACCATACTAATTATATCCCAAAAGTTGAAACACTACTTCGATGGATATCGTGTGGTGGTCATGACTAAGTACCCTCTGGGAGACATCATTCGCAACAAGGATGCAAATGGGCGCATCGTCAAATGGGCAATGGAGCTATGCCCTTTCTCCTTGGAATTTGCAAGTCGTACTACAATCAAGTCTCAGGCACTTGTTGATTTCATCGTCGAGTGGACAGACTTAAGCACACCTGCCTCTCAGGGGCCCGCTGAGTATTGGAAGATGTACTTCGATGGCTCTCTCAACATCAACGGCGTAGGAGCAGGAGTCCTTTTCGTATCACCATCCAAGGAGCAGCTCCGATATGTCCTCAGGATTTATTTCCCGGCGTCTAATAACGCCGCCGAGTACGAAGCATGCCTACACGGTCTGCGCATTGCGGTCGAGCTCGGTGTCAAGCGTCTCTATGTCTATGGAGACTTAGCTCTGGTCATCAACCAACTCAATAAGGACTGGGATACGACCAGCAAAAAGATGGACGCATACTGCAAAGCGATCAGAAAGCTGGAAGGCAAGTTCTATGGCATCGAGTACACACATGTGGTCTGGGACAAAAATCAAGCAGTAGTTGCGCTGTCAAAGTTAGGATCATCTTGAGCCAAAGTCCCACATGGCGTATTTGTTCAAGACCTGCTCGTGCCCTCCATCAAAGAAGAAGATCCCACGGTCGACAAGCCTCCAGACCAGCCATTGGTGGCTACGGTTCTGGCGTCAAACACCACCACACCACCTCTGACCACTAAGAAGCCCAACTAGAGAGTACCTTTCATCAAGTACCTGATAGAAGGTAGCGGTTACACCAATCGGACAGAAAATGAACGCCTGATGCATCGCAGTAAGCAGTATCTGCTCGTCGATGGCAAATTGTGGCGCAAGAACGTGAAGGAGGAAATCTTGATGAAGTGTATAACCTAGGAGGATGGTGAACATCTCCTAAACAAAATCCACTCTGGCTCCTGCGGCAACCACGCGGCCTCGAGAACGCTGGCGGCAAGGCTTTCTGAGCAGGGTTCTATTGGCCGTCAGCCGTAGCCGATGCAGAGAAGCTAGTCCGCCATTGTGAAGGTTGTCAGTTTTTCACCAAGAGAATCCACGTACCAGCACATGAGATTCAGACTATACCAGCCTCTTGGCCCTTCGCATGCTGGGGACTGGATATGATCGAGCCTTTCAAACCAGCCCCTGGGAAATTTACATGCGTCTTTGTGTTGATCGACAAATTCTCTAAGTGGATAGAGTACATGCCCTTGGTCAAGGCATCTTCAGAAAAGGCTATCGCGTTCCTCGACCAGGTCATCCACCGCTTCGGCATACCCAACAGCATCATCACTGATCTAGGTACTCAGTTCACCGGGAACGCTTTTTGGGACTTCTGCGATGAAAGGAGCATAGTAGTAAAATACGTCTCGATGGCACACCCTAGAGCTAATGGATAGGTCGAGCGGGCAAATGGTATGATCCTAGACACACTTAAGAAGAGGATGTATAGAGAGAATGACAAAGCTCCTGGAAGATGGCTCAAAGAGTTACCAGCTGTGGTCTAGGGTCTCAGAACCCAGCCCAGTCGCAATACCGGTGTATCATCATACTTTATGGTTTATGGCGCTGAGGCAGTGCTCCCAGCAGATATAGCCTTTAGATCAGCACGGGTAGAGAACTTCGATGAAGACAAGGCCAATGAAGTGCGGGAGCTAGAAGTGAATAGTGCAGAAGAGAAGCGGCTCGATTCTTGCGTACGTACAGCCAAATACCTTGCTGTTTTACGCAGGTACTACAACAAGAACGTCAAGGAGTGGTTCTTCGTGGTCAAGGACCTGGTCCTGAAGTGGAAGACGAATCAGGCTGGTGTCCACAAACTCGCAACCCCATGGGAAGAACCCTTCATGATCAAGGAGGTTACACGCCCTACATCTTACAGGTTAGCTCGCCTAGACGGCACAGACATACCCAATTCCTGGCACATCGACAAGCTTAGGCGTTTCTATGCTTAGCTACTAAGATATGTACCCCTCTTATACTTTTGATTTATTTCAATAAAGCTATTATGATTTCTCCGACCACTCTAATATGTCACTTTGAAGTCTATTGTTATTCTAACTCTACCAGTTAAAACCGACCACCATTCCTTCTCGGGTTCTCAGAGCAGGCCCTGTCTCTAGTTCCTCCCAACACGTGCATGGGATCCGCTCTCTACGCTACGGGTGATCGGCAGGTGCTCTCTGGTTTGACTTGTGTGTTCCTACATGTGCACAAGCTACGCACCTCACACTCCGACCGTAAGACAAACCAGGGCCATACAAACCTTTCAGGATGACGTGTCGACTAAACTGGTACAACTAAACAGAACGCCAACACGTTCTAACTTAGTTACATCAACACGATATCCGAGCTTAAACATGTTTTCTACAAAACAAACAAGCTTATGTTGATATACAGTTACATTATTACAAGCTTGCCTAAAAAGGTCCATGTTTACAATAACCCAACTACATCTTCTACAGCTATAGCCTATACTATTGGCTGGTCGGGGCATGCGGCGCCTGCTGCTCGCTGGGCCTGACATCGTGCTCGGGTCTCGGGGACTCTGGCATTGATCGAGCTGAAGAAGATGGCCCCGCCGATGCCTGGCTGGTCGAGACCGCAGGCTTCACCGGTTGGCTTGAAGATGATGGCGCTCCCAGCTGACTTGTCGATGACGTTCCTTGTACGGGTGGTGTCGCACCTCCACACAGGTTAATATTGCCAATTATTTTCGCCGACAAGTCCAGCTGGGTCATCCATAGCTCCTCGGCCTTGTCTGGATCTACCTCCTTTGGGTATCCAGCCTCTAGGCGCTTGAGATTGATCAGGGGGGTAGTGAGCACATACCATGTAAAGGGACCGTGACGCCTAAGAGGGGGGGTGAATTAGGCAACTTAAAATTCTAACTCTAAACTATGGCCTCTTTTTCTAACCCTAGCAAAACCTATGCAATAGATAAGCTATCTAGATGTGCAACTATGGTTTTGCTAGTGTGTTGCTATCTCTACCGCAAACATAGTAAAGTAATCAATGTAGATGCGGAAGCTAAAGAGCAAGGTAGAGATATGCAAACTCCCGTCGATGACTCCGATATTTTTACTGAGGTATCGAGAAGCGCGCAAGCTTCCCCTAGTCCTCGTTGGAGCCCCTCGCAAGGAATCCCTCATAAGGGCCAAGCTCCTGGTCGGGTACCTCCGTGGATAGCCTCGGGCCTTCCCCACGTGCAAGTGGGTCTCCGATGTGCCTCTCAGCAAGCCTCTCCCGGATGCTCCCCACCGTCTTCACTATCAAGCTTCTGGCCGAAACGCCGCGGGCCTTGTTCCCTCCGGTACACAGTGGCGGCCACACCACAAACGCGATTGGTGTGATCTCGCAAGACTTCAAGCCCCTCCGATATACAACACTTGTGCTCGCAAGCATGGGGTGGCAAGAGGTATGCAAACCTCACTAAACACTAGACATAAACCTAGAGCAAGCGCATAAGCGGTGGTCGAATCAACCTAAGCACTTCGCAAAGCACTTATGCTAATCACCTAATAAAACACTAAGCACTATGCATGTGGAGATCACTAAAATGGTGTATCAACACCCTTGGTATGTTTCCTCAGCTCCAAGCACACCAAATGGCTGGTTGGGGGGTCTATTTATAAGCCCCACTGAGAAAGTAGCCGTTGGGGACAAAATCCCGCTTTTCTGCTACTGACCGGACTCTGACCAGCGTCATGTCAGTACTAACCGGACGCGTCCGATCATGAAAACGGCTCTCTAGAACCTTACTAATGTTGACCAGACTCTGGCACTCAGTGTCCTATGCAGCGTCCTGTGCATCGGAGCGTCCGGTGCAGCGTCCTGTGCAGCGTCTGGTCGCTGCTGTTGACTCTGCTGTTGCTTGATCGGAGCGTCCTGTGCAGCGTCCTGTGCAGCGTCCGGTGTAGCATCCTGTGCATCGGAGCGTCCTTTGCAGCGTCCTGTGCAGTGTCCTGTGCCCTCTATGAGCTCGTTTCTTCATGATCTTGCGTCCGGCTTGGTTCCTATCTTCGTGCTTGGACTTTGCTTGATATCTTGTGTCTTTTCTTATGCTCCTAAGGTCTTGCTTATGGTGTTGATCATCGGATCACCACGTCGCCTTTGTCCAAGTCACGTCTTGCACCCTATTGAACTACAAAACATAACACTTGCAAATTCATTAGTCCAATTTGGTTGTGTTAGTCATCAAACACCAAAATCAAAAGTAAATGGGCCTAGGGTCCATTTTCCTTACAATCCCCCCCTTTTTGGTGATTGATGACAACACGACCAAAGCAAGCAAATGATAAAATTTTTGAAATTGAAAAACTATCTACTTGCTAGGATGAAATGCAAGGGACAAGATTATGTGATGCTAAAAGATACTATATATAAGATACTATATGCAACCTTATCTTGCCCTTGCAAATGTCCCCATGTGATATTATGAATTAAAGCCTAGCTTTCTAAAAAAAATTCTCTCATTACTTAGACTAACCCATAATTCACTTTCCTCCCTTTCTCGGACCATTACTACTTGTAACTAAATGCTTGTCTTTGGTCCTTCAAATTCTCCCCCTTTGGCATCAAACACCCAAAAGGAATACATTAGTAGCACAAGGAAGGGTCAAACTTTGTGAACCAAATGAAGGATTTGATTAGCCTAGAATAGGTCACAAAACTTGACTATCACATTATATAGACTAAGCTCCCCCTAAATTTATGCATACATATGATAAAAAGCAAAGTATATGCATAATTAGCAATTCATTGCACAAGAGAGGTTAATCTATATAATGTATGGAGAAAGCAAATAAATATCAAAGTGAGATCAACATGGTGATATCGGTTTAGAAATACCACATGTGAAAATCAATTTGATTTCTATCAATTGAAGTATAATGCTTTCCGGGGACTCCATTTTCCTTGTAATGAGACTACTACACAAGATAAGCTTGAAAAGGTGTTAGTCTCAAAGCAGTCAACTTGTAGATTAAGCTTCCCCTAAATTTGTGCACATAAGTGTTGAATACTTGTAAAATTTGTGCACATTTTTGGAGAGATTATCTACAATTTGGACTTTGGCACATATTAGATAAATAATTATAAAACAAGCTATGTGTCGTGCTCCTAAATAATTTTAAACCATGTAGGTTTGCTCCAAGGGTTGATAATGAAACCGAGCAAGCCTACCATATGATATACCTATTGAATGCATGACAAAAGATTTAAGCATGTAAATGCAAACATAGGCATGAAAGATAACTAGATGCTTTAAGAGTATATCAATTGAAAAACAAAACCAATTGAAAAGAATACTATTTGAAAGTAATGACATCTAGTTACCTAACATGGGAAGGGGAATTTGGGTCCATAGTATTCACTAACCTACTTGGCAATGACTTTGTCCATTATGATGCACCCCATAAAATGCACCCAAACTTTGCCAAGTCTCCAAATTCCCCAAAGTTCGATGGACTTCTCACTTCCCTTTCGGGATCCAAACCTTCTTGGTGCTCTTCATGTTGGAAATGATTTCCTTTGGCACCCAAAAGCGTTTGACCCCATTGTTGGCTTGCTTGTTCACCTTGATGGCCACCACCTTGTCATTTTTCTTCTTCTTCAAGAGATAAGGTGTGGAGGCCTTCTTGTCCACCTTGTTGGTGTAGGTGTTGGAGAGCTTGCTTGTTTGATTTTTCTCCTTCTTCTTTGCTCCTCCACCATTCTTCACCTTGCACTCATAGGACTTGTGACCTTCCTTGTGGCACACATAACAAACCACAGTTTGTCCTTCATCAAGCTTCTTCACTCCCTTGACGGTGTTATCTTGATGAAGTTGGGTTTGCTTCGCCTTGCCTTTCACTTGAGTCAAGTCCTTGGTGAGGCGAGCTACTTCTTGCTTGAGTTGCTCATTCTCCTTTGCAACCTCTTGTGTGCATGTATCTACAATAACTTTCTCAACACAAACTTGGTTGCATAAAGGTGAGTCTAAACATAAATCATTACAAGAAGTAGAGGCATCCTTTTTAGACATATTAAAGATATAACTTTTCTTTTTAGATGCCCTGGTGGGGTTTGTGCTAACGGCTTCAAGATTAGCAACTTTATTAGTTAGTTCATCACAATATTTGCACATGGTTTCCATTTTAGCAAGCAAACTATTATATGCTTCTTGTGAGCTAGCTAACTTTTCTTTTAATTTTTCATTTTTCTTTAAAAGTTGCTCATCATTGATTGTGCATGCATTTGTTGTTGCACTAGTCTCAAGTCTCTCAATTTTAGTAGATAGTTCAACATTGAGATTAGCAAAGTTCTCATATTGTTCAAGCAAGGTTTTGTATGCTTTTTGTGAACTATCTAGCCTTTCTTTTAAACTTTTGAGCTTCTTTTGTTGACTAGTGCAAGCTTTAGCATAATTAAGATTTTCTTGCACAAGTTTGCGATAAGAAGGCATATCGTCATCACTATCACTCTCACTAGAGGAAGAGCTTTCGTTACCTCGTGCCATAAGGCACACACGAGAAGAGCTTGATGATGAGTGCTTGTGGCCTCGCCTCTTGTGATGGGGTTCTTCTTCACTTGAAGAATCATCCCATGATCTTATTGATGTAAGGGCTTGGTTCTTACATGCCTTCTTCTTTGTCTTGGGTGTGGGCTTGTTTGGACAAACTTCCACAAAGTGCCCTAACTCGCCGCATTCATAGCATCCTTTCTTTCTTTGCACTTTTCTTTGATTTGTGAAAATGAAATCTTGAATTTGGATGGGCACACCCTTGACATTGAGTCTTTGGATCATCTTCTCCACCTTGTTGATCACTTTGATTGATTCTTCATCAAGATCGGAGGTGGAGGAGGAAGATTGATCATCACTTGAATCTTCATCATCATCATCATCATCATCGTACTCATCTTCTTCTTCTTCTTCACTTGAGGAACTTGAGCTTGAGCTTGTCTCAACTTGCTTGCCCTTCATCTTCTTTTTCTCGCTACAAGCGAGAGCTTTGCCTTTGCTTGATGAAGAAGCTTCTTCTTGCCCCATCTTACATGACATTTCAAATGCCACTAACTTGCCAATGGCTATGCCTGGGGTCATATTGCTCAAGTCCCCCATGTTGTGAAGGATGGTGATGATGCTTGCATATTTCTTTTGTGGTAGCACGGAGATGATCTTCCTCACGATGTCCGCATCATCTAGCTTTAATAATCCTATAGAATGGAGCTCATTGATAATTAGATTCAAATGAGAATACATATCACGAACAAGCTCATCATCATTCATAGTAAAGGAATCATAGTTTTGCTTTGCTAGACAATGTTTTTGCTCATGGACATTGCTTGTGCCATCATGGAGCTCTTGGAGTTTTAACCAAATTTCATGTGCCGTATTTAAAGTGAATACTTGGTTAAAAACATCCATACTAAGTGATTCAAACAAGCAATTTTTAGCTCTAGCATTGAAGTGCATTTCTTTTTCATCACTCTTTGTGGGTTTTTCAGGATTCTTGATGGGTTTCATCCCGTCACGAGTGACTCTCCATACACCCAAATCAACCGCCTCAAGGTGGCAAGCCATTCTTGCTTTATAGTATGGGAAGTTAGTGCCATCAAAGTGCAGAGGCCTAGCGGTATCCATCCCAACCACTCTAACTAGCGTCGGCTCAACGGCGGTTAAGCCAAAAGTCCAAAATGAGCCAACCGGCTCTAATACCAATTAAAGGGACCGTGACGCCTAAGAGGGGGGGGGGGTGAATTAGGCAACTGAAAATTCTAACTCTAAACTATGGCCCCTTTTTCTAACCCTAGCAAAACCTATGCAATACATAAGCTATCTAGATGTGCAACTATAGTTTTGCTAGTGTGTTGCTATCTCTACCGCAAACGTAGTAAAGTAATCAATGTAGATGCGGAAGCTAAAGAGCAAGGTAGAGATATGCAAACTCCCATCGACGACTCTGGTATTTTTACCAAGGTATCGAGAAGCGCGTAAGCTTCCCCCTAGTCCTCATTGGAGCCCCTCGCAAGGAATCCCTCACAAGGGCCAAGCTCCCGGTCAGGTACCTCCGTGGATAGCCTCGGGCCTTCCCCACATGCAAGTGGGTCTCCAATGTGCCTCTTGGAGAGCCTCTCCCGGATGCTCCCCGCCGTCTTCACTATCAAGCTTCTGGCTGAAACACCGAGGGCCTTGTTCCCTCTGGTACATGGTGGCGGCCACACCACAAACGCGGTTGGTGTGATCTCGCAAGACTTCAAGCCCCTCTGATGTACAACACTTGTGCTCACAAGCACGGGGTGGCAAGAGGTATGCAAACCTCACTAAACACTAGGCATAAACCTAGAGCAAGCGCATAAGCGGTGGTCTAATCAACCTAAGCACTTCGCAAAGCACTTATGCTAATCACCTAATAAAACACTAAGCACTATGCATGTGGAGATCACTAAAATGGTGTATCAACACCCTTGGTATGTTTACTCAACTCCAAGCACACCAAATGGCCGGTTGGGGGTCTATTTATAAGCCCCACTGAGAAAGTAGCCGTTGGGGACGAAATCCCGCTTTTCTGCTACTGACCGGACTCTGACCAGCGTCCTGTCAGTACTGACCGGACGCGTCCGGTCACGAAAACGGCTCTCTGGATCCTTACTGATGTTGACCGGACTCTAGCACTTAGCGTCCTATGCAGCGTCTTGTGCAGCGTCTTGTGCATTAGAGCATCCGATGCAGCATCCTGTGCAGCGTCCGGTCGCTGCTGTTGACTCTGCTGTTGCTTGATCGGAGCGTCCTATGCAGCATCCTGTGCAACGTCCGGTGTAGCATCCTGTGCATTGGAGCGTCCTATGCAGCGTCCTATGTAGCATCCGGTGCAGCATCCTATGCATCAGAGCATCCTGTGCAGCGTCCTATGCAGCGTCCTGTGCCCTCTATGTGCTTGTTTCTTCATGATCTTGCGTCCGGCTTGGTTCCTATCTTCGTGCTTGGACTTTGCTTGATATCTTGTGTCTTTTCTTGTGCTCCTATGGTCTTGCTCATGGTGTTGATCTTCGGATCATCACGTCGCCTTTGTCCAAGTCACGTCTTGCACCCTATTGAACTACAAAACATAATACTTGCAAATTCATTAGTCCAATTTGGTTGTGTTAGTCATCAAACACCAAAATCCAAAGTAAATGGGCCTAGGGTCCATTTTCCTTACACCATGCTTAGCACATGTGCACCTGCGTACTCTCCCGCCTCCTTCACGAACCCCTAGAACCATCCCCATGCCCTTTGGCATCTCTCAATCAATCCTAGCTGCAGCGTCCTTGGCACATCTTCTGCTAGCGCCGGATCAACGAGGTTAAGGACCGGCAAAATGCCCTTTGCCACCTCCTAGCACCGGCTTTTCTAGGTGTCATGGTCCTTGGTGATCTCTTGGCATTGCTCTTTCCAGCCATCATGGTCTTTCATCGTGGCCTCTAGATGCTTCTTTGCATTGATTTTTATAACTACAAACCGCACACGCTGTTAAGACAATAGACCACTCCAAACTACGGTAGGCAACAAAAATGAGCAAAGGCGGTTGGACAACTTACCTTTCAGCTCCTCTGTCATCTTGGTCATGTGGTCCCGGTGCTGCGACTGGTCTTGTGCTAGTTTTCTGTTGTCCTCATTTAGGCGATCACACTCCCCGACCACATGACTGTTCTCCTCTCAGAGACGGATCACTTCAGCTTCTAAGCCTACACTACAGCTATTACTACCAACAACGCAACAGCACTTGTCAGTAGTCGGTATGATAAAATGGCTACTTACTTGTTCTTTCCCGCTCTTTCTTACTGAGCTAGATGACTAGGTTCTGGTTCTAGGAATCTTGCACTGTCTTTTCATGATCGGTGGCTTCAAGTCGCTGGCACAAGCGGTCCACCTTCGTCGTCAGCTCCTTGTTGTTTGCAACGATCCCCTTGATTTGGTCGAAGCATTTCTTGCGGTACCTTGCGGTCTTCATTAAGTCCTGTGTGTAGATAGCTAAGTAAGACAACTACGACTAGACCGCAAGATCAGGGGGTGAAGCGAAGCTTACCTGCACTTCCGTAACAAGCCGCTTCACCGCCCGTTCAACTTTCTTGGTTTCTTTGACCTCTGGGACTTCCTCATGGATAACCCATTGGTCGTTCCACCAACGCGACACATAAACATGTTGTCGCTTGTCTTGCGGATGGCCTAGGACCTCCTCCACCTTGTCCTCTTCGGGCTCTTCTTCAAGTCCTGGTGCTGGCCTGGTGTTAGCAGCATCTATGATCTCCATAGCCTTCCCATGAGCTACAGCATCGGTAAATGTGGTTTATGCTCTCACCTCCCACTGCTGCTCCTTGGTCTGCTCTGTTACCCTCGATGCTGAGGTGTTGCCCTCAGCAGGTTTAGCACTCAGAGCACTCGTGCCTGGCTCAGCTGGTCCCTCGACCACCTGCTTAGGGACTGTTGTCTGATTGCTCGCTTGCTGAGGCCCCGATGGATCTTCTACTATGGCTTCCTCGGTGGTCGGCTGCTGGGTAGTCTGCTCTGTACTTATTGGCAGTGTCACGCCACTTCCGGCTAGCTGGTCTGGACTTTCTGTGGACGTCGAGCTAGTACATCCAAGATAAGTTCAGAAAGCAATCATATTAAATGCAAATTGCTAACTTATATCAAGGTTACAAATACTTACATGTTGGAAGCATGGAATGATATGGAGAAGGCACGTCTCTTTGGCTGTACTTGCTCCACATGCTGTGTGGATGCCTCTTGGTCTCCCTCTACATCCAGCACTATCATTGGGCCTTGGTGCTCGACCCCTCTGCCACTTGTCCTTCACGTTGCAGTGGTCGGTGGCGTGCTCGGTTGAGTTGTCGCTCCCATCGCCGGTCGCGTTCCTTAACCAGGTACTCCCGAGGTCGACCCGGCTGCATCCTTCACCGCCGTTGGCGATGTGGGTCCCATAGGCATGGAGGACCCACCTTGCTCCATCGACTTCAGTTGCTTCCTCCTTTTTCGAGGGACAAGTTGAAAGGTGCCTGCATCTTCTCCCTCCTCTACGTCATCATCTGGCCAAGCAAAAATCGCCTACCAACACTTGCTGGCCGGGTTCTCCTCCGGGTCCTCCTCGGGCTCATTGATATTTAGCGCTCCCCCGATGAGCAGGGTGCTTACTGATCTCTTCTTTGACTGTTTAGGGGCAGCCGGCCTCTTACCAGTAGTTTTGGCCGCTGCCTCCTCTCCAGCTCCGAGTTTTGCCCAGTCAACGTCCTCGTCCTCGATCTCAACGCTGGTCTGGGTGGTGGGATCAGCTCCTTGTGGCCACTCTACTCTAGGGGGTGGCGATACAAACACTGTCGCTCTATCCTGACCATTAACTTGGGTAACAAAAGGGAGTGAACATAGTAAGTTTCCACTTACCCTACCACAATATAAGACTACGGGTACGTGGCAAGATGAGTTACCTTTGGGGGAGGTCGGGCAACCTTGAAAGCATGCTCAATGTCGCTCAATCTGGCATAATTTGGATCAGCTAAGCTAAATAGCTCGCCAATTCTAGCTTTGACTTTGACTTTGTCAAGCGCCCTCTACCTCATCCTCGTCGGGTCTGCGCTCCCTTGATACTCATAGCCAGGATGTACCCTCCTCTGGCAGGGCTGGACCCATCGGCTGATGAAACTCTCGACTACGCTCAGACCATCCAGTTTTTTCCACAGGATCATTCCAAATATTTCTAAGATCTGTCCTAGATGCTCGGGCCTCTCCGACCAGCTCGTCTTCTTCTCTGGAATGTAGCCCACGTCGCATAGCGTGATCGTGTTCGGCTCTTTGTGGATGTAGAACCATTTTTTGTACCAGCCATTGAGCGACGTGTTCCATGGGTAGTGCAGGTACTGGGCTTTCATGCCGTCATAGAGGTTGAGGTATACACCCCCGGCTATCCTCGAACCACCGCTTCCTTTCTTCCACAGACAGAAAACATGGTGGAAAAATTGAAATGGGGCTGGAAGCCGCCATACGCTTCGCACAGATGAATAAAAGTGGCGACAAGGAGGATCGAGTTGGGATGTATATTGCAAATCCCAATCTCATAGTAAAGATAAAGCCCCTGAAGAAATGGATGCATCGGAACTCCAAATCCCCATTTAAAGAAATCCTCGAACACCATGATCTCACCTGGTTGTGGATCGGGGTACCTCTCGCCCTCTAGCGCACGCCATCCTACAAGCTCCTTGTTGTGGAGTACCCCCATGGTGACGAGGTCTTCAATGGTCTACTCGTTGCTTTTCGATTTCCACCATTCCTTCGCCATGACCCTTGTTTTCTTCTGTGCATCACTTTTCGCCATTTCCTTTTGTTTTCCGCCTCTAACTCTGGCCTTGCTGGTGAATGGGGAGTGTTCTGATCTTCAACATCAGCGGGGGATTAGCAGAGGTGGCAGTCGAAGCGACGACGGATTGATTGGTGGTGATTTCAGATGTGTTAGGGTTGGTTGGCGAGAGGAAGACGAAAGCTGCGGTTGCGAATGGCAATGGGGTTTAGTAAATAGTAACTAATCTATCATATACCGTATTTAACCCAAGAGTTATGTCATTTCGTCTGCCTAGGATTCTTGGGGGACGTACGCACGCGCCACATACGGTTGTTTTCACGTTTGCAGTATTACTCAGCCTCGAGATCTACGCCAATATATGCACCTTTTCGTTGCCAGTGTGGGAGGGCCCATGCTAACGCACCTACTAACAGGTGCCACGCAACTATTTGCTTAACAAGACAAAAAGGCAGTATGACGTGCTATACCTGTCTACTTTTTTGACTAGACGTGTCAGACCGGACTTATCGGAACAAATACATAAATAAATACATAAAATAATAGTAAAACTGGCATATGGTTTTTTGCCACACTTTTTGTGCTTGGGGAGTGTCCCGACCACCCTTGTGCTCGGGGACTATCGCGACTATCCTTGTGCTCGGGGACTATCCCGACCACCATCGTGCTCGAGGACTGTTCCAACCACTCTTGTGCTTAGGACTATCTCGATCGCCCTCGTGCTCGGGGACTGTCCTGACTACCTTTGTGCTCAGGGACTTTCCCGACTACGGTTGTTCTCAGGGATTCATCGTTTTCCCATGCTGCACTCGAGGACTGCCCCGACCACTCTCCGACCATTGCTCGGGGACCGCTCTCCTCGGCTACATGTGATTTGTACTCACATACAGTTGAGAGGCATTTATTTTTTCTCCATAATTTATTATTTTGTACATCATGTACTACCATTCTACATATTTATATTGTAGGAATTTTGAGCTACGCACGGGGACTTCGTTGCTCGCTCCTTGACCTATGCTCGGGGACTGCCTCGACCACTCTCTGACCATAGCTCAGGGACTTCATTGCTCGCTCCTCGACCTATGCTCGGGGACTGCCTCGACCACTCTCTGACCACAGCTCAGGGACTTCGTTGCTCGCTGCTCGACCTGTGCTTGGGGACTGCCTCGACCACTCTCCGACCACAGCTCAAGGCCTTCGTGTCTCGACTACATGTGACTGGCGACTCGTATACAGTTGGGATATTTTTTTCTCACTTAGACCTTGCTACAAGGCTAATACCTCGCCTTCCAGCAAGCTCGGGGACTACATCGATACGATGCACCTGCCGATGCAGCTCGTATCGCTTGTACGACGATTAGATTCTCAACTTAACTGGGAATTCTTTTTAGACCCTGGCACCACGTGCCTATGTCACCTACTACCAGGCTCGGGGACTAAGTGGGCACACTTCACCTTGCGGTGAATATGCTTATTTTATCGACCCCTACGCTCTGACCGTTGTCCATAACTATTAATGTACAAGGGTCACTTACATTTCTTTTCAGAAATACAAGTGGGCACACTTGATCAGGAAAGAAATCTTTTTCTTTTTTCTTTAGAGCACCATGCATTCTTAGGACAACCGGAATCTTTGGCTATAATCGTGGTCCACTGCTCTCTATGCTGACCAGAATACTGGCACATTTGCTTGGTCAATGTTTCAACAAGTTGGAGATGACATGAAGACAGACCGCATTAGCCGAAGAAGATCAAACGGCGCGTCGCAACATAATACATGGTGCTCGGGGACTAGCTGTGGGGGTATTAACCCCTATACCCTTACGGCTAGGTTTGGGCCGGCCTGGACCAGGGGGTTCAGCCCACTAGAAGACGACGTGTGGCCCAGCCGATCTGTTCGGAGTCTCGCGCAAGGAATCAAGGCAGACTTGGAGATCAAGCAAGATCCTGGTTGGTTAGAATAGGAATCCTTATCTGGCCACCTATGACAATTGTAACTGGTTAGGATTAGTTTCCAGATCTGTAACCCTGCCTCCAGACTATATAAGGTGGGCAAGGGACCCCTCTCTAAAATCATCTCATTAACATACAGCAATACAATCAGACGCAGGACGTAGGTATTACGCCTTCACGGTGGCCAAACCTGGATAAAACCTCATGTCTGTCTTGCGTCACCATCTCGTTCGTAGCTTGCGCACCTGTCTACCGATAATCTACTACCTTGGGCATACCCCTAGGTAGACTGCCGACCATATTTCGTCGACATCTACCTTTCCACACATCCAGCCTCTTGAGACTTTTGTCAATAAGTGAAGCCAGTCACCAACATGGAGCCTACTTGGACTCACTGGGGCCCCTAGATATTTGATAGGGAACAAGCCAATCTGGCAGTTAAACAACTCAGCATATGCCTGCCCCCAATTACCTTCATCATTTATCATAATAACTTCACTCTTATTGAAATTGATTGAGTCCAGCCATCATCTCATAAACATATAACAGAAATTTCATATTAATAGCCCCTTCCATATCATTTTTAAGAAAATAATCGTGTCATCTACATATTGTAGAATTGCCACCCCATGGGGTATGATGTGATCATGTGATCAATCAGTCCTATGATTAGGCCATTCTGTTGAGCTTTGGAAACCATCCTAGTTAAACAGTCTGCAATCAAATTGAAGAGAATTGAAGACAGGGGTCACCCTCTCTGACTCCTTTATGACTTTTTATGTAAGGACCAATGGAGTTATTAACTTTTACACTAACTGTCCCCATGTAACCACTTGCTTGATCTAGTTACACCATTTCTAACTAAAACCTCTCTTCTCCATGCACTCAAATAATAATTTCCAGTTAACCTTGTCATATGCTTTTTCAAAATCAAGCTTCAAAATGACCCCAGTTTCTTTTTTTCTTTTTGTCTCATGTAATATCTCATGTAAACACAAAATCCCAGACATTATGTTTCTGCCCTTCATAAAGGCAGTTTGATTACAGTGAATTAAATTATCTGCAACAATCTCTAATCTGATTGTCAAGGTTTTGGTGATAAGTTTATACAGACAATTGAGCAAGCATATTGGTCTATATTGTTGAATTCTATTTGCTTCCTTCACCTTAGGTAGTAAAGTTATAATTCCATAATTGAGTCTACTGATATCTACCTTTTCATGAAAAAGTCATCAAACAGTTTCAAAATGTCCACTTTAATGATATCCCAACAAGATTGATAGAATTCTATGGGAATTTTGTCTGGCCCAGCAGCTTTATTGCTATCCATTATAAACAAGGTCATTTTAACTTCAGATTCAGTAAAAGGTTGGCAAAGGGCATTTTATCCACCTTAGACACCACAGCCGCCTCAGACCATGTTGGCCCATAGGATCACCGGCTCAGGTGAGTAAACCACTCAGCCGATCTTGCCGAGCACCCGCTAGTGTTGCCGAGCACCCACTAGCTGTGCCAACCACGAGTAGGCGTTGTCCATGCCACGCACTACGACCAGAGCTAGAAGAAGAAGGGAGAACAAAGCAAGCACGCACAATACAAGACACCAGCGTTGGCCGAAGCCCTATCCGTGTGATGGTAAATCTGAACTGTCTTTACTGAGTTGCCGTGGTGGTCTATTTATACAACTCTATCTATCTAGTTCCAGTACAGCTCATATGTTGTAACAGTAACTAGATAACATACAGGGCTGACTCTGCACTGGCCACTGCATGGCTATAGTGCTGCAGGTGAGCGGTGCGGCGCCTGCACCTGTAGCGCTACAGTGTCACGGTAGGGGGCCAGTTCAGCGCCGCCTTCCCTTGCTGTGTTCACACAAGGAATATAGCGGATTAGCTAACAATCTTCCCCTAATCCTACTGCTAAACCTTGTACCCCCTCCATGCCGATCATCTTCTTTAGCTCTGTGAGTCGAAGTCGTCCGAGCGGCTTGGTGAGGACGTCCACGAGCTGCCGACCAGTTTCGATGAACTCGATGACGATCTACCCTCCATCAACATAGTCCCTAAGGAAGTGGAACTTCACGTCGATGTGTTTACTTCAGTCGTGCAGAACTAGATTCTTCACAAGGGCGATGGTAGGCTGGTTGTCCACCATTAGTGCTAGTGGGTGAGCTTCCACACCGGTCAGCTTGCCCAGCAGCCGGCGTAGACACACAACTTGGCATGCCGCTGTGGCTATCGCTACGTACTCTGCCTCGCACGTAGATAGCGCCACCACCTCTATTTCAGTGACATCCATGAAATTGGGGCCGACCCGAGGATGACGAGCACACCAGAGGTTCTCTGTCGTCCATCGATGTCCCCCCACCATGTCTGCATCGCTGAACACCGTGAGCTGCAGCCTACTCCCACCAGTCTTTGGGAAGATGATCCCATGGTTCACCGTCCCCTTGACATAGCGCAGTAGCTGCTTCACCGCAGCCCAGTGATCCTCTCTAGGATCCTCCATGAAGCGACTGACGTAGCCCACGGCGAACACAATATCCGGCCTCATGTGGACTAGGTAGCGTAGACCGCCAACGATGCTCTGGTAGAGTGTTGCATCCACCTTCGCCGTGGTACTGGCCTTCGTCAGCTTCAGCCGCTCCTCCATCGGAGTCACGCATGGCTTGCACTCCACCATGCCGCTCCTCTCCAATAGATTGGAGGCATACGCGCTCTGACCGAGCGTGAGTTCCTCCTTCCCCTGTCTTACCTTGATGCCAAGGTAGTAGGAGAGTGCGTCGAGATCGCTCATTCGAAAACGAGCCACCATCTCGCGCTTGAAGCTGTTGATGTCCTCCATGCGCACGCTGGTGATGATTAAATCATCCACATACACGCCAACCACGAGCTCTTCCTTCCCCCGTTGTCGCATCTAGAGCGCGTGCTCAGTTGCACACCTTTGAAACCCAAGCTCGCCCAACGTGGCGTCAAGCTTGGTGTTCCATGCTCGAGGGGCTTGCCGTAGCCCGTAGAGCGCCTTGCGCAGTCAGAGCACCATGTGCTCCTCTCCCTTGATGGCAAACCCTAGAGGTTGCCTGACGAAGACCGTTTCCACCAGCTCACCGTTGAGGAATGCCGATTTAATGTCCAAATGATGGACGCGCCAGTCCTTTACTACTACCAAGGCTAGTAGCAAATGAACCGACTCCATGCGCGCTACTAGCGCAAAGACTTCCTCGAAGTCGATGCCCTCGCACTGAACAAAGCCATGAGCGATGAGGCGCGCCTTGTGCTTGATAATGGCACCGAGCTCGTCCCTTTTGACCTTGTACACCCACTTCTGGCCGATCGGACGGCATCCTGGAGGTGGATCGACGAGCTGCCAAGTCTCGTTTTCTTCGATCGCCTTCATCTCCTCCAGCATTGCCCGTCACTAGTTTCCATCGTGCTCGGCTAGCGCGAACTTGGGTGGTTCCTCTACGCTGATGAGTAGCAGCTCTGCGTCGTTGAGCAGCCTACCTGCCAGACCTGAGGGACCGGTGCCGCTGACGATGTCGTCTAGCCTGTGGAACCGCACCTCCTCACCTTCGTGGTAGGCATCCACAAACTCAGTGATGTCACTTGGAAGTGAGGCAAACTCGATCGGCGTCGATGGAGCTCCCTGTTCCGCCGGAGTGCCCGGCATAGCACCTGAAGTGCTCGGCACTGCTTCTGGATAGCTTGTCATAACTCCTGTAGTGTTCAGCCACACTATAGGAGTGTCCAGCCTCAGTCTTGGAGTGGTCGGCACCACTGCAAGATGTCTTGGCTCCACCACGGGAGTGCTCGGCACCCATCCTAGAGTGGTCGCCACCATAGCAGAACCTCTCGGCACCACTCTTGGCATGCTCGGCATCCCTCCAGAAGTGCACAACACTCCTCCTGAAGTGCTCGGCACTGCCCCAGGAGTGCTCGACTCTACCGCCGGAGTGCTTGGCCCTCCTCCTGGAGTGCTCGGCACCTATTCCGCAGCATCTCCACCACTGTGGATGACCAAGTGCTCGACGATGAAGGTGTTGGTGAAGCCGCCAGCTTCCCCCATGCTCAGACTGCTCCAGTCCCAAGCCGCCTCCTCATCGAACACAATGTCGCGCGAGACAAGCACTTTGTCTCTGTGTGGGTCGTAGAGCTGGTACGCCTTGGTACCCTTCGTGTAGCCTAGGAACACCATCGGTGTGCTCTTGTCCTCTAGCTTGGTGAGGTTCGGCTTCGTCTTCCTGACGTGGCCGATCCAACCGAATGTCCGGAGGAATGACACGTTCGGCTTGCACCCGTACCAAGCTTTGGACGGCGTCTTGCCCGTCAGGGCCTTGGTCGGAGCGCGGTTGAGGATGAACACCGCCGTGGTCACCGCCTCTCCTCGGAATTTTGTCGGCATCCCTTTGGCCTTCATCATGGATCGGGCCATGCCGACCACTGTCTGGTTCTGCCTCTCCACCACGCCATTCTGTTGTGGCGAATACGGCGTGGTGTGGTGTTGCCCCACACCCTGATCCGCACAGTACGTAGTGAACTCCACCGAAGTGAATTCACCACCACGATCAGTCCTCAGCACGTGGAGCTTCTTGCCGCTCTTAGCCTCTGCACGCATCTTGAACTTCTTGATCGCCGCCGCCGCTTCATCCTTGCTCATCAGGAGTTGCAGCCACATGTAGCGACTGCAATCATCCATGAGCAGGAGGAAGTACCGCCGACCACCGCATGTAGCAGGCGTGATCGGCCTACAGAGGTCGCTGAGAATGAGCTCGAGAGCTTCCTCCGCGCGATACTTGGTTGCCTTTGGGAAAGGTAGCCTCCTCTGCTTCTCGGCTAGGTAGCTGTCACATAGCTCGCCTCCGTGCTTAATGTGGGGTAGTCCTTAGACCATCTTCTCTAGCCGACCAAGCGCGTCGAAGCTGAGATGTCTGAACCGGGCATGCCACATCCACGGTTCCTTGGAGTGCCTTACCGCTAGGCACATTGGCTGCTCTACCTTCAGGTCGAGTAGGTACAACCAGTTTAGGGACCTCTTCACCTTGGCAAGAAGTCGCTGCTCCTGGTCCCAGATCCTAAGGACACCGTCCTTGATCAGAACCTCGCTACCGCGCTCATCCAGCTAACCAATGCTGATGATGCTGGAACACAGCTGTGGGATGTAATATGCATCTGTTAGCGCACGATGCTCCCCGTTCTGGCATCTGAAGATGATGGTGCTACACCCTTGGATAGCCACCCTTGAGCCGTCACCAAACTTCACCGTACCGGTAACATCACCGTCAAGCTCGAAGAAGGTTTCCTTGGAGCCCGTCATGTGATTGCTGGCACCAGAGTCCAGATACCACCGCTGCTCCTAGTTGGCACCCACACGCCCGAGGTGAACTTGGGCACGCGGTTCATCGACGTTGACGGTCTTCAGGGCCCTCCTAGGTCCTTCCACCGTCGTTGCCTCTTCCTTCTCCTCAGCCTCGATATCGTGCAATGCATAGAACGTCGCCATCAGGATAGTGGCCTCATCCTCATCATTGGCTCGTGCTAGGTGAGCTTCAGCCTTCTTCTCCCGCTTGCGATTTGGGCACTCTCATGCCTAATGGCCCATCTTCCCGCAACATCGGCAGGCGTTGGGGTCGACCTGCTTCTTCTCCAAAGAAGCCCTATTGTGGTGCTTGCCCTTGCCACCGCGGCTGGAGGAGACTGCCTTCCTGGAGTTCCTTCGAGCAGCCCACTCCTCTTCCATCAGCAGGAGTTTCCTGCTGTCCTTCATTGTTATTGCCTGCTCCAGGCACTTGTCCACCACCCGCAGACGGCCTGTCACATCCTCAATGGTAAGGGTGGACAAGTCTAGTATCGTCTCTATGGAGAGAGCGATCTGGATGTACTTTGCCGACACGAAGTGGAGGTACTTAGAGACCGCCTCCTCTTCGTCGATGGTGACGCCATGCTCTTCAGCTTGCTGATGAGCGTCTATAGGCGGAGGGAGAAGTCCTCCACCATTTCACCATCCTTGAACTTGAGGAGGGCATACTCCTGCTTCAGAAGCTGTGCTGTCGCCTTCTTTGCGCGGTTGAAACCGACGCGCATCGCCGCAATAGCCTCCCATGCCTCCTTAGCCGAGCTCTTCACCCCCAACGACTCCCTATACTCTGCCGGTACAACAGCGAGGATAGCCTCCAACGCTGACATGTCATCCTCCTCATTGTCGGTGCCCTTGTCAATAGCATTCCAGAGCCATCGGGCTCTGAGCTTGACCTTCATGGTCACCGACCACTCTCCATAGTTGGTGTGAGTCAGCGTCGGCCAACTGGTGCCGCTGACCTCCCGCACCGTGCGAACAACGACCTCCTCTCGTGGCTGGGCAGCCATAGCAGTGCCACTGCTATCGCCCAACTCCGAACAGCCCATCATCGCCATCGGTTAGAATGGCGACGACACTCGTACGGCTCTGATACCACTTGTTGGCCCACAGGATCACCGGCCCAGGTGAGTGAACCACTCAGCCGATCTTGCCGAGCACCCGCTAGTGTTGCCGAGCACCCACTAGCCGTGCCGACCATGAGTAGGCATTGTCCATGCCACGCACTATGACCAGAGCTAGAAGAAGAAGGGAGAACAGAGCAAGTACGCACAATACAAGACACTAGCGTTGGCCGAACCCCTGTCTGTGTGATGGCAAATCTGAACTCTCTTTACTGAGTTGCCGTGGTGGTCTATTTATACAACTCTATCTATCTAGTTCCAATACAGCCCACATGCTGCAACAGTAACTAGATAACATACAGGGCTAACTTTGCGCCGGCCACTACATGGCTACAGTGCTGCAGGTGAGCGGTGCGGCTCCTGTACCTGCAGCGCTACAGTGTCACGGCAGGGGGCCAGTTCAGCGCCGCCTTCCTTTGCTGTGTTCACACAAGGAATACAGCGGATTAGCTAACAGACCACATATCAGGGTTAGTTTGAATGTTAAAATCTACACCAGGGCCAAAGAGTTCAGAATAGTATTTGGTAGCATGTTCCAATAATTTGTCATTTCCTTCAATTATCTGATCTCCATCTTCTAGAGAGATTACTGTATTTTTTTCTTTTTCGCCCATTTGCACATCTATGAAAATATGTAGTGTTATTATCTCCCTTTAGCAGCCATGTCTCATGGCTCCTCTCAAACCAATATGTTTCTTCCAGATCAAGCAATTTAAAATTCTCACACATGAGCCAAACCTTCCTTTCCATTTGCATCTCATTCAAGCCAATAGTTTCCTCATAATTTTCTGGGTCTACTAATTCTACTTGAATCTCTTTCCTTTTTTCTCATTTCACCCTGGAGGTTAAAGCCCCAGCCCTTGAAATATTGCTTAGTAAGTTTCATTTTTTGTTGGATCTTATCAAGAACTGACACAGCTCTGCATGGTTTGAGCCATATTCTTTCCACATTTTTGAAAAATTCAGGATTCTTTAGCCAATTAAGGTCAAATCTGAATTGAATGAAAGGCAATTTAACACAAACTCAAGAAGAAATGATTAAAGGGTTGTGGTCAGATATCTCCCTTGGTAATTTCCTAACCAAGGCTTGAGGAAAAATGTGTTCCCAATCTTTGGTGACTAATATTCTATCGAGCTTCTCTAACACTGGACATTCCTGATTATTCGACCATGTGTACAACCCCTCAGTCATGATAATTTCTCTTACCTCATATAATTGAATGAGAGAATTGAATAAGTTTGTATGTCTATGTACACCATCCATAGTGTTTTCTCATTTGCATACCGAATTATATTGAAATCTCCACCAATCAAAAGGGGTTCAGAGTTTGATGAACAGAATCTAGAGAGTTCAGTTAGGAAAGCAACTTTGTTTTCTTCCTGTGCAGCCCCATAAACAATCAACAAATTCCACTTGATCTTATTTGTTTTATCCCATAGATTTAACTGTAACATGTATTCACCTTGCTTAAAGGTGCCAACATCATATAACTCAATTCGTACCCCAACTAAAATTCCACCAGATTTTCCTTTTGATGGGTTCCACATCCAAAGAAACTCTTGAGAAGGATAAAATTTCCTTAATAATTTATCATCACAATTTGCAATCATTGTTTCTTGCAATCCTATAAAGTGAAACTGATGTTCAAGAATAAGATCTTTAAGAAATGTAGAGACCCCTTTCTTTTTAAGGCCTCTACAATTCCATATTAAGCCTTGTAATGTCATTTTTTCTTTGATTTTTCCTCTTCCTGACATTCAGGGGTATCTTAATACCCTCTTAATTCAGAGTGTGCAAGCCAAGATCTTCCTATTCTTGCTTTTTCCCACTTGGGGAGAATTTAATTTTCTTTTTCCTTCCTTTTCTTGTATCCTTATTTGCAGAAATAGTCACTAAGAAGTCTTCTGACTCAGAAGAATCTTCCTGGTGCCATTCAATCAACGAAGGTTCTTTATTATCTTCACTGTTATCAATCATATCAGCCTGATCATTTTGTTTGTTAATTTGCTACTTATTATATAAATTAGCTCTAGCTTGTTCAAGTTCCTTAATCATATCAAAGGTTTCAAAATCCTCTTCCTCAATTACCACACCCATATGTTTTGTAAGAGAACACATTGCAGAATTATTAATATCAGACAAAGCAACTGAATGATGGGAGTTACCTTCCATACATCTCTTCCTTGCCATGTTTTCATTCTTCTCCTGAGTGGTCAGATGAATGTCTTTTCTAAGCCTTTCACTTCTTCTTTCTTGTTGATCTCCCCCTGGCAGAGTGATTTTGCTGTCCATCACCTTCTGGGGCTTCAAAGGTTTCATGGTCTTGTCTAGAGCATCTTCTTGACTTGCCTTCACAATAGTAACTATACTTTCTTGGGTATTGATCACCCCATCTTCTTCAACACTAGCAGCCTGAATATCTTGGACAGTATCTTTAGGATTGTCATCAAGAGATTTCTCCATTAGCTTTGTTTGCATCACTTGATTCATAATATCCATCTCAGTATTGTGTTCCATGCACCAGAATTTCTATGATTCATCTCCACCACTTGGCTTGGAGCATTGACCCACATCCTCATAACCATCAAGTCTTCTGATCCTTTCACTCAAACTTTCACTCTCAGCATCTGATTCTTCAAATGTTTTTGGAATGTGAACCTTTTCATTAGCATCTTCAGCCATTACTATCTCTTTAGATTTTGGTTCTATAGTGACAGAGGCTAATTTGACCATGCATTTTGGAGGAGCTGATGAACAACCTATCACTTGTTTGCCATTTTTTATCCATCTTCAGAAGACCTGGGAGGTTCAGATGAGTTTGTAGACAGCTGTTTGTTAAGATCAGAAGTGATGAGGACATGACCTCCATACATATGACCATACTTGGAGAACCATATGGAGACCAAGGAGATCAGCGAGGGTGTCCTAACTGAGAAGGAGGCCCGAAGCTCATCCGGTTCGAGTCACCAAGGTGGAGGCCCAAATCAAGTTTGAGCCCATCTCGGATTCTAGGACCAATCTATCATAAAACTAGTCACACAGGCGCGTCCAGGCTCCGTTTTCGATGATCCACATATGGATGAAAAGCTAATTAGATAAGGAAGCCAATGCAAGTGGTCTCACGTTAAAAACCCTTTGGAATCAATGGGAATCGTCGAAACAAGTCGGCGTCCAGAATCTACCAGGGTGCTGCGACACTGTCTTTTGACCCATTGGACCGTGTATCGTGTTTGGGCCCATTAGGGGGCATGTCCAGGGGGGTGATGCCCAAGACTCTATAATTAGTAGCCATCGCTCTTCTTAGGGTTTGAGTTTTGTTTAGTTCTTGATTTCCTTATGAAACAGACGTCGTTTTGCTGCAACTGTGCCGCTAAGGTCGCTTCCTGTGAATTAGGGCCCCATTCTTGATCTTGTTCGCCTGTGGTGATTAGTCCTTTCGAATAAAGACTTGAACTCCTTTTTGTTATCATAAGCTTCATATTTATTTGTAATTTCAGATTGCGTTCATCCCATTCTTGCTTGTGTTCTCGGTTTGCTTGTAGGAAAGCCTTCTCGGCGAGGTCAATCGCGTTCGCGTGGTTGATAACCAACGGAGCAGTGATGTAACGGTTGCGGGGGTCCGAATCAGTCTTGGTTTGAAGCCTAGATCGTGAACGTCTAGTCTCCACCAATCGACGCTATCATACCTTTTGGAAGATCGGGCCTTGTCTACATCAAGTGGTATCAGAGACCTTGTCGCCCGTTAGGTATAACTTTGTTTTCCCCTTTAGATTGTTACTATTTTTGCATTACCTATAGTCCACAAAAAGCCCAAAAAATATACACCACCACATATTCACTGTCCTATAGCCTCGTTGTACCGTGCAATTTTGTCTCTGTTTCGCGTTGTTGAGTTTATGTCCTAGGGCAAGTTTTGGTTGCTGGTTTTAGATCGTTTTTAGTCCAGTTTGTGTTTTTCTCTTTATTTTTCATCATAATCTGTGAACACCTTCAAGTCTTGCTATGTTTTCTTTGTATCCATTAAACTCTAGTCCACGCCATCTAATTTAGTTACACTTGTCTTCACTATTTGCATCTATCCATAGTCCGCCGCAACAACTTTTGCGCGCATTGTTCCCTGTTTTGTCCTCTAATTCGGAGTCAGTTCTTAAAACTGATCTAGTTTTCGCATACGAACTCAGATTTCGACGTTCCATATATCAAAATCGATGAGAAAATATTTTTGGATCCGTCCATTCCCCTGCCTTGCTGGGTTCCGAAAATTTTATTTTGGCAAAAAACTGGTCACAAGATCCTCTTTTCAGTGGTCATAAGCTTTTTTGTCAATTTTGAGCACGTCTTCTGAATTTTCCATAGGCCACGCCTTTCACTTGTTTAAGATTATATTTTCTATGGTTACTTCTTTTGTGCTCCTAAGTGAAAAAAAATAAAAATAATAAAAATAAAAAGTCAAAGAATCCCAAAAAAAACGACAACCCAAAAATAGAGAAAAAAGAGGGGTAAAAGTGGAACAATATCTAGAGGAGCACATAGAGAGCGCCATTTGAGCTATGTTTGCGTGTGCTGATTTCTGCCTTGTTCCTAATCATATTCCTACTATTCACATCACTTGATACATCTGGTACTTGGAACGTGAGTAGTCCAGCAACTAAGACAAGTACTCGGGATACTTATTCAGCTTTGCTATTCAGTTGCGAATATTGCTATTTCTTGATACTATATTGTGTCTGTTTAAGCTCCACTTTCTTCTAACCAAGTACAGGTTCGCCTTGCAACTTTTACACTCAAGCTACAACGGTATCATAGTCACTGACCGATTGCATCGCCTATTGCTTTGGTAAGAACACTTGTAAGAACGTGGTAAGACGCTTGAGAGTGTGTGACTTTACTCCTTCACCACATCCTATAGTAGCTGATAGGAAAATACATACTTGTGTGTTTTCTTGTTTGATTCTAACAATGACAGGTTACAACACGTACCGTTATGAGACATCAATGATGCATGAGCCACGCACTATTACTGCTACACCTCCTCCCGCAGGTCAATCTATTCTTTCTTCCCCGCCTACTTATGATGGTATTGGTGCTGATGAGTACATTGAGTGGACAAACTAAAATAGATAATATTTTTGCACAAAGTTATATGTGCGAACGGAGAAAAATAAAAATGCAACTAGTGTTTTGAGACAATCTGCATCAACTTGGTGGGAGTCTTTAAGTTTTTCAGATAAACCTCACACATGGAATGATATGAAAGATCTTATGAGAGAAAATTTTGTTAATCCATCTCTTGTAATTAATTCAAATGATGAGGTGCATCGATTAGATCAATCTCTTGTTATTCCTCCTGCTATGCCTAACCTTTTATAGGATAATGTACAAAAGAGCGAGGATGACGTGACAGAAAATGAGATGCTCATAGCCTCATGTGAAAATTCAGAACCATCAACTATTACTCATGCTGAACATGAGAGCAAAGGTAATGCCCATGATGCTAAACTCACAGAAGGTGAGAGTTCTCTTGATAGTGCTGAATTTTTTCACCAATCATGCTATGATAGAGCAAATTTTAGTAGAGTCCTTCGCTTGATTTACCTTTGTCACAAGATGATTTGCTTGATGTTTCTTGTGACTGAAGATGACTTGCATGATGATATTTATGCTATACCCATGCAATCATTGAAGAATGATCATGCTATATGTGTGCTGAAATTAGAGTACTTGTGCTGAAAATAGACTTGTTATTCATAATGCTAGTGAAGTTGATGAGCTAAAATTGTTGTCTTCTTTAAATACTTTGGGTTACATTGAATTTGATGTTCTGTGTAATCTTAGTTCTTTAGAGGAGAAACTTTATGCATATGCTGATTTACCATGGTTCTCTAGACATACACATCATGTTTTTGGCAAATATAACAACCAAGGACAATATTTGATACAACGAGTTTATATTTGTACAAATCCAAATTCTCCTTTTGTTGTGCAAAGTAATGATCAACTAGAGGACAGTAAAATCAACACTGTTGTTATGCCATATTCCTCTAGTTTCAGCTTTTCGAACACAAGTGGAATCCTAAAGAAAGGGAGCATATGTTTCGTGTTAGTACTAATCTTTGGCACGATAGTATTGGCAAAGATCAGTGTGTATTTTCAATCGAGCAGACTACATGTCTAGTAGGACAAGACATGCTACTAAACCTAGGATATGTGGTCATATTCTTTCTCACAACATTAGTCCATTCTCATTATTTTGGAAACCTCAGTTTGTCCTCATGTTGTGTAGGATCGACTTCAAACAAAATCGACGTCCGAGGACGACTTTTCAGTCAAGAAAGGGAGGATGATGAGGACATGACCTCCATACATATGACCATGCTTGGAGAACCATATGGAGACCAAGGAGATTCAGCAAGGTTGTCCAAACCGAGAAGGAGGCCCGAAGTTCATCCGGTTCGAGTCACCAAGGTGGAGGCCCAAATCAAGTTCGAGCCCATCTCGGGTTCTAGGACTAGTCTGTCATAAAATTGGTCACACAGGCACGTCTAGGCTCCGTTTTTGATGATCCACATATGGATGGAAAGCTAATTAGATAAGGAAGCCAATGCAAGTGGTCTCACATCAAAAGCCCTTCAGAATCAATAGGAATCGTCGAAACAAGTCAGCGTCCAGAATCTACCAGGGTGCTACGACACCGTCTTTTGGTCCGTTGGACCGTGTATCGTGTTTGGGCCCATTAGGGGGCGCATCTAGGGGGGTGATGCCAAAGACTCTATAATTAGCAGCCATCACTCTTCTTAGGGTTTGGGTTTTATTTAGTTCTTGATTTCCTTGTGAAACAGACGTCGTTTTGCTACAACTGTGCCGCCAAGGTCGCTTGCTGTGAACCAGGGCCCCGTTCTTGATCTTGTTCACCTGTGGCGATTAGTCCTTTCGAATAAAGACTTAAACTCCTTTTCGTTATCATAAGCTTCATATTTATTTGCAATTTCAGATTGCGTTCATCCTGTTCTTGCTTGTGTTCTTGATTCGCTTGCAGGAAAGCCTTCTCGGCGAGGTCAATCACGTTCGCGTGGTTGATAACCAACGGAGCAGTGGTGTAACAGTTGCAGGGGTCCGAATTAGTCTTGGTTCGAAGCCTAGATCATGAACATTGAGTCTCCACCAATCGACACTATCATACCTTTTGAAAGATCGGGCCTCATCTACATCAAGAAGACTCTGCCTTGTATTTCTTGGGAGGAGGTTGACTGTCGCTTATGCTGACTCTAATCCCACTGGATAACACTCTCATATTTTTAGATTCTTACACCTCTCTTTCAAAGATAAAGTCATGTAAACATAGACCCAAAGTCCCCAAAGCTTTCCTAGGAACTTTTGTTACATCTCTACAGGCAATTCTCACTCTAACATAATTAGGTCTGAGTCTTGTCTTTACATCTATCTCCAAGACCTTTCCAACCAAACCACCCACTTTAGCTACTATGAGAATAGATCTTTGGTTTGTAGGGATATCCTTAACTCTAAACCAAGCTTGTTTTAACATCCCTTTAGCCCCAACATTGGACCATGTGAAAGGTCCTAATGGCTAGAGGGGGGGTGAATAACCTATTAAAAATTTATACAACAACACTTAGCAAACCGGTTAGACAAATATGAGGCGAAGTGAGTGTTGCGCTAGTCTACTAAAAATGCAAGCCACCTACCACAATTCTAGTTTCTATAGTCTCTATTCACACAATGGATATGTCACTACACTAATTTAGCGTGCTCTCAAAAGCTAACTAAAGAGCCACACTAACCAAACTAACAAGCTCTCACGACTAGCTACACTAAAGAGCTTGACAACTAGTTTGCGGTAATGTAAAGAGAGAGAGCAAGATGACTATACCTGTCGAGTTAAGGAATGAACCAATCAATCATAAGAATGAATACCAATGAATACCAATCACATCGGAATCAAATGATGACACATTGATTTTTTATCGAGGTTCACTTACTTGCCGGCAAGCTAGTCCTCGTTGTGGCGATTCACTCACTTGGAGATTCACGTGCTAATTGCCATCACACGCCAAACCCTTAATAGGGTGCCACACAACCAACACAAGATGAGGATCACATAAGCCATGAGCAATCCACTAGAGTATCATTTGGCTCTCCACCGGGGAAAGGTCAAGAACCCCACACAATCACCACGATCGGAGCTGGAGACAAGCACCTACCTCCGCTCGATGATCCTCGCTGCTCCAAGCCGTCTAGGTGGCATCAACCACCAAGAGTAACGAGTGAATCCCATGGTGAAACACGAACACCAAATGCCTCCAGATGCAATCACTCAAGCAATGCACTTGGATTCACTCCCAATCTCACAAAGATGTTGAATCAATGATGAAGATGAGTGGGAGGGCTTTGGCTAAGCTTACAAGGTTGCTATGTCAATGCAAATGGCCAAGAGAGTGAGCTTGAGCCGGCCATGGAGCTTAAATAGAGGCCCCCTCGAAATAGAGCCATTGGCCCTCTGTCCTCAGCTTTCACAGGGCGACCGGACACACGGGTCACGCTGACCAGACGCAGGCCCCTAGCATCCGATCATGGATCTTTGTCCATGTGTCCCCTAGATTCAACATTGAAAGGATCAAGATACCCAAGAGGGGGGTGAATTGAGGTAATTCTAAATTTCTTTGCAATAATTAAATCCTATTGTTAGCCCAATTAACCCCTTGTGCCTAGAAAGTGTTTCTAAAGTTCTATCGCACAAAAAGTCTTGCAACCTAAGTTCCAATCCTACTCTAGCAATGCAATTCTATGAATGTAAAGACAAGTATTGAATTGCTCAAAGTAAATACTCAAAGTAAATGCTCAAAGTAAAGAGAGAAGGAGGAACGCGGCGATGTTTTGCCAAGGTATCGAAGAGTCGCCACTCCCAACTAGTCCTCGTTGGAGCACCTATGCAAGGGTGTAGCTCCCCATTGATACGCGCAAGGATCAAGTGCTCTCTACGGGTTGATTCTTCGACACTCCGTCGTGGTGAATCACCCACAACCGCTCACAACTTGAGTTGGGTCATCCACAAGCTTCGTCGGATGATCACCAAGCTACCAATCACCACCAAGCCATCTAGGTGATGGCGATCACTGAGAGTAACAAGCATGAACTCTCACTTGACCATGACAAGCCTAATGAGAAGGGTGGATGCACACTTTGCTACTCTTGATCTCACTAATGAGGGCTCTCTTTGGGATTCTCAAATCTTAATCACCTCACTGGGACCTTGCTCTTCTTGGCACTCTCAAAAGTGTTTCTCAGCTGATGAAATGAGCAAAAGTCCCTCCACACACGAGTGGAGGAAGTATTTATAACATGGGCTAAAAAATGAACCATTAGGTGCCTCTGCGGGGTGACCGGACGCTCTGGTCATGTTGACCGGACGTGCCGGTCAGTTCACCCCAAACTCTAGTGTTTAAAGTGTGACCGGACGCGTCCGGTCGAGATTTTTCCTCTCTGGAACCTTACTGGAGTCGACCGAACACTGGCCCTCTGTAACACCCCAGGTGTTTGGCTTCTACATTTGCACTTGCATTTCATGAACATGAGCATCATTCATCCATTCATGAGCTTGTATTGCATGAAACATGTTTTCAAAACATTGCAACGTATCGTTATATTTCATGTGTGTTGTTTTTATGAAATGAATAGTGTGCAACACCCAAGTGCAACATGTGCAACTCACTTTAGTGAAACATGGTTAGTTAGTACTATGCAACAAGATCATAAAACATGTGAAACATGACTATGAAACAAATGTAACATTTCATTGGTTTTTCCTTGTTTCAGTACATACAATGCTTGATTCTTGTGTGACCAATGTGTGGTGTGGCTAACAATTCTCTTAAGCAACTTAGTTATACACTTAGAATGTCATTTGGAACATTGTTCGTGTTGATCATGTTGCCTAATTATGATTTCAAATAATGGTTTGACTTGTTTTGACCCCTGAACTCTTTTGTTTGACTGTTTAAAAAGTGTAGCTTAGAGTGTTTGCATGTCTGAGCAACCTAAAGCAAAGTTGTAGAAAATTTTATAAGGAACAAACTTTATTTAGAAGCCAAGTCATGAAAATGTGCACAACATGCTCAAAAAGGGCCCACAAGTCAGTGTTGAGGGCTGATTCACCACTTAGAAAATTTTCTAAGTCTAAAATGCAATGTCAGTTTGATCGAGCTGACTTTGGCTTGATATAACTCGTGATCCGTTGAGAATTAGCTGATGGCTTCTAAAGCATTGTTGCAGCCCTATCATAGCTCTACAACTTTCATGTATATTGTTTGCACTGATTCTTCCTGGTTTTAGAGATGAAACGCTGTAAATATTCGCTGTCAGGCTCGATCAGGTTCACTGAAACGCTGCTACAGTGTCGACAGGGTTCAGAACTCGATGGCCGTGTGGAGGACACCCGTCGCCGGCCGCCTGACCGTGCAGGCCATGCGCCGTGGCCGTTCTAGCGCTGCTGGCCACTGCTTGAACTCGCGCCTGTTTGCCCGACCTGCTCGCCATTCCATTTCGCGTTTTCCTTCACCTTCCCCGCTCGCCGTAGCAGCGCACCACCGCTCCGCCATTGCCGAGCGAGCTCCACCGTCGCCTAGCTCACTCGCCGCCACAAAAACGCGACCTCCAGCTCCACCACAGCTCCGCCGTGTCCTCCTCTACCTCGTCGACCTTCTAGCCGAGCCATCTGAGCCTTAGGTGAGGGCCATTGGCCATTTTTCCGACGCCGTCTCCATGGCCGCACCTCGCTGGAGCAGAGCTCACCGCAGCCAACCACCACCGGAACCCTCTCGTCCTCCTTTCTCTGCTTGGTTAGCTCTGTGGTGACCCCGTGAAGCTCGTACCGAGCTCGGGGGGTAGGGGGCATTGGGGGCTCGCCGTCCTCTGTACCTCGTGCCGGAGCTCTGCCGTGCCGCCTTCATCGGCAACGAGCTACCTCCGATTAGCTTTAGGTCTTGCCGGTAGCACCATTCGACGCGACTCGTCACGTAGATCGTGTAGGTGCCCTCGGTGTCGCCGGAGAAGCCGCCGTCGGCGAGCTTCGCTGCTACCGCGTCGTCGCATGTCGTTTCCCCTATTTCCGTCTCACTGACCAGCGGGACCGGCTGACACGCGGGTCCCACGCGTCAGTGACTACATATTCAAAAGCCAGTTCAAATAATTCTAGTTTGTATGCTATTTTGTGAATTTTGTATCTCCTAATTGGTAGATCCAAATGGGGTGATTCTAATTTTGCTAGAATCACTGTGAAGCCTAGTATTTAGGAAAAATATGACATGAACACTTGAAGTGGAAATTTTGGATGAATTAAATAGGAACTTGAAATGTGTTTTTATATGCATGCAAACTTGTTTAAATTATATCTTCAGTTTCTATGCTCCAAAAATTATGAAATTTTGTGGGTAAGCTATTATTACTTAGTAGAAGCTCTGGTAAAAATGTGAGAGTCATTGCATGTATGGTTTTTGAGTTATAGATTTTCCTTTTATCATTGATTGATACTTGTGTGAATTTTTGTAAATTATCTAGGAATCTTATGACCATGAAATTTTGTAGGGAGTATCCTAGTACCTTAAGGATGCTAGAAAAAATATGAAATCTATTGCTTGACACTTTTCACTAAGGTTTCCTAATTATGTCATTTTAAGCCATTATGTCTTATCATTTTTGTGTAGGATTGTTACACTTGCTCAAATGGTGTGAAATTTTTATAGTGGCCTACTTAGAGCATGTAGTACCTACTGTAATTTTTGTAGATTTAATGGTGTAGTTTTCATATATGTTTACCATTTCCTCTAATTAATTAAATAAATTAAGAAAGGTATTAAAAGAAATGTTTTGGTGATGAACACCATACTTTCTGGTGTTCTTGTGATATGTGTAATAAGTGAGTAAAGTTAGTTTTATCCAATTATGTGTTTATATCATAAGTTAATAATTATTTTGTTTGCATTATGTCCTTCTGGATAGTTCTGGGGACTTTACAAAGTTTCACATGATAATTTGGTTTGCTGTGAATGTGATGAATACAAAAATTGTAGATAATTTATGTATCTAGCTCCTGTCAAAATTTGATGGAATTTGGCCTAGTAGTTTAGGAGCTACAACTGTTCAAAGTGAGGTTCCAGTTTTGCCTACTCTCTGTCTTGTGAAGATAGATTTCTGTTAATTAAAGAATTTGACCTGGTAAAGGTTAGAATCATGCTTTGAGGTCTAAAAATTAATTGTAGACAATTTCATAAGATTTCCAAATTATCTTATTGCATATCATTTAGATTTCTAAATCTCCAGTTATGGCCAGTTTACTGTACCGCTATATAGTCTCTATTTTGCTGAAATACAAATGCTTGAGTGTATGCATTGTTGCAATGTTCTCGTTGATTGTTTTGGGGCTAGCCTAACTTGAGAACATGCTTAGGTGCAGGTGCTAGGTCCTTAACTGAAGATGAGCAATTGTACATTAGGTTGTATAAACTTGGTAAGTTAAAGTGATTTGAATAGAGCTTAAGTGGAATATGCGGACTGCAGTGAGCATGTGCATTCCCCGAGCATCCCTAACTTTGTTCATGTGCATCCATGATATTTATCATGCGCATACATGCAATAGGTGTGCCGGAGGGAGTGACGCTGCTGGAAGTTCGAGGGAGCCAACCTAGGAGGAGGAGCCCGAGGTGCAGGAAGCCGACGAAGCAGCCAGCCGAGGAGGAGTTGCCCGAGTGCCCTGACCACCGTCCTTCCTCTTTCCTGAAAGGCAAGCCCCGGAGCATATTAAGCCTCCCATGTTTTTACAAATACATTGAGTATCTTTTATTCGTTGATGATGCATTAAGTATAGGAATTGGTTGGAACCAATTGTTGCATTATATATCCATCCTTGTCTAGATATCGTACTGGAATCCTATTTAAGTTCAGGAACGGGTTAAATGCTTAGCCATGCTTAGTGCTGGTAGAAGTCAGGTGATTTCCTGTCACCTGCGAGCTTTAGGATGAGGTGGATCACGGTTGGCTATATTTGCTATCGTGGAAAAGAACCATGTTAATAATGAATTAAGACCGAGCGGAGTCTTGTGTAGGTTGGACATAGTGACTCTATCTGAGTCATTTAAGGACCGATACGCTATACGTCCTTATGTCATATTAAACGCAGCCTAACACTTAGCTAGCCGGATAAGTCGTTCCGACCACGAAGCCTAGTAGCTCGATTCAGGCCGGGGACGCGAGCAGGGGTCCGCAATCTGGATGGAAGTAAGGATGTGCAGGGAGCCATTGGCGTAAGCCCAAGGGTGGGGTAAGTCACCGAGCACTCATGGCAGAGTGGTTCTCTGATTTTGCGGCACTGTTCGGACTTGCGACTTCTAAATTGTACCAACGGTGACTTGTTTGCGACCCTGACGGGGGAAGCAAGGTTTGTGTTAGGAATACCCCTCCAGCTGGATAGGAATCGATTCGAATCGTCGTCTCTCCCGTATAGTGAGAACTTGACTGAGCAGCGGCAACGTAGATTCAATTAATTTAACGATATGGTTAAATGGATGATGATGATAATGTTGCCACGATTTATACCTGATATGGTTATTAATGTTTGCATCTTAATCAAATGATTGCTTAGTACAGGTGCTAATATAGATGACAGGTTAATGGCTAAAAGTCACTGCTAGTTCAGGTTAAGAGTTGATCATTATTACTTATGCTTTTCCGCAAAAAGAAAGTGTCAGCCAGATCCACTAAATTAAGCTATGCATAATCCTTGGTGTCATTTGTTTTGGTTTTCGATGGGTAAGTCTAGCTGAGTACATTCTCGTACTCAGGGTTTATTCCCTCTTGTTGCAGATGACCTTCTATATCAGGGATTCTATAAGTATTGTCTCCACCCGGCGGGTGATGAAGACTAGATCATGGGCATGATCTCTGTTTCTCTTATCTGAATGCTTTTGCGGGTTGTGATCAGCGAACCAGTATTTGTATTTGAACTCAGGGTGTGTAAGTTAAACTATTTGCTTCCGCGTACTTTACAAGACTTGTTTTGTAATAACGATGACTCTGAGGTGATGTAATCTATTTGCAACATGTCTGTGAAATGTTGTAACGTACGATATGTTATGTTGAATTACTGTGATCTTGGTTGTATGCAAGTTGGTTTGAAATCCTTCGAGATTTCAGTTGACTACCGGGTTTATATGGGCTCAAGTGCGAGAATTTGATCAGTTTCGGCGATTGTTTTTGTACTTGTGCTCTTATAAATTGGTCGGTTCTATGACAGCTGGCATCAGAGCTAGATTCAACATTAAACATGTCTTACGGCTATTTAAAACAAAAGCTTTTGTTGTGAAAATGGTTTTCCAACTTATAGTTATATATAAGTGTTCAAAAATCAAAATTTTATGGTGTACTGGTGATCACATCCCTTGTAGCCCACTTAAGGACTTCTAGGTGGCTTATATATAATTACTAACTTGGGGGAAATTGATTGTTTCTATTTCGTCGTCCATGCGGCGTGATATTGCATGGGTGCCATTCGCTTGAATGGTAATGTATGGATCAATTGCCTCTACGCTAAGGTAAGTGTGAGTTGCGAGAGCATGACCGTCCAACCGTCGGTCTAGGGGAGAGCTAGTTGTGGTTACTGGAGTATTTACATGTTGCATACATGTATATATGAAGGTACTTAATTGTGGGTACATCTGTCGGGTAGTTTGGATACCGAAGTATATATATCTAGGGATGTATATATGGAGAGTATCTTAGTTACTACTTGTGTTATTAGCATTATATCTTGTTGGGTTGGGCTGCAATGAAGTTTTCTGTAGGTACGCTAACAACGCACCGTGTAGATCGACTAGTTACCGCTAATTGAGAGAACGTATGTATGCCACCATATATTCCGCTAAAACTTGAACTTTTCTTAGGTTTGTGAGGACGTACGGAACGAGCATGCATCATATTCACTCATGGCATTCATATTGCATTACTCCCTCCCTTATAATTGCTTATCCCAAGTATTAAGTGCAATCTCTCAGCAAAATAATCCTCTCACATGAGTTGCATCCCTTTTTGATACAGATGGCCGCGCCCGTGTTTCCTACTGGTAGCAGCACCTTTTTGGACCAGTTCGGTACTCCCACCTTGCTCTGGAGGGTGCTCAGTTCAGTTGGGTACCCGAAGGCACCCTGCTACACGTGGAGGCAGGCGGTACCATTGGGAGATGTACCATGGTACGTCGTGACCTTTATAGTGCCGCAAAACCCCACAAGACCGTTGTGGCATGGGTGGAGCATTGAGACTGATGGGACAAAGCCCATGGGAAGCCGCTCAGGTTGCTGCCCTTGATGTGCTGATGGATATAGCATAGAGCTTCAGGGATGAGTTAGTGGGTGGACCAGCTTCATCCATTCCCCGAGTGGCTCCTACTGAGGCTGAGTGGACTCAGGACGTTGGCCAGGCCTTGGTTCGAGGCCGTGGCGAACGTGTGCAGAGCGACAATGCTGGAATGAGTGCTATGATGGCAGTCTTGAAGCTTTGTTCGAGTCAGGCAAAACACCCTTTCTAGTGTGCTAGATGAAGCTGGCAAGGCAATGGTAGCCCAGCACAAGTTCAGGTTGCGTGCCCGCAAGTATCGCCATAGGGCGGATGCATGTGGGAGAGCTCAGCAAGAAGTTGATGAGATTCGCTGGTATTGCAAATTATCGCCTGCAACAGTGGGGTCAAACAGCACGCGAGAGAGACGAGCTTCATAACCAGCTGATGAACCTCACTATTGAGAGAGATGAGGCAGCACAAGAGTTGGATCGTGTGACCCATCATAGAGATGCAGCTTTAGAGTTAGCAGAAGAAAGACGTCAGGGTTGGATTATGGCTAACCAAAATGCTTTCCATAGGGAGCAAGAACTCCAAGAATGGCTTGAAGAGCTTCAGGTTGAGCACCATCAACTGAACAACCATCTGTTTCCTATTCCTCACCCCATACCAAGGTATCCTAATGTGGGTGGACCTCAAGTGATTGAGGCCGATGAGGAAGAAGAGGACGTGCAGATGGATGACAATGCAGCTGAGCCTATAGATGAAGAAGAAGAGGAAGACCTAGAAGAAGTCCAAGGTGTCTCTGATGTGGACAGCGATCACTTCGATGAGTAGTTCGTTAGCAAGTCTCACTAGTTTAAGCTTTTGCAGTCATTGATGTAATGGACTTAAGTACGAATGACTGATGTTGGATGTACCTTTTTAATTCGAACTTGGCATGTAATGTACTTTAATTCGCTCCCTTTCGGGATGCGTACCTTGATGGTTAAGTTTAAAACTTGTCATGTTGGAATGCACTGCGTATGGCGCTAGTAAGCTGATTGATGATGTGGCGATTGGAGAATGAATTATTGCCTCTGTTTATTGTATGAAGTTTTCATTCTCTCCAGTAAATTCAGTTTGGCGTAATTACATTGTTCCTCTCCAATGTGCTAACATCATCAATAATTACTGGTTGCGCATGGTTGCAGATGCCTCATACTCGTTCCACTGGTGCGGCTGGTGATGATGATGACCTTCCACCGCCACCACCACCCACACCAACAGAATTGATGGCAATTCTTGCTGGAAGGACAGCGCACTATGGCTGAGGCTCTCCGTACGATTGCAAATCATGATGGTCGTGGTGCACGCCAAGGACCGAAACCAAATCAATACAGTGACTTCAAAGATTTCCTTGACACTGAAACCCCCGATCTTCAAGGAGGCTGAGGAGCCCCTACAAGCTGATGAGTGGTTGAATACTCTCGAGCAGAAGTTCCATCTGCTCGCTTGACTGAGGTGCTGAAGACTGAGTATGCATCTCACCAACTACATGGGCCAGCTGGTATTTGGTGGAGTCATTATCGGTCCACTATGCCCGCTAATGCCCAAATCACTTGGGATCAGTTCAAGTCTGCTTTCAGGGGAAATTATATTCCTCCTGGTCTCATGGCAATCAAGCATACAGAGTTCATGAAGCTGACCTAGGGGAACAAGAGCTTGAATGAATACCTATAGGCTTTCAATAACCTTGCAAGGTATGCTACCGAGTTCGTTGACACTGATGCCAAAAAGATTCGCTAGTTTCAAGCGGGAGACTTAGCCCCAAATTGATGAAGACCATGGGAAATTGTAAGTGTGCTCATTTTAATGAGTTTGTAAGTGATGCTCTATCGCAAGAGAACAACAATGTTGTATATGCTGCTTTGAAGAATCGTAAGAGGGCCTATGAGGCGGGTGCCTCACAATCCAAGGCTCCAGTACACATAGAGGGCTCCGTTCCATCCTCCAGCATCAGCCGCTAAGTTCCGCCCACCACTGAAGAAAAATCCAGGCAAGACTAGGTTTCGCAAGGGGTTTACGGTTGCTCTTCCCAAGGGCACTACCAGTCAAGGCAGTTCCAATGTTCCGCCAAGCAACATGCCATGCTGGAACTGCAACAAGCCAGGCCACTGGTCGAGGAAGTGTCCTTACCCTAAGAAGAATAACTACCAAGGTGGCCGTCAGGGGCAGGTGAACCACACTAATATTACTGATATTCCTTCAGGAAGAGGTAGTGACTGCTGGTAAGTTTCTGGTTGATCAACACCCCGTAGTTGTACTATTTGATTCGGGTGCTTCGCATTCTTTATTAGTCCAGCATTTGCATCCAAGTTTATGCAGAAAACATACACTATTGAGGGTAGAGGGTTATTGTATTAGGGCTGCTAGTGGTACTATCCCAACCAAGCTTGTAGTTGGGGACGTACAATTTGAGATAGAGGGGCGAAGTTATCAGGTTGATCTGGTAGTTTTACGGGGCTGGGTATCGATGTGATATTGGGAATGAACTGGATGAGCAGTCATGGAGTGCTTATTGATACATCGACTAGAGTAGTCATGCTCAGAGATCTGGTAATCAGGAGGGTTTTCTAGTACAGCTACCTAGGGACATCAATCTTTCTTGCACGACTAATGCGGTGCAAGCAAAGTCTATGGCAGATATCCCTGTCGTGTGTGACTTTCCGGATGTTTTTCCTGATGATTTGCCTAGATTGCCCCTCGGATCGAGACAGTGGAGTTCAAGATAGAGTTGCTACCTGGTACAGCGCCCATCTCTAGAAGGCCATATAGGATGCCTCCCAATGAACTAGCCGAACTTAAGACCTAGTTGAATGAACTTCTAAAGAAAGGCCTTATCCATCCTAGTTCATCTCCGTGGGGGTGCCCAGCTATCTTTGTGAAGAAGAAGGATCAATCACTATGCATGTGTGTAGATTATAGACCCTTGAATGCAGTTACAATCAAGAATAAGTACCCTCTGCCATGCATAGATATCTTATTTGATCAGTTGTCTAAAGCAAAAGTCTTTTCCAAGATTGATTTGAGATCTGGTTATCATCAAATCAAAATTTCGGCCTGAGGATGTTCCAAAAACTGCATTCTCTACAAGATATGGTCTGTATGAGTACCTTGTTATGTCTTTTGGATTGACCAATGCCCCCGCACATTTTATGTATCTGATGAATTCGGTGTTTATGCCCGAGTTGGACAAATTTGTGGTGGTATTTATAGATGATATCCTGGTTTATTCGGAGAACGAAGAAGATCATGTTGAACATTTGCGAGTGGTTCTCACTAGATTGCGAGAACACCAACTTTATGCAAAGTTCAGCAAGTGTGAATTCTGGCTTCGTGAGGTACCTTTTCTTGGACACGTGTTGTCCGATGGTGGAATTATGGTTGATCCCACCAAGGTGCAAGAAGTGTTGAACTGGAAGGCTCCAATCTCGGTGCACGAGGTTCAGAGTTTTCTAGGGTTGGCTGGCTATTATCGTCGCTTCATCCTGGATTTCTCTAAAATAGCCAAGCCTATGACTCGGTTGCTGCAAAAAGACATGAAGTTTGTCTGGACTTCCGAGTGTGATGCGGCTTTCCACACCCTACGAACTCTTCTAACTTCGGCTCTGGTTTTGGCACAACCGGATATCGAGAAACCTTTTGATGTGTTCTGCGATGCATCAGGTATAGGTTTAGGAGGTGTTCTTATGCAAGAGGGTAGAGTCATTGCTTATACCTCTCGCCAACTTCGGAAGCATGAAGTGAATTATCCAACGCATGACTTGGAACTCGCTGCAGTTGTTCATGCTTTGAAGGCCTGGAGACATTATTTGCTCGGCAATGTGTGCAACATCTACACTGATCATAAAAGTCTCAAGTACATCTTCACTCAACCAGAGTTGAATATGCGTCAGAGAAGATGGCTCGAGTTGAATCAAGGATTATAACCTCCAAGTGCACTATCACCCTGGCAAGGCAAACGTCGTAGCGGATGCCTTAAGCAGGAAATCTCATTGCCACTCTTTGATTGAAAGTGATGTCCATTTGTCAAAACTCCTTCATCCTGTAGTCCTTTACAACATCACTGTCAGTTGTACTCTATAGAGTCGAATTATCGAGCTACAGAAGACAGATGCAGGTGTGTTCCACATCAAGCGCAAGATGAAAGAGCAAGAAACCAAACATTTTCGAGTAGATGAGAATGACGTGTTATGGTTCAAGGATAGGTTGGTGGTTCCGAAGGATAGAGAAGCTTAGAAATCAAATCATATCCGAAGCCCATTCCTCTAAATTATCTATTCATCCTGGTAGTAGCAAAATGTATCATGATTTGAAGCCTCGCTTTTGGTGGACCAAAATGAAGAAAGAGATAGCCGCTTATGTGGCTAGGTGTGACACTTGTTGTCGAGTCAAAGCTTGTGCACATGAAAGCTGGATTACTTCAGCCACTCTCTATTCCAGGTTGGAAATGGGAGGAGATAAGTATGGATTTTATAGTTGGACTCCCTACTACTCAGAGGAATTTTAACTCCATTTGGGTGATTGTAGACCGTCTGACCAAGTCTGCACACTTCATTCCTGTCCGCATAGATTTTCGTCCAACTGACTATGCGGAGTTGTATTTTAATCAGATAGTCCGACTTCATGGGATACCTCGTACTATTGTCTCTGATAGAGGACCACAGTTCACTGCTCGCTTTTGGGAGCACTTACATGGATTATTAGGAACTAAGTTAGTAAGAAGTTCTGCCTATCATCCTCAAACCAATGGACAAACTGAACTGAGTGAATCAAATCTTAGAAGATATGTTGAGAGCATGTGTCATCTCGGCTAAGGGTTCATGGGAAAAATGGTTGCCCCTAGCTGAATTCTCGTACAATAATAGTTATCAAGAGAGTATCAAGATGGCACCGTTTGAAGCTTTGTATGGCCAAAAGTGTAGAACCCCGTTGAATTGGGTAGAAGCCGGTGAAAGGAGGATATTATGGAATTGATTTTGTTCAAGAAGCCGAAGAACAAGTCCGTACTATCCAAACCCATATGGCCGCAGCTCAAGCTAGGCAGAAAAGTTATGCTGATCGACGTAGAAAACCTATTGAGTTCGAAGTTGGAGACTTCGTTTATCTGAAAGTCTCACCCATGAAGAGTGTCCAACGCTTTGGTGTGAAGCGAAAGCTTGCGCCGAGATATGTTGGTCCATTTGAAATCATTGGACAAAGTGGTAAGGTAGCATACAAGATCCAATTACCTCCTGAGATGAGTGCTATCTTCAATGTCTTTCATGTATCCCAATTGAAGAAATGTCTTCGCGTCCCTGAAGAGAGAGTTCCACTGGGGGATATCGAGTTAAAATCTGATTTGACCTTTGAAGAAAAGCCAGTCCGAGTGATTGACACTCGTGAGCGAGTGACTCGGAGTCGGGTGGTCAAGTTTTACAAAGTCATGTGGAGTAATCAGGGTAGTGAACGCGATGCAACGTGGGAAAGAGAAGATTATTTGAGGGACGGTTATAAGGAATTCTATCAACAATGGTACGCTTGTCAAATCTTCGGGATGAGATTTTTATAAGGGGGGAGGGCTGTAACACCCCAGGTGTTTGGCTTCCACATTTGCACTTGCATTTCATGAACATGAGCATCATTCATCCATTCATGAGCTTATATTGCATGAAACATGTTTTCGAAACATTGCAACATATTGTTATATTTCATGTGTGTTGTTTTTATGAAATGAATAGTGTGCAACACCCAAGTGCAACATGTGCAACTCACTTTAGTGAAACATGGTTAGTTAGTACTATGCAACAAGATCATGAAACATGTGAAACATGACTATGAAACAAATGTAACATTTCATTGGTTTTTCCTTGTTTCAGTACATACAATGCTTGATTCTTGTGTGACCAATGTGTGGTGTGGCTAATAATTCTCTTAAGTAACTTAGTTACACTTAGAATGTCATTTGGAACATTGTTCATGTTGATCATGTTGCCTAATTATGATTTCAAATAGTGGTTTGACTTGTTTTGACTCCTAAACTCTTTTGTTTGACTGTTTAAAAAGTGTAGCTTAGAGTGTTTGCATGTCTGAGCAACCTAAAGCAAAGTTGTAGCAAATTTTATAAGGAACAAACTTTGTTTAGAAGCCAAGTCATGAAAATGTGCACAACATGCTCAAAAAGGGCCCACAAGTCAGTGTTGAGGGCTGATTCAACACTTAGAAAATTTTCTAAGTCTAAAATGCAATGTCAGTTTGATCGAGCTGACTTTGGCTTGATATAACTCATGATCCATTGAGAATTAGCTGATGATTTCTAAAGCATTGTTGTAGCCCTATCATAGCTCTACAACTTTCATGTATATTGTTTGCACTGATTCTTCCGGTTTAGGAGATCAAAGCTGTAAATCGCTGTCAGGCTCGATCGGGTTCACTGAAACGCTGCTACAGTGTCGACCGTTCAGAATCGACGGCGCGTGGAGGACACGTCCGGCCGCCTGACCGCGCAGGCCATGCCACGGCCGTCCTGCGCTGCTGGCCACTGCTTGAACCCCCCGTCTGCCCGACCTGCTCGCCATTCCATTTCATTTTCCTTCGCCTTCCCCGCTCACGCAGCAGCGCACCACCGCTCCGCCATTGCCGAGCAGCTCCGCCGTCGCCTAGCTCACTCGCCGCACAAAAACATGACCTCCAGCTCGACCACAGCTCCGCCGTGTCCTCCTCTACCTCTCGACCTTCTAGCCGAGCCATCCGAGCCTAGGTGAGGGCCATTGGCCATTTTTCCGAGCCGTCTCCATGGCCGCCACGCGGAGCGGAGCTCACCGCGGCCAACCACCACCGAGACCCTCTCGTCCTCCTCTCTGCTTGGTTAGCTCCATGGTGACCCGTGAGCTCGTACCGAGCTCGGGGGCATTGGGGGCTCGCCGTCGTCGTACCTCACCGGAGCTCGCCGTGCCGCCTTCACGGCGACGAGCTACCTCCGTTAGCTTAGGTCTTGCCGGTAGCACCATCGACGCCTCGTCACGTAGATCATGTAGGTGCCCTCGGTGTCGCCGGAAGCCGCCGTCGCGAGCTGCGCTGCCCGCCATCGCAGCCGTCTCCCCTGTTCGTCTCACTGACAGTGGGCCGGCTGACACGCGGGTCCCACGCGTCAGTGACTACATTCAAAGCAGTTCAAATAATTCAGTTTGATGCTTTTTGTGAATTTTGTATCTCCAAATTGGTAGATCCAAATGTGTGATTCAAATTTTGTAGTAGAATCACAGTGAAGTCTAGTATTTAGAAAAATATGACATGAGCACTTGAAGTGGAAATTTTGGATGAATTAAATAGGAACTTGAAATGTGTTTTTAAATGCATGCAAACTTGTTTAAATTATATCTTGAGTTTCTGTGCTCCAAAAATTATGAAATTTTGTGGGTAAGCTATTCTTGCTTAGTAGAAGCTCTGGTAAAAATTTGAGAGTCATTGCATGTATGGTTTTTGAGTTATAGATTTTCCTTTTATCATTGATTGATACTTGTGTGAATTTTTGTAAATTATCTAGGAATCCTATGACCATGAAATTTGTGGGGAGTATCCTAGTACCTTAAGGATGCTAGGAAAAAATATGAAATCTATTGCTTGACACTTTTCACTAAGGTTTCCTAATTATGTCATTTTAAGCCATTATGTCTTATCATTTTTGTGTAGGCTGTTATACTTGCTCAAATGGTGTGAAATTTTTATAGTGGTCTACTTAGAGCATGTAGTACCTACTGTAATTTTTGTAGATTTAATGGTGTAGTTTTCATATATGTTTACCATTTCCCCTAATTAATTAAATAAATTAAGAAAGGTATTAAAAGAAATGATTTGGTGATGAACACCTTACTTTCTGGTGTTCTTGTGATATGTGTAATGAGTGAGTAAAGTTAGTTTTGTCCAATTATGTGTTTACATCATAAGTTAATAATTATTTTGTTTGCATTATGTCCTTCTGGACAGTTCTGGGGACTTTATAAAGTTCCCCATGATAATTTGGTTTTCTGTCAATGTGGTGAATACAAAAGTTGTAGATAATTTATGTATCTAGCTCCTGTCAAAATTTGATGGCATTTGGCCTAGTAGTTTAGGAACTACAGCTGTTCAAAGTTAGGTTCCAGTTTTGCCTACTCTCTGTCTTGTGAAGACAGATTTCTGTTGATTAAAGAATTTGACCTGGTAAAGGTTAGAATCATGCTTGAGGTCTGAAAATGAATTGTAGACAATTTCATAAGCTTTCCAAATTGTCTTGTTGCATGTCATTTGGATTTCTAAATCTCCAGTTATGGCCAGTTTACTGTACCGCTATATAGTCTCCTATTTTGCTGAAATACAAATGCTTGAGTGTATGCTTGTTGCAATGTTCTTGTTGATTGTTTAGGGGCTAGCCTAACTTGAGAACATGCTTAGGTGCAGGTGCTAGGTCCTTAACTGAAGATGAGCAATTATACATTAGGTTGTATAAACTTGGTAAGTTAAAGTGATTTGAATAGAGCTTAAGTGGAATATGCGGACTGCAGTGAGCATGTGCATTCCCCGAGCATCCCTAACTTCGTTCATGTGCATCCATGATATTTATCGTGCGCATACATGCAATAGGTGTGCCGGAGGGAGTGACGCTGCTGGAAGTTCGAGGGAGCCAACCAGGAGGAGGAGCCCGAGGTGCAGGAAGCCGACGAAGCAGCCGCCGAGGAGGAGTTGCCCGAGTGCCCTGACCACCGTCCTTCCTCTTTCCTGAAAGGCAAGCCCCGGAGCATATTAAGCCTCCCATGTTTTTACAAATACATTGAGTATCTTTTATTCGTTGATGATGCATTAAGTATAGGAATTGGTTGGAACCAATTGTTGCATTATATATCCTCCTTGTCCAGATATCGTACTGGAATCCTATTTAAGTTCAGGAACGGGTTAAATGCTTAGCCATGCTTAGTGCGGTAGAAGTCAGGTGATTTCCTATCACCTGCGAGCTTTAGGATGAGGTGGATCACGGTTGGCTATATTTGCTATCGTGGAAAAGAACCATGTTAATAATGAATTAAGACCGGGCGGAGTCTTGTGTAGGTTTGGACATAGTGACTCCGTCTGATGTCGTTTAAGGACCGATACGCTGTACGTCCTTATGTCATGTTGAACGCAGCCTAACACTTAGCTGGCCGGATAAGTCGTTCCGACCGCGAAGCCTAGTAGCTCGACTCAGGCCGGGACAGTGAGCAGTGGCGTGCATTCTGGAGGTAGTAAGGATGTGCGGAGAGCCATTGGCATAAGTCCAAGGCGGGTTAGAGTCCCGAACAACCTTGGCAGAGTGGTTCTCTGAGAATGTCGGCATCTGTTCGGACTCGCGACTTCCTGAATTGTACCAAAGGTGACTCGTTTGTGACCCTGACGGGGGAAGCAGGGTTTGTGTTTAGGAATACCCCTCCAGCTGGATAGGAATCGATTCGAATCGCCGTCTCTCCCGGATAGTGAGAACTTGACTGAGCAGCGGCAACGTAGATTCAATTAATTTAACGATATGGTTAAATGGATGATGATGATAATGTTGCCACGATTTATACCTGATATGGTTATTAATGTTTGCATCTTAATCAAATGATTGCTTAGTACAGGTGCTAATATAGATGATAGGTTAATGGCTAAAAGTCACTGCTAGTTCAGGTTAAGAGTTGATCATTATTACTTATGCTTTTCCGCAAAAAGAAAGTGTCAGCCAGATCCACTAAATTAAGCTATGCATAATCCTTGGTGTCATTTGTTTTGGTTTTCGACGGGTAAGTCTAGCTGAGTACATTCTCGTACTCAGGGTTTATTCCCTCTTGTTGCAGATGACCTTCTATATCAGGGATTCTGTAAGTATTGTCTCCACTCGGTGGGTGATGAAGACTAGATCATGGGCATGATCTCTGTTTCTCTTATCTGAATGCTTTTGCGGGTTGTGATCAGCGAACCAGTATTTGTATTTGAACTCGGGTGTGTAAGTTAAACTATTTGCTTCCGCGTACTTTACAAGACTTGTTTTGTAATAACGATGACTCTGAGGTGATGTAATCTATTTGCAAATGTCTGTGAAATGTTGTAACATACGATATGTTATGTTGAATTACTGTGATCTTGGTTGTATGCAAGTTGGTTTGAAATCCTTCGAGATTTCAGTTGACTACCGGGTTTATATGGGCTCAAGTGTAGAGAATTTGATCGTTTCGGCGATTGTTTTTGTACTTGTGCTCTTATAAATTGGTCGGTTCTGTGACACCCTCAGCATCCGGTCACTTGACCTCTCAGCGTCTGATCACTTCCAGATGACTTAACCTTGATCAAATGAACTAACTAGACTCTGCGCCAGTGTTCGGTCACACCGAAGCCAGCGTCCGGTCAGTATTTGACCCTCCATTGACTTCCAACTTTCAAACGTACGTGAATGAAGTTTGCTCCAATGGATCTAAGGGCTTTTTAGAAGCTACCTAGTGCTAGGTTTAGCAAGTGTGCACCACACCTAACCCATTAGACTCACCTAGGTCAAGCTACCCGTCCATACCCCCCTTAATAGTACAGCCAAAGGAAAAACAAAGTAATAAACTACTCTAAGTGTCTCTTCAATACCAAACGACACTTAGAACTAGTCCATTCTTAACCTTATCGTCCATCCTTTGAAAACTAAAATGATTTCCATCATAGGGGCATGACCACCATGATAACCCAATCGATCTCCATTACCATGACCTAACTTAATTACCTCTGCAAAACATACGTTAGTTATAGTAATCATGTATTGTCATTAATCACCGAAACCCAACTAGGGGCCTAGATGCTTTTAAACGTCATCCGCCTGATCCCAACGGTCGATTCTCAACGCCCTCGCGGTTAAGTGATGATCGAACACGCCAGTGCCAGCCTTGCCCACGCGTGGCAAAACACAACCAGACGTGCCGATCAACCGCGGTGCCCGCACGTCAGGTCATTTTCAGAGAGCTCCCCAAGTGCCTAAACGCTGACCTGATGTGTCTGATCTCTACTGACCAGACTCGTTCAGAGTCAGGTCTTCTCCATGCTCACTCAAACCTCATACGTCAGCGTACATCAGCTTGACCAGACGCACCAGCGTCGAGTCAGGTCACCTTTTACCCTAGCGTCCAGTCATGCACCAGACAAAGGCCGAGCGAACCAAACTTCATTTTATAATTGACCGAAGGCAGCACCTCCGAGTCTGGTCACCACGTGACCTGTGTCCGGTCACTGTTTCACAGTGAAAATCACCTCCTTCACTTCGCCAACTTTTCCACCCTTGCTCAAATGTGCCAACCACCAAGTGTATCACCTTGTGCACGTATGTTAGCATATTTTCACAAATATTTTCAAGGGTGTTAGTACTCCACTAGATCCTAAATGCATATGCAATGAGTTAGAGCATCTAGTGGCACTTTGATAACCTCATTTCGATATGAGTTTCACCCCTCTTAATAGTACGGTTATCGATCCTAAATGTGATCACACTCGCTAAGTGTCTCGATCACCAAACCAAAAAGCTCCTATGAAAATTCACCTTTGCCTTGAGCTTTTTGTTTTTCTCTTTCTTCTTTTCCAAATCCAAGCACTTGATCATTATGGCCACCACACCATCATCATGATCTTCACCATTGCTTCACCACTTGGAATGTGCTACATATCTCATTGATCACTTAGATAAACTAGGTTAGCACATATGGTTTCATCAATTTACCAAAACTAAACTAGAGCTTTCACTAAGGAGCAATCTTCAACTGAGCCTCTACATTCCTCATAGCATAATTTTTGAACCCACTCCATTCTCTCACCATTTGAGCATTGGGAAACATCATGACAAATCTCCCCTCGCTGAGCTGTCTAGCAGTCCATCGCTAGGTAGAAGCACCCACAAGACCCATAAATTCCTACTCGATCTGCTTACCAGAAGCCTGTCCACTAATTACAGAGATAATAGCAGTGCTATCTTTTTCTCTAGCCACTCGGGGATCTACAAGTTCTTCAATATAGAAAAAACTTTGATCTTCAACCTGAGCAGCACACAGTTTAGGTCCCAAGTTCCATGGCATACAGTTCTTACAGTCAAAAGTCATATGAGTATCCATCCCACATATTTCACAGATCAATCTCCTACAATCCCTAGTAATATGATAGATCAATCTCCTACAATCCCTAGTAATATGATTTGATAGGCCGCATATCTCATAGGATGGTCTAGGGGGAGTAGGAATATTATCACCTTGCTGTTCAGCTGGTTCCTTGATCTAGTCTTCCACTATCACTTGGAGTTCTTCCTTTTCTGTATTTTGCCTATCACTGTTTTCATTAGCTTTCTGTTCATTTGCTTTATCTTTCTTGTCAGCTATCTTGTCCCACTTCTCATCATCTTTCTTAGAAACCTGATGATCTTCCATAGCAGCATTCTGGCTGGATTCAGCAGCTTGATTAGTTTTCCTATCCTAGACCATATCGTGGCCATTGAATCCTTTCCCCCACCCTTCACGTCCACCTCCAGCACCACCTCGCCCATAGCCGCCATCATGTCCGCCTCTTCCATATCAACCATCCTTGCCGCCTCTTCCATATCTACCATCAAAGCCGCCCTTCCCATATCCGCCATCAAAGCCGCCTCTCCCATACCCTCCACCACCGCCATGACCATAGGCACCATCTCCAAACCACCCCTGACCAAAGCCACCTCTCCCATAAGAATCATGACTATATCCCTGGTTATTCCAGCGCCCTTTTCCATGATTCATCTTCACTTGCACAATTTGAGCTGGCCTGGCTCGCACGGCAGAGATGAAAGACTTCACCGGGCCTCCCTTCCATAAATGCCCAACAAACCGAGAAATATTGTGAGTAGATTTGGTGGGTTCACTAACCCTTGGGTTTGAGATGGAAGATTTGGGGATAGCTTCCCCACTGCATCGAATGGAATTCGGATCACTACAGGAGCCTTTGGGTTTGGGTGGAGAGTGCCCCAACTTGGGGTCACCCCTTGTAACACCCTAAAATTTGCATGATTTTAAAATAGGAGAAAATGATTTATTTATGCATTGGTGTGAGCATTTAAACCTAGTGGAATAATAACTTTTGTTAATTAAAATCAACTATAGGGTTTATCTACATGCTGGTGGATACATGCCACTGCATATTATTTTGTGATGTGTGGTTTTGATCAAAGTTTCAAAGAGAATTTAAATTTGAATTGGAATTGGTTCTGAAAATATATTTTAGAAAAAGAAAAGGATTTCTTTCTCCCCCCCCCTTCTTCGGTTTTCAGCCCACCACCGCAGGCCTCTTTCCTTCCCACTTGGGCTAGAGCGCCACTTCAGGCCACCTTCTCCTCGCTTGAGCCAGCACGCCACCACAGCCTAGCAGCAGTGTCGGTCCGCTCTTCCTTCCTCTCGGGCCGCTCCTCTCTTCTTCTTGTCGTGGCCCAGCCAAGTCGAAGGTCCGCGTAGCTGCCCGTGCTCTCCTCCCTCGCCTGTCTCGCTGACAGCCGGGGCCCTTGTGTCAGGGTTATCTTCTTCTCCAGTTCGTCTCCGCGTCGGACTCCGTCCGAGCCGGACACCGCCGCCGAGTCCATGTCCGCTATGCCTGTTGGCGTGTGCTCCACGCCACCCCGCTCATAAATAGCCGCCTGAGCTACGCCACACTCCTATCTAAGCCTAGAGCCAGCGTCGCCCTCGCTCTAAGCCACAGCAAAGCCGCAACCCTAAGCTCTGCCGCCGCCGTCGGTTTTGCACAGCAGCCGCACGTCGTCGTCGGTCCCCCGCCTTGGTATTCCATCTAGGTGAGTTTGTCGTCGTCTCCTGTTTCTCCCCGTGCCCTCGCTTTGCTATGTGGTGGTCCATAGGCCCCAATCTAGCTCCGTTGGCGGGCTTCTCGTCGCCGTTCATAGCCGCCGCCGCCGTCGGTTTCCTTCCCCGGCGACAGCACTCTCTTCTTCCCTCCCCGATCTAATCCACGCCGTTCAATCATGATCCAACGGATCAAATCTAACCATACCCCTTCGTCTGTCGTCTTTGCAAAAAGACCCTTATAATTATCTAGATCTCAACCTGCAGTCCAATGTGTAAATCCAGAATATGTTTTCTTCTTTAGAAAGCGTAGTTTCCTTCGGAATTAGATTCACAATACGTTTTCATCTATTTACAGTTTTGCCATTAATCTTGTTTAAGCCATAAAATCTTCGTTTTAACTCCGATTTAGTTCGTTCAAGTTGTGTTAGTTCGTAATTTCGTAATCTTCATGTTCATCCTACTGTTAGATATGTTTTCAACTTTTAAAATTCGAGGTTAGGTTTAATCTATTATTTTATTAAAGAAAATCTTGTTTAATTCGTAACTTCTCCGTTTTAGCTCTGGATTTTGTGATCTTCGCGTCTGTGTGTTCGTAGTGAGACGTAGATTCGTTTTACAAACTTTTCGTCTTGATTCTGTGTTGTTGTGTACTGTTCTAATCTATAGTCTTTGTTTGCTATGCATGATTGCTTCTTGATGCTTGTATGTTGCTGTGATTATCGAGTATAGACGGTGAACAATTCGTGGGTGATCAAGAGTACTACTTTGATGAGCAGAAATAGCAGGAACACTTTGTTCAAGACAAGTATAGCATGGGATCATCCTTATTTCCTATCAACTTTAATATATTTAATTCATATTGCATGTGTCACAATGATAGGAATTTCCTAGATGATCACTAAAACTGGTATATCAGTCGTGCTCACGGTCACGAGCGGCATTGGAACATTTACGAAATAGATGATCACTAAGAATTATCCGTTTATGCTATCCATTATTCATGCTTACATTGATCATGTGTTTTACTTTGGGATTGAAACAACTTGTTGCTACTCTTATGCTAAAATTGTGATAACTAAAAGCTGAATGCTGTTAAACCTGTGTCAAGCCTTTTGAGCCTCATAAACCCCATGTTAACGACACGTACTTACGCTTGTTTATTTTCATTTTTTGGATAAAAATCCTGGTTGGGTAACAGATGGCTATGGTAATGACGATTTTCCTGAGAATTACTAGACTTGTGGTCAACCAGTTGACGTCCCTGTGATATAGAGCTTTCACGAGAGATTTTTCTTTATACTTCTGCTACATTGATGTAAAAACTGTCTTATTGTTCGTGATGTAATAAACACTTATGATGATACTATTTATAACTTGTTGGTTTATGTGTGTGACTAGTCTCTGGACGCACATAAGATTATGCATCCTATTTTATCCTTAAAATCGGATGTGACACCCCTCACCTCGCGCATCCCATTTTATCTTTAAAATCGGGTGTGACACCCCTCACCTCGGGCACACCAACCTCTGGATCCCTGCCGCGTGGCACTTTAAATAAATATAATCCAGAACGTCGAATATTTTTCACTGATCTAGGGATAATAATGCAGATTCGAAATTCAAGAGCGAGGCATCAACTAATCATTAAAAAACTTCATATATATTTATATAATATACTACTATACTAGTACAAAGTTGTTTTCCAGTTACTGTCTTCCTTCATCAACTGTTACATTTTCCAGCTCCGCAATCAAAGAGTATTACAGGATCATACACCAGAAAGAGGTGAGTATAAGAACTCGACTACATAGAAGCACAAGCCTCATGGGTTAAGGTTGAACTTGCAGAACATTTCGCCAGTCCCCACTACAAACCTTCGACAAACTCAAATTACCTTAGGCCGAGTGCAAGTCTTAAAGTCTCTTTCCATTGTTAGCAAGCAACGCCACATGATCTATATTTCATCTACCTCCAATGCATCAGATTCCCCAAACTATCTAGCTGCTCATGAACCAGAAAGCTGCACTGGCCCCAAGGTTAGTTCACAAGGTGGGGGCTGGCGCTCTTGAAAGGAAGTGTGCACGAGTAAGTCACGTATCTGACACCATCAAGCAGTACGACGACAAATATCCTGGAGAGGGGTTTTGGTGATACTCTTGGATCACCATCCCCATTGCCAGCCTCCCTGGGATCAGCTAGCACAGAGACGATAACTGATGATGCTGGCTTGCTATCAGGTACCTTGCTGCTTTCAGAAGTGCTGTTAAAAGACCTGAGGCTCTGTGTTGTTCACCGTTTTTCCAGTGAGTGGAATCGCCTCGTTATACATGATCCTCCTGTTTTTCAGCTTGCCCCCATAAGCAGGAGCAGGCTTCGGAATTTTCTGGGTAGCATTGACACTTGAGGAGTTCACAGTTGGAGAAGCAGGTATAATGCCACCAGATTTGGCCGAAGCTGCGGAAATATCGAACTGAAATACCTCACTGCACATTCCCGAGTTCAAAACGGGTCCTGAAAATTGTTACACACAAATCCCAGAGTAAGACACTATGGATAAATACTCAAGGAGTATCAAATCTCAACCAGACAGTTGGAGATTCTGACACGAAATGTTTGCCAAAAATCAGGATATTCTGGAATGCCTACTAAACATTACTGAAATATCAAAAAAATGAACACAGATTTTATCGTTGAGAGTTCCAATTTGTTGCCTCTTCTCATTTTATCAGGAAAAGCAACCGCTAGAATTAAATCTCTGATCAAAGACAGCAAACTTCAGATTTGAGGTCAAAAACTATCCCCTAAGATGCAGAAACTTTACTTCCAAGTTCGAACTTTGAACTAGGCTTAAAGCTTGTAAGATTTCGTGAGCATAGGCTGCAAATTTAAGTATGCACTGTTATGCAACCTCAGAAATGGGTGAAGAGAGCAAAGCATATATCAGCATACAAAGATCACCCCATCCAAGTTGAAATTTCCTTACTGCCATTGTACATGGCCACAGAAGTTATATAATAAAGCATTAACAACACACAAGTTCTTATGAGTCCATATGGCATGGTCATCACAATTATAGATATCCCCCTTCCCCCTAAAATAAAGATACCTCAAGTATGGACATAGTTCCATTTTCTTGCCACGCTACCATGTCATGTTACTAGCTGGCAACTTATCCTCCCTCAGGTCACAATAGATGACGTTTTGGACAGCAAAATGTAACTAATTACAAGTCAACTTTGATGCCCAACCAAAACATCATTTAATTATGCTTCAAGGTAGTAGCTTTATTTCCCAATCTAACTTGCTTTTACGTGTTTTCTACAAATCACTTGATCACACTTACCATTTAGATTCATATTTTAATTAGTGAAGTTCTAAATTTTATATATTATATATTAGCATACCCTGGGATGAATAACAAATACAAGAATCATTATCGATTACCACATCACATAAGAGGATGTCTGAATGCTACACATGGTGACAAATGAATTTCATGATGAGTGTGCTACCAGCCTACCACAAATAAACAAAGAATATGACATTGCTAAACAAATTAAACATCAACGTGCTTACCTTCCATTCCTTCACGAAACCACTGTGGCAGTGGTGCATCTGGCAGGGAACGTCTCTTTTGAATTCATATCCTTTCCAGGTGGGGACAGATAGTGAGCTATAGCAACACTGGTCTCCTTGTAATCTTTAACTGACTGAACATTTGAGGCCTTATGTGCCACTGCTTTCTCACTTGCAAGCACAGAATGAATAATCAAATTGCCATTGATCTTAACATGTTTTCCATTCCTCGGCACATACAACAAAGCAGGCAAGATCTCACTGGAGTCATTTGCAGCTCGATGCTTCTGCCCCGCTCCATCAGCATGCCCAGTAATCATTCCAGGATCAGTACTGATGATGTCACTACTGTTTAAACCACCTTTAGGTCCTTTACCATGGTTAGTGACACTAAACACCCTAGCATCAGCATGGCCAAAATTTCCAAACATCACATTGTCAGCTCCTTCCTCTCATTCCAAGACTATGATTGAACCCAGGAACAAAAGCACCAAAGACAAGTGCAACAAACAGCAAACCAAGAAGGCTAATACTTGCCACCTTTCTTGGTCTTGGTCCTGGTCTTACTCTTGCTCTCCACAGACTTCTTGACCTCCGGTTTCTTGGATACCTTCCCTGCAGCTGCTGCCTGCTGTGGCTTCAATCGTGGGATTGGCACAAGTGGGACATGGGAGCCATGAGGCCGCATTGCATACCCAGGAACCCAGGGGAAATGAATGCCTGGCAGTGGTGGCGGTGGATACACCCCAGGTGGCGGGCCACTCACCCCGGCACCACCGAGTTTCTGCCTCAGTGTGGCGTTCTCGGCCGCGATGAAGGAGATCTTAGAATTGAGGTCATTTATCACCGAGTGCATCGATTTCACCTTCTCCTCCAGCTCCTCGACGTACCGCTTCTTCCTCTGCCGAGAGAGCTGCGCGCTCTCAGCGGTTCCGCATCAGGCGCGCAGTCCGGCGCTTGTCCTCTTCCTCGCCGCCCGCGCACCTCTCGTCGGAGTCCTCCGCGACGGCACGTGACGCCGATGCAGACTGGAGAAAGCTCCCCATCGCCGGATCGGCGGCACTTGGCCCCGTCCGAGGTGGCTCCTCCGGTACTCGCCTGCTTCCGCTTGAGGCTCCAGTTCGGGGCGGCGCCGCTCCTTCCCTCGTCCGAGTCCTCGTGCTTCACCTCGCGGACGCCGGCGTTGGCCACGGCGGAGTTCGCGCCGGAGGTGGCCGGGGAGGCCGGGGAGGACGCGGTGGGGCCGGATCCGGCGGCTGAGCCCTCGCCGGAGTCGTCGCCGTCGTCCCCGCGGTCGGGGGACCGGAGGAGGAAGTCGTCGATAGAGAAATCCTACGGGCAGGTCGAAGTCCAGGCCATCGCAGCCGTCGTCGCCGGCGAATTCGCCAAGCGGGAGGCCGCCGGCGTCGAGGGGGATGTCCGGGTCGAAGAGGTACGCCGGGTAGTGGCGGAGATCGAAGGGGGAGGGATCCAGGAGGGCCGGCTCCGCCATGGCTGCCGCCGCGTCACGAGGAACAGGACGGGGAGAGGTGGGGTTCGCGCTAGGGTTTTGGCATCGACGTCGAGGTGTAGGCACGGGAGGAAGGAGCGGGGTGCTTTGGAATGGAAGTCACGGGTACGGGCTACGGAGTGCGGACGGAGTCGGGGGTTGACGAGCTCGTGCTCGGGTCGTGCCACACTCCCCGATCCGGTCTTCCTGCTCGAAGTTTACCCGAACGTAGCATTTCTTTTCAAGTGACAAGCGGGGCCTACACATGACCGGGACCCATAAGTCATTGGCGCATAAGTAGGTGTGGGCGCTGTGGCTGCGTGGGAAGCAGCTAGAGCTAGATCTGGACTCGCTACTGTTGGGCACTGGCGGCTTGGCGTGCTCAAAGCGCTTTAAGCATGAGTAACGCAGAAGTTAAGGGCTGGTTCCAAATAAGTCAGCTAGTTATAAGTTAAAAAGTAAAATAAGTAACTGATTTTGTCAAACACCACCAACTTATAAGTCACCCCTGCTTATAAGTTTTAAGTTGGTTTACCCCTGCTTAAAACTTATAAGTCACCCTTTTTCGCGTGGGGTCCCCACCTTTAATGAGCTTATAAGCCATCTACAACCAAACATGCATGACTTATAAGTCACTGGTTTTCAGTCACCTGACTTAATCAGTCACCTGACTTATGGAAATCAAACAGGCCCTAAGACGCCTGGGACTGTGTGCGCTGACGTGTGGGGTCATGGTTTGGGTAGTGTTAGGTTCAGCGGACGTGGGTATGGATAGAATCGGTTAAAAAAGTTTACATGGTATGTTCGTGAAGGTTCTGGTTAAGGATGGCAACGGGGACGTACCCGTTGGGTATCGTCGGAATGTTCTCTTCCCCGCTACGGAGAATTCATCCTGTCCCCGTCCCCATTAACTGTCTCGGGTATAGATTCTTGCTCATCCCCGTACCCATCGGGCATCGGTCGGGTAACAGATACCCGACGAGTACTGCATACCCGATAAACAAGGACACTTGGGGTCACAGTTTTGCAATCAGAGACGTTTCTTCTTCATCCGGATATAAGTGTCGGAGTCTCGAAGATGCCGAGGAGAAGGAGCGAGGTTACGAGGAGGACGAGCAAAGGTGGCAGAGAGACCGAACTGAGGAAGCGAGGGGCACGAGCGCTCGTGAGGCAGGCGTGCTTGTGCTGCTGGCGGAGATGGTGAGGAAAAAATGAACTAGGGTTCCTAGAACACACAAACTATATATATGATTATTCAGATTTGGACCAAAATACTTATGTTGAGCTTCTTTGGGCCTAATACTCGCATGACAGCTCAAATAGTCGGGTTCCCCAACGGGTAACGGGGACAGGTAAACAGGGAACGTCCCTGTACCCGCTATACCCATCGGGGATGGATTCTTGCCCATTTAGATGTCTGCGGGTAAAGATATGATCACATCCCCGTCCCCTAATGGATCAAATATCCGTCGGGTATCGGGTATCGGGGGCCGTTGCCATCTTTAGTTCTGGTGGGCGGCGGATCAGTGGGTGGGTGGTGCAGCGAATGTGACGATTTGGATAGGTAATATAGTGATTTTTTTGGAATCTTTTACATATCCATCCATCCTTAGATTAGCTGATTTCCGGTTGCCTCTTCGCTCCTGGGTCGTCTCTGCTCTTTTAGGAAACCACGTTAGAGCATCCTCGAGAGTATCTAAAATACTCTCCTAATCCAGGATTTATAGCAAGATAGAAAAAAAATCATCTCTAACAACTCATAATCTCACCTTCCAATCTTTTAGCACTTAGAAAAAACCCTCCGTTGCGCGTAAAGATGCGCGGACTGAAAGTCGCAGCGTATCCCCTCCCGTCGATCTAAACGCGCGTATGGTGTGGCCAATCTAAAGGTAGAAGAATTGGAAAAGAATAAAGAGTAGTATAGGGTTCCTGATGCAAATGTACAAGAGAGAAACAATTTATAAAAAGTGGTTAGGATAATTTAGAAATAGTATATGATTTCTGATACAAAATTGTGTTCTTATTTAAGGAGTGGATTATTAGAAACTGTTGGACATGATCTTTTTTATTCCTCCCAATATCTTTTTAGGAGTTGAAAAACAACATATTTTTGGGAAGACAAAATAAGGTACTCTTGAAGATCCTCTTACTAGTTTATCTTAGTGGTCTCTTATGCGTAGTTATATAGGATTTTTTATGATATAGATGGAAAAGAGAGGGGAAAAAGATAAAAATTTGTTATTTCATTAAATAACCATTTCACAGCCTAAATTTTATAATTGTATGTTTGTTGTTATCATGCAACTTACAATACTTCTTTGTTTCTATTACAAAACATTCATTTCATTCTAAGCAAAAAAATTGTGAGTTAACACGAGGTAATCAAAAGACAGCTTATTATCTAAGGTGTCCAATAAGTTGACTTAAAGTTACATGACACTATTATAGGAGAGCATGTATAAGATAAAACCAACGTATACCCTCGGTTGAATCTTGCAGCTAGTACGTTTAAATTCCTTTTGTTAAAATTTAGGGAACATACATATGCCCATTCTGCTTGCCGTTCTACCTCTAATAAGAAACTAAACGTACAACCGGCCTGCCGTCTGATATATATATATAAAAAATGCTCCCTTCATTAGGTGCAAGTATATGCCAATGAATAATTCTCTAAGGCCTTGTTTAGATTGCAAATTTTTGCAATCCGGACACTGTAGCACGTTTCGTTTGTATTTGACAAACTTTATCCGATCATGGACTAACTAGGCTCAAAAGATTCGTCTCGTGATTTACAACCTAACTGTGCAATTAGTTATTTTTTTTACCTACATTTAATGCTCTATGCATGTGTCCAAAAATTGATGTGATGGAGAGAGAGCGAAAAAACTTGGAATTTGGAGGTGATCTAAACAAGGCCTAATATTTCGACAGTGAAAGCTCTTTCTAACCTCCGATATAAGGTAGAGAGTGGGCCTCATCTTTTCAGAAAACTAGATAATACCCCGCGCGTTGCTGTGGGGATTTTGTAGCACTATTATATAGAAGAATTTATAGAGTGAGAAATAATGAAATCATGAAAAAACATTCTATATCTCAATATGTCTCACACCATCTTATGCTTCTCGAGTTACCAAGCACACTTGTACTTGTAGTCCTTATTGGGTATAGAATACTCCATGCCTTAGTTACTATGATACAGCATGCTAACATAGGAAAGGTCTTGGTCCAGAGTCTTCAAACGGTAATTACCTGGATACGCCATACGTGCCATCGGAGTGTGTGCATCAGTAATGAAATCAAGTAGCTCCAGCTCCTCATCTCTTAACTTCCCTGTGTTTTCCCGGATTTGTCTCATGGGCCAGATTCCGCGATGATCACTGCCCTTGGATCATGCAGCTTGGTGACCCTCCGAAACATCAAAGCAGCTGCGTACGGCTTGCAGTCTGTCGAGCCCGACGACGCCACCTCCTGCTTTGCCCACTGATTGGCGCCCTCCGATGCGCATGTGGACGTCGTTGCTCCAGATCGCAGATAAAACCTGTGCCTAGCGTCCTCCCATGCTAGCTTTTTATTGATCTGCCATGCGTTCGTTGGAGCCTAGGGCTGCGTTATTTCACGAAATTTGAAAATTTGATTACTGTAGCATTTTGTTTTTATTTAATAATTAGTATTTAATCATGGACTAATTAGGCTTAAAACGTTCGTCTCGCGATTTTCAACCAAACTATGCAATTAGTTTTTTTTCGTCTACGTTTAATGCTCCATGCACGTATCGCAAGATTATATGTGATGACTACTATAACATTTTTTGGAAAACTTTTTGACAAACTAAACACAGCCTGGGAGATGCGGTACAAAGAATTTATCTGCTGGCCTGTACGATAGTGGAGAACCACAAAGGAAACGATGGACATAGTGAAGAATCAGAAAGGAAACGATGGGACAGGCAGTGGAGTCGCAGGATGATAAGAGCATCCGCAGTGTGCGGTTCGATGCCGTTCTGATACATTTAGCTCTTGTTTAGTTCCACCTTAACTTTGGAAAAAGTCTACTTCACTCGTCACCTTTCATACTTGGTCTAATTCACCCCCAACTATGAAACCGTCTGTTTTACCCCCTGAACTTTCTAAAACCGTCTATTTTACCCCTGGGCGGTTTTTCAGCGGCGGTTTTGCTACAGTAACAGCGGTTTGCTACAGTAGCAGCGAGTTTGCTGTAGTCCCGCCAGTTTTGAATTTTCTTTTTTTTATTTATTTTCGGTGAATTTTTGAAAAATCATAGTAAATCATAGAAAAATCATAAAATGAAAAATCTAATTTTATTGGACTCCACATGAGTAGATCTACACAATGAATATATAATACAGTATGCTTTAGTATAAATTTTTTTTTGTAGCTTTAGATTAATTGGAAAATCCAATTTCATCTGTAATTAATTAGAATTTATCTATAACTAAGTTATACATAGTCCAATGAGTACGAAATTTTTACTATAGTTCAAGCATACAATAATTAGCGTAGCATAAAAAATTCACCACAATTGGACCATAGAAGCTGCAGCTATGAATTATTCCAATTAATTACAGATAAAATTGGATTTTCCAATTAATCTAAAGCTACAAAAAAATTTGTACTAAAGCATACTGTATTATATATTCATTGTGTAGGTCTACTCATGTGGAGTCCAATAAAATTAGATTTTTCATTTTATGATTTTTCTATGATTTATTATGATTTTTCAAAAATTCATCGAAAATAAATAAAAAAAAGATAATTCAAAAATACCGACACTGTAGCAAACCTGCCGTTACTGTTGCAAACCCGCTGTTACTGTAGCAAACCGCCGCTGAAAACCCGTCCAGGGGGTAAAATAGACGGTTTTGGAAAGTTCGGGGGGTAAAACAGACGGTTTCATAGTTGGGGGTGAATTAGACCAAGTATGAAAGGTGAGGTGAAGTAGACTTTTTCCCCTCAACTTTTAAAAAGTTGCTACAGTACCTGTCACATCGAATATTTGCGGCCCGTGCATGGAGCATTAAATGTAGACGAAAAGAAAAACTAATTGCACAGTTTGATGGGAAATTACGAGACGAACGTTTTGAGCCTAATTAGTCCATGTTTGAACACTATTTACTAAATAAAAACGAACGTGCTACAGTAGCCACAAAGTCCTAAATTCCTACCACTAAACCAGGGCTTAATGCAAGGATAGGACCTCCACACTGTGAGGTTGACTCAACGAAGGAGCTGCTCCCATCTATTGAACCCGGCTCTGAGAAATAAAAAATCATGCACTCTCTCTCACCGTCTCTTACCACTACTGCTCCCACCGCCGAGAGGAAGTTGGAGGAGCTTCGGGGGCTCGAGGACTTCGCCCTCCCCTTCTGCGCGCACCGGCGGCACCTTCAGGAGGAGGCGGCGGCGGCGAGCTGCAGGCTCCGTGCAGCATACACCGGGGCAGCGGCGACGGCTCCATTAGATCCGGAGAAGAGGAAGCGGAGGGGGGGGGGCGCAGCTGCGTGAGGAGGAAGCGGATGGGGCGCCCAGTCGCTGGAGGAGGGAGGAGGCAATCTGTGAGAAGGCGCTGAAGAGCCATGCGAGAGGAGTGAGGAGGCGGAGATGTCCATGCGGTGCGGTGGGTTGCGACTTGCGACGATAACGACGGGAACCGGAGACGAGAGGTGGGACACGGGGAAGGGATGGTTGAGAGCATTATGCATTTTTAATGGTGTGGGCCCCACTTATAGAGCCATGTACAGTACGTTCCTATACATTGCGGCAAATTTTGATCAGCTCATCAAGCCAAGCCAGGTCATATCAGAGTACAGGAGCGGGGGCGGTTCTTTACATTGGTCATGCCCTAAGTACAGAAAAGAACCAATGGGTCAGGGAGTGGAGTTGTCGCAGGATTAAGTACAAAAGAAACGATGGGGTAGGGAGCAGAGTAGTGGCAGGATTAGAGTGTGTTTAGTTCGGGAAATCAAAATTTTTGAACGTCACGTGGAATGTTTCAGGGATGTTAAAAGGGGTTTTCGGATACTAATAAAAAAACTAATTACATAGCTCGCCTGAAAACTGTGAGACGAATTTATTAAGCCTAATTAATCCATCATTAGCGCATGTTAGTACTGTAGCACTTATGGCTAATCATGGACTAATTAGTCTTAAAACACGTCTCGCGATTTCCAACCAAACTGTGCAATTAGTTTTTTTCGTCTATATTTAATACTCCATGCATGTGCCGTAAGATTCGATGTGATAGTTTGGGTTGAAAATTTTTTGGAACTAAACCAGACCTAAGTGTTGTGCTGCCAAAATGTGACAAAGAGGAGGGCTGACGCTTTGGCTGCTGCATGAGGAGTTGTGGTGGTGGGATCATGACGTGGCTTCACGAAATCGCATGAAAATATTTCAGCGAATTTCTCCTGTTTAGGTATAATAGATAATGTGCTTCACTTCCTCTTATCCCACCGTACAGCGTGTGGAATTGTGGTGGCAAGTTTGCACATGGAAGCAGGAAGCTTCGGCTTCGTAATCTTTGATCAGATTGCGGGCGTTGTCGTTGAGTGTTGACTGATGAGGCGTGCTTTCATCATTTTAGCCTGTGACTGTGAACTTTCCCTCGCGTAGAAGCAAGAAAAAGACCACGGGACAGTCTGGGTCTGTATTTATTAGGGCGTGACAATCCTTTTTTACTAAGTCAGCCAATCGTAATTTAATTTAGTATATAAAATCCTTATATTTATAATACTAAATAAGTATCATTATATTGAGAATGTATTTTTATAGTAAATATATTTTAACTAGTTAACATGCACGTGCGACATTGTATTTTTTATTTGCTATTTTCAAGCTTGCTTGCCGTTACCATATTACCCTAGTATTTCTATGTTTATTTGAAACCAACATTTTTTAATACTTGTACCTGTAAATTTTATTGTATATAAATTCATTTATTTTTTTGATTTTTCGTTTCAATATACGGGATTTTTTGTGAAGCATTTGTATTTGTATCCAATTTATTTTTGTCTTGATGAATTCTTTTTCTTTTTTTACTTTCATAATTTGAAATCCCTCGTTATTTTTTATAGTGTACGTATGTTGCAGCATTAGAGTTGAATACCATATGGCTCAGGTAACTTATTATTAGACACACCATTCGTATTTTTTTTTCTTTAATGTTTTTTCCAGTTCTAATGTCCTAGCCGTTAGTTCAGTGGGAGCCGTTAGTTTTTTTTTGAGCAACTTTGTACATGTATATATATTTTATTTTCTAATTCTAATTGGACCAAAAGCCCACAGAGCCACTGGTAGCAGCGAGCAGACTATTAACCTGGCCAAGGCACAAGTTTCCATAATTGCTCCTATCGGCATCCAATTTATCTACAGCGGCGTATCCCAATTCACTGTCTTCCCCATTTCTCTCCAGCTCCTCTCCGTACTCCGTGTAACACCCATGGTATTACAAGCTTACTTAGCATCAAGATTAAGACCTACAAGAGATTAGCAAAACAAGTTCGTAGGGTTTAAGAGTTTAAAACTTTCCTGAAATGATAAACAAATTCTACGTGACTCACTTTTTTGGTCGAGAAAAATCAAAATAAATATTATTAACTAGTGCTCTTGGACCTCAAAAATCAAATTTGAAGTTAAGATAAGCTCTTTTCGTTAGGAGGGCAAACACTTGAACTTACGTCTAAATTACTATTTTTGGTGATTTATTGTGGGCGAAATAATTAATTAATGCTTAACTATTTTGTTCCTATGTGTTAGTATGAAGTATGGACCATTGCATGAAATACTTGTGGGTTGGAGTTAATAGGGTTTAGACCTTTTAAAAATTATAACAAAAGTGTTAATGGCCGTTAGTTCAAAATGAACCATAACATTTCTAAGTATGGGAAAAGTAGTAAGACAATGCTATCTTGATATTTAATTTCTAACAAAAATGTTTAAACACTAACTTCATATTCTTGCATTGTTGGTTGCTTCTAAGTGAGCACATGAGCATGGTGCAGGTTGTAGATGTGTTGGGTGTCGCGTTGTCCACTTAAAATTGTCCAAACATCGTCAGAACGCGCTGTAAACCATGTTGTTGACGTTCTGTTCGTGAATCGGTGATCGGTGCGATGAACCTATCCTGGTGTCTCTCCAACTTTCTCTCTGGTCATCCTCTGGTGGTAGGAATTTGTCGGTGTTTCGAGTTACCACCGACTAGTAAATTTCTAATATTGCGCTTCTGGCTCGGATGGTGTGCTGAGAGGACACAAGGTTTATACTGATTCGGGCAGAATGTCCCTACGTCTAATTCGTTGCTGCTGCTCGTGTTACTAGCACTGAAAGTTCGTAGTAGGGGTTACAAACGGTTGAGAGAGGGACAGGTCCTAAGTCTCTGGTGAGAGGAGCAAACGGGTGCCGAGAGCTCGGTCGCTGCTTGGCTGTGTGTTTGTGTGTTCTGATCGGTTCAGGGTTCGATGGGTTCCCCTCTGAATCGATGTGAAGTGTTGCGATCGTTGATCCGATGCCCCTTGTAGGACGTCCTGCTTTTCCTTTTATAGGCCAAGGGAAATCACGGGTTATAGTGGAGAAAGAGAAGAGAACGAGAGGAAGAAGTCCTTTAGGATCGCCTGGTTCTTCTCCTCTATGCGGGTACCGCTGACCCTATAGACGTCAACAGGGACAGCTTCTCGTCACGGCCCTGTCCGTCACTAGCGCCATGTGCAGGCGTCGTCTGTCGGCCATGGCTCTCCACTCTGTCCTAGCAGACGTCGTGGTGAACTGACACACTCGTTAGTGTTCGTACAGGGGTTAGGCAGAACAGCACCAGTACGCCCGATGCTATTCCTAACGTAAACCCCCAGGTATGGCCCGTCGTGGGTCGCGGGCTACATTGAGGCGTGACAGTCTCTTCCCTAGCATCAGAGCTTTGACCCAGGCCCATACGCTTGGACCTAGAGTGGTTGGCGGCGGTATGGGTCTCCGTCAGGCGAGACGGAGTCTCCGGCCTCAGGGTCGGGCGAGGTAGAGTTCCTCCCCAGAGGCCAGGCGAGGTAGAGCGCAAACCCAAGGCTCGGGCGAGGTGGAGCCCAAACCCAAGGGTCGAGCGAGACGGAGCCAGCCCTTAGAGGTCGGGCGAGGCAGAGCCCGCCCCTAGAGTTTGGGTGAGGTAGAGCCCAAACCCAAGGGTCAGGAGAGGCGGAGCCAGCCCTTAGAGTTTGGGCGAGGTGGAGCCCGCCCCCAGAGGTCGGGCGAGACGGAGTCCGCTCTCAGGGGTCGAGCGAGGCGGACCCTATGGCCTCAGTGTCGGGCGAGGCAGAGCCACCCTTAGGGGTCGGGCGAGGCAGAGCCCGTGGCCTCGGTATCGGGCGAGGTAGAGCCAACCCTTAGGGGTCGGGGAAGCGGAGCCCGTGGCCTTGGTGTCGGGCAAGGCGGAGCCAACCCTCAGGGGTTGAGCGAGGCGAAACCCGTGGCCTCGGTGTCAGGCAAGGCAGAGCCAACCCTTAGGGGTCAGGCAAGGCGGAGTATGCGCACCTAGGGGTCGGTTGGAGCTGTAGTCACGCTCTTGACTGCTCGGATAAATCGATGTTCATTGTTATTAGCTCCTCCTCTTCGAGTACCCTACTATTGGTCCCCGACAGAATTGCTTTGTTAGCTAGCTGTTAGTGCTGATTTTGGGTTCGTGGGCTTGGTTGAGCTTTCGACGAATTAGTAAGTAGATTTCGGTCTGCTTTGAAAAGCGTGCATGGCATCATTCCCAGTCTCTCGGCCTGAGCCCCGCAGTCACCACGCGAGCACGCCACCGCTGCCTAGCCGCTGCTCCGCTGGTCGACCTCATTGGCTGCCGACCGCATGTCATTCTGTGTTGAACCTAGCCATCTTCCATGGGTACCAGCGGTGCTACGGTGCTGCTGCTGCGCGGCTGCCACATGCGCGGGGCCAAGCTGACTCCACGACAGTCGCTTTCTAGCCATCGTGGTGCTCATCTCGCCGCTCAATCCACCTACCCGCTGAGCCGCTGCCTGCCACCATAGTCAAGTAGCACTAATGCCCTTATCATGGTGTCACTACCCTCCCTCGTGTCATTTTGTTGCACCGGCCCTATGAGACGGCCCCCGCGTGCGATCGTTGTTTCACTGCCACCGCCTGCGTCCTACCAAGGCTGAGCAGTCCCATCTCGGCACCCATAACACGCTCCCTCTAAGCCGCACCATGTGGATGCTCTCGCTCATAAAATGCAGCCTCGGCAGAGGTTGGCCGGGCTTGGAAGCCACCACTTCGTTGCCCTTGCCACCGAAGGGCCGCGCCGCTTTGCAAGCTTAAAATGCGCGGTCCATGTTATCCCACCTCAATTCGGTACCCCAAAGGCTAGGATTGGAAGCTAGCTAGCAAACCTACCCGCAATAAGGCGTAGATGAGCCTTGTAGTCGGCCAATTTGGCATTTTGCTCACCACGGGCTAGGTGCACCGCCGAGCCGGTAGAGTTGGGGGTAAGGCCCGTAGGAGTGGTAACAGTTCAATTGCTCATAACCCTGAGTTCGTCTTGAGTTCCTCCATCCGGTGCTTGCACTATTTTGGCTAGAGAACTCATCGACGACGTGGTGACGTGTCGGTGATCGACTCGGAGCGCCGTCGCGTGATACGGGCGCACGTGGCCAGACCACCTCAGCACTTACCAGTTTCAACCGTCACCGTCGCTCGGTGCTCGGTGAGTTTCTGGTGCTTTCCCACCGTCTCTACCTCTCCGTTAGTGCCCTAGGTCATCAGAAATGTCATGCCACCACCGTGGATAGCCGCTCACTGCTGCTGCTCGCACCAGTACATCTCCGAGTTCCTAACCGCCACCCATCCTTGCGTGTTTAGTCGTATATGGTGGCCGGCCCCTTACTTCCGTCATAGCACACCTAGGTTGCCCGATGTAATCGCCCTATGCCGTCTGCTACCGCGCCGGCGAGCGCGGGGATCCCTAGGGACCTCCCCGTGGTAAAGGTGAATACAACCAAGGGTTTGTTTGCAAAACCGCTGTCAGTAGGAATAGTGCGCATAGTAGTCATGTTATTATCTAAAAGCTCAGGGGCTTTTCTGTAAAGCCACCGTCGCGCGCGAGTTCCCTCGGCCTTGGGCCGCGTTGGGCCATCGCGACTCGCGCGCAACCGCGCCCGCGCTAGGCTGCTGGGTTGAATGGTCGCCACCGGTCCTTTTTCCTTTTCTAAGCATTTTCTAATGTAGTTTCTAAGGTAAACTTGTAAATTCAATATAAAATTTTGTAGTTAACCATAAATTGTGGAACTAATTTGTTTAGGTTTCTAAAATCATGCTCTATCTACCAGTATATCTTGTTCACATAGTGTAATAGTATTTTCAAGAGCTATTTAATTATTTTGAGATGCTTAATATGATTAAGACGCAAACTTATAGGAATCATTGTGATAAATTTGTGATAGTGTTGGCTCTAAAACTTTCACAGTAAATTCCTAACATTATTAGGTGCTCATTGTAATTTTTGTAGCTCCATAATAATTAGTTTGCTAAGGTAGCTAAATGAGCCCTATTTCGAATATATATATTTAATCAATAAAATGCCAAAGCACCTTAGGGTTGTAGAACTAAAACATTTTCTAGAAATGAGGTCTTAATTGACGTCATGGATACGTATCCTAGTACTTTATTCATTAGAGCTAGTCCGTTAGCGTGCGAGGCGTAGTCGTGTTTTTAGAATTGCGGTTGCCGCTGGTTAATTACGTTTCTGCGTTTCATCTATGAACATCATAATAGGAAATGATGGATCATGGAGTCGATCAAAGTAGCAGAAAAGGTGGTGCCTGGTGATTGTGTTGCCATGATGGGATGCTAACTTTTGGTTATATCTTACCCAGGCAAGCCCTAGTGCATAACCTCTTATTTTTTATAATCACTGTTTATATATGTTATGTGCATTTACATTACAGGAATTTTATGAAAACCATATGCATAGATATACTTGTTCTAAGAGTCTTACTAGTGTAGGTTCGAGTAGATGCTATGCTTAGGTCATCGGCAGCATGAGTAACTTGCCATTGCTCACAATAGGGGATTATTACTACTCTCATAATAAAATGATGAAAGGAAAAATGGAGACATGGCATTGATATGGTATGGGTATTGGTGGGTGTAACAGGTTGTGTCCCGTGGCCAATGGGGCTTAGCTTGGTTACACTATTTCTCTATTTATGTCGATTAAGGACCGCCCGTTGCTGTGGATGGTAGTCAGGTCACAGACTTATTATCCTAAGCACATACTTGTTTATGGGAGCGGGAAGGTTCATTACGCTCTTGTCAAGGGTTCTGGCTCTTTCCGGACCGACTGATTGAAGGTTGAAAAGGTGGAGGTCTAAGCACCATATTGAGACCAGGTCTTAAGTGTGGGGGCTTGGAGTCCAAATTTGGATGGGGACCTAGACCCCATGACACGAGTGGAATGGGTTGGTTTTGTTTGTACCTGGCGTACAAACGGGGCGTGTGTTTCCGGGTACCCAGCTAGGATACATTGGTTCGTGAATCGCCATTTCCGTAAGACAGTACGACTTGGCTATGGTCTAGCACCGTAGTAAGAACTGAAATATGAAAGATGATAAAATGGTTCTGATTGCTCACCACCCGTTTGAAAATAGCATAGGTACTTATATAGAATTGTTAGTTAATGAACTAATGATGACTGCTAATAAAATTGAATATAAGGACGCACGTTTAGTAATGCTTTCTGTAAATGCAATAACCCACAAGCCAGATAGTCTTACATATCCTTGGAGTCTTTTATTTTTCTCCTGTCGGGTAAGTCTTGCTGAGTACAATCGTGTACTTAGGGTTTTATTCCCCATGTTGCAGGTGTTGATAGATGGTAGAAGGCTTTTGTGTGTGGAAACCTTCTGGTGGGCTCAGCGAGGATTTCCTTACGTTGCTGACGTAGAGTTTATTCCAAATTTTCACAAAATGTTTTTGCAAAGGAAAACACTTACAGCGTGTTATCATTCCATGTATATAAATGTTCCTCATGTTAGCGCTTAAACTTGTTGTTATATATATTTTCGCTGAAAACTCTGATAACAATGTTATTTTCCGCTGTTATAATCAATTGAGGTAATATTCTGCTACTGTAATTAAGTGATGTAAGAAATGGCTCAAAAATGTTATAAACTTTATTCTCTCATTTATGATCCTAATGAAAAACGTGGATTTTCGAGTTCTCTCTTGGGGTGTGCTTGACGGGACATCATGATTTAGTGTACTCTCTTGGGTACTTAGTGTCTAATGGAGGACAAGTATTCTTGAGAGGGCATTAGATTAGGCGGTTCTGCCACAGGTGGCATTAGAGCATAAATGAGGAGATAAAGCTTCAAAACTCTTTTCTGAATTAAAAATTTGATAACCTATTTTTGCAAAAAGTTAGGGCGTTCGCATACGAAGTATATAAGTAGCCCTATTGTTATGGTTAGGTATTTGGAATAGGTTTAACTAGGCTTTCTTCGGAGAGCTAATTCTTGCGCAGTATACGATCTTTAAGTTCGTCGCATTGGTACTGCCTAGTTGTCGTGTCTGTATTGTTTGCAGGTACGCCATTAATAGGTGTCGTGTTGAATTATGCACGGCTGACCAGTCCTTGTCCGGGAGTTACTGCTGTACTGTGGCTTCGTATTTCGCGTTCACCTATGGTTTAAGCCACCGAGGTTCACGTTTTCCGTACCCTTTTTCTGCGCTCTTGTCGGATCCTGGCCCTGCAGCCATACTAGTCATTAATGGCCTCGGACACTGCTCGCCTCGAGCGCACAAAAATTCCGGCTGGTTTATTTGTAGTTACCCCGCGCAGAAATCGAAGGTGGACTTTGCTAGGACAACTGACCGCTCTACCATTACAAAAGGGCCTAGCCATTGGTACCACCACTCAATGCACTCCAGCTCACCTAGCCCTTCCTCTTGAACAAGCTTTTCGCTCAATCCTCCTTTGCAACCACCTATCAGGATGGCAGGAGCCTTGGTTAACAATTACTGTCTGAACGCTGAAGGCTTCCCCAAAATACTGGATGTCAATCTGCAAAAGCTAGCAGTCAAAGATCGTCCCGAATATGAGGGCCGTGCAGAGCACTGCCTTCGGGGCTGGCCGCGCCGCCCAGGGCCGGCCGCGCCGCCCAGGGCCGGCCGCCAGGGAAGAAGTTGTGCCAAGCAGTGCACCTCCGCGGGGCTGGCTGGTAGATCCACCCGCCTGACGCTGGGGCAGGGCTGCGCCGGGTCTGGCCACGATGCCTTCTGGCCGTCGGGGCAGGGCCGCGCCGTCGGGCAGGTTGCCGTTGCTGGTCGCGCCGTTTGGAGGCCGCCAAGGCAGGCCCTCCTCGGCTGTGAGGCGACAAGGGCGGCTTCGGCTCCTACTCGACGAGTCCAGTGGTGGATCCAGCAGCTCACGTCTCCTTGCCGTGCTCTATTTCGTGGTAAGTTCAGTCGCTCAGACTCATTGGCTGTCATAATCTTCCTCATTATCATCTACAGCGGGACCAGGGATGGGGAAAGATTTAATATCTCACACTGACAGTTGGCATACTGCATTATACTTTCCTTTGTTACTTAGATGATTAGCATCCAAACTCTAGTACTTATATATTTTTAGTTATCATTTGCATCGTTCTTCAAAGTTGAAAATTGTAGTCCACCACCAATATGTTGTAGGTATTCCTTTTTAGTGCTTGTAAAATACTTTTGTAGTGCCGTTGAATAAAAGTACTATTGTAGCTATCTGAGTTTAGATGACACAATAGCATTAAGCAATAGTTGGTACACTAAATATCATAAGAGACCATTCAGTTCCAGCAAATATAGAAGGGCTTCTGAAATATCTGTAAAAATGCTTTTCCTTTCCAAACTTCGTAAGCAAGTTAGCTTTCTAAAATAAGAATTGTAGTGGTGGATCTACAATTTTCAAAAAAATGGAAGAAGTTGTCATAGCAGGATCTGAGTGAACACTCTGAACATCTCATTACTGCAGAAAATAGCAATGATAATGTAGTTCGGTCCAGTTACTGATTGACTACTTTCTTGTCATCTTGACTACAAACTTTGATTCATTATTGACACTGTTAAGCGATGGTTTGTTTAATGTAATGTGTTCCCGTGTATGCCAGTGCAACTGTTCAAGATGTTGATCGAGCTATTCAACAAAAGAATGGATTTCCTGTTCCTGGTAGGAAAATCAGAGTTAAGCTAGAAATGAATGAGTGCTCCACTGAAGGAACGTTTGCAAAAGAATGAGAATAGTGAGGCTCCTCTCCTAACAGTTTGCTGCTGCTGATACTCAGTAGATTGTGGATCTGACTGTCATTTGTTTTATTTGCTTGTGAGCAGTGCAATGCAAGTGAAGGACTCCGATTTAAAAGATGAGGCAAACGAGACTTCTCCTGCTGGAAAGCATAAGGGGAAATCACATAAAAAAGATTCAGGTTGTAATGTAAATTTCTTTGTTTTGTTTAATGTTTTGCCATGGTTAGTATTTTCCAATACTGAAGCAAGATGTTATGTTGAACCAGAGCGTTACATTTGTTGTCAAAGGATGCTATGGTATCAAAGGAAGCTCCCATTGGCGATCCCGAAAAGGTGAAAAAAATCTGAAAAGCAAAGGTGTGTACTGCAATATTTTACTTCAGAAGTCATCACCTAAATCTAACTTGTGATTTTTTTGTAGTAACATTATTTTTAATTGAACCTGGTTGCTTCGCTATTATCACGCCAGGATCATGGTGTTCTTTTTGGTTGCCATCAGCCTTAGCCCGTAACCGTGCACGATAGCTACGCTGATATTCTCGGTTTCTAGCCCGTCTTTCAACATCTTTATCACAAGACATTACATCAGTAACATGTGCTTCACGTTTCCTTTTACATCTTATTGAATTTCTATTCTCTAAGCCGACTTCATCCTTTAACAAATATTCGAAAAGGTTAATTGATTTTGAAATAATTAATCCAAACAGATTGTTTTTAAAAAACAAATAACATACCACCTTGAACATTGCCATCAGATGTTGTGGTCAGATTACCATCTTGTCTTGTGGTCGAAGCCATAACAAGGTTTAGGTTGTCTTGTTTATATTGTTAATATGGAGCACTGCAATCAAGGAATTAAAGCAATGGTGAAACAAAAAATTAAAGTAAAATGCATAAACTGGAAATATATTATAGAGTCAAGCGACAAAATTTTAAACAATTGAGGTTTAGTTGCAACTTGCAAGTCAGAAAGTAGATTACTTTTTAGAAACAGACAGTTGAAAGAGAGGTCAGAATACTTTTTGAAAACATGCATGCATCACAGATTATATTAAGCAATCTTTATTTGATCGTAATCAATCTTTATTAGACCCTATCAACACAAAAATAAATAATTGAGAAACTTTTAAGCAATTGAGGTATAGTTGCAACTTGCAAGTCGGAAAAGAGTAGATTACTTTTTAGAAACATGTAGTTGAAAGAGAGGTCGGAATAATTTTTATAAACATGTATCGCATATTATATTAATCAATCTTTATTAGATTGTAATCAATCTTTATTAGATCATATCAACACAAAAATAAATAATTGTATACCTGCATTAATCAATCTTCTGATGTGTCAAGCAGAGAGCTTAAGGTGTCCACGACGACATGTCGGCAGCTACAGGCGTGAAAGCGCACTGCACAAATGGACAAAGCCAGCGCGGCACAATGCCATGACCAAACGAGAGCGGGGGTGCAAGTGGGTCCTGACACTGACGGCGTCTGCAAGACACGCAGTAGTGACAACAACTTGGCACGCGAAGCATGGTCAAACCGAACACAGGGATTGGGATATGACGGCAATTCAGGCGTTTCAATCTACTCGAGGACTAACTTTTCCTTGTTGCTCTCCTCTGTCTTTCTTTCCTCGAATATAGCTTGCGTTAGTCTTCATATGGACTGAGATCAAGACATTCAGTACTCCTTCCAAAACTACATTAACTCAGTTTCTTTGAAAGAGTACTACTCCATCGACCCGTTGTGGATTTCCCGTTAGAATACAAGGATATTTTTCCAAAGGAGAATATTTTGTTGCAAGAGCGGTACGGGGTGTAACTTGACAAAGGTGCTGGTCAACAACATCGATACCAGCGCGTGCCAAGCAGCATCACCCCGTGGCAGCTGTTCCACAGGGGCCCTCGGTTTCGTCACGGCACCATAAGCATTTAACCAGGCAACATTACCAACTTACACACAATGAAAGCAGTGGGGCATTGGCCACGGAATCAGGGGAGTACTGCAAGGAAAGATTCAAACAGCAAGGGTTCCTTTCACAACAAGGGACAAGGAAATCAAATCCCATAATGGATTTAATTTAAATAAATGCAAACATTCTGCTGGGACATCCACGATTAGTTGATACAGTGTCCTCTGTTATCCAATTAGGGATGGTCTACTTGCATCTGAATGGTCGCCTTTCTTGTAACCCGCTGGATGTCGTCTCAAGAACCCTAAGCAAGTCTAACGGAACCTAAGGGTAAGTTAATGTATCAAACACAACGGAATAAACAACATGAACGTTCCAAGCGCCCTTATACTGGTACAACGTACAAACACTTACTCTCCCACTCTTGACACATTGCGTGCCTCCTATGACCAGACGATCTCAACTACTACAGACGAAATACAATAGAAAGATTACACACTGGAGGACAGCCATGAAAAGAACTACTAGTTATGATACACCTACCCTAGGACAACTAACCTACCTCTTAGGACCACACAGCTTCACTCCTGGGCTCAGTGATTTCTTCTACTGCCCAACTATGGATCTACCTCCTCTCTCGGAAGTGGCTGAGTGAGGGGAAGCAAGGGCTCTCCTTCTGACACCTCTGAGGGTGGGGGTGCTGGCGGTACTACAATACTGGTTCTCCATCTTTTCGGTGGGTGGACAGGGATTCCCTCTAAGATCAAGGGATCCTGCCTTTCAGCGGCAAGCGTACTACGCTTGGCCCTAGTGACAAGGTAGGCCTCCTCCAGCTGATGGGCATGCCAATCTTTGGCCTCCTTTAGGGCTTCCGACATGGCAGTCTCATGACTCTCTGTGGCTGCCACACTGGCATGGGCTTCAACGAGCTACACCTGGAGCATCCTAGAGAAGATCTCGGCTTCCTCGGCTCATCGGAGGCACTTCCTCAGCTCTGAGGCTTGCCAGTCATACTACTCATCCAGAGCAGGCAAGTACGTGGTCAAGTGCACCACGGTGGGACTATCTTCTTGCGCGTCCCACCCTTGCAAAGCCTCCATGCGAGCCCTCCATACCCGTCAATTTTTTTTCCAAAGGTGGAAAGAACCTCATAGGGGTACGAGCAATGGGCTCTATATAGATCTGGCAAAGATGCCGCAAGGCTTTACGGGCCACAACTTGGTAGGTGTCGACAAAGCAAAACCAGGTTGTGGTCAGATTCTAGACTTCAGTGATATTGGGAAACTCTTCACTCTTCACAATATAGACAGTAACCTCACACCACTCAGTGCCATACTTCTCATACTCACAGCCCTCATACTCGGGATGATCTTTGACTCCAAGCTTTTGCAGGGTGGCATACAGGATTTTGGGAAAACCCTCAGTGTTCAGGCAGCAACTGCTAACCCAGGCTCCTACCATCACCTGGCGGGTGGTTGCAAGGGAGGATTGAGCGGAAAGCTTGCTCAAAAAGGAAGAAGCTAGGTGGGCTAGAGTGGGTTGAGTGGTGGTGCCGATGGCTAGGCTAGGCCCCATTTTAATGGCAGAGCGGTCAGTGGTCCTAGCGTTGTCCACCTTTGGTTCCTCCACGGGGCCACTACAAGTGAATCGACTGAATTTTTCTCGCGTTCGAGGCGAGCGATGTTCGAGGCCATAAAAGGACTAGTATGACTACAGGGCAAGGATCTGACAAGAGCGCAGAAAGGAGTACGGAAAGACGTGAGTCACGACAAGCATGAACCATAGACTAACACGGAGCACGAAGTCACAGGTGCAGCAGTAACTCCTAGACAAGGATGGGTTAGTCATGCACAATGTGACACATGTGACACCTATGGATGGCGCACCCGCAAGCAATACATGCATGACAACCAAGGCAAGACCAACGCGACGAACTTAAAGATCGTATACTACACGAGAGTCAATCCACCAGAGAAAGCTTGGTTAAACCTATTCGAATGCTTAACCATAACAATAGGGCTACTTATATAATTCGTAAACAAACGCCCTAACTTTTTGCAAAAATAGGTTATTAGATTTTAATTTAGAAAAGGGTTTTGAAGCTTTATCTCCTCATTTACTCTCTGATACCACCTAATCTAATGCCCTCTCAAGGGTACTTGTCTTCCATTAGACACAGAGTACCCAAGCGAGGACACTAAACTACACAGTTCTATCGAGCACACCCCAAGGGAGAACTCGAAAATCCATACTTTTCCATCAGGATCATAAATGAAAGTATAAAGCTTACAACATCTTTAGCCATTTCTTACATTGTTTAATACAATAACAGAATTACACATGTGATCAGAGTTTCAGCGAAAAAGAAAGTTATATAATGATGTGTGAAGCATTAACAAGTAACCATCTACATACAAGATATGCTGGCAGTTTTTACATCTTTTCTTAGAAAACCTTTAGTGAGGATTATAAACAACACTACGACCATAGCACGAAAGGAATCCTCTCTGAGCCCACCAGGAGGTTTCCACACATAAAAGTCATCTACCATCCGTCAATCACCAGCAACAGGGGGAATAAAACCCTGAGCACTCGATTGTACTCAGCAAGACTTACCTGACAGAAGAAAGTAAAAGACTCCAACGATATGAAGGCTATTTGGCTTGCTGGTTGATTGTCCTTGCAGGAAGCATTACTAATAATGCATCCTTATGTTACAAGTTTTTAGAAGTTATTTTTAATTAATTAGCTAATCATTCTAGGTAAGCACCTATGCTACTATGTGCTCAGCCGGAACCCACGACAAGAGCGTACAATCCTTCCCGCTCCCATAAGCAAGTATGTGCTCAGGATAACAAGTCTGTGACCTAACTGTAACACCCCAAGTGTTTGTCACTAGTTAAGCAATGGGTTTGAACTCAAACACGACATGTTAAGTGGCGATGAAGGTGTCAAGATCAAATCTACAAGAGTGAGCTCCAACTTAAACTTGGACAACGCACCTTGGCTTACATGTGGACCCTTGTTTAGATTATGCAAGAGTAATGTTAAACATGCTTATTTTATGTATATTACATCAACATGCATCCATCTTGACCAGTGGAAAAGTTTCAGGAAGTTTGGAATCAAGAAGTCACATGAAATGATAAGTTAAAATCCTTCTTGGATTGCTTTATTAAGTGAATGGAATTATAGGTCATCAACCAAACCTTGCTACCTTTCCCCCAAATGACTCTAATTAAACTCTACAACAAAAGTCATGAATGATTCGTGTTGAGCAGAAGTCAAGAAAATGCCTCAATCGGTCAAAAACTCTAATTCTAGCGTTACCATGATGCTATTTTGACCGGTGTTGACCAATCACTTACAGTGCTTGCATGGAGTTGCATCTTAAATAAAAGTTGAAGTTTAAGTGGAGTAGAACAAACTTTGTTTTTGGACCAAGAGCCAGATCAACTTGAAACTAAGTCAAACTGAGACTTGAAGATTGGATCAGCTGCTGTCTTAGGCCCTCGGAAAAATATTCTAAGTCCCCGATTGACAACAGCAAGTGGACATGTTTGTGAATTTTATCTTCCAAATTCATGTTGTAGCTCAATTGGATTCCTTAAGATGAGTTGAAGTACTTTTCATGGTGAAGACAATAGATCAAGTCTCATCAAATTTGGGGTTCGTTTGGATATTCAAAAATAGTCCCCAAAACAGCAAAGGTTTACTTTGTCACTTAACTAACGTCGACATTGGCACTCCGCGTTCTCCAAATTTTGTTAAACAACTTGATTTAGTCCAAAGATAGAAGTTGGAGTACACGTTGTGGAGAAGAGTGTACAAAAAGATGACACTCGTTGGCCTTGTCTTGACCCTTGATTTTGGGAGTTTGTTAATCGTTGTCAATGCATTGACACTTCTCATTAGACGCTAATTACCCACTATTTCAAAGACCTAAGGGATGTGACCCCTTGATCAAGTTTGTAGAGCATCCAGAGTACAGAAACTTTGCTACTGGCGCCAAGGCCTAATTGCACGGAATATGCCGAAACTGGACTCCAAGTCGGGGCACAGCGACGCACGCTACGTACTCGATGAATTGTCTTCGTGGCAACCATGCAGCAGAGCGCGGCCCCTCCATTACCACGCACGCTACCACGTGGTCTGCCCCTAGTCGTGTCCCTGTGCCCTCCTAAAGTGAACGTTGTGCTTCCCTCCTCTCTGCTCGCCTCCCTCGCTCTCTAGCGCCTACGCGCGCATGCGTGATGGAGCACGGCTGCCATGGCTGGCTGGCCGAGCTTGTCGCCATGCCACGTCTCCACCGCTCTGGGCTCCCTCGCGTCCTACCATGTGCGCCACCACCTTCCTCGTCGTGCACCGCCCCTCCTGCGCCCCTTTTTCGGTCACCTCGACCGCCGTAGTGTCGCCACCACCGGAGCTACGCCTCCGCGCGCCATGCACGTGCGTGGCCAGGCCACCTTGGGTCATCTTCAGCCAAGCTGGGTGTCTCTGTGGTTGCGCGCGGGCCCCTGGTCCTTCCCCGCCACTCCACCGTCACCGGTGACGACCATGGCCGCCGGAGCCGCGAGCCGGCCAGGCTCCCTGCTCTGCCATCGTGAGGAAGGAGATCAAGGACCGCGGGTTTGAATAAGGAAGAAGGGAGGGGGTTAAGTGAAGAACCCGTGACTCGTTTGAATAGTGCTACGAAGGACCGTTCTGGTAGCATTTAATTTCTGTTTTCTGTAGGGTCCCTGATGCAAGATTTACATTCCTTTTCTTTTGATTTTGGTAGATTTGGATTATCAACTTTGAAAACTCATAGTAATTAGTAGAAAAATCGTAAAATAGTAAATGAGGACTTTTTGGAATCCTTGTGAAATTATATATGCAGTAGATCTATAATATGGCATGTTTTAGTTTAAATATTTTGCTGCAAAAAGAGATTTATGAAGTTAGGTTCTTAATACTAGTTGTGTCTTGTCTTTTTTTTATAACTGCAGTTTTTGTGCTCAAATAAATATGAAATTTTTATGAAGTGCTAATCAGGTGATGGTTGATTCCTGGTAAAAATTTCAGGAGTTTAGAATTTATAGTTTAAGATCTATAAAAATAACAAATGCCCTGTGTTTCTTTGCTCCTATTCTAAATAGGCCTGCATGTTTGAATTAATTGGCTTAGTTAAGTTATGAATCATGAATTTATGATAATACATGAGTTGTAGTACTTTTATTAAGCTTTTCAAAAAGCTAAATATCATGATTTTTGGTTAAGTAGATCTTGAGTTATACTTGCTTAAATCTCTGTGGCTGTTTCTACCCAAACCCAGAGAGGGTTTCCTTGTTGGCACCGTGGGGCCTTCTTAATAGTAGAATTAGCTTTAGGTGTTTACAACAAAGTTGTTTATAATTTTTTAAGATTTTTAAAAAGTCTATAACCACATTTATTGGACATATATAACTCCATTTATAGCTGTTTAAAGTGGCATATCAGTTTCTGTCCATGTTTTAGACAGAGATTCATTCATTGGATTAATTGACCTTGTTATCTGTAGAATCATCTTAAGATGATAATAAGAAAGTTGTAGATAACTCACTTAACCATCTTGTGTTAAATTTTCATGGCATTTGTCCAAATATTTTGTGAGTTATGACTGTTCTAAGTTGGTCTTCAGAAATTGTAGTTCTCTGAAATTTCTGGACCAGATTTGATAGATGTGACTGTTTGACCCTTTTAACTTGGGAATCATGCTAGGATGATTAAATATAAATTATATATAATTTCATAAGCTTTCCAAATTGGCTTGTTTCATGTCATTTGGATTTGTAAATATCCAGTTATGGTCAGTTTACTATGCTGCTGTATAGTCCCAGTTTTGCTGAAATATGAATGCTTGTGTGAATGCTTTGTAGCATTGTTCTTGTTGATTGTTTAGGTGCTAGGCTAACTTGAGCAAATGCTTAGGTGCAGGTGCTAGGTCCTTAACTGAAGATGAGCAATTGTATATTAGGTTGTCTAAATTTGGTAAGTTAAAGTGATTTGAATAGAACTTAAGTAAACTAATATGCCATGCTTGATGTACTTGCTATCTCTGTGTTGGGCTTGATGTGAATAGCTTGCTCTCTAAGTACTCATGTCATGTGGTGTAGCCTTGTGCTTGTCTTGAATGTTTTTATGTGATGCATCTTTTATTACCATTCCCCGCATTCATGTACTTGCATCGTGCATCTCAATTAGGTACGCTAGATGAACCACATAAGGGGCGGGATGTTGGAGCCGAACCCGAAGATGGAAGGACCCCTGGAGTACATGCCTGAACAGGAGATGCTCACCAAGCTAGTGTCGTCTAACAAACACTAACCTAGTGTTGGATTCCAGGCAAGTCCCGGAGCATTCTAAGTCTCCCATGTTTTTACAAATATCTTAAGTATCTTTTATTATTGATGATGCATTAAGTATAGGAATTGGTTGGAACCAATTGTTACATTATATCCTTACCTTGTCCAGATAAAATCCTATGAATCCTAATTAAGTGTAGGATCGAATGATGCTTAGCTATGCTTAGACCGGTAGAAGTCAGGTGATTTCCTGTCACCTGCGAGATGTAGGATGAGCTCCGGTCACGGTTGGCTATATTTGCTATCGTGGAAAAGAACCATGTGTTAATAATGAAAAGAGACCGGATAGGATGATGGTAGTGCAGCAACAAGGCATGGAGGTCTTGGGTGTGAATCTATCCCTGTCTGTGTTGTTTAAGGACCGATACACTGTACGTCCTCATGTCATGTTGAACGCAGCCTAATACTAAGCTGGCCAGATAAGTCGTTCTGACCATGAAGCCTAGTAGCTCGACTCAGGCCAGGATCATGAGTAGTTGGTCGTAATCTGGATGGCAGTAAGGATGTGTGGAGAGCCATTAGCATAAGCCCAAGGGCGGGTTAAGTCATCGAGCACTCATGGCAGAGTGGTTCTCTAATTTTGCGGCACTGATCGTACCCACGACTCCTGAATCATACCAAAGGTGACTTGTTTGCGACCCTGATGGGGGAAGCAGGGTTTGTGTTAGGAATACCCCTCCAGCTGGATAGGAATCGATTCGAATTGCCGTCTCTCCTGGATAGTGAGAACTTGACTGAGCAGCGGTGAAAGCTCTAGTTTGGTTTTTGTAAATTGATGAAACCCTAAGTTCTAACCTAGTTTATCAAGTGATCATGAGATAGGTAGCACACTCCAAGTGATGAAGCAAATGAAGATCATAGCATGATGATGTTGATATCATAATGATGATCAAGTGCTTGGACTTGGAAAGAAGAAAGAGAAAAACAAAAAGCTCAAGGCAAAGGTATAAACCATAGGAGCTATTTTGTTTTAGTGATCAAGACACTTAGAGAGTGTGATCACATTTAGGTTTGATAGCCGTACTATTAAGAGGGGTGAAACTCGTATCAGAATGTGGTTATCAAAGTGCCACTAGATGCTCTAACTCGTTGCATATGCATTTAGGATCTAGTGGAGTGCTAACACCCTTGAAAATGTTTGTGAAAATATGCTAACACATGTGCACAAGGTGATACACTTGGTAGTTGGCACATTTGAGCAAGGGTGAAGAAGATAGAGTCGAAGAGGAGTTAGTCACGCTGGTTACAGAGTGACCGGATGTGTCCGGTATGTGACCGGACACGTCCGGTATTTTGGCGATAGACTCAGCGACCGAACGCGTCCGGTCGCCACACCGGACGCGTCCGGTGTGAATCAGCAGACACAGTTTTGGCAGGGTAGTCGATCGGACGCTGGCAGCGTCTGGTCTGGTATCACCGGACATGTTCGGTCGAGCAAGGGTGCTTGTACTCCATCAGACGCTGCGGCTCAGCGTCCATTCATTTGTGACTCAGCGTCCGGTGTGAGCGTCCGATCGTCAGCAGAAGGGGCAGCAATAGCTAAGTTGGTTTGAACTAGACACGTGGCAGTCTAGGGGCTATCGGACACATTCGGTATGCCGACCGGACGCGTCCGGTATTCACGACCGGAGCGTCCGGTGATACGTCCGGTCCGTTGGACTACAGCGTCCGGTTAGCCCGCATTATACCCAGTGAAGGGGTATAACGACTCTATTTCGTGGGGGCTTCCATTTAAGCCCCATGGCCGGTTGAAGCTCATACCTTTGGCCATTTTCATTGACATAGCAACCTTGTGAGCTTAGCCAAAGTCCTCCCACTCATCTCCATCATTGATTCATCATTATAGTGAGATTGGGAGTGATCCAAGTGCATTGCTTGAGTGATTGCATCTAGAGGCACTTGGTGTTCGTGTTTCGCTGTGGATTTTGCTTGTTACTCTTGGTGGTTGCCGCCACCTAGACAGCTTGGAGCAGCGAGGATCGTTGAGCGAAGGGTGGTGATTGTCTCCGGCTCCGATCGTGGTGATTGTGAGGGGTTCTTGACCTTTCCTCGGCCGAGAGCCAAAAGGTACTCAAAGAGAAGTTTGTAAGCTTCAAGATGAAGGAAGATGAGAGTGTGCTGGACATGTTCCATCGGATGGAAGTGATTTTCTATGATCTCAAAGCACTTGGTGAAAAGATAGAGGACAAGGACTTCTCCAATAAGTTCTTGAGATGTTTGCCCGCAAGATTTGGCATGTTGGTCACCTTACTAGTGAGGACCGGTTTGAACATAATGACACCAAACCAAATCTTGGGAGATATCATGACCGATGATGCTTATAGAGATGATGATGAGAAGGAAGAAAAGAAGGAGAAGAAAGATGACAAGAAGAAGAGCATGGCATTCAAAGCTACATCATCAAAGGGCAAAGCTAAGCAAGAGACATCAAATGAAGAAGATGAATCTTGGGATGATGATGATGATGAAAAGATGGCTCTCTTTGTCAAGAGATTTGGCAAGTTCATGGTGAAGAAGGGCTACCGTGCAAGAAGAAAGAAATCTTCATTCAAGAACAAAGAAGAGTCAAGAAGGTGCTTCAAGTGTGGAAGCAAAGATCATCTTATCGCTCAATGCCCATACAATAGCGACAATGATGATGACAATAAGAAGAACAAGAAGAAGGACAAGAAGGAAAAGAAAGAGAAGAAGGACAAGATGGCATTCAAGAAGAAGAAGGGTGGTTCATATGTAGTCACTTGGGATAGTGATGCTTCCTCAAGTGATGATGATGATGATAGTGATGATAACAAGACCACCAAGAAGAAGGTTCTTGCAAGCATTGCTATCAATGAGAAGCCTTCTCTCTTCGAATCTTCATCATGCTTCATGGCTAAGGCCACTAAGGTACAATCTTGTGATGATGAAAGTGATGAAGAACATGTTGATGATAATGAACATGAAAATGAAAATGATAGTGATAGTGATGATGATGAACCTACTAAGGACGAATTATTTGACATGCTAGAAGATGCTAAAGAATACTTTGACATTAAGAGAAGGGAATGCAAGAGCTTGAATAAGGAGGTAAAAGCCCTTAAGCAAGCCCTTGATGAGCTCAAGGCAACTCATGAGAAGCTAGAGGAAGCCCATGAGAAGCTTGGCAAAGCTCACAAAAAGCTTGAAAAAGCTCATTCTTCTTCGCTTAAAGAGCAAAATAAAAGGAAGCATGTTGAAACTTGCAATGTAGGTTTAACTTGTGATATAATTGATAAATCACTATCTATGCCTATCATTATTGCTCCTACTAATTCTTCTTGTAGCACTTCCACTTCTACCTCATCTAGTAGTGATGGTCTCACTTGTGATGCCTCACTAGTGGTTGAGAATGAGAACCTCAAGAAGGAGGTCACTAAGCTTACTCACACCTTAGCTAAGGCTTATGGTGGTGAGGACCGCTTGCTTATGTGCTTGGGTAGCCAAAGAGCTTCTCTCTACAAAGAGGGATTGGGCTATACCCCCAAGAAAGGCAAGGCGGCCTTTGCTCCTCACAAGACTAGTTTTGTGAAGAACAATAGTTGATTTTACACTAGTTGCAAGCAAGTTGGTCATAAAGAGCATGAATGCAAAAACAAGAGCAAAAATACTAATGTATCCTCCATTAAGCTTGATTCATGCTATATGCTTACTAAGGGCACAAATGATGTGAAGGCTAAGTTCATTGGTAAACCATGGATGGGCTCAAAGAAGAAAGCCATTTGGGTACCAAAGAGCTTAGTGACTAACCTTTAAGGACCCAAGCAAGTTTGGATATCTAAAAAGAATTGATCTTCTTTTGTAGGTTAATTACAAAGCCAGAGGAAGGCATTGGATTCTTGATAGTGGGTGCACTCAACATTTGACCGGTGATGCAAGAATGTTCAACTCAATCAACGCCAATGGCAATGATGGCTATGATAGTATCACATTTGGTGACAATGGCAAAGGCAAAGTCAAAGGGCTTGGTAAGATTGCAATATCCAATGACATGAGCATATCCAATGTGTTGCTCGTAGAGAGCTTGAATTTCAATTTGCTATCCGTGGCTCAATTATGTGATCTTGGATTCAAATGCATATTTGGGGTAGATGATGTAGAGATCATAAGTGTAGATGGCTCTAACTTGATCTTCAAAGGCTTTAGATATGAGAATCTATACTTGGTTGATTCAATGATAGTGAAGCTAGATTATCTACATGCTTATTCACTAAGTCTAGCATGGGTTGGTTATGGCATAGAAGGCTTCTTCATGTTGAAATGAGATAATTGAATAGTTTGGTTAAGCATGACTTAGTTAAAGGCTTGAAAGATGTTATGTTTGAAAAGGATAAGCTTTGTAGCTCTTGTCAAGCCGGCAAACAAGTTGGAAACACCCACCCTAAGAAAAGCATGATGAGCACTAGCAAAGCATTTGAGTTATTGCACATGGATTTGTTTGGGCCAACACAATACACTAGTATCGGTGGAATCAAATATGGCTTTGTGATAGTGGATGATTACACTAGATACGCATGGGTATTCTTTCTAGTGGACAAAAATGATGTGTTTGCAACATTCAAATCATTTGTCAAAGGCATTCACAATGAGTTTGAAACAACCATCAAGAGAGTTAGAAGTGACAATGGTAGTGAGTTCAAGAACACTAGAATTGATGAGTTATGTGATGAATTTAGAATTAGACATCAATTCTCGGCCAAATACACTCCACAATCAAATGGCCTTGTTGAGAGGAAGAATAGAACACTTATTGATATGTCAAGGTCTATGCTTAGTGAGTAGAATGTGACTCAATCTTTTTGGGCCAAAGCTATCAACACGGCTTGCTATTGTAGCAACCGCCTCTATTGTCACCGATTGAAAGAGAAGACACCATATGAGCTCTTAAATGGTAGAAAGCCCAACATTGCATATTTTTGGGTCTTTGGTTGCAAATGCTATATCTTGAAGAAAGGCACTAGATTGGGCAAGTTTGACAAGAAATGTGATGAAGGATTCCTACTTGGCTATTCCACTACAAGCAAAGCATATAGAGTTTGGAATTTGAATAGTGGTACTCTTGAGGAAGTTCATGATGTTGAATTTGATGAAACCAAGGGTTCACAAGTAGAGAATGAGAACTTGGAAGATGTTAGAGGCATTCAACTTTCAAATGCCATGAAGAACATGGATATTGGTGAATTGAGGCCTAGGCAAGTGAATGATGATGAAGATGATCAAGTGCAAGTGCTCTCCAACTCAAATGTGCAAGATGATACAAATCAAGCTAGTACAAGTGGATCTCATGACAATGAACAAGATCAAGTGGCTAGTACATCATCTCAACCCAATAATCAAGCAAGTGCAAGCAATCAAGTTTCAATCCTCCAACCAACCAATATTGCAAGAAATCATCCATTGGACACTATCATTGGTGATATTTCAAGAGGTGTACAAACAAGATCAAGATTGGCATCATTTTGTGAACACTTCTCATTTGTGTCATCCATTGAACCAAAGAAGATAGATGAAGCTTTGAAGAATGTTGATTGGGTGAATGCTATGCATGAAGAATTGAATAACTTCACAAGAAATCAAGTATGGGAATTAGTAGAAAGACCAAAGGGACACAATGTGATTAGAACCAAATGGGTCTTTAGAAACAAGCAAGATCAAGATGGGATAGTTGTAAGGAACAAAGCAAGATTGGTAGCACAAGGCTATACATAAGTTGAAGGTCTTGACTTTGGAGAAACATATGCCCCGGTTGCTAGATTGGAAGCAATTAGAATCTTGCTAGCCTATGCTTGTGCCCACAACATCAAGCTCTATCAAATGGATGTTAAGAGTGCATTTCTCAATGGCTACATCAATGAAGAAGTATATGTTGAGCAACCTCCCGGTTTTGAAGATAACAAGAAGCCCAACCATGTGTACAAGTTGAAGAAGGCATTGTATGGCTTGAAGCAAGCACCTAGAGCATGGTATAAGAGATTAAGGGATTTCCTACTCTCTAAAGGGTTCACAATGGGCAAGGTTGACACCACTCTTTTCATCAAGAAGATTGGAAAGGATCTATTTGTATTGCAAATCTATGTTGATGATATCATATTTGGATCAACAAATCAAGAATGTTGTGATGAGTTTGGAAAGATGATGGCTAATGAGTTTGAGATGTCCATGATTGGAGAATTGAGTTGTAAAAATAGTGAAAAAGGGGAAGAAATATCATAAAGAAAGAGAAACATAAAGATATCTTGATATATGACATAGGGGGAGAGATATAAAAAAGGAAAGGGATCAATTAAAATTTTGAGCACATAAGTAGGGGGAGCAAGCTCATGAACCTGTATGGTGCATTTGACTATGCATTTCATATGTTTGCTTGCATAGCACAAGTTCTAAAATTCAATATCTATGCTTGTGTGGTGTATGCTAGTTGTCGGGTTGAATGATGAAATGAAAACTAGCATGCATAGGATATCTAGTGATTTCACTTCCAAATATTTCTAAAGTGGTATTAAGCTAACCATGGTGCTAAGGATGGTATATTGGTGCACTCCGATTGGTATCACGCTTCAAAGGTCCATATTTTATACCTTAGCATCATGTGGTAGACATTGACTCCTATATTTCCTATCTAAGCATATGTGCAAGCTACAATCCAAACTCTTAGCACGTATGTAGGGGGGGCAATTGCTACCATTTGGGGTTCATGAAACTTGTCCATACCCTTTTACACATGGTAAATATGCTTGGGCAAGCAACATGGATTCAATTGAATTTCAATTCATATCTTTGTGAAAGGGTTGTCATCAATTACCAAAAAGGGGGAGATTAAAAGCTCTAGTTTGGTTTTGGTAAATTGATGAAACCCTAAGTGCTAACCTAGTTTATCAAGTGATCATGAGATAGGTAGCACACTCCAAGTGATGAAGCAAATGAAGATCATAGCATGATGATGTTGATATCATAATGATGATCAAGTGCTTGGACTTGGAAAGAAGAAAGAGAAAAACAAAAAGCTCAAGGCAAAGGTATAAACCATAGGAGCTATTTTGTTTTAGTGATCAAGACACTTAGAGAGTGTGATCACATTTAGGTTTAATAGCCGTACTATTAAGAGGGGTGAAACTCATATCGGAATGCGGTTATCAAAGTGCCACTAGATGCTCTAACTCATTGCATATGCATTTAGGATCTAGTGGAGTGCTAACACCCTTGAAAATGTTTGTGAAAATATGCTAACACATGTGCACAAGGTGATACACTTGGTGGTTGGCACATTTGAGCAAGGGTAAAGAAGATAGAGTCGAAGAGGAGTTAGTCGCGTTGGTTACAGAGTGACCGGACGCGTCCGGTATGTGACCGGACATGTCCGGTATTTTGGTGATAGACTCAGCGACCGGACACGTCCGGTCGCCACACCGAACACGTCCGGTGTGAATCAGCAGACATAGTTTCGGCAGGGCAGTCAATCGGACGTTGGCAGCATCCGGTCCGGTATCACCGAACGCGTCCGGTCGAGCAAGGGTGCTTACTGTACTCCACCGGACACTGCAGCTCAGCGTCCGGTCATTTGTGACTCAGCGTCCGGTGTGAGCGTCCGGTCGTCAGCAGAAGGGGCAGCAATGGCTAAGTTGGTTTGAACTGGACACATGGCAGTCTAGGGGCTACCGGACACGTCCGGTATGCCGACCGGACACGTCCGGTATGCCGACCGGACACGTCCGGTATTCACGACCGGAGCGTCCGGTGCTGTGTCTGGTCAGCTGGACTGCAGCGTCCGGTCAGCCCGCATTATGCCCAGTGAAGGGGTATAACGGCTCTATTTCATGGGGGCTTCTATTTAAGCCCCTTGGCCGGTTGAAGCTCATACCTTTGGCCATTTTCATTGACATAGCAACCTTGTGAGCTTAGCCAAAGCCCTCCCACTCATCTCCATCATTGATTCATCATCATAGTGAGATTGGGAGTGATCCAAGTGCATTGCTTGAGTGATTGCATCTAGAGGCACTTGGTGTTCGTATTTCACTATGGATTTCGCTTATTACTCTTGGTGGTTGCCGCCACCTAGACGGCTTGGAGCAGCAAGGATCGTTGAGCGGAGGGTGGTGATTGTCTCCGGCTCCGATCGTGGTGATTGTGAGGGGTTCTTGACCTTTCTCCGGTGGAGAGCCAAAAGGTACTCTAGTGGATTGCTCGTGGCTTGTGTGATCCTCATCTTGAGTTGGTTGTGTGGCACCCTATTTAGGGTTTGGCGTGTGAAGCCAATTAGCGCGTGAACCTCCAAGTGAGTGAATCACCATAACGAGGACTAGCTTGCCGGCAAGCAAGTGAACCTCGATAAAAATCATTATGTTCATCATTGATTCCGAGGTGATTGGTCTTCATTGTCATTCATCCTTGTGATTGATTGGTTTCTTCATCTACACGGCGGTATAACCTTTTTTATCATTCTTTTTACTTTACCGCAAACTAGTTGACAAGCTCTTTAGTGTAGTTAGTTGTGAGAGCTTGCTTGCTTGGTTGGTGTGGCTCTTTAGTTAGCCTTTGAGAGCACACTAACATAGGGTAGTGTCATAGCTATTGTGTGAATAGATACTATCTAAACTAGAATTGTGGTAGCTGGTTTGCATTTTGAGTAGGCTAGCACAACACTTGCTTCGCCTCATAATTGTCTAACCATTTGGTTAAGTGTTGTTGTAGAAATTTTTATTAGGCTATTCACCCCCCCTCTAGCCATTAGGACCTTTCAAGTGGCAACGTAGATTCACTAAATTTAAAGATATGGTTAAATGATGATGATTATAATGATAATGAGCCATGAAATACCTGATATGGTTATTATTGTTTGCAACTTAATCAAGTGATTGATTAGTACAGGTGCTAATATAGATGGTAGGAAATGGCTAAAAGTCACTGCTAGTACATGTTAATAATGCTAATGATTACTCAAGCTTTTATGCAAAGAGGTTGTCCAGCAAAATCCACTGATAAAGCCTTGGTGTCACTTTATTTTTGGTTTATGACGGGTAAGTCTAGCTGAGTACATTCGAGTACTCAGGGTTTATCCCACCATGTTGCAGGTGAAGTTCTTGGCCTGTTGAAGATGGTGGCTAACCGCCGGTGGGCTCGGTGACTCTATATTTACTTCTTATCTATATGCTTTTGTCTGAGGATGTCACTTATGCTAGCAATGTATTTGGAACTTATATTAATGTAATCATTTGAAAGCTATGTTGTTTTCACTAATTGGTTTTGAAACCCAAACTTGTACTATTATTTGTGAACACATTTGTAATATTATTTCCGCTGCAACTCTGTGTATGTGATGTGTATTTGCTTAATCACGCGGTCTTGGTTGTGATGTTGATTTACTGAGGTCTTTCGTGACACTCGGCGGACTACCGGGTTTATATGAGTGAAAGTATGTGTGTGTCAACATGTTAGCGGGGACAGCCATACTTGATCTTGTATAAATTGGGTGGTTCTGTTACACTAACTACCATCCACAGCAACAGACGGTGCTCAATCAACATAGGCCGAACAAGTGCAACTCAAGCCTCCCTCTATTGCCTAACCGAATCTAGATCCAAAGTACAATTCCGCCCGATCTACAATTATCATCCATATATATTTCTAGAGATAGTATATAATAATATTTTTCCTATCTCTCATGAGTGATAGGTAATCACCCGACTTCTACCGGATCCTATAGCATAGCAATTTACACGATCTTGTCATACTAGTAAGACTCATGGGATAAGGATATATGTATATGCGAGTGGGTTTCATTCAACTCCTCAAAACTTAATGTACGATATGAAATAAAGTGCAGAATATTAGAGGTTATGCACCGTGGCATGCCTGGGCTAGATATAACTAAGGATTAGCATTTCATCGATGTGACACGATCTCTAAGGATCCATCTTTTTCGCTTTTCCGGTCGACTCCACGATCCATCGTTGCCCCTATTATGATATACGTAGACGCAACGCAAAAAACGTAATTAACCAAAGGCAACCGCAACTCTAAGAATACGATTATGCCTTGTAAGCTAATGAGCTAGCTCTAATGACTAACGTACTAGTCTACGTATCCACGTCATCAAGTAAGGCTTCGTTTATAAAAAAAATGTTTGTTCTACAACCCCAAGTTGTTTCGGCATTTTATTGATTAAATATATATTTTCAAACTAGGGTTCATTTAGCTACCCTAGCAAACTAATTATTATGGAGCTACAAAAATTATAGTGAGCACCTAATAGTGTTAGGAATTTACCATGAAAGTTTCAGAGTCAACACTATCCCCAATTTATCACAACAATTCCTACAAATTTATATTTTAACAATATTAAGCACCTCAAATTAATTAGATCACTATTGAAAATACTATGAAACTATGTCAACAAAATATACTAGCAGATAGATCATGATTTTAGGAACTGAACAAAATTAGTTTCATAATTTTTTGTTAACTATACCAATTTATATCAAATTTAAAAGCTAGTCTTAGAAACTAAATTAGAAACGCCTTAGAAAAAGAAAAAGGGCTGGTGGCTATCCATTCGGCCCAGCAGCCCGGCTTGGCCCAACGTGGGGCGTAGGCTGCGCGCGCGTCGCGATGGCCCTACGCGGCCCAAGGCTGGGGGAGCCCAAACGTGATGGTGGCTTTGCAGAAAAGCCCCCGAGCTTCTAGGTAATAGTACGACTACCATGCGCACTATTCCTACCGCAGCGACTTTGCAAACAAGTCCTCGGGTATTTCCACTTTTACCATGGGGAGGTCCCTAGGGATCCCAGCGCTCACCAGCGCGGCGGCCGATAGCATAGGGCGATTATGCCGGGCAACCTAGGCGCGCTACGATGGAAGTAAGGGGCCAACCACCATCTACGGCTAAACTCGTAAGGATGGGTGGCGGTAAGGAACTCGGAGATGTTCTGGCACGAGCGGCGGCGGGGAGCGGTTATCCACGGCGACGGTGCGGCCGTTCCGACAACCTAGGACACTAACGGAAAGATAGAGATGGCGGGGAAGCACCAGAAAACTCACCGAGGACTGAGCTGCGGTGATGGTTGAAACTAGGAAATGCTGAGGTGGTCTAGCCACGTGCGCCCGCACCGCGCGGTGGCACTCCGAGCATGGCACCGGCGCGTCACCACACCCAAGGCGGAAACCCGTGCCAACCTAACACAAGTACCAGCTAGAGGAGATCAACACGAGTCCAAAAACACCACCAATTGGGTTCTCCCCCCACGAATTGGGACTTACCCCCAACCCACTGGCTGCAGCAACGCTCATGGCCGGCGGCGGGCAAAACACAAAATTGGCCGCAGCCAGACCACCGCTGGACCCAACGAGAATGGGGCGTCTAGTTAACTCCCCATGCTACTCACTGGCACAAGGAATTGGGCTGAGAAGTCTTGAGCTGGTGATTATGAAGGGGGGAGAGCGGTGCATCGCCACAGCTACATCACGTGAAGTGGCCCCAGCAGAGGTGACCCGACCATGACCCGACAAGGCTCGGCAACGTGAGGATATGGCCGTATGAGCAAGGGGCAGGAGGCACGTCAGTTAGTGTTTGGATGGAGCCATGAGGTGTGCCTACGTGTGGAACGCTTGAATGCAGTAGTTGGGCCCGAGCGAGCTCACCGGCGTCGGCTAGCGGGACAGGGTGAAGCAGGGAGGCATCACTGTCACCCCATGACCGAGGTCAGTTGACCCAGATATGGCGGGCAGCGACACAGGCCCACAGTAGGTGAATCGTAGGGCAGGGCGATTGCCACGCAGCCATGGCAGCAACAGCCATGGCCTTGGCCTGACCCCGAGCGTGGCCCAACGGTCAAGATCGCGCGCGCACCTGGCCACAGTGGCACATGACCATGCAGCGGCTATACCGGCGTAGCGCTGTGGTAGCCCTCTAGCACAGCGCAGTGGTGCGCGCAGCGCCCGTGTGCACGTGAGGCCAAGGCACGGCTCGACCGGCCCGACGCACAGCACGGGCGGCGACGGGACCGCCACCGGCAAGGTCACACGCGGTGCGCGCGTACGACGTTGCGAGCACCCATGCACGACCACGCACTCCAGGCCGAACAGCCAGACAACGTGCTATGCACGAACCTTAAAGCGTCAAAACCAACCGCTTAAAGCCTAGTTGAGATTAAAATAAGAGTTCAAGATTCTAGTAGGCACTAAGGGCTTCTCGTCCGAGCAACGAGCACGGTCGGAGAGTGAGAATCGAGGGAGATAGAGAGGTGCCAACATGGGTTCGCCAGCCGAGCGCGGGTTCATCAACGGAGCACCAACAGCCTGGTCGCGGCGCGTTCTTAGGATGTTAGGGCAATTTTTGCGACGCCATGATAACTCCAACTCAACCGTGGACTACACCATGCGAAAGTACTCACTTAGAGTCAACCAACAATACGAAATCATGGAGCTAGTTCTTAAGTATTTTAGTTAGAACTTAAACGCCAAGATGGCATTGTCTTCTTCCTTTCGGTCTTAGGAAGTCAAAAGTTCAGCTTGAACTAAACATTCATTAACACTCTTGCCACAATTTTTAAAATGTCCAAACCTCATTAACTGCTACCAACAAATATTTCATGCAATAGTCCATACCTTATACTAACCCATAGGAGCAAGATATTTAAGCACCATTTAACTATTTGCTCAATATAATTCACCAAAAATGGCATTTTAAACATAAGTTCAAATTCTCGCCGATTCAACAAAAAGTTCTAGTTTAATTTGTTGGATTCGATGTTTGAGCTCCCAAAACACTGGTTAACACTATTCTCTATCCAAACCTAAAGTTGCATTCTTATCTACACTATTTGCTCATCATTTTTACGTAAGCACTATACACAAGTTATATTTTGTTTTTGTTGACAGAAATAGTTTTTCGTTGACCTTAACCTAGGTGCTAAGCAAGCTCGTAACACCAGAGGTGTTACAGCGGCGCCGGCCACTGGGGTCCCGCAGATGAAGCTGCTAATCTTATGATGTGTCAGGCAGGGAGCTAAAGGTGTCCACGACGGTTGGTCGACAACTACAGATGTGAAGGTGGTGCCGACCGCGTTCACGGCACATGCTGTATGCGGAGGCCCGGAAGGAGGCGGTGGACTTCCGGATCTTCCTGCTGCGCGTATGTGACTCCGTGCCGAGGCCTGGTATATGTGAGGTTTTATTTTAGGACTACAGGAAGAGGACTACGTGAGGGAAAAAACCAATTTTGTTATTGATTCTTTAATATAGGACAACCGCGAAAAGCAATTCTGGGTGGTTGGGACTCGGGAGGGGCGACGTGGGTACGACGAGCGGGTTGAAGAACTATTTGGTGAAAAAAAAACTCGGCGAGGGAGAGCGACGGAGTGGTTTTACGTGGCAGGAATGCGTAAGACGCGACTGTAAGACCTTTTTTTTACATACATGGCCCACTATTAGATTAACATATGCCGTTAGATTTAAAAATACGAATCATCCGAGAGTCCTCGAATAAGGTGGGTATGAAACTTTTCGGTGAGAGCTATTTTTCAATTCTTTTACTCTTTTATAGTATAGATTATAGTATAGATAGATATATAAGCATTTATACTAGTCATCACACTATAAAAGAGCGAGTTTTTTTGTGGGGGGCTATCCCTCTTTTATAACCGTTCAATCTTTACGTCGTATCATAGAGCCTTCTATCGTCTAAGATCTTACTCTCCTTCGCAAATAACCATTACATCTAGACACCGTGTCATATAAGCCTTGCGTCGTCCGAGATCTTACATTATGTATAAATATAGTATACTTTCTCCTTCCTCCATATTCGAAGTATTGTTTTGAACATGGACTCTTGAATATACATGTAACATACGTGCCGAACTCACCTCCATATTCGAAGCATCGTTTTGAACATGGACTCTTGCATGTACATGTACGTGCCGCGTCACGCGCGTCTTCTGCTTTCCTTTCTGGTGGCGCAGTTCACGCGCCTACGTACCGGAGTAGTAGTATATGCTTTCCTTTCCGGCACCGCTGTTCACGCGTACGTACCGGAGTAGTACTTGAAGGGACGTGTACGTACATGCTTGCTCACTGCTCAGCTTGCATGCAGGAAATTTTCTCCCCTGTCGCGTACGCGAATGAACCTGATACTTCTAGCTTGCATTGCATGCAGTGCGAAAGCTTGCCATGTACGTCGGCCGAAGTAATATTTGGTGAAACATATTTGAAACTTGTTCAGACATCGTTGAAATATATCTTGAGTTTGAGACGTATGAAATATAATCTCTTTAAATTATATGTAATCATTTTAGTATATGCGTATACACTCATGAATATTGGATTAATTAATATATTTATTTTATATGATTATTTGTCTGCATGCGATATATTTAGTTAACAAAGTGACTATGTTTAATTTTGACATATTTTCAAATGGCTACATAGTTTATATGGCACATAGGATCACAACATCATGCATACACTAATTGTTGCAGCTTGTCTTGGAAAATTTTGAAATTAAACCCCCCACCAAGAGAGCTAGTTTCATTTCTCAATTCAAGTCTGCAAAGCTGACGTGACAGTCTTAAAAACTGTGAAATGAAACTCTCCGCTGAGACTGTCCTAAATGAGTTAAATATATTGAGATCGTATTAGTACGGTGGAATAATCATCATCATACTGGCCAAGTTTACGGCCGCACGGTGCTATAGCCAAACGGTGACTCCATGATCGCGTTACCAGAAATCGACGATGTAGACATCAGCACCCACTCTAGACTGGTGTGGCTCATTAATATAATTTTGTAAACTTCTTTGACATTTTATGGATCAAATAAGTAATTTATTATAATATTTGTATATTTAAAAAAAACTGTTGATGATATATATGAATTGACATATGGAGAATTCAATTAATATTATCATTGTATTCAAAATAGTTTTTTATACACACGTGCGTGTCGTAAGTGCATATACTTGCTAGTTTTCATAAACTTATTTAAACTTAAGAAAAAAATTAATTTTGTCAAAATTTAGAATTGTAAATTTTTAGGACGGGGAGTACAATTATAGGCTTCTAGGATAAATCATCAAAGGTGTGCAAGTCAGATGAAGAGCTAGATTTATCGCATTCGCTTCAAGTCGTGTAAAGTATATTTTTCTATTCTTGTAACACCAAATTTTATATTTAAATATGCATACCATGAATTTTAATTGACGTTTTAAACTGACCATGTGATAGGTACTGAACTATTTCAGTACGGGAGATGGCCTGATCTTCACAACAGTAGGTCACGATCAAGATATCTTGCAACAAGGCAGCGGGGATAAAAGGGTAACTTGCTGGAGAACAGCGGAGTAACTAGCTTTATACCTGACCAAGGTTGGATGCGACTAAGCGACGGGGAGAGAGACACCGAAACCATGAAGACTTCGACTCGATCTTCGAACGACCGCAGAACCACAACTGGAGCTAATCCACACAAGGCGGGGCAGCCGTACTGGAACCCGCAGAGCACGAACTAGTGGATCCCAGAGGAATCTCTTCACAAGTCCAAGAAGAACAAGGAAGAACAAGGGTTTGAGTAAGCACTCGGCAGCTCGGCTGTAATATCACTGAAATTATCAAATCATTAAAAGGTCCTTTTCTAGTAGCCTAGAGGTAGTATTTATACTACGAGAAGTCTCTAAGATAGATGTGAACTGAAGAAACCACATTGGGGAGGTGGAAGGTCAACTGGCTAGAGCTTTTATGAGGTGCTCTTGAGTTCCCGCGCGTCTTCTGGGCTTCTGTGCAGTCTTCAATATTTTGGTCATAACTCCTTCAGTTTTGTATGGGATCTTTAGCTTCATGCAGACTGTTGAGCTTCGAAGTAGTCTTCACTAAAACTGGTCGGACGCCATGCTGGATTGACTCGAACGCACCTCTTCTCTCTGATCCATCCTTGATGTATCATTGTCTTCCTTCTCGGAGAACCTGAGTAATAACAACATGCACGACTTAGGTAGCTCGAAATTACTATCAATGTTTAATTGAAATTCACAAAGTAGCGCGTGCACCTCTTGCTGTATCTTTCGGGCGCGGCTACGGGTGATTGGTCTAGTAGGGACTTGGAGTGGTGTATCAGCCGGTGAGGTGGTCGGAAAGGTCACCGAGGTCGGTGAAGTGGTCGGAGAGGTCGCCGAGGTGGTCGGAGAGCTCGTCGAGGTGGTCGGAGAAATCATCAAGGTCCCCGACGCTGGCATGGTCACATCATCCTCCCCCTTGAAAAAGAGTCACCCTCGACTCTTCCAATCCAAAGAATGGAGATAGGTCGGCCACATTAAAACTGGTACTTACACCATAAGTATTAGGCAGATCAATTTCATAAGCCTTGTCATTGATCTTGCATAGCACTTTGAATGGACCATCAGCTCAGGCTTGAACTTGCTTTTGCGTTGTTCAGGAAATCTGTCCTTGCGTAGATGCACCCAAACCAAGTCTCCTGGTTCAAATAACACCTTCCTTCGATCTTTATTGGCGTGCTTCTCATACATCCTTGTCATCTTTTCAATGTTTGTCCGAGCTCGATCATGAAGGCTCTTGACAAACTCGGCTCGCTTGCTTGCATCGAAATTTACACGTTCCTGCATAGGTAAAGGCAGAAGATCTATGGGAGCAGTGGGTTTGAACCCATATACAATTTCAAATGGACAAAATTTAGTGGTCGAGTGTACTGCCCTGTTGTATGCAAACTCGACATGTGGCAAACTTTCTTCCCAAAGTTTCAAGTTCTTCTTGAGGATAGCTCGTAGTAGCATTGATAGAGTACGGTTCACAACTTTAGTTTGTCCATCCGTTTGTGGATGACACGTTGTAGAGAACAGCAACCGTGTTCCAAGTTTTCCCCACAAAGTTTTCCAAAAGTAACTCAAAAATTTAGTGTCACGATCAGAAACAATGGTTCGTGGCACTCCATGTAGTCGTACAATTTCTTTGAAAAACAATTTAGCGATATATGAAGCATCATCGCTCTTGTGGCATGGGATAAAATGTGCCATTTTGCTAAAACGATCAACCACAACAAAGATGGAATCCCTTTCCTGCTTGGTTCGAGGTAAACCAAGAACAAAATCCATGGAGATATCTTCCCAAGGCACACTAGGGATAGACAGAGGAGTGCATAATCCATGAGGATTCACACAAGACTTAGCTTTGTGGCATGATTCACAGCGAAGAACATGTCTCTCCACATCTCTTCTCATCTTTGGCCAAAAGAAGTGGTCGGTAAGGACTTGTTCTGTCTTCTTGACGCCAAAATGGCCCATGAGTCCTCCTGCGTGGGCTTCCTGCACAAGTAAAATTCGAACAGAGCAATCTAGAATGCATAGTTTGTTAGCTCGAAACAAAAACCCATCATGCACATGAAGTTTTTCCATCCTTTGCCATCTCGACACTTGGAATATGGTCCAGCAAAATATGAATCAGTTGTATATAAACCTTTTATGCTTTCTAATCCAAGAATCTTAGTGTCAAGTTGGGTTAGCAAAGTGTGACGTCGAGACAACGCATCTGCTACAACATTCTCTTTTCCTTTCTTGTACTTGACAATATAGGGAAATGATTCAATGAATTCACACCATTTTGCATGTCTTCTATTTAGTTTCAGTTGTCCTTTAAGGTGTTTCAATGATTCATGATCGGAATGTATCACAAATTCTTTAGGAAAAAGGTAATGTTGCTAGGTTTCTAGACTTCGAACAAGAGCATATAATTCTTTATCATAAACTGAATAATTTAGAGTTGGACCACTTAGCTTTTCACTGAAGTATGCATTTGGCCTTCGTCCTTGCATGAGCACACCTCCAATCCCAACTCCACTTGCATCACATTCTATTTCAAATGACTTACTAAAATCTGGGAGTGCAAGGACTGGGGCTGTTGTTAACTTCATCTTCAATTCTTCAAATGCCTTCTGTTGTGCTTCTCCCCACTTGAAAAGCACTTCTTTCTTTGTCAGCTCATTGATTGGTGCAGCAATAGTGCTGAAATCCTTCATGAACCGCCGATAGAAACCAGCAAGTCCAAGGAAGCTTCTTACTTGGCTCACGTTCTGTGGAGGTGTCCAGTCCCGGATAGCCTTGATCTTTTCTTCATCTACCTTCACTCCTTGTCCTGTAACAACAAATCCAAGAAAGACTACCTTGTCGGTGCAAAAGGTGCACTTTTTAAGGTTAGCATACAATTTCTGTTCACATAGGACAGCAAGCACACATTGGATATGTTCAACATGTTCATCAAGAGACTTGCTGTAAATTAAGATGTCATCAAAGTAAACGACAACAAATTTGCCAATAAAAGCTCTAAGCACATGATTCATCAATCTCATAAATGTACTTGGTGCATTGGATAACCCGAAAGGCATTACCAACCATTCATACAACCCAAATTTTGTTTTAAAGGTTGTTTTCCATTCATCTCCTTCTCTCATGCGAATCTGGTGGTATCCACTTCTTAAATCAATTTTAGTGAATATGATAGCACCACTAAGTTCATCAAGCATATCATCTAACCGAGGGATGGGGTGTCTATACCTTATGGTAATGTTATTTATTGCTCGACAATCCACACACATCCACCAAGACCCATCTTTCTTAGGCACTAAAAGGATAGGAACAGCACAAGGTGACAGACTTTCTTGTACGTACCCTTTTCTCATCAATTCTTCCACTTGTCGCTGAATCTCCTTGGTTTCTTCTGGGTTGGCGCGGTAGGCAGCACGGTTTGGGAGTGAAGCATCGGTCACAAGATCAATTTGATGTTCGATTCCTCTCTTAGGTGGTAGTCCTGGTGGCACTTCATCTGGAAACACATCTTCATATTCCTGTAACACATCAAAAACAACACTAGGCAAAGTAGAGGGTAAGTCGTTAGTGACAAGAAAATTGTCCTTGTACAGGAGTACATAGAACACAACATTGGGCTCACACAATTCTTTTAAATCCCCTTTCCTAGCCATCATAACTAAACCCTCTTTTTCCGGTGTCTTGGTTCTTTGAGGCTGTGGGGTTTTATTTGGCTTTGGAATCTCTCCCTCACTATTTTTGTGGGTCACTCATAGGTGGTTCTCGCTCTCTCGCTGTTTTCTTTTTAGATCATCTCTCACAATCTCCTCCGGTGACAAGGGAAGCAAAGTGATGCGTTCTCCTTTGTACATGAGAACAATCTTGTTGGCGCGACCACAAATCTGAGCATCTCGGTCATACAACCAAGGTCTTCCTAATAGCAATTGGCATGCTTCCATTGGAACCACATCACACTCCACATGATCATTGTACCGCCCAATGAAGAAGGGAACGGTCACAATATTTGTTACACGCAGCGCACCATAATCATTTAACCATTGCATCTTGTATGGAGAAGGGTGGCGCCACTGTTTCAGTCCCATTCTTTCAACTAATTCTCGACTTGCAATATTATTGCAGCTACCATTGTCAACAATGATTTGACACAACTTGTCCTTGATCATGCCCCGGGTGTGAAAAAGATTGTGCCATTGATTATTCTCTTCTTGAACAGCAGTAACACTAAGCACTCGGCGAGAAATGAAGCAATTGTTGTCTCCATCATCAGGTTGAATTTCATCACCTTTATCTTGCATAATTTCTTCATCATATATTGGAGCTTCTTCCTCAGGTTCGCTTTCAGATTCCCATTCACCTTGCTCATTTATAATCATGGTCCTTCGACTAGGACATTGAGCGGCAATATGTCCTCGACCTTGGCACTTGTGACAAATAATGCCTCGGGTATGGGAAGAAGAAGCAGCAGCTGATGCAATAGAAGGGGTTGCTGTGCTTGCAGCAGGACGTCGCTGTTCTTTTTGAACTGCAGGTGAAGAAGCAGTAGAAACCGTGGTCTTTGCAGCACCAATGGATGGAGAAGGCCTAGTAGCAACTCCTTGTGATCTTCCCCCACCAATAAAGGTACCGGACTGCTGCCGATGCCATGGGGCTGAAATTGATTGGCTCCCATAAGACCTTCTTCGTCCCTCTTGCTGAATTTTTCTCTCGGTGTGCATAGCTTGATCAACAAGGTCTTGCAAATTATGATATGGAAACATCTCAACAAAACCTAAAATTTCTTCATTGAGACCATTCAAAAATCTTGCCATTTTTTACTCTTCATCTTCTCTAATTCCAGATCTCACCAAGAGTAACTCCATCTCCTTGAAGTAGTCATCAACAGATTTTGATCCTTGTCTTATTGTTTGTAACCTATTGCGGAGGTCACGCTGATAGCTTGATGGCACAAAGCGTCTTCTCATCACTCTCTTTATCTCAGCCCATGTGTTGATATGATCACGTCCCAACACACGTTGATTTTCTTGAACTTGGTTCCACCATGTGAGAGCGTAACCTGAAAACTCAATAGAAGCAAGGTTGACACGCCTCTGATCAGAAAGATTGTGCACTCTAAAAATCTGATCACATTGCTCCTCCCATTCAAGATAAACATCAGCATTTTCTTTCCCTGAAAATTTTGGAACACTCAACTTTACACGAGCAATGCTATCCGGATCATCTCTATTGCGACGACTACGATGATTTTCCCCATCATGACCAGCACCACGACGATGTTCATGTGGCTGTCCAAAACACCCATGGTGACCAAAAGGATTTTCATTATCATCAAATCCCGCCTCGTACTCATCATGAACCTCATCTTCATCTTCAAATCGTACACGACGTCCATGTGCACGATGGCCACCATGTTGATTATCAAAACCAGCACGGCGACCACCACCATGTCCTCCATGGCCATCGCCGAAGCGATCAAATCCATGGCCAAAACCAGAATTCTCATCACCAGACTCCTCCCGGTGATTTTCTTCATGACGACGATGTGGCCCTCGGCCTCCCTCCATAGGAAGATGAGCATCAAGCATCCTCTCCATCGCCTCCACCAGCGAGTTTGCCATGTGGCGCACCTCAGCCCGTGTGACAGGGGCTCCCCATCTCCATGGTTTCCACCATGAATACTCGAATTGGATCCTGCCATGTTAGACTAGTTGCAAGAAAAAGTGGAATAGGTAAATTTGTGAAAACACTCGATCTCACCTTTTACTTACCCAAGTTCTTTCCTGATCTCAAGGACCGTGACAGTGCTGGTGTGGCAGCTTCAACGGAGGTGGTAGAGAGGTCGTAAGGATTACGAATCGAACGTCCCGGTTCAGGTTTTTGGTGGAGCTATAGGTGGCTAACAAGGAGGGCTATAGTACTACCAACCGAGTGGTTTGATGTGCTCAAAGATACGATGTTGCTCCTAACAAGATCACCACCAACTCAAATATGTAATCTGAAATTTTCAGCAATACACCACAACATAGATCCTTCAAATTCTTTTCACTTCTCTCTCTTTTTTTTGAAACTAATCTTTCTTTCTTCCTTTTTTTTATAACACCGACAGCGGTAATGAACGACACAACTCAATTTTTTTTATAAACGGTGGTGACTAGCAACTTGATGAACACAAAACACAACGTAACAGTACCGTGAAAAAGTTATAGGTATTTTTTTGTGTGGCTTTGGACTATAGGATATGAACAAACACAAATATATGAAGCAGATTAAACAAGGATAACGATGTGGATGATGGCAAGACCTACCGTGTCAATCTGAAGCTTTGATACCAGATGATAGGTACTAAAATATTTCAGTACGGGAGATGGCCTGATCTTCACGACAGTAGGTCACGATCAAGATATCTTGCAACAAGGCAGCGGGGATAAAAGGGTAACTTGCTGGAGAACAGCGGAGTAACTAGCTTTATACCTGACCAAGGTTGGATGCGACTAAGCGACGGGGAGAGAGACTCCGAAACCATGAAGACTTCGACTCGATCTTCGAACGACCGCAGAACCACAACTGGAGCTAATCCACACAAGGCGGGGCAGCCGTACTGGAACCCGCAGAGCACGAACTAGTGGATCCCAGAGGAATCTCTTCACAAGTCCAGGAAGAACAAGGAAGAACAAGGGTTTGAGTAAGCACTCGATAGCTCGGCTGCAATATCACTGAAATTATCAAATCATTAAAAGGTCCTTTTCTAGTAGCCTAGAGGTAGTATTTATACTACGAGAAGTCTCTAAGATAGATGTGAACTGAAGAAACCACGTTGGGGAGGTGGAAGGTCAACTGGCTAGAGCTTTTATGAGGTGCTCTTGAGTTCCCGCGCGTCTTCTGGGTTTCTGTGCAGTCTTCAATATTTTGGTCATAACTCCTTCAGTTTTGCACGGGATCTTTAGCTTCATGCAGACTGTTGAGCTTCGAAGTAGTCTTCACTAAAAACTGGTCGGACGCTATGCTGGATTGACTCGAACGCACCTCTTCTCTCTGATCCATCCTTGATGTATCATTGTCTTCCTTCTCGGAGAACCTGAGTAATAACAACATGCACGACTTAGGTAGCTCGAAATTACCATCAATGTTTAATTGAAATTCACAAAGTAGCGCGTGCACCTCTTGCTGTATCTTTCGGGCGCGGCTACGGGTGATTGGTCCAGTAGGGACTTGGAGTGGTGTATCAGCCGGTGAGGTGGTCGGAGAGCTCGCCGAGGTGGTCGGAGAAATCGCCGAGGTCCCCGACGCTGGCGTGGTCACATCACCATGTTATAAAATCCTATTAATATATTTAAGAATTATTTTTTTCTCAAACTTGGTTAGCTGGATTTAAACTTTTGTTCAACTAGAAGAACACCCCACGCGTTGCTGCGGGAACTACTGATTTGGTATGAAATTTAACTATTCATACAATTCTTAGGAAGAGATTAACTATTATAAACTAATGTTAGTGGATAGCATGGTACGCTGATGTGGACAACTAAATGTTAGTGGATGATGTGTCTCGCTGACGTGGATATTATAATTGATTGTGCTAGTGAACTTTAATTGTAAGTGATAGTGGACTGCTGAGGTGGACACTTTACATGTCAAGAAAAATTGCTAGTGGAATTTTGCTTTATAAGAGGTAAGATATGTATGGATAAATGTAAATGACCTGGTTGGCCCCTATTTCCAAATGAAAACAAGGCTCAAGATAATTGACCCCTCCCTGATCTTGTTTAATCTTGTGGCAGACACGTTGGCAGTTATCATTGCTTGAGATACGTAGCCTGATTGGTTGGCTTCTAAAATTTACCAAATTAAAGATTTGGTAAGCCATAATTTTGGCTATTATTTAGTTGCCTATCAAAACTTGCCAATCTCTTACATTTGGCTTGTCAAATCTATGATAATTTTTTTACCTAACTTGGGCTTGCCAATTTTTTGACAGGAAAATTTTGGTAGCCAGCCAGTACCGTGCTAGAGTAGCCAGTAGCTTTTGTTCGAGTAGCTTCTCGTAGCTAGTTGGTTGTTCTATTAAGTAGCTTAGGGCGTGTCTGGCAGCTTGTTTATGCAACCGTTGATGTTGTTGCTATATCAACTGCCTCTCACGTATCACTGTGTTGACATGATAGCCAACAGTAGCTGCTTTTACAAGCAGCCGAACAGACCTTGTGTTAGGAGCGCTCGCTTGGCTTACTAGTCTTGGTGCAAATAATGTTTGTCAAGACTTTGTTACTAACATTTATGCCAAATTGTGTTTGTCTTTGCAAAAAAAAAAGGGTATTTATACACTAGTTATTCTAGTCTTGTCTAATCTTACTTAGCTAATCTAGAGTTACCTTACCTTGTTAGCCTAAGTTAGCAAAGGAACAGAACATACCCTGACCCTTAAGGATGAATCTAATTTTCTTCGCCGGTATCGTGCCGCTTACCAAGCGAGGCTATGTGTTTGATTTCTTTGTTGGAGGATTTCAAATTCCACGATATTATGCTTCCATGTGTGAGGAATGGCTTGTCTGGCCGGGCGAGCTTCTTGTTTTACGCACCAGCATGACCAACGACGCACGCGCAGAACTAAACGCATCTTAACTCTCCCACAAGCACATAAAGAGCAAGTTCGATAATAAAGCTAAGTGATTAGCTATTAGTCAAATTATAAGAGCCAAACTATACAATAGTAATCTCTTATTTATCCATAAAAACTTTTATTGTTATTACTTTTAGCCATGTCTCATCTTCTTTTTTTAATCCTCCTTACATTCACTTCATTCATGGGCCCGCCACTGCGTAGGCTCTCGTGCCCTGCTTGTTGTTTACCTGAGAGCCAAGCTTTTTTCTCTCTCCTCTCTACTCTCTTCCACGTCAGCATTTGCTTGGCTATAAGACCGTTATTATATTTCTCTAAGCCTTGTTTGGTGGGCTCATCCGAGGGAGACGGGGCTATTTTGGAGGAGTCATAATTTATAGCTTCTCCAAAGCCGCATCGACTCCTTTTTGCAATAAAAAATCTGGTCCTCCCACCAAAACGTTTAGTTTTTCTACAAACAATATACCATTTAGAGAGTTGGAACCCAAGAGCAGTCCTACCAAATGGAGTCTGAATAGTGGGCTGCACCCACGGATTCCAAAACTGTTGCCCATAAATAGAATTGGCCCACGAGCCCGTGTTGTCCGACGGCCTGACGCACTAGGAATGTGCAGGGGCCCAGCTCCCGGCTCGGATGCCGGATTGCGTGTTGCGTGGCCACCATGGCACCGTCCATCCGCCACCTGTCGTGGTCTGGTGAAGCCCTGAAGCCGATGGCCGGACTGAAAAACACGGCCCCAATCGCTTTGAGCTTTGTCACTTGTCCTTCGCGCCGACTGTCGCCGGTAGTTTCGTTGAACAAGAGCAGTAGGAGTAGGTGTATAGTACTTGCGAGTCCTGACGTGCATTGTCGCACTCAACGTCGTGATTGTTGCTTCGCGCGAAGTTCAGCAAGTTAAAATCATTGCCATTCAGTGTGAGGTTGTGTCTGTGAGGAGAAAAGGATCGATGCTCCCGTGAATTCCTGGGATTGAGATGAGTCCCAAGCTGGTGTTACTACTTATCGTCTTTGCCGTGGCTCTCGTTTTTATACTTTACGTCTTTAGCTCACTCACAATTAGGTGCCTTGTTGTTATGCCCCCAAAAAAAAAGGTGCCTTGTTGTGATATGAAGCATGCGTAGTGTAAAAGGAGAAGAATATGAAGTGTCTACGGCCGTACTTAATCATGACTCATAAGCTGATATATACAGAACTCCACCTACTCAGAACTTTTTCCCAACACAATTGCTATGGCATTGCGAAGGAAGCGAAAAGGTACGCCCCACACAAATTAGGGACAAAGTCGAAGCCCAAAAGATTTAGCAGTGTAGAACAACTTTGTAGAGGTGTTTGGTTCGAAAAAATATCTCATTCTAAATAACATGTGTATCATTAGTTAATTCTTAGAATCTAGTAAAATGCCTCCATCCCTAGTGCTTAAATTATTGGTTTCTAAGAAATTAGATGATGATGTAGCAATTTATTCTATTCTAACATTTAAAAAAAAGTAAATGTAAAAAATATAATACATTGGCCCCGTTCGGCTTACCCCATATCCAGTTTGTTCGACTTCTTTTTTCAGTCGGAACCGTATTTTTCTTTCACAACAATTTAGCCAAAACAGTGTTTTAAGTCAGTTTTAGCCAAAATTCAGCCAGCCGAACGGAGTCATTACCACATTTCTCGAAGCAAACACTCCATAAAACTTTTTGAAGTTTTTTCAATAAAGACAATAAAAAAGTGCCTCATATATGATTTCCATCATGGAAAATAGTTGATATTACAAATGATGAACTACTTGACATAAAACGAGGTACATCGACGATAGATCTAGTCAACTTGTTTCTTTCATGGGCGTCCTTTGGCCTGTGCGGGCTGTGCGACCGCTCGAGGTCCCCAAATCCAAGGGGTCTATTACTAATATAAGGACCTTAAGTATATACTATGTATTAGGCTGTCTCAAGCATTCATGCATGAAGCCTAAATGGTCCAAACTAAGTCTAAGTGTACTCCATTGCGATGATCAATGGTTTTGTCGGTTCATAAACCCGGGGTCCTTCGCGAACCGGTTTCCTCACAAAGGCTCGGCCCAAGCAGACAACGCGCAACTCATGGGCCGGCCCAAGTATCAAAACAGCAGGCCAGAAAGGCGATCCAATCACCAACCGAAAGGTCTAGCCGAGGAGGAGCAGCACCCGTTTTCCGACTCTGGCCCACCTCTCCGACCGGAGCGCTCACTTCGGTCTGCAGCCGCCTCCAGACGTCCTCTCCGACCGGAAGGCCTGGCCAAAGCACCACTTCTGACTCCGACCCCACGTCTCCGATCGGAGTACGCAAAAACCCCGCTCGCTGTTCTTCTCCGACTAGCGCAATCAGAGCCGACTGGGACCAACCGACCAGGGACGCCAGCTCGGAAAGGACCAGAGAACGAATGGAGAAAGCAAGGCAGGGCGCACAAGTCAAACCACGATACTAGGGACCGCTGTATGTCTGCAGAAACAGTACTCTACAACCTCCCTGACACACAGTGTTGTAGGCGCTGATATTTTCCCTATAGTACTGTGGGCGCCATTAAACTCCCATACGGTAAGGCTCCCCCACATGTCTTTGGGCATCAACAGTGTTATGGGCGCCGGCATTTACCGTACCGAGTGGACATGGTAAAACTCCTCACATGCCTCTGGGCATCAACAGTATTGTAGGTACCGACATCTACCATACCCGAACAAAGCGACGAAACCTCCCACATGCAACCGACATCCAACAGTGTTGTGAGCGCCTACCATCATCCTATACCCGTCGACGTGGGCAACAAGACTTAGAAGCATGCGTACTCTCCCCCTCTCACTTGTAAAGCCACCCCCTTTATCAATAAAAGGGGATGTGCTCTCTCTCAACATTCAAGTTATTCCATTTTCACTAGATCGATCAAGCTCCCTAGTACACAACCACAGAACCGCCAGGTTCGATCCTCAAGCACACGCTTGAACACTTAGCTCATAGAGGAGCTCCTGCCGCTCTCGGCCCTTCTGACTGGAGCCCGGTCGGACCTCTTGGGCCCCCCATCTTTCTCGTTCCCATCTGTAACCCCACTGCAAACTTTGAGCACCTGGACTCAGGAATAAAGTCACCGACCGACTCAAACTGGACGTAGGGCACATTGCCTGAACTAGTATAAACCCTGTGTCATTGAGTGCTAGGCCACCCCCGATCACAACGTACGGCAAAACTACAAATATTTACTTGTTGGTCACTTTCTGCACCGACAGTTGGCGCCGTCTGTGGGGAAGATGTTGTACGTTCAACACTTTTTGGTCATCGGATGGCCCACTTTTCCGCCACCCTCACCATGGCGGGCTTTGGTGAATCAATTTGCTTCGACTCACTGGAGTTTCCCATGCTCCCACCAGTTGAGATGTGGGTTCCACCCATCTTCGAGCCATCCTAGGCCTTCGTCCTCAGAAACCTGGACTTTGTCGTCGACTGGCTCAGCGTACTACACCTTCGTGAGGAGGCACTCGTCCCGGCACCCGTCGGAGGGGCGCCCTCCATCGACTCCGAAACACACGACTTCGATGATGCGGCATCTGTACTTCATTCCGAGCAAACTCTCTGCTCAAACCCCACTGTGAGTAATGTACATGTTGTTATTTACTTACTATTCTCTATCTTCCGCCGATTACCCGAAGGGACCCCATTGTCCCCGACACAACCGCCATACGACCGGTTCCTCTACGGCCTCGCGTCTCCCGCGGATGCGTATGCCCTGGGGCTCCAAAGGATGCCGGCGTCATCCCCTCTCATGTCTGAATTCGTGAGGATGGCGAGCTATGCTCCCACCTATTTCCTTGACCTCATGGACGACGATGTTGAGAGTGATGGCTCCAGCATCGGTGACGTGGCACCTAGCCACCGTCCGTCCTAGGAGCTCACTATGGCAGACGCTCTGGGACAGCCACCGGCGGTAACACAGTCCTTGCAGACTCATGCCCCTTTGGATCCTCATGCGGAGACCCCTGAGATCGCACGGGAGCACGGCGAGGAACTACGACAACAGTGGCCATACCAGCCACCAATTGCACCAGCATGCTCAGCGCACCACGCTGTGCCCCGTGCGCATAGACTGGCGAGCGGCGCCCAAGGTCGAGCCCAGCGCAACACCATGGACAGGGGGAATGATCCCCCACAGTTCACTCGGGCCAATCAGAACATCGCCGTCGAGGCAATGCTTCTACGCAGCCTCCCCAAGCCGAACAACCCTCTAGGACAGGTGATCCACCAAAACCTCCGTGCACTAGTGGAGACCGCCGTCGTTCAATAGGTGGAGAGCTCTGTATCGTGACACCGACTCATGGCCTCTCTCCCCACTAGGGGAATAGGGACGCAGCAGATGAGTCGCTCCACCCGCTCACCACTACAACTACCGAGTGTGACACAAGAGGTCACACCCGCGCCTCATAGTGACTTGACGAACGCTCCGCACCGACCACCTGCATATGCGCGTCTTGGGCCAAACCGAGACGCACGCAGCGGTGACCGGAGTCTCAACCCTAATGGCCCGGGACCACAAAACTTTGTCCAACGCCTCCAGCGAGCGCCGCTCGTGCCATGCTCCAATGGAGACTGAAGCAAAGGCAAGGCCAAGCGCTAGGATCAGGACGAGGGCCCCTCCACATAGAAGGGGAAAAGAATAGAAGAGATCGTCGCTGATCGGCCAACTTCGCGTTGGTTGCCACGACTGATCACATGGGCAAGCAGCCCCAGCAGTACCCGTCGGGCCACTTCAACGAGCTCATGGATAGCCCGTGCACCAACCACGCTACCCCATCAAATACCTTTACAAGGACTGCGAGCTCCTCAAGCGCCTTCTATGATAGGCCGGTGGGCCAAAGGAAGAAAAAGACGCAGAATCAGCGGTCGAGAAAGGGGGCGTAACGGACAGGGATCCGGACGACTAAAGGTTGAAGTGATCCGACCGGGCATCTACCGACTAAATGACAATAGCGACGACATTCCCACCAAACGCTTGGAACAGCTATGTCGTTTTTTCTTCCCCTAAAGTTCAGTCTTACCATTGTTTACTTAGTGTTTGCTCCTATAAGAGCACCCCGACCTGAACACTTTTTGGCCCGGGTCGCTCGGGGGGCTCCACGAGGGTACACTACCACCTCTCTTTTTCGTTTACTATCATATGGTGAAACTCCTTCTTACCCAAACAAAAGGGTAGTTTGTTCCTTTAATTTGCCTTACGTAGCTTTGCTTTAAAACATTCCAACTGATCGCACCCCGCCTTCCTACGATTATGAGCAGCTGAGCCTCGTGGGCTATGTCTCGGGCTCCCAAGGTTGCAGGCTACAAGAAGAACAGGCAAGTATGAGAAAGAAAGAATAAAAAACAAAATTATGCTAAGGGAAAAACTAAGGAATGAAATGGACAAGCTTCCCCGAATGGAGTGACTCCATCACAAAAAACAAAACCAACTGTAGTCATTAAGTACACAAGAACATTTACACGGGGGCTCCCCCACGAACTTAATCTTTTTACATCTACTAAACTTCCTATGCTTTACAAACTATTAGGGTGGCTTGGTGGCATCTGTTGTCGGTGCGACCGGTGAAGGTGCGAGCTCCTCACTCCTTGGCGGGATGACATTCGGCTCGGTCGAAACCAGGGCCATGTCCACCTCTGACCTAGGCTCCATGCCATCCACTGGCTGGGAGACATCCCCCCGATGCACGATTCTAGCCATGTCTTCATGGCGGACGTCCATAAGCCATTGCGCAGAGACTTGCTCTACCACCAACCTTGCGTGCGGCAGCAAGCTCTCCCCAGAGTATGGATTTTCCTCCGTGCTCAAGCCATTAGCGTACCCACTACAGATAGTGGTGAAGTCTAGGTTTGGGTGGTATGTCGCTAATGAGGTCAACACCCCCTACGCTCCGTAGAACAGCCCACTTGTGATAAGATCCTAGACCGCATCTGGGACCTCCACCAGCTGGACGGTGGGTGTGCTAGTGCTTGGCGTCGACCCAAAGACCTCCGAGATGACAAGCTGGGCAATGTTGTAGATCTGGTCATGTTCCCCCTCGAGAGCACGTCGCTCTTCATAGGACTTGGCCAGCTCCTCTGCATTCTGGCTAAAGTCACCTTAACCGTCTCTAGGTTCTACTCTAGCGACTTCACCTTTCCACCTAGCTCTAAAAGAAGGGCGGCAAGCTCAGAAACAGGCTGAAGGAAGAAACCGCCACGACAAAAAACAGAAAAGGTACATACCAACGTGGAAGTTCTCAAGGGTGGAGAATTCCTCTGCCTGCCGAGCCACCTGCTCACATAGCCGGGCGCTCGCCTCCTTCATCCCCATCACCCGGCCCCGAAGCGCGAGCACTTCCTGGTCTGCCTCCAACCGGGCCTTTTGCTCTGACTCTAGGACCTTTCGCGCCAACTCTAGGGTGCTCTGCTCCAACACCAAGGCGCTCCGCTCTGACTCAAGGGCCACCAAGGATTCTTGGAGCGCTGCCTCGATGTTCACCAAGGATGTCCGCAACCCCGCCTCGGTCTCCACATGGCGGGCCTTCGCCGCCTCAAGCCCTCGCTTGGCGGCGGTCGCCTGCTCTGCTGCACGCTGCCCCTCCGCCTGTATCACGGTCACCTCAGCCACCCGGTCCTAGGACTCGCGGTGGGTGGACTTGAGCTGATGTTCAAGCTTAGTCACCCGGGTATGCACTATTTGGAGGAAGTGGGACTTATGGGATGACATCTCCTTCAGACCCTACGAAAAACAAGCATGCTGAGGCAACCAACAAGAGATTTAGAGGCCAAGGACAAATACGGGAAACTCACCTCCGCAGTGAGCTGCAGGTCTACCTCGACTAACTGTTGGGCATACCTAACCCACTCTTGGGCGTCCCCGAGCTTCGCGGACAGGTTGGCAAGCTCAGACATCGTGGCGAGTCCTTTCCCCCCAAGGGTGTCCCAGAGCTAACACTCCTAGGAATCCCGAAGGACGAACCGCACCTTTTAAGGTCCTCAGGGCAGGGCCACTCCAGGTCACCCTCCGGTAGCCCGTCGGAGGGCCTAGCCTCCGACTAAACCACCGCCAGCTCCCACGACGACACTGGCAGCTCCACCATGTCATCAGCCTCGTCGTCGGATAGGATATCCACTACCTCGATTGCGTGGGCCGCTGCCGGGTGATCCAACTCTATCCCGGCCATGTCTCCCCTCGGCGCCTTCGGCTCCAACCACGAGGGAGAGTCATGCAACCCTCCACCCGGCGAGGCAGGGAGCTCGGTCTCCCTCTCCTCTTCCACCGTAGCTGGTGGAGGAGCGGCCACAAGAGTTACCTTTGACGTGACCTCCGTTGTTAGCACCGAGATTGTCGCCGCTACCACCATACCAGCAACCAACCTAGAGGGCACCACCCCTAGAAGGGAAGGGTTCACCACCCTTGGAAGGGAAGGGTTTGCCGCCGCCCCTCCACCCTGTTCCCCCCACCGCTAGCCGTGACACACTGCAGGGTGGGCCGCCAAATCTCCTACACGGGAGTTGGGGTGATGCGCAACCCCGTCATCACCCGGCCACTGACAAAAAGTGTAGGTAAGTCACACTCCAAAAAAGCTCAACAGCAAAGATCGAAAAGAGACGAAGAAAAACATACCGAGCGGTAAGCGCCACGACCCTGAAGGCAAGACCTAACGTCGATGGGCCTATAGGGTGAGGACGACCGCTCCTAGGCTGTGACCCATGCCCCCTCACTTCGGCCAGGGGTGGAGTTGCTCTAACTAGCTCCTGCCCAGCCTATGCATCGACGTGACCCTCGGCTCAGGACTCCCCGACCAGAGCAGCTAGCGAGGCATCCTCTGGCTGTGAGTCGCGCACTGGTGCTGGTCTCGGCGACGCACGGGTGCCAGTCCACTCCTCATATCACCTAGCTTGCTTGGTTGCATCCACGTTAGGCGGGGACAAGACCGGCGATGCCACCAAGGGGCGCAGTAATCGCGTCCGCTTTGCCTCCCGTTCACCAATGGCGTCCACACTCGCCGCATGCTTCCTCGGCACGAGAACCACCATGGCCTCTCCACCACCTGCTCATCACCAGCGGACATTGTCGTAGGGTCGTGACGCTCCACCGAGGTCACAATGACCTCCCAACTTTTCTCCTCCTCAGAGAAAACCATGTCATCCACATCCGTGGGATCCTCTAACGCAAGATCTGACTCGACGTCACTCCTACGTTCCCTGGCCTTCATGCGTCGGGTGATCTCCTGCTCCTTCTCCTACTTCCATCGATCCTCCTTGGTTCTCTTCTTCTTCCTGGCATCTGTCGCCTCCTTCTAGGTAGCCTACCGGGCCATGCCCTCTGGTCCCTTGGGAATGTGCGGCTGGGACTTGTAAACTCCAAGCCCCTATGGAATGGGTGGCTCAAAATAAAATAAAAATAGGAAAGCAGAGGAAGAAGCATGGGCTAAATAGAAGGGAGCATACCAGTCTGGACACGATCATAGAGTTGAAAGATACGGGCATCCCATCGACCTTCTCTTTGGGCTTCAGCTGTAGCACGCGGCCAAGACGACTCCAGACCTCGTCGTCCAATAGCTCCTTCGGCGATGCACGGTCTAGGTCCATTGGGCCACTGTACTTCCACATCGGCTGCGACCTCTCCGCTAATGGCGTAACTCGACGGTTGTAGAGGGTGTGGAACACCCACACCCCATCAAGGCCATGCCACATGAGCTTCCGGAGCTCCTCCTCGATGACCCCCACATTATGCTTCTCCTTATGGGCACAACCCCACGACCAACTATCCTGCTTCTCCGGCCTCCTACCAGTGAACGCTGGGAACGGTGCCTCCACCGGATTCCTGATATAAAACCACTCCCCATGCCACCCCTGGTTGGAGTCGCAGGGGATGTACGCGGGATACGAGCCTCCCACGCTCGATTTCCTCTACAAGGCGAAACCCCCACCAGCGTGACCTCAGGCGGATTCCCTACCGTCAAAGCTCTCCTAGAGAATAGCCGCCGAAAGAAGTCAATGTGCGGCTCCATCCTGAGGAAAGCCTCGCAGACGGTGATGAAGCCGGCAATGTGCAACACCCCCATCGGATTAAGGTGCTGTAGCTCTAGACGTCACTCATTGAGGAGCCCACACAGGAACCAGTGTGTGGGGTATCCTAATTTGTGCTCATGGAAGGTGAGGAAGGAAACCACCTCGTCGAGCCGAGGTTGCGGGAACTCCCCCCTCCTGAGAGCCCTCCAGTGCTCCACCTCTTTCGGCGGCATAAACCCCTTCGCGGTGAAGGCCTTCAACACCGACTCCCTCATAGTGGATGACCTCCAGTCCAACATTTTGCTCCAGGATCGCAAGAGGATTGGTGAGCTTTTCTCTTCCTCGCTCTCTCCCTTTTCTTTCCTAGAAACTGCCGTGCCTCTCAAGAACGCTCTTGGCAAGAAGGAAAAGGAAAGAAGGTGGCAGATGAGGAATGGGCGAAAGCCTTCTCCCTTCTACTTAAGGAAAAGGGTACATTAGTTAGGGGAGGGCGCGTCGATTAGGAAAGACGAAACGGTAGAGCAAAAAAACCCTCTCTCTTTCCCATTTAATGCAGATGAGACGCACCCTGACCGATGAGACGTGCCCTGCCCAATGGAACGGCTCCTAATCAGATGGGACATGGCCAAGGTATAGCCCACCACTACTGCACGCCAGCCACTACCACCCACTGGGCATAAGGACCAAAGCACCACCGCACACAGGCGGCTCTCCGCACCCCTAGGTAGGACTTGGAAAAACCCAAAATGGGATCTCTACCGGGAGAGACCGTCGGGCTAACTAAGTCGATCGAACAAAAAACACACCAAGAGACAGGTAGGGAGCAAAGGGACGCCCCGTGTAGGGCATGCCGACTCCGTCACGAATGACGAAGCACGGGTCCTGGTCGAACATTTCTGACTGGAGCTCCTCAAACCCCGTCACTTGAGTCACCAAGGTAACACTACTTTCCCCCTCTATTTCTTATAATCATTTCATACATCCATACACGCATTCATTCCATACGCCCGTGCCCCTCGGACGATTCGAGCCCTGAACCGCCTGGGGGCTTAGGAACTAAGCATCGCACGTGCAGCGAAATGCATCACAACGCTCCGTGTTGCATCATGAAGCGGTAGTTGCGTCATTCGACATGAGCAACAACAGAGTCAGGGGAGAAAAACATAGATGAGCCCCGTGCGGCCCTCGCCTAGTCTGGCAGACAGGGTCATCTCAACCTTCTCATTCGATCCTAAGCCTCTGCCAAGCCCATAGAATCTCTATCGAGGGAAGGCCATTAGGCCACCTAGGTCGGTCTCCGGAACAACCTAGGCATCTATCGGGTTACAGGTAAAGGAGCAGTGGAATGTCACAAGAGGGCTATGCCGATCCTGTCATGAATGATGGACCCGAATTCCACTCGATCATACCCGTTAGCGAACTCACCGAGCGTGTCACTCGAGCCCGAGCGATCGGGACAAGCGACAAAACTTAGCCCCTCCGGTTGTGAGGAACCGAGGACGGGGTAACGCACACAACTCAAACCGACCCCTACTAAAGCCCAACGGGGCTCAGGGGCTCAAGACACCAAAATGCCTAGGTTTGTGACCCCAAACTCGCCCCATCCGGCTATGCTCTGACTGCACACCAAAATGCCTGGGTCTACGACCCCGAACTCGCCCCATTCGGCTACGCTTCGACTACACACCAAACACCTGGGTCTGCGACCCCGAACTCACCCCATCAGGATCCAGGAGCTCTGACTCGCCCGATCCCTAAACTAACTGAACTGACTGCCTCAGCTGCACGGGTTGCACCAAGGCTAGGATCCATGACTCCGACTCGCCATTTCCCATGGCACACACCGACGCTAGGACCCACGAGTTCTGTCTCGTCCGATCTCGAAAAACTAACCGCCTTGGCTGTGCAACGATGCCTTGGTTAACGACTTCATCTCGACTAAAAAACATGCATGTAGGCCCGCTGGCAAACCCCCTCAGACAATTCTACCCGAATCACCCGGGGGCTCGGGGGCTATAACCGTGGGTGCGCTCACGTGCACCCACTAACAAAACAAAAACCTCCCCCGCTGGCAACGCAAAAAACCCCCCAGATGGTTCTGCCCGAACCACCTGGGGGCTCATGGGCTATACCCACGGGTGCGCTCGCGTGCACCCACCGTTGAGACAAAAATCCCCTGGACGATTCTGGCCGAATCGCCAAGGGGCTCGGGGGCTCCTGTCGGGTTCACAAACCCAGGGTCTCTCATGGACCGATTTCCTCACAAAGGCTCAGCCCAAGCAGACAGCGCACAGCTCATGGGCCGGCCCAAGTATCAAAACAGCAGGCCAGAAAGGCGATCCGATCACCAACCGGAACGTCTGGCCGACGAGGAGCAGCGCCTGTTTTCCAACTCCAGCCCATCTCTCCGACCGGAGCACTCACTTCGGTCTCCATCCGCCTCTGGATGGCCTCTCCGACTAGAAGGCCTGGCCAAAGCACCACTTTCGACTCAGACCCAATGTCTCTGACCGGGGTACGCAAAAACCCCGCTCGCTGTTCTTCACCGACTGGCGCAATCAGAGCCGACTGGGACCAACCGATTGGGGACGCCCGCTCGAAAAGTACCAGGGAACGAACGGAGAAAGCAAGGTAGGGCGCACAAGTCAAACCACGATACTAGGGACCGTACCCTGTACGCCTGTAGAAACAGTACTCTACAACATCCCTAACACACAGTGTTGTAGGCGCCGACATTTTCCCTACAGTATTGTGGGACGCCATTAAACTCTCATACGGTAAGGCTCTCCCCACATGCCTCTGGGCATCAACAGTGTTATGGGCGCCGGCATTTACCGTATCGAGTGGACATGGTAAAACCCCTCACATGCCTCTGGGCATCAACAGTATTGCAGGTACCGACATCTATCATACCCGAACAAAGCGACGAAACATCCCACAATGCAACCGATATCCAACAGTGTTGTTGGCGCCTACCATCATCCTAGTACCCTGTCGGCGTGGGCAACAAGACTTAGAAGCATACATACTCTCTCCCTCTCACTTGTAAGGCCATCCTCTTTATCTATAAAAGGGGATGTGCTCTCTCCCAACATTCAAGTTATTCCATTTTCACTGGATCGATCAAGTTCTCTAGTACACAATCACAGAACCGTCAGGTTCGATCCTCAAGCACACACTTGAACACTTAGCTCATAGAGAAGCTCCTGTCGCTCTCGGCCCTTCCAATCGGAGCCCGGCCGGACCTCTTATTCCTCCATCTTTCTCCTTCCCGTTTGTAACCCCACTGCAAACTTCGAGCATCTGGGCTCAGGAATAAAGTCACCGACCGACTCAAACTGGACGTAGGGCACGTTGCCTGAACCAGTATAAACCCTGTGTCATTGAGTGATAGGCCACCTCCAATCACAACGTATGGCAAAACTACAAATATTTACTTGTTGGTCACTTTCTGCACCGACAGGTTTCTACATTCGTGTATAATGTTTCTCAGTTGCTGCGACTAGCGAATCAAGGAGACATATACTTTATGCCTAGTTCTAATCGATTGTTTATCTTTTGTTAGTCTATACTATGCTACTTTTATGCAAAATTATAGTTTATGTCGTCATTGTTTTATTTTGATACCTAACCTAGGAGCCTATTTAAAGTTTCGCTCAAGACACCCAAATTCTTAAAGATGCTACTGCTTTCTTCGATCGTTAACCGACTGCCAAAGCTTGAGAATCATATTGAAAAACATAGTGATAAGGGAAAGTGCACTTGCAAACTCCCTCATCATACAAGGGTTTAAAGACCGTAAAATCCATTCGCCGCACGCAATGACCTTGTAGAAATCTCCCTAGAAACATAGGGTAACAAACTAACAATCTTTAACTTTTTGAAGTTGTTATAAGGAGGACGGTAACATTTGGTTCGTAAGAAAAGGAAGAAATTAATATTTTTTTTATTGTTGGTCATACGGTCGCTCGGTTTTCACAGGTTGTCCTTCAAACTAATCGGTGTAAAATGGACTAGTAGCGTGGCTGTACACCAAAACAGTGACTTGCAAGTTAGCGTGTGAAAAAAACTAAACCCAAGTGTACAAGCTAACGCATGTATATATATGTCATGTGTTAAAGTGTCATGTGTAAATTTACGCAGCGGTTCTTTAATGGGCGGCTAGCTGAATTTAGAGACAGCTAACTGAACTAACTGAAAATCCCTTTAGCATCCATGCGATAGACAAAATGTTAATTTAGGAGAACTGTTGTCTCAAAAATAGTTACTTTATATACCAAAAAAAGTGTGAATTTCTTAGTCATCCACACGTACCTTGCCTCTGACTTGACCTACGGCATTCATTAGGGCTTACTGGCATGCCCAATTGATCAGCTTTTCCACTTATATCTTGTTTTTGTTACTATACTGGCGAACTTAGAGCATCTTTATCTTTTTTTCTCAAACGTACAAGAGAGTTACATATCATTATATATTCAGAAAAAGAAAAATGTTTAAAACCAAACAGCATCAACACACACTGACACACACCGCAGCACCTCACACAAATAAACACCGCTCGCCTATTACAATAAAAAACTTGACCTCAACCAAGAAAGATCCCTAATTTGCACTTGGCACTAGAGCAAGCAGATGGGAAATTCCACTAGCTCTAGCCAGACTCTATAAAAATAACTTCTCTCTAATGACCACCATAACACCGTTCAGATTCGAGGTAATCTCATCAAACACGCAGCGATTGCGGTGCTTCTAGATTGACCAAGCCCCCAAAATTATGATCGAATTGAGACTTTTCTAATCTGACCATCCACTCTAAAAACTGATCTTGCCTACCAGAGTACCAGTCATCAAAGGAGATAAACATTACGCTGAGGGGATAAGGACTGCAGACCAAATTACTGTAGGACTCTCAACCACAATTGCCGAGTGAAAACACATGAAAAGAGAAAGTGGTTGTTTGTCTCCTCGGCTTGGTCGCAAAGTGGACAACATTCAGGGTGTGGTAGCCCCCTCTTGGCAACGCGATCAGTTGTCCAACATTAATTGTTACTAGCCACTACTGTTCGCGCTTCGCTGCGGATGATGTGTTTGGTATAGGAAAAATTTTAAGAAATATGACTTATATGTCTAATATGTTTTCACATCGTGTTGGTACGGAAGGTTGGTCTCAGTATTATAAACGAACATAGAGGCTGGTTGTCATTACATGGTGCCTATTGTAGGCTAGCAAATTAATGACATGTTAGTGGAAAGAAGTATTTGATGGAGCTAGGCTCAAGCAACTAACACACTTAGATTTAAAGTATAACATTGGATAGGATTACATTATAGGTGGAAATAACAAAAACTACAACACAAGTACTTCTCCTAACACGAGGGTTTACCAAAAAGTAAATTAGGATACACTCTCCTTAGGCAAAACTACAACACGCATCCAACAACTACGGACGATAACAACGATAAGAGTACAATACAGGAGGACAGTGACGAAAAGCACTACTACTACGGGTACAGCATCCCAAGGCAACTAATCTACCTTGGAACCACACATCTTTATTCCTGTGCTCGACGGATTCTTCTACCGCCCTGGCTATGGATCTGCATCTTCTCGTGGCAATGGCTGAGTGAGAGGAACCAAGGGTTCTGCTTCTAACACTTCCGAAGGTGGAGGTGCTGACAGTTCTACATCACCGGTTCTCATTCTTTCATGCGGGTGGATAGGGATCCCCTCCAAGATCAGGGCATCCTGCCTTTCATCAACTAGCGTCCTCCGCTTGGCCCTAGTGAACAGATAGGCCTCACCCAGCTGATGAACATGCCGATCTTCGACCTCCTTTAGAGCTTCTGACATGGTAGTCTCCCGGCTCTCAGCAGCTGCAGCACTGGCATACGCTTTGGCGAGTTGCACCTGGAGCATCCGAGTGAAGATCTCGGCTTCTTCAGCGCGCCGGAGGCACGCCCTCAGCTCCAAGGCTTGCCGGTCATACTGCTCATCTAGAGCAAGCAGGTACGTGGTCAAGTGCACTACAGTAGGATTATCTTCCTGTGCATCCCGCCCTTGCAAAGCCTCCATGCGAGCCCTCCATGCCCGCCGATTCCTATCCAAGGGTGGAAAGAACCTCATGGGGGTACGGGCAACAGGCTCTTCATAGAGCTGGCAAAGGTACCGCAAGGCTTTGCGGGCCACAACCTGGTAGGTGTTGGTGAAACTAAACCCGGTTGCGGTCACACTCCAGGCTTCGGTGATGTCGGGGAACTCTTCACTCTTCCCAATGTAGACGGTAACCTCACACCGATCGGTGCCATGCTTCTCATACTCACGGCCTTCATACTCGGGACGATCTTTGACTCCGAGCTTTTGCAGGGTGGCATGCAGGATTCTAGGAAAACCCTCAATGTTCAGGCAGTAACTACTAACCCAGGCTCCTGCCATTTCTGGCGGTGGCTACAAAGAAGGGCTGAGCAAAAAGCTTGTTCAAAGGGAAAACCTAAGCGAGCTACCAATGGCTAAGCCAGGCTCTGCTTATAAAGGCGGAGCAGTCTGTGGTCCTGGCATGGTTCACCAGGGTTCCTGCGTGGGATCACTACGAACGAATCGACCAAATTCCGCGCGTTCGAGATGGGTGACGTGCGGTGCCACTATTGAGTAGTACGACTGCAGGGCAAGGGTCTGACAAGAGCATAGAAAAGGGGTATGAGAAGACGTGGGTCACTACTGACGTGACTCACGGGCGAACGTGGAGCACAAAGCCACAGTGCAGACCTAACTCTGTAACAAGCACGAGTAGGCCATGCACACTACGACACGCGTGACACCTATGGATGGCGTATCTACCAACAATACGGCACAATAATGCACAAACAGGCTATGCATTAATGCACGTCCTATGCGTTCGAGGTGAGCGATGTCCGAGGCCATTAATGACTAATACGACTGCAAGCCAAGGTTCGACAAGAGCCCAAAAAAGAGTGCGGGGAGACTTGGGTCATGGTAGGCGTAACCACAGGCGACGCAAAGCACAAAGCCACAAGGAACGAGTGCCTCTGCAAGTATGGATGCAGATGCAATTATGGTAGCTGTAGTAATGGCAACCAACCCAAACCACCGACCATCTCGGGAGCAACGTGCACACAACCCAAGTCGTGTCTTAGATGCATGGATGCATGTGTAAGTACAAATGGCCCTGCATGGTCGGTGAATCATTTTTATCTGATGGTAAGGAGGAGAGGCATTAAATGTGTCCACCTGCCTGATTTGTTTTTATCTGATGGTAACATGAAGAAGAGGCATCAAATGTGTTCACCTGCTGTCGACCCACCCTGCGTAGGTGAAGATGTCCAGTGCTTTCAAACTTACTTAGTGAATTTCTAGATACCTTAGGGAATGGCTTCGAACACTGCTCGTTTCGTGCGCTGTAAATATCCTGCCTGCTTTCCTTTTATTGGTCTCCTGCACTAGACTAAATAGTGGACTGCGCTAGGACCAATAACCGCTCCACCATTACAAAAGGCCAGTGGTGCTCAAAGGAAAAGCTAAGTAAGCTAAAGTGCGCCGAGTGATGGTACCAATGGCTAAGCGAGGCTCTGCCAATTCCGCTGGTGCTATGATAAACTATATTCGGCAGATCTAAGTGGCTCCAGTATCACCAAAAAACAAATGGTGCCTGATTCGGTACGTAGCCAAAGGTTTCAGGGGCACGCAGCCCAGCCGTACAAACAAAATGGTGCTTATTCAGCAAGCTAAGTGGCACCAGTATCACCACAAATCACACTCATTGCCCACGTAACCAAATCAACACCCTCTCCTTGCAAACCCTAGCTTATCCCCTGGCTAGAGCCCCCCACCGAGTAGGCGATCACATCTATGATCTATCTAAGACGACTGTTGCACGTTAAGAAGCGGATCGTTCATCATAACATTAATAGCCATTGCTGCCCACGCTTCGCTGCGGGTCATGTGCTTGGTATAGGAAAAATCTTGGGAAAATGGGAAAATATCGGAAGGAAAGGTAACCTGGCTTTTTTCATTACAATGTTGTAAACGAACATAGATGTTGGTTGTCATTACATGGTTCCTATTCTAGGCCAGCAAATCAATGACATGTTAGTGGAAAGAGGTATTTGATGGAGTTGGGCTCAAGCAAATAACACACTTAGATTCAAAGCACAACATTGGCTAGTATTACATTATAGGTGGAAAGAGCAAAAACTACAACACAAGTACGTCTCCTAACGCGAGGGTTTACAAAAGGGTGAATTAGGATCCACTCCCCTTAGGCGATACGACAACACATTTCGTAAATCTAGAATTACACGAAAGATTATACGACGTCGAACACTAAATTACACCTGGATTTAAAGTTACATGGTTAAGAGCAACCTAGTACAACCAAGGCTTACTCCAGAAGTCGAGATAGACGAGGGCAATGGAGAAACAATAAGATAATGATTATCCAAAACATGGCATATGACCAACAGATCCAAAAACAGGAGACTGAGAAGTCAAACATCATAACCCTAAGACCAAACTAACCAACGGTAGACTTGAACTTCTTCGAAAACCAGATCCCTTCTTCTCAGATTACACCATCGCCTCTGTCAGACGAACCTAGATCCACAATGACGACTAGATCCCGTAGCTCTGCTTTGGATTCGAGAGAGATGGCGATGAAGAAGAAGAGCAAGGACCAAGGGCATCTTATAGTGGCTGAACGGAGATGGGGCGCAGCGCATCGGAAGTGGAGACGGCATGGATGGGATACACTGCCGGTTCATGTTATGGGGATAAAGTCGACCATGGCGCACTCCCCGCGTAAGCGAGAGGAGGGGGGAATAAAGGAGAGGAGAGAGGGTTCGCTCAACGAGGGAGGCGTGCGGGTGGCCATGTCCCCAAAAGAAGAAAGAAGGGAGAGGGGTCCAGTACGGGGATGAGGGCGAGGATCAAGAGCAGACCAGAGGCCGGGAAAAAGAGGAGCGCACAGCGCATAAGGACGGTGAGTGCGGCATGATGTCGCGAACATGCGAGGATAGGGTGCTAATGGGCCCGACACCGACGACGTCTGCGGGGCACGCGGTGACAACGACTCGGCATGCGTAGCATGGCCGAGCTGGGCATAGTGCTTGGGACTTGACATCCACTCAGGCTTTTCTAAGTACTCCCTACTACCCAAGGCTAACTTTTTCTAGGTGTTCTTCTTTTCTCCCCTTCCTTGTCCACAATATACGTCAAACTTTGTATGAAGTGAGATCGCAACATACATGCTTCCTCTGAAACCACCTCCTCTTGTTTACTTTGAGAGAAAACTATTGCATCAACCCGTTGTGGATTTCCCATTCAAGCACCCTGAATATTTGTATCAAAAGTGGTATGGCGGTGTAACTTGGTAAAGGCACTTGGTCAATAACCTCGATACCAGCGCGTGCCGAGCAGCGTCACCATGTGGCAGCTATTCCACAGGGGCCCTCGATTTCGTCGCGGCACCATAAGCTATTAATCTGTTGCTTCTCTTAATCCAAGTCCGATCTTGTTGCTTCTCTTAATCTGTTCCATCTTATTCCAAGTCCTTCTGAATTAGATTCTTGTTCCATCTTATTCCAAGTCAGATCTTGTTGCTTCTCTTAATCTGTTCTAATGAATCTTATTATCCATATGTTAAGATTACAAAAGATCTTGCTTAGCTTGAATCAGAACTTTGAATTCTATGGCTCATTTTTTATGCATTTTGAAATGTTTTACTTTTCAAAAGGAAGCCTTTCAATCAAAACCGAACAATTTTTGTTTTCAACTCCTTTTGAATTAGCTTTCAAAATATATTTTATGTTTAGAACTCAAGAAAATATTTCAACCATGTTTCACAACAAGGGACAAGGACTTCAAATCCAACAACGGATTTGATTTAAAGAGATTCAAGTGTTCTGCTGGGACATCCATAATTAGTCGATACAATGTCCTATGTTATCCAATCCCGGCTGGTCTACTCGCATCCGAATGGCAATTTCTCTTGTAACCCACTTAACATCACCCTCGAAAACCCTAAGCACGTCTAACAAGACTTAAGGTAGATGGACGCAATAACATAGCAAAATAAATAAAATGCATATTCCTGAACATCCTTATGCTGGTACAACATATAGGCACTTACTCTCCCATTCTCGACACATCGTTCACCTTTCCTATGATCGGACTACCTCAACAATTACGGATGAAATACAATGGAAAGATTACAATACCGGTGGACAGCGACGAAAGACACTACTAAGTATGGGTACATCATCCCAAGGCAACTAATCTACTTTGGACCACGCATCTTCATTCTCGGCATCGGTGGATTCTTCTACCGCCCTGGCTATGGATCTGCCTCCTCTCTTGGCAATGGTTGAGTGAGAGGAATCAAGGGTTCTACTTCTAACACTTCTGAGGGTGGACGTGCTGGTGGTACTGCAACACTAGTTCTCCTTCTTTGTGGCAGGTGGATAGGGATCCCCTCCATGATCAAGGGATCCTGCCGTTCAACAGCCAGCGTCCTCCACTTGGCCCTGGTGACAAGGTAGGCCTCTCCCAACTGATAGGCATGTTGATCTTCAGCCTCCTTTAGAGCTTCCAACATGGCAGTCTCCCGACTCTCAGCAGCTACCGCACTGGCATGCGCTTCGGCAAGTTGCACCTAGAGCATCCTGGAGAAGATCTCGGCTTCCTTGGCTCGCCGAAGGCACTTCCTTAGCTCTAAGGCTTCCTGGTCATACTGCTCATCTGGAGCAAGCAGATACGTGGTCAAGTGCACCACGGTAGGACTATCTTCTTGCGCATCCCGCCCTTGCAAAGCCTCCACGCGAGCCCTCCATGCCCGTTGATTCTTTTCTAAAGGTGGAAAGAACCTCATGGGGGTATGGGCAATGGGCTCTTCATAGACCTAACAAAGGTACCGCAAGGCTTTGTGGGCCACAACCTAGTAGGTGTCGATGAAGCTAAACCCGGTTGCAGTCACATTCCAGGCTTCAGTGATGTCGGGCAACTCTTCACTCTTCCCATTGTAGACGGTAACTTCACACCGCTCAGTGCCATACTTTACATACTCACGACCCTCATATTCGGGACGATCTTTGACTCTGACCTTTTGTAGGGTGGCATACAGGATCTTGGGAAAACCCTCAGTGTTCAGGCAGTAACTACTAACCCAGGCTCCTGCCATCGCTGGCGGTGGTTGTAAGGAAGGACTGAGCGAAAAGCTAGCTCAAAAGGAAAAGCTAGGCGAGCTAAAGTGCACCGAGTGATGGTACCAACAGCTAAGCCAGACCCTGCTTATAAATCCAGAGTGGTCAATAGTCCTATCGTGGTACACCAAGGTTCCAGCACTCGATCACTATAAATAAATCGACCGATTTTTTCGCGCTTTCGAGGCGAGCGATGTTCGAGGCCATTAATGACTAATATGGCTACAAGACAAGGTTCCGACAAGAGCCCAGAAAAAGAGTATGGGGAGACGCAGGTCACGGCATGCGTGAACCACAGGCGACGCGAAGCACAAAGCCACAATTTAGCATTAACTTTAGAACAGGAATGAGTCAGTCGTGCACCATACGACACGTGTGACACCTATGGATGACGTATCTGCAAGCAATACGGGCACTACAATGCATAAACAGTATATGCATGAATGCACGTCCTATACATTCTTCTACTGTTGCCAACATATAGAGCAACCATTCTTAGATTTTTGGCATACCGATCTCTCCATGTAGCTAGTGGATACTATCGGACTATGCTCGGGGTCAGTATACCTGTAGAGAATTTGATTAAGCCTACCTAAGTCAGCAGAGTGCCATCTATCCTGGATACATAACCATAGTAATAGGGCTACTTATATAACTTCACATGCAGCGTCCTAACTTTTTGGAAAAGAATTTGTTGTTAAGTTTTAGTTTAGAAATAGGTTCTGAAGCTTTATTTCCTCATTTATGCCGATGGTGTTGCTGGTAGTGTTGGGAACATGAGCGGTGCAAGGAAGGCAGCGGATCTTCAGCCGTAGTCCGCAGCGATCGCCCTAATGTTTGCCATGGTGAGGTGGACACGGAGGTGCTAAGAGATGATGGGACGTTGCATGACTAGGAAGTTGAACCTACATTGGGTAGGGAGCCATACTAATGTCGACCAACCCCAACCACCGACCACCTCGGGAGCAACGTGCACGCAACCCAAGCTGTCTCTTAGATGCATGGATGCATGTGTAAGTACAAATGTTCCTGCATGGTCGGGGAATTGTTTTTATCTGATGGTAAGGAGGAGAGGCATTAAATGTGTCCACCTGCCCGACTTGTTTTTATGTGATGGTAGCATAGAGAGGAGGCATTAAATGTGTCCACCTGCTTTCGACCCACCCTGCGTAGGTGAAGATGTCCAGTGCTTTCAAATTTACTGAGTGAATTTCTGGATAGCTTAGGGAGGCACTCGCCATGTTGTTTTATATACTTTGCACGTTCAGCCTATTGCACTCCTTGTATAAATTCTCCGGGGACCACCATTTATTGCTTCATCTTTACCGTGTTTTTTTTTTGCCGGGTCTTTACCGTGCTTTTAGCGGACTATAAAACTTTATTCATGAATAATTTTGAGTGTTAACACCTAAGTACTCTCTCCATCCTAAAATGAATATAATTCTCACTTTTCAATATGTTAGATAATTTTAAATTTAATCAATAAGATAGATGGTGTGGCTTTAAAGATGCGGCCAGACATAGCGTGATGTGAACCTCAGGAATTCCCTTCTACTTTGTCAGGACCATACAAAATCTTACAGACATGGTTTACGCTTCCAAGACGTTGAAAAAGTTAGTTCAAATTTGGTCAACTCCATTCTTTTTAAGTTGATACATCGCTACCTGTGGCCAGGGAGGAGCTATGCCACCGGTGCTCAGGTTCCCACCATTAATGGTGTCGTGTGGCGCCATGGCTACACAGGGAGATGGGACGACGCTGTAGCTAGGCGGCGCGGCGTGTAGCGGGGGGGGGGGGGGTGGATGCTCGACATGCATGGCCGGTAGCTCGTAGCGTGATGGTTGGCACGCATGCGAGCACGAACCGCGTGCATGCTGCTGAGGCCTTTGCTTGTGCCTGCGTGCTAACTTTGCATGGTGCATGCAAATGGAGAGCGACTAGTTAGCGTGGTTAAAGGTAACAAGGTGCATGCGTGGTAAATGTGGTGGTTGTCTGCGCACGTGCTTGCCTTGCTCTATTTGCTGTGCATATACGATTGTGCTGCTCGTGCTGCTGCCATGCATGGAGAAGGGAGCAGGAGGAAAGGCGGGAGGTGGGACCGCTGTCGTGGCGGGGTGCGAGCTGCCACAGTCGGCGAGGTAACAAACTATGCGCTTATCTGCTCCTGCGCTCTAACGGTCGGCTGCACAGCCAGATGTGGACAACGCACGGCCTCTGCTCTTCAGCCGGGTTTTTAGGTCCGATGCAAACCACTCTCCTATTGTTTTTTGCATTGAACCCTAGTTTTTTCTCCTTGCAGGAGCTGAAGCAATGAAGCTGGGCGGTCACCGGTCACTTCGGTCCCAGTTCAGATTCTAAGGAAAGCTGGAGCCCCCATGCCAAAATCCTTGGCTTAGAAATGAGAACCGAAGACAAACACATTAAGGCCTCATTCGGCTTACCTTAAATTTGGCTTGTTCGACTTCTTTTTTCAATCGAAACAGTGTTTTATCTCACAACATTTCATCCAGGACAGTGTTTTCCACCCACTTTCAGCTAAGTTTCAGCAAACCGATCGGGGCCTAAATGTTTGTGGATAATTTAGTACAACCAATCAAAAAATTGCTTATCTTCATGCTCTTTGTATCCATTTTCTAACACAGCCCATGGGTCAACGAAAGGAAAAATAAGCACTCAGTTCGCCTGATCATATCAGCCATGTTTATTAGCCATGATATAATGTTTTTCTCTTACAACAAAACAACATCAGTCAGCTTATAAGCCACAGAAACGATCAAACAAACAGGGTGAAGATGCCCATGCATGGTGTTGAGCTCTCCCTTGGGCTCGGGGTGGTTGTCGTATATATGTCTGTGTCCATCGCCATCCCTATAGGGGCTGATAATCTGATAACACCAGTCTAACTTGGAGACCAAGTGTGAGCATCTCTAACAATGCACATATAGATACTCTATAATCTGTATCCAGTTGCGATTGACTTTCTCCAGTTGTCAGATAGATTAGCTCTTGTTGTAGGTTTGTAGCCCAATAGGAATGTTGATTACGTTAGTTACTATATTTTAACTCTATTGGTTATACTACCTTTTAATCCAAAAATCTTTTTTGTGTTTTATTGAAAATAGACTCTACATCCTACACTTTATTATTAGTTATTCCATCCATTTCAAATTATAAGTTGTTTTGATTTTTATAGATATGAAGAACACGTGGACCTAGGACCAACTGATCGCATCTCCATCCCCAATTCTCACATCTTGCAATCTACCAAGTTCAGCTCTGCTCTTAAGTTTGTAGCTTCAGTTCAGAAAAATGTTGAATAAATGAGAAGAAATCAGGGTAATTTGAACAGAGCGAACAAAAGCAAGGGGCTAACAAGTCTTTACAATGACATAAAACTTGAGAAAAGGAGATGTTGAAGATGTTGCCCGCGCTTCACTGCGGGTGATGTGCTTGGTATAGGAAAAATCTTGGAAAATATGACTCATATGTGTAATATGTTTCCTCATCGTGCTGTTACGAAAGGTTGGTCTATTTGGTACATTAAATGGGAAAATATGAGAAGAAAAGGTAACCTGGCTTTTTTCATTACAATGTTGTAAATGAACATAGAGGTTGGTTGTCATTACATGGTGCCTATTCTATGCCAACAAATCAATGACATGTTAGTGGAAAGAAGTATTTGATAGAGTTGAGCTCAAGCAACTAACACACTTAGATTCAAAGCACAATATTGGCTAGGATTATATTATAGGTGAAAAGAGTGAAAACTACAACACAAGTACGTCTCCTAACATAAGGGTTTACAAAAGAGCGAATTAGGATCCACTCCCCTTAGGCAAAACTACAACATATTTCGTAAATATGAAATTACACGAAAGATTACATGACGTCGAACACTAAATTACACGGGGATTTAAAGTTACATGGTTAAGAGCAACCTAGGACAACGAAGGCTTACTCCAGAAGTCAGGATAGGCGAGGGCAATGGAGAAACAACAAGATAATGATTATCCAAAACATGGCGTATGACCAACAGATCCAAAAACAGGAGACTAAGAAGTAAAACATCGTGAACCCTAAGACCAAACTAACCAACGGTAGACTTGAACTTCTTTGAAAACCAGACCCCTTCTTCTTGGATAACACCATCGCCTCTGTCAGACGAACCTAGTTCAATAATGACGACTGGATCTCGTACCTCTGCTTTGGATTCGAGAGGGATGGGGATGAAGAAGAAGGGCAAGGACCAAGGGCATCTTATAGCGGCGAACGGAGATGGGGCACATCACAATGGAAGTGGAGATGGCATGGACGGAATACACTATCGGTTCATGCTGTGGGGATAAAGTTGGCCATGGCGCGCCCCCTGCGTAAGCGAGCGGAGGTGGGGAATAAAGGAGAGCAGAGAGGGTTCGCTCGACGAGGGAGGCGTGCGGGCGGCCATGTCCCCAAAAGGAGAAAGAAGGGGGGTCCGGTACGGAGATGAGGGCGAGGATCAAGAGCGGACCAGAGGCTAGGAAAAGGAGCTGCGCACAGTGCATGAGGACGGTGAGTGCGGAAAAGTTATTATTCGAGTAGTCTGGACTGATCGAAACGCCTAAATTGATGCAATGTCCCAATCCCAGTGTCTGGTTTGACCGCGCTACGCACGCATCGACACCTGTGGACGCTGTCGATACCGGGACCCACCTACGTTCAGCTCTCATTTGGCTATGCCGCACTCGCCTTGTTCACTTGCACAGTTCCTTTTCTCTCCTTTTCCCGCACCCTGTCGGCTCTCGACTCTCGCCCTTGCCCCCGTACCGGACCCCTCCTTTTTCTTCTTTTGGTTCCTCCCTCCACTCAAGCTCGCGTAGGGTGCGCACCATGGCCGACGCTCTCCCCACCTCGTTACCCTCCAGTGCTTCTCTTCCACGCCGCCTCCACTTCCCGGTTGCTTGGGTGTGGTCGATTTAGCTACATTTACTCCACACCCATGCAACCAGCAAAGCGCACAGCAGGCCGCATGCAAATTAAAGCCACGCGCACCGCCAGTGGCCACTCACCCGTGCTCCTTTTCCCGCACACTGGTGCCATCCTCTCAACGTCACGCCGCTGTCTCTTCTGCACCGCCACCCACCGCATGTCGCACCACCGCCCCACGACACCGCTCGTGATGTCACCTCCACTGGCCCAATGCTACCGCTGTTGTCCCCCACAAACCTAATTCCCTCTGCCCTTAATGCTGCTCAGTGCCACCGATAATGGCATGCACCCACCCTCTAAACCCGCCATCAATCGCCTATATCCTCCTTCACAACAAGACACTCCACACTCAATGCTAATCACCCGCATAAGCTCCCTATTCAAATGCCAACCTATTTCAATATTTTAAGAAAAAGCTTGAGAGAAGTGCTGCAAGCTGGAGACTATCGAAGAAAACATCAAGTAGGAGCCGGAGTACATTGTCAGAAGCAAGAAGCTGACACTTTCAAGATGTGCTTAGATGAAGATGAGCTCACCATGACCATCTTTGGTATCCTAATTCCTACTATGGTGGCATCAATCATATTGTATATCCTTGTAATGCGCCCGCTACCCTACGAGAGGCCCTAAGATAGTTGTTGAAATAAAAAGAGTTGAATAAGGGCCTGTTTGGGACGGCTCTACTCCAATTTTTTCTGCTCTGCTCCACCAACTCTACCATGGAGTAGCTCCACTATGGAGTTCCTGGAGCAAATGTGACTGTTTGGTATGCAGCTCTGCTCCACCTTCGATAACAGGAGGTTTTGGTGGATGTCCTTCTATGCCCTTATCAGAGGCAGCGGGGCTCGTGGAGATCTGGAGGCCGTCGTAGGAAGCGAGCAAGTGGAGGTTGTCCTCAGAGGTAGCGGGGCTCGTGGAGAACCTCTGGGCGTGAGTGGTTGTCCTGCCGAGAGCACAGCAGCCATGGCGCGACCATCAGGGGCACATGAGCCACGCAAAGACAAGAAAGGAAGAAAATACGTACATGAAGAAGGGCGCCGTCGGGGATGGTGAAAATGTGGATGTGGCTTGCTGGGGCATGGCCGGGGACGCGCGAACAAGCCCAGGGCACAGCTACCACGGGCGTGGCCACCAGGGGCGCAGTCGCCAGGGATGCACCGCCTGCCTGAGGTGCGGCTGATGCGGACGCGGCTTGCTGGGGGCTCAGAGTGCTAGGCGTGCGGCCGCCGCTGGCGCTGCCATGGAGGGAACGAGCACGGCCAGGGCGCCGCTCACCGGTGGCGGCGTGGCCAAGCGTGGGCGGGCCGCCACTCGCCAGGGGCAGAGGGGCCGAGCGTGGCCAGGGCGCCGCTCGCCGGTGGTTTGGGGAGGACAGGCTGGAGCAGAGGAGAGAGAGGCGACGGGAGGAAATAGAACGAACCGGTATTTGCGTAACGAGTGGCAATTGCAGGTAATTACCTCCAACTCCACGAGGACATACGAAACACTGGTTTGTGGAGTACCCTCTGAGGAGCTCCGCAAAAAACATGGAGTTGGACCAAAACTCCATCTTTTTTTGGGAGCAGAGTTTGTGGAGTTGGACCTGTTTGGCAGGAAAGTTTAGGAGCAGAGCGACAAAAGGTGGAGCAGAGCAGTCCCAAACAGGCCCTAAACATTCAAGTTTCGCGGATTTATTCAAATTTCAAGGGCATAGGGCCTGTCCACAACTTGGCTATGTATGATTATGTTATTTCTTACATTCACCAAAGAAATAGCAGCACAATTGCTATACCAGCTATATTGTGATGCGAGGTCCTCTGCAATTGTCATTGTGGTTAAGTTTTTACGTAGCTAGCATAGTATCAGTGCTGGTTATCCATGTGAGTTCCTTGTCAGTAATAACTAAATAAAGTTCAGACATGCTGCACTTTAACATTTAAGATGGTGTTTGAAAAAGAAATGGGGATCTTATCCCTAAGGATAAGGTCTAGGCACGCTTTAACTTTTGATTTATGGATCCAGAATCTGTAGTAACTTCCCTTGTATCCCTTATTTTCTTCTTTTCTTTCTGTCTCTTAAGCCTCTGGCTGTTTGTTTGTACTCTTTTGTTCCTTGCTTATTTTTAATAAATTGCCTGTAGGGGCTGGCAAGCCCCTCCAGTTTTGTCCAAAAAAACATTTTATACCTCTGCAACTAAGAGATTAATCGAAAAGTAGGATCATGTTTACACCTTTTCATCTCCCAGCCACTGGCAGGCTGCATACACTTTACTGCCATAGCATCACAATTCTTCTGGTAGTTTATAAAATTTATGTTTTCAAAATGTATCAACTCCTCCATTTCTTCTTTCCAGATCCGCAGTCTAGAGTAAGGAGAAGATCATAAACAGATACAAGCTAACTTAAGCACATGAAGATACACCACTTGAATACAGGGATAAATACAATGTGTCAGAAATTCAACCCTGGTGTGAGGAATATTTTTTTTGAAGGTTGTGTGAGGAATATTTGTCTAGTGGATGCCATTGCCATCTTTTTTCTTAAACGAGTTTTACCTCTGCTTTTTAGAAAGCAACAAGTACATAAGTCTGCTGGGGTTACCAGCTACAGCAAAGAGCAGCAACACCTATTCTATTACAGAATTCAGATTTCAGTTACATCTGACAGCATAACAGAACTAGGCTGAAAGTTCTTGAGGCAACCCATGACTACATCCTACATATGTCGAAAGGCTTCTTATCTCCTTAAGCAAAATCTTCCACCTCTGCATCAAGGATACAGCAATGTAGAGCACGTCAGTTGGAGATTTAGGAATTTTTTTCTCTATTGCCATCTTATCCCTGATGGTCCACATAGCCCAAACAAAACCTGCAAAAGCAAACATAAGCAATCTGATTGGTAGGGGCCCCTTGCCCTGTAACCAAGTGCAACTAAACTCCTTTAGTGAACGAGGAACATTTTGTAGCTTGAAAACTTGAGCAATCACACTCCAAATGAATTTGGCAATGTGACACTGGAAGAAAATATGATCCACAGATTCGCTAAACCATAGAGGCAACAATTAGCAGTCTCTTTTGAACCCCTTTTGATGAGACTTTGGGCAACCTATAACTTGTTATTAAAGATTTGCCATAAAAAGAACTTGATTTTCAAGGGAATCTTTCCTTTCCAAACATAGCCAGCCACCCTGCTAGCTACCCCTCTGTCACTAATGAATCTATATAAGGATTTAGTGGAGAATGTCATCTGGACCCCTTATGTAGTAGTTTCTCCCGATCTGTTGAAACTAAAACAGAAAATGTTAGAGCACGGGGAAAAAAAGATGGTGAATCCGTCCACATTGAGAAGGCGAAGAAATGGCCATAGAAATCAGTAGTTTGTACCTTGAGCCTGCGAGAGAAAGCGGACTGGTAGACAAGATTTCAAACGATTTCATACAAATCACCTGAGCTCAGTTTCCAAAGCTGCCAAGAGCAACAACCAATCGAAACTAAGAAACATCTAAGTGGGAAAAAATAATGGAAATAGAGGCATGGATGGCTGGACAATACTGAAACAACAATACTATATTCTTCAACCAAAGGCTCCTTCGTCGAGTCAATTTGTTAAGGGTCATCAGTTGAAAGAGACACGGTAAAACCTCTTAAGAAATATGTTGGGAAAGGGTTCCGGTGATAGTCGACAAACAATGAGTTGTTACTTAAAGGAGACATTGCAAGATCAATCTGAATACAGCCAAAATAGAAGATATATTAGTCAGTTTCTCATAAGCAACCATATGAAAATCCAATTGATGTCCAATCAACCAAAAAAACTATCACCGGCCAGATATTTGCTATACCCAAATCTGCTATTTGGAGCCCACAACTGAAGAGATTATTACCTGTGGCTTCCCTTGCTTGAAACAGGACCATGTGCTTGCTCATCGACGTATAAGTTTCCAAGGTTACCAATCTCTAGAACAGTTTCACATGTTGATGACAGCAAAAGATTTTCGTACTGGTGTTGTGCATTGTCCACCTGTAAAAACAAATTCACGGTGATTCGAATAGACACAACAGGGCATGTGAATGCGTGGTACTTCTTAGGCAGACCATCATCGTTTCATGAGTGCAAACTATAGATGGACCCACCACATCATCGGCGACACTTGTTGGCAGAGTAAAAAACAAATTCACTGTTGTAGGCCTTATATTTTCTAAGTCTTTAAATCTTTATACAGTTGGTTATATACATACTAGACTACCGGTTCAATCACAAACTCGTGGTTTATAATTAAATCCTTTATCCTCCACTCCTCAGTTTAAAAGGTACCATGAAAACCTGCTTACCATGTTTTCTATTATATCTCTGAACAAACTTCCATCTGCAGTAGCAAGTGAATCAAAAGCTAGTTTGGATTTACAATTCTTTTTTAGTAGCCCAAGTGTACGATTAAGGAGGTTTCCAGTTCAAGTGAGTAAGTGAGATCATTATTAACACGTAAAGATGCATAGGTAACACAAACAAGGAGCACCAAGTGAAGAAAGAAGGCAAATGACATAACAATTTCAGCACACATGAAAAGTATATACATGTTTCAGAAACAAAGGTAATTTAAGTAAAAATACCAATTGTATTAGCAAGGTGACCATTGACTATATTGATAAAGCGTTCTGCTGAATAGTCCCCATCATTGCCGAATTCTACTTCCCACAAGAAGAAGTACCTAACAGCATCAGCCCCAAATCTTTCTACCAGATCTTTTGGTTCAAGTGTGTTGCCTAATGACTTACCCATCTTCATGCCATCCTAGGATTTTCAAAATAGAAGCCATTGGTGCATGAAATAAAAGTGACTTGCTGAGATAAAACATGAAAGGTGACTGAGAATCTAGATACTTTTTTTGGGATCAAAGAGAGATAAGCACCATGGTGTCCACTGTTGGTGGACCGCGTCGCGGCGGAGGCGGTATGCCACGCTGCGCGGTCCGGCGGGGGCCGCGGGAGGACTGAGGACAGCCAGGTCGGGAATGTTGCTTTCACAACTCCCATTAATTCATTCTCAACCTTAAGAAATTATTGCCTACCTGTGTTTTAACTGATGGAAATATGTTCCAGAACCGTAGAGTTTCGTCGCCTGCTCCTGTTACTATGGTCTGCAAATTACATCTCACCATCTTAGCTGCTCTCCTCAACGAGATAGATAGTAGTTTCTGGGTTCATCATTAAAACAATGTACAAACTAACAGCATTCGGGTTTACCTGTCCATCAGGCGACGACGCAAGGTAAAGCACACGCATTGTATGTCCGGTTAGAGTTGCAACCCGTCTGCCCCCCAAATAATCGAAGTCAATGAAATTAGGTTAAAAAGAAATGGCCCCTGGTAAATTGTATAAGTTACGCCATACAAATGACATCACTACAAAAACTGTTTATTAAGAAGCACATAACTGGTGTACGGTGCACAGCAAGTGGTTTTCATTGCCTAGTTTACATTTCTATTGTGTTTTCAGCTGCTCGTAAGTCAATGTCTCAGCCCATAGAAACAAAATTACATCTTTGGCGTGGAATCCAAGACGACTCTAATTAATAACTTGTATATGGAGTCACACCATGGAGGGCTTTGATGCTTCATACCAAAAGGGCACAATTATATGACAATGTTCTTACTGATCAACTGATGTGAAACTAAGCATGCTATCAATGGTATTATACAACAAATGGTTTTCATTGCTTGCTTTAAGTTTCACTGTTGTTTTAAGCATTCCTTAATTCAATGTATCATCCCATAGAAAGGAATTATTATATTTCAGAAGCAAGCCGAGAAAGACTGTGTTCCGCAGATTGGAAGTCATTCTATAACTGTATCCAAAGGATGCAGTGTACGGCTGGCTTACTGATCTATCAGGAGATGCTAAGTACTTAGATCCACAACATATAAGCTCACCTTTGACATGGATGGATATTTCCACACCATGATTTGATTTTGGGAATACCCATGTGTGCTCACAAGCTCATTCACATTTTTACACCACGCAAGGTTGCAAACCTGCAATAGAAAGCAAAAGATGAGGATAGCAGCACCACACAACAGAGAGATCATTAGTGGTCAGAACTACTACTTGCCTGGCTGCCTGTGTCAATTGAGTTTAGAACATTTCCATTAGCCGTGTTCCAAAACCTGATGCCTCTATCAGCTATTCCACCTCCTGATACCAGGAGTCCTTGCTGATGTGCTGACCACGCTATTGCTTTAACAGCGGCTGTATGTTCTGTCAACCGCAACACTGGCTGTTGCGATCGTTGCGGAGTTGGTGTCCGAGAGGAAGTTGGACTAGATGCAATTATAGGAGTCGCGGTCCGAGAAGGCTCCTGGCTGGCAATTGGAGTCATTTCTGTTCCCATGTCTCTCATAGAGACAAACCTAACTACAGGTGTTGGTCCATCAACTATTGAAGCATTGTGTGCAGGTTTAAGCAAATCAGAATGGACGAGACCTGAAAATAGAGCATAAGATGAATTTTCATCAAAAGTGCACTGAAACATACCGATATTCCAATAACATAGAAACACACGGTTGATAATTTATTTATTCTACACACATCTGCGAGCTTCTAAGTGCAAGCAGCTAGCATATAATAAGAGAATGATGTAGTACGCCTCAAATATGTCCTGATCTGAATGCGCATTTATCCTGGTAGTTATTTTCCAAAAGAAAATATAGAAGTAAAACATTTAGTTGGTGCCTGGTGGGAATAGAGTGCCATCCTTATGTATTTGTTAAATGAAATACACGTAACTTTTTTGGGGTCCAAGAAGCTGCCATGATGAAAAGAGCAGCTGTCCAGTTGAACATCAAAGGCAGACTTCTCTACACGGGCAGCTCATGATGTCACACTTTACCTGTCCCCAATTCACCCTGCTCCAGCACTTCAAACTTGCAACCAAATGTTCTAAATAATCCTTAACTCTTATCTCTTCACGCTACATTATAAGATATAACTAAATTATTGTTAGGACTCCAAAGTTTAGACACACAAAATAGGCTGGAGCTGAAATCTAATGCATTATAATCCAAAATATGACCTCACAATTACAATATTTATCACTGCATTATAATTCTATAATGTACTGCACTAGTCTATATGTGCTAAAAACAATAAAGAAATCGATAGCATGGCAAAGTTCATGCTTACCATCTGAATTCTTAACCAATGGTCTAGTGTTGGTAGGCACATCCGTGACCACCTTAGCAACGGCTGGTGGACGGCCTCCATGTTCAGGAAATGCCAATGCGGACTTCTTTGGCATAGTTCTAGTGGAAGGCCCCGCACGGCCAGTACGGTTTGACATCGGGCTGGAAATCCACTTCTCGGTGTCGTCCCACTTAGACGGCGTTGGCCGAGAGAACGGCGGTAGTAACGCGGCCACCACGGTCAACCTCTTCACCGTCGGTGGCCCCGATGAGCTACTCTCTGAGTCGAAGCTGTCGTCGTCCAGGGCTCGGTTTCTTGACCTATGGCCGCTGTTGCTCGACATCTCGGTGGAGGTAGAGCATTCCAAGCTCCCTGTCGACGTATTCGGTATTCATTATCCGAGAACTCATGCTTAGCAAATGGTAAAAGGTCAAATCATATATGAATAGTTCGATGATTGGTCAGGCGATAGACTTACTCCGGTCGTCGAGCTCGCCGGAGTCGTTGGCCTCCGGCGACATGTCCTCACCATTGTTGCGCTGGTGTTTCTCTAGCCCACGAAGCATTGCTCGCACCTTAGCTGGAGAGAATCCGCTGGACTGGGGCAGAGACCTGGAGGAGGCAGCACGAGCATGCAGGAGGCGAGGGCGCAAGGGAGAAGCGGAAGGGGCGGGCGGGCGTGGCGCCGTCGCAATCATGTAGGGGGGGCGAGGATCCTCCTGGAAGGATACAGGGTCCCCTCCTCTCTCTCCTCTCCACGCTCTCGCTCTCTCCCTCCCTCCTCATCGCGACCGCCGAGGCTCCGCGCACCCTGTGCACGGCGCAACGGCATCCCCTAGCACGGCGCCATGGTGCGCCGTCTAGCGCCGGTGGCTGTGGCCACGTCCGAGCCCCTACTCTCCCCCGGCGCTGCCTCATCCCACCGGTCCGCGTGGCACGCGAGAGAGAGACGCGCACAGCGGGGGGAGGGGAGGTGGCTGCGCCCACCGCTGGGGCCTGGCCACGCCGGTGCGCCGGAGGACGACCGATGCGGCCACAGATCTAGAGAGAGGGAGAGGGAGAGGAAGAGAGAAAGGCGCCGCCGGGTCGCTCGCGTGGAGAGAGAGAGGCAAAGAGAGAGGAGGTCAAGAGCAGAGAGAAAGGGACGAAGGAGGCGGGGGGGGGGGATCACCGCGGGTCACACATGCACGCGCTACGAGGAAGCCAGTGCAGATAGCCTATGCCCGCACGCAAAGGAAGGAACGCGCCACCGTCCATTTATGTGCCATGTACAATGAGCAGGAAACCGTACTTCATTTAATGTGTGCATTTGCTTCACCTATCTACTACCGAATACACGAAAGAAGGCCAGTTGTGACGCGCTTCATCTGAACCGTGAAATTTCGATCCAACGCACTAAATAAAAAGAACTGACATGGACTTCCTAGAAAGCCACCGATTCGGCATGCATTCATATCTTTAATATAGGCAACCAACTATATGAAGAATTTGCACTTATGAGGTGCCCAGTTCTTCCATAATCTTTCTCGTGGCCTGAACTAAATTGTACCAATAAACAACCCTTCATATGCAAACTTTGCATAAGTATTTTCTTGAAGCTGATAGTTGCCAAGTATGTAGTGCTCTACGTTTGGTTGTAGCACAAAATCTAAAAGAAGGTCCCATCTCAGTAAGGGCTTCAAACGTAGAGCCAAACTCTGACCATGCAACCAATTATTGGTCTAGAAAAACTTGTTCCTCCCATTCCCGACTTCTGAGATAATGGCCATAGAGAAGAAAGCCTCGACCGAGGGGTGTATTTGGATCAGGAAGGCTACCATGGTCGACTTGGTTATGTTTTTTAGTCATAGCCAACACATATGTAATGCTTATTCTAAATTTTGAAGATGAAAGATACCGCGCCCTCCAAGTTCAATTGGTTGAGTATATTTAAGCCAAGACACCAAACAATGACCACTATTAGCTTCTTTTCTTCCTTTCCAAAGAAATCCCTAGAATTTTGTCAATAACAGATCTCTTATGTTGCATCTACTATAAGTTGCTTTAAGAGAGTATGCTAAAATCAATTGAGGATATAGGACTATAGGAGAATACTGTTGCAACAGAATGACTAAAGCTTGTATCCTATATTTTTTTAGGGATAAGGGAGAGGGGTCGTCTCTTTTATTTAGGAGAGCAAATCTCTTAAAAAGAATTTATCTAGCCCTCACTCATGTGGGAGCCCTCCCCACACCTGATTATTTTTATTGTAGTGCCACGCGCCACCGCCGCTCACCACATCCGCGGAGACCTCCTCCTTCCCCCTCCCCCGCCGCTGCCATGACCATGGTCGCGCCCACCCCAACCCTACCCAGCTACCTCCTCCATCGCCCGCTCTAGCGGCGTCGCTGCTGCCTATGCCTCGCCGCCGTCTCTCCTGTCCTCACCGGATCTGCCTGCCTCCCTCGACTCCTTTCTAAGCCCGCCAGAGATGGATAAGGAGGAGAGCAATAGAAGAGGAGAAAAAACGAGTGAGAATAGCCTCGAAACACTAGTCGAGCGTAGTATAACATCTCCTTAAAAATTATAAGTATAGCTTTATCTTCTAAAATACTGCTTTTATTTGATGGAGATATTTTCGTAACGTGTTTTTGTCATATTGGAGGAAATACTATTGCCACGTTGCACTTTCCGCACCGAAAATCGCCACGGCCCACGTCGCGTACAAAAATCCACGACATTTCCACAAGAGGTATTCCGGGCCACCTGATCTCACACGAATGCCTAGGATCGTGACTGGCCTTCGGTTACCGATTCCAATTCCAGCGGCGACGCTACCACTCCTGGCTGGCTGCCCCAACCCGAGCCCGATACCGTCGCCTCATCTCATCCAAATTTTTTATTTTTAGCCCTTTTTTGAAATTTTTTCACAAATATGCCCCTAGAGGTAAGATTTCAAAATCTTGACCCTTAGCTCGGCGCCATCGTTGCTGGCGGCGAGATTACACTGCTCGGCGCCATCGTTGCTGGTGCCCAGCTCTTGGGCTCAACACAGACCTGACGGTGACTTGGCAGGCAGCTCGATGCCATAGATCCTAGCACCGAGCTTGGCGCCGTAGATCATGACGCCGAGCTTGGCGCCAGGATCTATGGCACCGAGGTGGTGTTTTAACCCCGCTCCAACCTTTCTACCCGAGCCTTCTTCCTCTTCTTTCTCCTCCCTCTTGGGTTTTTTCTCTCCCCACTTCGCCCTATCTGACGAATCGGCATATTGGACCTTGGAAACTTTGATTTGATCCATAGATCTTTGAGAGCAAGGTATCCTCGCTCCCCTCCTAGTTTTTTCGCATCAATTCGGCATATATTAGTCAGATTTTTCAACCTAAGAATCGTTATTACTTAGGGTTTCATGCAATTTTTAATATTTGTATTATACAACCGTAGGATGCCAAGGCGTGGAAAAGCTAGCAAACCAAGGTAACCGCAGCGCATGTTGTTATGTTATGGGTTCATTGTTGTGCATCAAATGGGAAACCCTAGGTTTATGGTTTAATGTTAATTGCTTTTGGTTATTAGAATGAAATTGGTTGTATTGTAGTTATGGCCAGATGACCGAAAATGCCTTCGACCCAATGTCTCTACCTAGTGGTGTTCTAGTGCCCATGTGCTTTTGCGGCGATCCTTGCAAGGTAGCCAAGTCTAATGAAGAGGACACGTATAGGCAGAGGTATTGGATGTGTTCCAATTTTGCATTTGAGCCTACACTTCATCAGCGCCGCATTAACAAGATGGTGAGGAATTGATGTTTGTGTCATATGACATCTTGCATGATTTTTTTTGTTTTGTAACAATTGCATTTTTTTCAGACCCCTCCACTGCTCTATAATTTTGAGCAGTGGATCGACACTAAGATCAAACCTGAAGACAAGGAATGGATGTAGAAATTGTTGCGGTGGGAGGCAGAGGACAAGGAGATGATGGAGAAGAGACGTGGAGAGGAGGCTGCAAAAAAGGAACACAAGGAAGAGGAGGAAAGGAGGCGTGTTGCTGCATACAGGGAGGAGAGGGAGAAGAAGCTTGAGCGTGCACGCCGAGCAAAAGCAACGATGAAGGAGAATCACAATGCCCTGAGGAAGGGAAAGTGGTCTCGTTGCACTCAGTAGTCTCCATAACTTGCTAGTTCTATGGTTTATTCACGAACAATGTTGTCTACTATTGGCACGTACTTGTAGTATTATTGTGTTGTTTAATGTGGCATAGTATTGGACTTTTCATTATGTGGTTGTTTCCATTATTTATGGTCATAATATTTAGTATAATGTTGCAGACGTAGTACAATGTGTTCACGTGCTGCAAACACAACCTATCGAAGTAGGGCATTATATAATTCAACACACAAAACACATGAAATGGCATGTGGGAACATGTACTGAACTAGGGTACAGAGTTTCTTCGACTAAACCTAACATGTCTTAGGTAATTAAACCAAACAACAAACACATGGATGTGCCATGTGAATAAGATAGGGTCATCCTAGTAGTGTGGCCACATAGCAAATTATGTTGCACCTTCTTCACAGTAGCCTCCTATTGCTGGTGGTGGTGGTGGCGGGGGTGACGGCAGAGGCCCCTTGTTCTTGTGGTTAGTTCAGGTGCAATATGGATCATTGTAGAGTGCCTCGTGTTAATCAGCACCATTATTGTTGTTGTCCTATCCTTCATCCTTGTAACCGCTGCTAACTTTCCTTTCTAGATCGAAGATACAGTCCTACATGTAGTAGATGTACTCTGCATGCGGATAAATAGGTCGAGGATCGACCCACCTAGTGAACCCACAGTTTTCTTCGGCCAAGGAAGACTGCAATAAGTATGTCATGTAAGTTGTATAAAAGAGGAACATATTGAAGAAACAAATAGTAATAGCAATTACCCATTCTCGTGGAGGAGTGCCCTTCTTCCTTGTTGTGTGTGTGAATGAGAGGGAGTAAGGGGTTATTTATAGGTTGACAGGAGGAATAGAGGCCTCCCAATGTGCCATGTCAATGATCCATGTGCCTCTTCACCTTAGCCCATGGATCAAATAGTCATAAGATGGATGGTGGAGACGGAGTGGAGTTGTGCTTTCTTGCATTGTCTGAAAAGTCTAGATTCGTTCACTATTACTGAAAAACCTAGATTTATCTATAAAGTGTTTGTACGATACGATTGGACTATATATGTTCTAATGAATTTATATTTAATCTATGTACTATATTTGTTCCTTTTAGCAGTATAATATAGTTAATGATTCACGAGAAAAAAAGAGTTTCCCTTGTTTTAGGAGCAACCACAGTTACAAACAGAGATATCATTATATAATCCAAACATTTAATCTTCCAAAGAGCACAAAACAACCACATAGTCCACAATGTCTGTCGGGTTCGTAAACCTAGGGTCCCTCGGGGACCGGCTTCCACGCCAAGGCTCAACCTAAGAGTCTAAAGCGATAGGCCAGAAGGGCGGCCCAGTCACCGACCGGAAGGTCTGGCCGAAGAGGAACAGCACCCGCTCATCGGCTACTTCGACCCACCTCTCTGACCGGAGCGTTCGCTTTGACTCCGACCACCTCTAGACGGCCCCTCTAATCAGAAGGCCTAGCCCAAAACACTACTTCCAACTCTGACCCTGCGTTTCTAACCCAGGTTCACAGGAACCCTGCTCATCGCTCTTCTCTGATCGGCACACTTAGAGCCGACTGGAGCCATCCGATTGGGGACGCCCACTCGGTGGGAACCAGAAGATGTGCGGAGAAAAGCAAGGCAAGGCTCACAAGTCAAAACCACTGTACTAGAGACCATACCCTGCACAGAACAATACTATGCAGCCACCCTGACACAAATAGTATTGTAGGCGTCGACATCTCCCTCTATAGTATTGTAGGGGCCGCTAAAACTCCCATACGGTAAGGCCCCCCATGTGCCTCTGGGCATCAATAGCGGTATGGGCGCTAGGATTTACCATACCAGGTGAACATAGCGAGACTCCTCACATACCTCTAGGCATCCAATAGTATTTGCAGGTACCGACGTCCACCATCTTTGAAAAGGGCAGCACGACCTCCCATATGCATCTAACATTCAACAATGACATCAATAGTGTTGTAGGCGCCTACTATTATCTTGTACCCACCAACATGGGCAACAAGGCTCGGTAGCATACATACCATCGACCTCTCACTTGTAAAGTCATCCTCTTTATCTATAAAAGGGGATGCGCCCCCACCAACAAAGGGAGAGCCCTTCTTGAAGACAACAAGCACCGATCAAGTTCACTAGCTCACGACCATAGAACCACCGGGTTCGGACTCCAAGCACATGCTTGAACACTTAGCTCATAGAGTAGCTCCTGTTGCTCTTGGCCCTTTTGACCAAAGTCGACCGGACCTCCTGTACACCCCTTCTTCCTCCTTCTCGTTTGTAACCCCACTGCAAACTTCGAGCATCTGGGCTTAGGAATAAAGTCACTGACCGACCCAAACTAGACGTAGGGCATGTTGTCTGAACCAGTATAAATCCTGTGTCATTAAGTGCTAGGCCACCTCCGATCACATCGTACGGCAAAACTACAAATATTCACTAGTTGGCCACTTTCTACACCGATAGTTGGCGCTGTCCATGGGGAAGACGCTGTACGTTCAACACTTTTTGGTCATCGGATGGCCCACTTTTCTGCCACCCTCGCCGTGGCGGGCTCAGGCAATACGATTCGCTTTGGCTCGTTGGAGTTTCCCTCACTCTCACCCGCTAGGATGCGGGTTCCACTCGTCTTCGAGCCATCCTAGGCCTTCCTCTTTGGAAGCCTAGACTTCATCGCCGACCGGCTCGGCATGCTACACCTCCACGAGGAGGCTCACATCCCAGTACCCATTGAAGGAGCGCCCTCCATCAACTCCGGGATGCATGGCTTCGACAACATGGCATCTACGCTTCTTTCTGAGCAAACTCTCTGCTCAAACCCCGCTATGAGTAATGTACACGCTATTATTTACTTATTATTCTCTATCTTCCGCCGATTACCCGGAGGGATGCGTACCGATCGAAGGACGACAATGACGCCCATCTCTCTGAACTACTGGAACAGCTATGTCATTTTTCCTAAGCTTCGATCTTACCATTGTTTACTTAGTATATGCTCCTACAAAAGCACCCCGACCCGAACACTTTTTGGCTTGGGGCGCTTAGGGGCTTCACTATGGTACACTACTATCATTATGCTTAATGACTACCTCCCTGTTTTGTTTACATATGGTGGAATTCCTTCCTACCCAACCAACAGGATAGTTTGTTCCTTAGTTTTGCTTTACGTAGCTTTGCTTTAAAAACATTCCAACTGATCGCACCCCGCCTTTCCCTACGGCTATGAGTAGCCGAGCCTCGCGGGCCACGCCCTAGGCTCCCAAGGTCATGGCCTATGGGACAAATGGGCAGGTATGAGAAAGAAAGAATAAAAACAAAATTATGCTAAGGGAAAACGAAGGAACAAAAGGGAACATGCTCCCCCGAACGGAGCAATTCCATCATAGAAAACAAAACCGACTGTAGTCATTAAGCACATAGTAATATTTACACGGGGCTCCCCCCACAAACTTAAACTTCTACCTTCACTAAACTACTTATATTTTGTAAGCTATTAGACCGGCCCGGCGGTATCTGTGTCGGAGCGACCGACGGGGGCACGTGCTGCTCACTCCCCGGTGACATGACATTCGGCTCGGTCGGGGCTAGGGCAACATTCACCTCCAACCCAAGCTCCACGCCATCTATAAACTAGGCAGCGTCTTCTCCGCGCATGCTTCTAGCCATATCTTCACGGTGGACGTCCATCACCCACTAGGCAGAGACTTGCTCTACCACCGACCTTGCATGTGGTAGCAAGCCCTCCCCGATCGACTAGATGTCCTCCATGCTCAAGCCTTCTGCATACCCGATGTAGATGGCAATGAAGTCTAGGTTCGGATGGTGTGTCGCCACTAAAGTCAGCACCCCCGACGCCCCGTAGAATAGCCTGCTCCTGATAAGGTCCCGAACCGCATCCGGGACCTCCGCTAGCTAGACCATGGGTGCGCTAGTACTGGGCGCCAACCCAAAGATGTCCAAGATGACAAGCTGGGCAATGTTACAGATCTGGTCAAGATCCCCCTCGAGAGCACGTCGCTCTTCATAGGACTTGGCCAGTTCCTCCACATTCCGGCTAAGGGTCGCCTTGATCGTCTCCAGGTCCTGCTCCAGCGTCTTCACCTTTCCACCCAGCTCTGAGAGAAAAGCGGCAAGCTTAGGAATAGGCTCAAGGAAAAAACCAACAACGAAGAATAGAAAAAGCAAGTACCGACAAGGAAGTTCTCAAGGATGGAGAGATCCTCTGCCTATCGGGCCGCCTGCTCACATAGCCAGGCACTCACGTCCTCCGTCCCCATCACCCGGCCTCAGAGCACGAGCACCTCCTAGTTCACCTCCGACCGGGCCTTCCGCTCCGCCTCCAGGGCCTTCCGTGCTGACTCCAGGGTGTTCTACGCCGACACCAAAGCAGCCTGCTCTGGCTCAAGGGCCACCAAGGACTCTCGCAATGCCGCCTCGGTGCTCACCAAGGATGTCCGCAACCCCACCTTGGTCTCCGCCTAACAAGCCTTGACCGCCTCGAGCCCTTGCTCGGTGGCAGTTGCCTACTTAGCTACACGCTGCCCTCCGCCCACGCCATGGTTGCTGTCGATAGAATATCATTGGTAGTCCACCAAGGGGTATCCCGCGATGGTAGATTTGTTGATGGGGGTGCGCATAATCAGGAACCAGATGGTGACACAAGGCGCAGAGACATCGATTTAGATAGGTTCAGGCTGTCTAATTGATGTAATACCATACGTCCTGTGTCTTTGGTGTATTATATTGATCTGTATGTAGATCCAATCTGATAGATCCTATTCGCTAGTGGACCCCTACCTCTCCTTATATACTCTAGAGGAGGTAGGGTTACAAGTAAAGCCTATTTGGTACTATACAATGTCTTGCAGTGCATGTCGAGCAGCGCCATGCATGCCTTAACCTTATGGGTCAGGCCACCCCTGGGGGCGCAGCCCATGTCTTGGGGGCCATACCCCCACAGCTAGTCCCCGAGCCTAATAGTAGGTGACGTAGTCACATGGTGCTAGGGTCAGAAAGTAGAAGACTAGCCGAGCAGGCAGCCAGTCTCTGGGCGTAGCCTCAAGATGAGAATAAGCATATTCACCGCAAGGTGAAGTGTGCCCACTTAGTCCCCAAGCCTGCTGGAAGATGAAGAATGAATCTTGTAGTAGGGTTAAAGAAAAAAAGTCTAAAAGCTTGCTGACATCGTCTGACATGCACATATCAAAACCCTAGACATGCTGCCCAAGATCAGCATCCTGATCCGAACAGCATGGAGCAGCTTGATAGCACACCGATGAGACGTAGCAAGATTCAAGCACCAAGGAGTCCCCGGCGTAGCCGATGATGTCCGACCACCCAGGGAGTTCCTGGTGTAGCGGGCGATGACCGAGAACCAAGGAGTCCCCGGCATTGCTGGCGATGTTCGAGCACCTAGGAGCAAGGAGTCCACAGCATCGCTAGTGATGTCCGAGCACCAAGGAGCGAGGAGTCCCTGGCGTCACTGGCGATGACCGAGCACCGAGGAGTGAGGAGTCCCCAGCGTAGGCGGTGATGACCGAGCAGCAAGGAGTGAGGAGTCCCTAGTGTCGCTGGCGATGTCCGAGCACCGAGGAGTGAGGAGTCCCCGATGTAGGCGGCGATGTCCAAGCACCGAGGAGCAAGGAGCGAGGAGTCCCCGGCATAGGCGGCGATGATCGAGCACCGAGGAGCGAGGAGTCCCCGCCGTCGCTGGCGATGTTCGAGCACCAAGAAGCGAGGAGTCCCTGACATAGGTGGCAATGTCTGAGCATCGATGAGTGAGGAGCAAGGAGTCCCTGGTGTTGCTGGCGATGTCCGAGCATCGAGGAGCGAGGAGTCTCCGACATCGCTGGCGATGACCGAGCACCAAGGAGTGAGGAGTCCCGGCATAGGCGGTGATGACCGAGCACCGAGGAGCGAGGAGCGAGGAGTCCCTGGAGTAGGCGGCGATGACCGAGCACCGAGGAGCAAGGAGTCCCCAGCATCGCTGGCGATGACCGAGCATCGAGGAGTCCTCGGCATAGGCAATGATGTTCGAGCACCGAGGAGTGAGGAGCGAGGAGTCCCCGACGTAGGCAGCGATGACCGAGCACCGAGGAGCGAGGAGCGAGGAGTCCCTAGCGTAGGCGGCAATGACCGAGGAGTCCCTGATGTAGGCGGTGATGACCGAGCACCGAGGAGCGAGGAGTCCTCGGTGTCGCTGGCAATGACTGAGCACCGAGGAGTCCCCGGCGTAGGTGATGATGTCCAAGCACCGAGGAGTGAGGAGTGAGGAGTCCCCGGTGTAGGCAGCAATTACTGAGCACCGAGGAGTCCCCGGTGTAGGCGGCAATGACCGAGCACCGAGGAACGAGGAGTCCTCAGTGTCGCTGGCGATGATCGAGTACCGAGGAGTCCCTGGCATAGGCGGTGACGTCCGAGCACCGAGGAGTCCCCGGCGTAGGCAGCGATCTCCGAGCACCGAGGAGTCCCCGACGTAGGCGGCGATGTCCGAGCATCGAGGAGTCCTCGGCGTAGGCGGCGAGGTCCGAGCACCGACATAGCTGACGACGTCCGTGTGGTGAAGTGTGCCCACTTAGTCCTCAAGCATGAAGAATCCGAGCGCTGAGGAGTAAACGGCATAGCTAGCGAAGAAGCATGAGCGGCGAACAGTCTGGTCAACTAGTCATCGACGAAGTGAGCATTGAGTAGAAGCGACCAACGAACAGTCCGATCAACTGGTCGGCGACGGAGTCCATGAACCAAGCGGTCTGACCAGTTGATCGGTGGAGAAGCCCGAGCACCAGGTGATCCGATCACCTAGACGACGATCCTGTAATACAAATATATAGAACGGGTAGTATATGACGCATAAATAAATAAACTCCAGAGAAAAATCAGCAATGGTGATGAAACGTCATATATAGTTTGGCGATCAGTTGGCATGAAAATATATTTATGTTTAATATAAACCGTCCAAACAGCTAGTGTGTAGCTGAGTCTCCAGCCCTAGCTAGCCCATAGTCCACAACGTCGAGCACGGAGCCTGTGCACATGTAGGAGGAACAGGCATGACCAAGGAGCCGCTGCCGACCACCCATAATGCAGAGCGTGGAGCCCGTAGCACATGTAGGGAGGAGCCAGAGACAGAGCCGTCTCTGGAGGCGTCCGAGCATCAACAGGACTGTTCAGGGGTTTGAAAAATCATTTGGAGAGCAAACATGGAGAAAATAGTTTGGAGAAACATCATGGCGATATACGGAGATTGGAGAATATTTAGGAAAATATTAAAGCGTGACTTAGCTTTGGACGGAGCGTCTGGTCAGCGACGTATGGTGTTATCTAGTCAGCGTTGACGGCGAACACCTGGCGGGCGGTGAGTTGTTGGTGAAGGCGACCTCGGAGGTGGTTCTAAGATCGGATCTGCTACCGCAGGGCTGGTGTAGCAGCGATGAATCATCGTTGTGGACCAGCATGGATCTCCTCGAGATTGATGATGAGAACGCGTTGTTGATTTGAGGTCCATCTGGCTCGCCATGGATCAAGCGCACACTCCTACTTGGCGCGCCAACTGTCGATAGAATATCGTCGGCAGTCCACCGAGGGGTATCCCACGATGGTAGATTTGTTAGTGGGGGTGCGCGTAATCAGGAACCAGATGGTGACACAAGGCGCAGAGACATCGATTTAGACAGGTTCGGGCCGTCTAATCGACGTAATACCCTACTTCATGTGTCTTTGGAGTATTGTATTGATCTATATGTAGATCTAATTTGATAGATCCTATCCGCTAGGGGACCCCTACCTCTCCTTATATACTCTAGAGGAGGTAGGGTTACAAGTAAAGTAGCCTATTTGGTACTATACAATGTCTTGCGGTGCACGCCGAGCAGCGCCGTGCACGCCTTAACCTTGTGGGTCGGGCCACCCCTGGGGGCACAGCCCATGTCTTGGGGGCCATACCCCCATAGTCGCCTCGGCCGCCCAGTCCTAGGACTCACGACGGGTGGACGCTAGCTGACGCTCGAGCTTGGCCATCCAAGCGTGCTCTGTTCGGAGAAAGCGGGACTTGCGAGATGACGTCCCCTTCAGTCTCTATGAAAAACAAACATGCTAAGGCAACCAACAAAATATTCAGAGGTCAAAGACAAGTCCATGAAACTCACCTCCATAGCCAGTTGTAGGTCAACCTCAATCAATTGCTGAGCGAACTTAACCTGCTCCTGAGCGTCTCTAAGCTTCACGGACAGATTAGCGAGTTTAGACACCACGGCGTGCCCCTGCTCCCCGAGAATGTCCCAGAGCTAACACTCCTAGGAATCCTAGAGGACGAACCACGCCTTCACCGGGTCCTCAGGGCAGGGCCACTCTAGGTCACCCTCCGATAGGTCACTAGAGGGCCCAGCCTCCGATCGGACCACCGCCAGCTCCTACGATGACACCTGCGACTCCACCATATCATCCGCCTTGTCATCAGACAGGATGTCCACCACCTCAGTTGTGTGGACCGCCACTGGACATTCTGACATCGTCCCGACCATGCTCTCCCCTAGAGCCTTTGGCTCTGACCATGCGGGTGAGCCGTGCGGCCCTTCGCCCGGTGAGGCAGGGAGCTTGGTCTCCCTCTCCTCTTCTACCGTGACCTATGGAGGAGGGGCCACAAGGGTTACTTCTAATGCAGCCCCCACTGTCGGCACCAGAATTGCCACCAACGTCGATGCCGCCACCATCACTATGGTAGCAACCGCCCCTCGAAAGGGAAGGGCTCATCGCCGCCATCCTACTCCCCCCGCTGCTCGTTGTAGCACGCTGCAAGGTGGGCCTCCATGCCTCCCACATGGGAGTTGGGGCGATGCTCAACCCCATCATCCCCCGGCCACTTACAGAGGGTGCAGGTAAATCACACTCCAAAGAAAAACTCAACGGCAAAAGATTGGAAAGAAACAAAAGAGAACATACCGGGTGGTGAGCGGTATGACTCTGAAGGCAAGACTCAGCGTCAATAGGCCTGTAGGGCATGGGCCACTCCTGGGCTGTGACCCGCGCCCCCTCGCTTTGGTCGAGGTCGAAGTCATCCCAACCGACTCCTTCCCGACCTGTGGGTCACCCCGGCCCTCGGCTAGGGACTCCCCGATCGGAGCAGGGGGTAGGGCATCCTTCAGCCATGAGTCACGCGATGCGTAGGCACTAGTCTACTCCTCTGACCGCTCGGCTTGCTCGACCGCGTCTGCAATAGGCGGGGCCACCCCCGGCTATGAGTCATGCGCCGTCGTCGGTCCTGGCAATGCACAAGTGCCAGTCCGCTCCGCGGACCAACCGGCTTGCTCGGCCGCGTCCACACAGGCGGCGACAGGACCAACGATGCCACCAAAGGGCATGGTGACTGTGTCCGCTTTACCACCTGTTCACCGAAAGCGTCCACGCTCACCGTGTGCTTCCTCAGCGCGGAGGCCACCGCGCGCCGTGCGGCCTCTTGCTCATCACCGGCGGACATCACCATAGGGACATGACGCTCCGCCGAGGTCACAATGACCTCCTGACTTCCCTCCTTAGAGAAAACCATGTCATCCACATCCGTGGGGTCCTCTGACTCGAGCTCGGCCTCAATGTCGCTCTTCCTCTCCCCAACCTTCACACGCCGGGCAACCTCCTTCTCCTTCTTATGCTTCCGGTGGGCGACCTCGGCCTTCTTCTTCTTCTTGGTGTCCGCTACCTCCTTCTGAGCAGCCGGCTTGGCCAAGCCCTCTAGACCCTTGGGAAGGTGCGGCTGAGACTTGTAATTTCCAAGCCCCTACAGAACGTGTGACTCCCAATCAGAAAAGAAAAATACACATAGGAAAAGTAGAGGAAGACATGCGGGCTAAAAAGAAGGAAGCATACCAGGGTGGACATGATCGAGGAGTTGAAAGGCATGGGCCTCCCTTTGACCTTCTCTCTGGGCTTCAATTGTAGCACCTAGCCAAGGCAACTCTAGACCTCATCGTCCGGCAGATCCTCTGATGACGCACAGTTCGGATCCGACGGGCCATAGTACAACCACATCGATCACGTCCTCTCTGCCCACGGCGTGACCCGGTGATGGTATAGGGTGTGGAACACCCGCACCCCAATAAGGCCATGCTTTACGAGCTTCTGGAGCTCCTCCTTGATGACCCCCACGTTATGCTTCTCCTTTTTGGCACAACCCCACGTCCAACTATCCTGCTTCTCTGACCTCCCACCAATGAACGCCGGGAACAGCGCCGCCACCAGATTCCTGATGTAGAACCACTCCTCATGCCACCCCCAGTTGGAGTCACAGGAGAGGTATGCGGGATATGAGTCTCCCATGCCCAGTTTTCTCTATAGGGCGAAACCCCCACCGGCACGACCTCAGTTGGGTCCCCCACCATCAAGGCTCTCGGGGAGAAGAGCCGTCGGAAGAAATCCGCATGTGGATCCATCCCGAGGAAAGCCTCGCAAACGGTGATGAAACCGGCGATGTGCAGCACCCCCATCGGATTAAGATGCTATAGCTCCAAACCCCACTCGTTGAGGAGGCCACGCAGGACTAGTGTGCGGGGTATCCTAGCCACGCTTGTGGAAGGCGAGGAAGGAAACCACCTTGTCAGGTCGAGGTTGCGGGGACTCCTCCCACCCAGGAACCCTCCAGTGCGCCACCTCCTTCGCCGGTAGAAATCCCTTCGCAACAAAGGCCTTCAACACCAACTCCCTCATGGTGGATGACTTCCAGTCTGACATTTTGCTCTAGGATCACAGAAGGATCAGTGAGTTCTTCTTATTCTCCCTCGCTCTCTCCCCTTTCTTTCCTAGAAACCACCGCGGCTCTCAGGAACGCTCATGACAAGAAGGAAGAGAAAAGACAGCGGCAAATGAGGAATAGGCAAAAGAATGGGTCAAAAACCCTTTCCCCTCTCCTACTTAAGGAAAAGGGAACAACAGTTAGGGAAGGGCGCGCCGATCAGGAGAAGACAAAACGGTAGAGCGAGGAACTCTCTCTCTCTCTCTCTTTCCCATTTAATGTAGATAAGACGCATCCTGGCCGATGAGACGTGCCCTGCTCGACAAAATAGCTCCTAATCAGAGGAGACATGGCCTAGGCTAGGCCCACCACTACCACACGCTGAGCACAAAAACTGAAGCGCCACCGCACGTGGGTGGCACCTCGCTTCCCCAGGCCAGGCCTTGAGAGACCCAAACAAGATTTCCATCGGGGGAGATCACTGGGCCACCCTAAGTCGATTGAATCACTTAGGATAGACACCAAGAGATAGGTAAGGAAGCAAAGGGGCACCCCATGTAGGCCATGCCGACTTCATCATGAACGATGAGCACGGGTCCCGGTTGGACATTTCTGACTGAAGCTCTCCAAACCCCGTCACTCAAGACATCAAGGTGAGCATGTGTTCATTAATACAAAAACTATTCACACAAGGGCTCACCCATGATTGACGAGCGTAGGTCCCGGTCGGACATTTCTGACTGAAGCTCTCTGAACCCCATCACTCAAAGCCATCAAGGTGAGCACTACCAACCCCCTCTATTTCCTTACAATCATTTCATACATCCATATGCGCATTCATTCCATACGCCCAAACCTCCCAAATGATTTGGGCCCTGAACCACCCGAGGGCTTAGGAACTAAGCATCGCACGTGCAGCGAAATGCATCACAACGTTCCATGTTGCGTCATGAAGCGGCGGTTGCCTCATTCGACATGAGCAACCAACAGAGCCAAGGGAGAAAAACGTAGATGAGCCCCGTGCGGCCCTTGCCCGGTCAGGCAGACCTAGTCATCTCAACCTTCTCATTCGATCCTGAACCTCTCGCCAAACCCATAGAATCTCCATCAAGGGGAGGCTGTTAGGCCACTCGGGTCGGTCTCCAGAATGACCTAGGCATCTGCCAGGTTGTAGGTAAAGGAGTAGTGGAATGTCACAAGAGGGCTATGTCGACCCTGTCACGAACGACGGACCCAGATTCCACTCGATCACACCCGTTAGCGAACTCACCGAGCACGTCACTCGAGCCCGAGCGATTGGGACAAGCGACAAAACTTAGCCCCTCTGGTTGTGAGGAACCGAGGATGGGGTAATGCACACAACTCACACCGACCCCTACTAAGGCCCAACAGGGCTCAGGGGCTCAAGACAAAAAGCCTGGGACTACGACCCCGAACTCGCCCCTTCCGACTACGCTCCAAAAACCTAGGTTTGCGACCCCGATCTCGCCCCATTCGGCTACGCTTTCGACTACGCTCCAAAAACCTGGGTTTGCGACCCCGATCTCACCCCATCCAGCTACGCTTCCGACTATGCTCCAAACATCTAGGTCTATGACCCCGATCTCGCCCCATGACTCCGACTCGCTCGATCCCACGGCATGCATCGACGCTAGCATCAGTGAGCTCTGTCTTGTTCAAGACTGACTCCCTCACTCAATCCCACGGTGTGCATCGACGCCAGGATCAGTGAGCTCCGTCTCGTCCAAAACACAACTCTGACTCACTTGATCCCACGATGTGCATCGACACCAGCATTAGTGAGCTCTGTCTCATCCAAGACTGACTCCCTCACTTGATCCCAAGGCACACATCGATGCTAGGATCAGTTAGCTCTGTCTCATCCAAAACACAACTCCAACTCGCTTGATCCCATGACGCGCATCGACGCCAGCATCAGTGAGCTTTGTCTCATCTAAGACTGACTCCCTCGCTCGATCCCATGGCGCGCATCGATGCTAGGATCAGTGAGCTCTATCTCATCCAAAACATGACTCCGACTCGCTCGATCCCATGGTGCGCATCGACGCTAGCATTTGTGAGCTCTATCTCATCTAAGACTAACTCCCTTGCTTGAACCCACAGCGCGCATCGATGCTAGGATCAGTGAGCTCTGTCTCATCCAAAACATGACTCTGACTCACTCGATCCCACAGCATGCATCGATGCCAGCATCAGTGAGCTCTGTCTCGTCCAACACTGACTCCCTCGCTCAATCCCACGGCACGCATCAACGCCAGGATTAGTGAGCTCTGTCTCATCCAAAACATGACTCCAACTCGTTTGATCCCACGACGCACATCGACGCCAGCATTAGTGAGCTCTGTCTTGTCCAAGACTGACTCCCTTGCTCGATCCCACGACGCACATCGACACCAGCATCAGTGAGCTCTGTCTTGTCCAAAACTATCTACCTCACCCAATCCCATGGCGCGCATCGACGCTAGGATCAGTGAGACCTGTCTTATCCGAAACTAACTGCCTCACCCGATCCCACGACGTGCATCGACGCCAGGATTAGTGAAGCTTTGTCTCGTCCAAAAACCCTTGAATGACTCCCTTGCTTGATCCATGGCGCGCACCGACACTAGGATCCACAAGCTCCCTCTCACCCAATCTCTCAAAAACAACTAAAAACTGCCTCAGCTGCACAACGACGCCTTGGATGACAAAACTCTGTCTTAAAATAAAAAAAAACTCCACCACTAAACAACATAGGAAACCCCTAGATGGTTCTACCTGAACTGCCCGAGGGCTCGGGGGCTACACCTACGGGTGTGCTCACGCGCACCCGCTAGCAAAAATCCCCCGGGCGATTCTACCCGAATCACCCGGGGGCTCAGGGGCTTCTGTCACGTTCATAAACCCAGGGAACCTCAGGGACTGGCTTCCACGTCAAGGCTCAACCCAAGAGTCTAAAGCGATAGGCCGGAAGGACGGTCCAGTCATCGACCGGAAGGTCTGGCCAAAGAGGAATAGCGCCCGCTCATCGGCTACTTCGGCCCACCTCTCCGACCGGAGCATTCACTTCGACTCCGGCCGCCTCTAGACGGCCCCTCCAATCAGAAGGCCTAGCCCAAAACACCACTTCCAACTCCAACCCTACATCTCTGACCCAGGTTCATAGGAACCCTGCTCACCGCTCTTCTCCGATCGGCACACTCAGAGCCGACTGGAGCCATCTGATTGGGGACGCCTGCTCGGTGGGAACCAGAAGACGTGCGGAGAAAAGCAAGGCAAGGCTCATAAGTCAAAACCACTGTACCAAGGACCATACCCTATATGGAACAGTACTATGTAGCCACCCTGACACAAACAGTATTGTAGGTGCCGACATCTCCCTCTACAGTATTGTAGGGGGCGCTAAAACTCCCATATGGTAAGGCCCCCCACGTGCCTCTAGGCATCGATAGCGGTATGGGCGCTAGGATTTACCATACCAGGTGAACATAGCGAGACTCCTCACATGCCTCTAGGCATCCAATAGTATTTGCAGGTACCAATGTCCACCATCCCTAAAAAAGGCAGCACGACCTCCCGTATGCATCTGACATTCAACAGTGACATCAACAGTGTTGTAGGCGCCTACTATTATCTTGTACCCACCAGCGTGGGCAACAAGGCTTTGTAGGCATGGGCAACAAGGCTCGGTAGCATACATACCATCACTCTCTCACTTGTAAAGCCATCCCCTTTATCTATAAAAGGGGACGCACCCCCACCAACAAAGGGAGAGCCCTTCTTGAAGACAACAAGCACCGATCAAGTTCACTAGCTCACGACCATAGAACCACCGGGTTTGGACTCTAAGCACACGCTTGAACACTTAGCTCATAGTGTAGCTCCTATCGCTCTTGGCCCTTCCGACCGGAGCCGACTAGACCTCCTGTACACCCCTTCTTCCTCCTTCTCGTTTGTAACCCTACTGTAAACTTTGAGCACCTAGGCTCAGGAATAAAGTCACTGACCAACCCAAATTGGACGTAGGGCATGTTGCATGAACCAGTATAAATCCTATGTCATTGAGTGCTAGGCCACCTCCAATCACAACGTACAACAAAACTATAAATATTCACTAGTTGATCACTTTCTGCACCGACAATGTCCATACAGTCCCAAATAGTTATAGGAAAGTAACTACAAAATCCATAATAGTATATACTAACATCTACCACAAACCCTCACTGCCTCCACAATGTCCATACAGTCCCAAAAGGCACGAAGCGGGGGCTCCATGTGTGCACAAGCATGTCGACACTGAACTCATGAGGTATTCTGCTCTCGATATTATAGTTGCGATGCTTAGATGCTGCCACCAAATGGGGACATAGAAAGTGGTACTGCATTAGTTTACCACAAGTGTATGTGAAATTTTGGATGATAACCACATGCATCCTCGACTCTTGGACCTCACCGTCGGACATTGTACCGCCCCTATGCTCAACCTGATAAGTTCTTGTGGTGTGGTCAAAGCATGTAACCTCATGTGTGCCAGCCCTTTCATTTGCCTTCTCTAGGTGTGCCTTTGGTTTCGGAGCCCATATCCCTCAATCACTCCGCAACTTCAATGCATGGGTGTGTTTATCATTGAACCAGGCAACAAGCTTGTAGAAGGTGAATTGAACAATTACATTCACGGGCATACCACGTATCCCTAATAGCAACTTATTGAATGACTCCGCCATGTTGCTGCACTAAAACTCGTACCTATATCCACCGACGTCATGAGCTCTTGTCCATTTCTCCAAATCCATCATCAAACCTATGAGCCATTGTCTACCTTCTGTATTTGATGCAGTTCTGACCTGCTCCAACTTTTTCTAAAAGTACTTATCCTCAAGCTATCGAGTGGCCTCCTAGAACAGATTAAAGTTACCCTTCACACCATCCTTCTAGAGTAGATTCTCGGCAAGGTGCCAAGTACACCAACGATGGTGCAAAAGTGCATACCCCTCTATCTGCTCTCGCACGACATTAAGTATGTCCTGGTGCCTATCAGATATGACACCAACCTCCCTACTAGGCCCAACCACATGTATCCAGACTAGCCTCAAGAACCATCCCCAACTGTCATTGTTCTCCTTCTCAACCAAAGCAAATGCCAAAGGAACCAACTTATTGTTCGCATCACAGGATATGGCTATAAGAAGTGTGCCCTGGTATTTGCCAATCAAGAATGTACCATCAATAGAGAAGATGGGACGACAATACCTAAAGGCCTCGACACACAAAGGGAAGCACTAGAAAGCACTAAAGAATATTTGTCTCCTATCCTTCCATGCATTTGGTTTTGGGATGTACTCATAATGCATGCCTGGATTCACCACTTTGATTGCATTGAAAAGTACTAGCTGCTCATACCCATCCTCCTAGTCCCCATATATCATTTTCCACGCTCGCTACTTAGCCCTCCAAGCTTTACCATAAGTTATCACATAACCTCCATACAACGCCTCAATGGTCCTAATAATTCTTCTAACCTTCATGTTGGGTTCTCCCTGCAATATTCCCATCATTCGCTTGGCAATGAGGGTAGATGTCAACTGTCGATGCCTCAGTGTCAGCACAATTGTGTGGCCCGACAACTTTTGTGATCTTCCACTTTCCGGTGACCTTTTGCTTCCTTGCACAAACCACTAGTAGAGAAACTAGCTGTACTCCTGGTTCTCAACCCCCTTCAGTCCCTGTTTTAGAACCAGGAGCATGAATCTAGGACAAAAGGGCCCCTCCTTTAGTCCTGGTTTCACGCCCGGGACTAAAGGTCCACCTTTAGTCCCGATTGGTAATACCAACCGGGGCTAAAGAGGTCTCTCGGCCTGGCCACGTGGGCCGGCCATTTAGTCCTGGTTGGTATTACCAACCGGGACTAAAGGTTTTCTTTTTTTTCTTTTTTTGTTTCTATTTTCAATTGATGATTCATTTTGGTTTTTGAATAGGCTTTCGAATACGCATTCTACGCTGCTAATAATATATGTATTCTACACGTTTATAATGTTCGAACATTTTGTACAAACTAAAGTATGAAACTAACATATATATTACATGCATATATATATATATATTGTACATTATTTTATGTACATATAATATGTATATATATATATATTACAAATAAAGCTTGCATTGTATATTCTATCATATCCTTGGGATAATAAATTCACTCCATCTGGTTTGGCTTCCATGTTTCGTTCACGTCATTGTAGAACTCGCTGGCGGAGTTTAGGACCTGGTCATTAAGAAATCCTGCTATGGTCTCTTGAATTGCTTTCAGTTGGTCACGTCGTATGACTTTTTCCTTCAACCATAGAGTCTTCAATAAAAGTTAAAGAAAAAGTATTAATATATATATGTGTGTTGGTCACATGATTACTTATATATATGAGCAATAAAAGAAATTGTGAATATATGAATATATTTATATAATGTACTTTGAGGTTCTCTTCAGGAGTTCTTTTTTAGTACGCCATGATGAACTCGCAAACATAGTATCCGCAGTAGTTGTTCCCCTGTTCTTGCCTTAGAACCCACTTTTATGAGAAAAAAGATCCGGTGAATTGAAAGCATGCATGGTGTTAATTGAATTATATATATATAAATGTAGCTAGTACTTACTTTGTGTGCGATTACATTCAGTGGCGCTTTGCAATGTTTCATGTGGTGTTCCTCACTGAAACTTTTCCAAATACTGTGCCCAATAAAATAAAAAATTAATTTGGCCTTTAATAATTATTGCAGTTAAGAGATCGGGGTATATATAGTTGCTAGAGAGACCAAATTACCCTTGGATAATATCTATCATGTCTTGGTACTCTATTTACTCTTTTCTTAACGAGTCTAAGATGCTCAAGCGACTATTGGCCATATCGATGACCATCAATATCCAGTGATTGTTGCATATGTTTTTATACACAAATATGATCGACATTAACTAGAGTCAACATATATATATATATATATGGGAGATAGCTTAGCTAGTAAGCAAATAATTAAATAAATGTCCATATGATCAACATTAATTATTTAACACTCACTTGAAGTTGTAGGGGAAGAGTATGTCCTTGTTTTGTTGGTTCACTAAGAATCTCATAAGATTTTTCTCGAGTTCAGCTTTTCATTGAGGCGGGGGATTAGGGTGTTTGAATACGATATTTGGATCAACGAAACCAACATCATTATCCTGCTCTTTCTAAGTTATGTCATCTTATATCTGCATATATAAAAATATAGTGTGAGGATATATAATTTATATATATACATGTAGCTTTATATATATACACTTTAATAGTAGAAAATAATCACACTTACAGACAATAGCAGCTAATGAGACTTTTGTTGAGAGAGTCCAGGTGGCATAGTTGGTGTAATTCTGAAAACTTAACATATATAACGTCATCGCCACAGAAGTAATGTTGGTTTCTAACTCTGACAGAAACAAAGATCTCTCCCCGTTCACACACCGCCATGTACCACTTATTTAGCAGATACATTTGCGTACCCAGTTCACCTAAGGCCTCAGAGTTGTATAGACTCTTTCCATGTTCAAATTTCTTCCAAGGATCCACTTTCGGAGCAGATGGTCCTTCAGCGAGCACTTGGGCAAGGTCCAAACTGGTATCCTCATAAAACCGAGCCAGGTCCTTAAAATCAACATCCAGTACGTCTAAGTTTGAACCATATTCATTATGAATGATAAGAGGGGGACTAATTGTTGCGATTGTTGTCCGAGTTGTGCAACACCTTTCCCTGCTCTAGTCTTTTTTTGCTTTGCCTCAAATGACTTGGTGAGAGAGCGGTCGTAGTTTGATTTTGGCAGGGTCTTTTGAGATTCCTGCTTTTTCTGGTCCACCTTCTTTCTTAGAAGATCTAGAGGTAGGTAGAAGTACAGTTTCTCTGGGTTCTCCCTCGCTTCTCATTGCTTTCTTACTTTTTTGAAGAAACTGCTCACATCTTTTTGTACTGTAGCATTTAATTCCTTTTCACTTTTCTCCTAAGCCAGTTTTTGGGGAATAACTGGATTAGAGAAGGCTTTCTTCTTTGCCGACTGGTGGGCCAACGGCTTTGTTTGTGGGGCGAACCTCTTAGGAGCTGGCTGCTTCTTCGTCATGAAGGGAGGCGGGGTAGCCGTTGGAGACCTCCTTGGAGGCGTTGGAGACCTCCTTGGAGGTGGCGGCGGTGGCGGCGTTGCATAATCATTGCCCGGAGCACTATGATGATCTGGATTGAATAATTGGACTTAGGTTGGCGGAGGCCCTGCTGTGTGAGTACAAAAAAGAATAATTAGGTATAAGAAATTGTTATTATTAATCATGCATGTTAATAGAAAATTAGTAAAAAATTATTTCGTTCACTTTTGTTTGCACCTATTGTCTGGCAGTTGAGGAAGCGGCAGTGGACTAGAGACCCCAGGAATAATGATGTAGTGATTGCACCATAGTATGAATGTCTTCTCTGCTTCTCCTAGAGTCTTCTCCCCATCACCTCCTGAAATGTCAAGAGCCAGATCACTAAAACCTTTGTTAACTCTATCCACTGAGACGCTAACATATCCAGGTGGTATTATTGCCTCATGGATTTTTGGTGTCTTGGTAGGATCTGGAGGAGAAAAAACATCGAGAGCCACCATTATTGTGGCATTTACTTTTGGAATATGTAGCTCACATGATGTAAATGGTGCAGTGATATCAGCCACAGGAAAACGTAGCATTGTGTCATCTTGATTTGGCAACTCCGTGGAAGCGCAGCTGCTTTTCAACTGATCAGGGGGGCTAATATTCATGTTGATTCCTGGATCTGATGCCTACCTTTGGGCACTCATTGCTATTTGCACTTGCTTTATGATTTTGTCCTGCATTCTAGCTTGCATGTCTTTTTCGCGCTCCTGTGCTTGAAGCAACGCTTCCCGTGACTCACGAACATATTACTCCAACCTGCTGATCCGCGCTGCTTCCTCATCCTTCCTTTTCTGCTGACTTCTGTAGGTATCTCTATCGTTAGGGAAACCATGCTCCTAAGAAATGTTCTGTCCTAAACCTCTTGTTCGGCCACTGTGTTCAACAGTCCCGATGGCATATGTCAGTTCATCCTTCTCTCTATTGGGCCTGAATGCACCAATAGCTTTAGCTCATAGAGCATAAGAAAATCTTTGTGTTGCTCTTTTGAGTTTTGGGCCATGAACCAGCTTCCCGGTCTCTAGGTCCAATCTTCCCCCATGAGTGAAAAACTAATTCTTCGCGCGTTTGGACCAATTGAGTGATTCTGGTGTGATACCCTTGGCAAGAATGTCCGCTTCCATTTTTTCCCACTTGGGAATGGTAGTTGCGTAGCCACCTAATCCCATGCCATGGTGGTATACTTTCTGTCGGGCATTCTCTTGGTTCCTTCCCACCTGTTTTCACCCTCTTTCGATGTCTTGTACTGTACAAAATCATTCCAGTAGGGCCTCAACTTCGCGAGCGGGTCACTAGTATTGAAATTGGGCATTAGGTTCTTCTTGACGTATTTCATGTATAGGGATTTCTTCCAAGTCTGGAATTGTGTGGTCATCTTCTTCATAGCCCACTTTTGAACTAGCTCCTTCAATTCATTATCGTTGATATCATCATAATCATCCGCTTGCAACGTGAAATGTTGAAGGATATCATCCCAAATTAAATTCTTATCAAGATCAGAGACAAAACTAACATGAGGCTCGTTGATCTTTTGCTTCCATTCATGGGCACTGATCGGAAGTATGTCCCTTACAAGGCACCCACAGTGTTGCACGAATTTCATTGCATGTGGACCAAGTGGTTCGCATGTCTCAATATTGAATTCCGATATTATATAGCGCCCCTCCAATGGCTTTTTCGGACCTTGAATATTTTTGCTTTTCGCCATTGTGGTCGTCGATCCAAAGGGCTACGTTTAAAAAAATCATGTGTACACATAATAGATGATAGATATTCAAATATATATATATATATATATATAATATTCAAATATATATATAAATATATATACATTGCCAGTATTTTCTTGCACAATATTTTCTTGGTTATCTTCAAGAGACAGGTATTGACACCCGTCATCTGTATCCTGCTGGTCATCATCGGCAAATTGAGTGCCGGTGTTGATAATATCCATCATTTCTTCATCCATGTTGTCTCTCGGGGCAGCCATCTAGCTTTTACACTACTAGATATATCTATAAAAAATAAAAACTATGTCTATAAAATAGACTCCCGCAGGACGTGCCACCTCGAGGATATTAACATTTGTAGATGACATTTGTAGGTCTGAAGTTATCAAATATCCATCAAATTATAGCTCAAAAACATGTTTAAATAAATAACCATCCGTACTAGTTGACCTTGCTTACGTGATCATCTCGGCGAGCATTTCTCCATCGGACGACACCGTACTTAGCCACGAAAGAGCTCCGATTCTACGAGGAAGGGAACACGGTCTTCCATGACCGTTGCCGCTCTCCCTCGTAGAATCAAAGCTCCTCCTTGACGTTCATTACCACTCGGCAGAGAACATGCTAGCCGAGATGAACACGGTCCGCAAGTTCAACTAGTACGGATTTTCTACAATTTTCTAACTATTTTCTAAGTTTTTCATTTCATGGAAAAATTAATTCTAAAAAATAAAAGGCATGATTTCTAGGTATTTCATTTCATGGATAAATTAATTCTAAGTGACCTGCTCGACATCGGCGAGCTCGCGGGCGTTTCATGGAAAAATTAATTCTAAGTGACCTGCTCGACAAAATTGAGAAAAAACACATGCTCTCATGACCTCACACATCTTCTAAGATCACATAAGCTTCCGTACTAGTTGACCTTGCTTACGTGATCATCTCGGTGGGCATTTCTCCACCGGACGGCACCGTACTTGGCCACGGAAGAGCTCCGATTCTACGAGGAAGGGAACACGGTCTTCCACGACTATTGCCGCTCTCCCTCGTAGAATCAAAGCTCCTCCTTGATGTCCATTACTACTCGGTAGAGAACATGCTAGCCGAGATAAACACGGTCCGCAAGTTCAACTAGTACGGATTTTCTATAATTTTATAACTAGTCCACGCCAAGGAGACGGAGGTATGCCCGCCCGAGTACGAGAACTACATGCCCTGCTACTACAATGTCATGGACGCCGTCGAACGTCTCGGATCTAGGGGCCAGCGTCGTCATAAGCTACCGTGCAAAAAGGAAGAAACAACGAGACACCGGGCCACACCCGTGCTCCACTGAGCTCGATGGCTCAGCGCAAAATCGCATTACAAGATTGTCGGCATGAGGGCTTGACACACGTATCCATCCGATTACAAAAGGTTGGAGCAATTAATCCATCATAAACAGATTATATATGGTGGCGGCGGTGGCTCACATCCAAGGTGTCAAACACGAGGTCCAGCTCCTACAGCCGTTGGAGTAGCTCCAGCAACTCGATCGGACTCCGACTGTAGAGGTGATGGATATTTTGACTCCGACAACAAGAAATCTGAAGAAATTGTTGCAACAGGTTTGGAGGTTAGTGAGATATTGCAGTCGACTAATTAAAGCTGGAGAAATTGCTCATGACAGATGCTAAATAAACCTCATGCGTACACAACATCGTTGATTAAGGCACTGCACATTAAATAAATTGAGCATAGCACATAAAGGTGGTTCGTTAACCATCAGACAAAACATGATATTCTCAGTATGCTACAACAGGCACATCCAATGAGTAAAAGTTACACGTTCAAGTCACAGGAGCTTTGCTTTGGGGAGGACAAGGAGGAGACAGGATGGGCTCACCGGGTCTCGGGATGAGGTGAGGCGGCCACACGGCGGTGCTGGAGATTGGGCCATCGGCGTGGTCTGGTCGGAGGGGCAACGATGGCGGCGTTGGCGCGGTCTGGTCGGAGAGGCGACGATGGTGGCATAGGCGCGGTCTGGTTGGGGGCGACGATGGTGGTGGTGGCACTACAGAACAAGCGATGTTAGGCTAGGGTGGTCGCCTGAGGGCGGTGGTGCTGCTGGATCAGATCGATCTGGTGGAGAAGATGAGGCGACGGAGAAGAAGGCTTGGTTGCTACTAGATCCGGTTGGAGAAGAAGGCGGCGAAGATAGAGAGGAAGAGAACTAAGAGAGAAGGGCATGGTTTATAAAGGGGACCTATAGTCCTGGGTGATGGTTAGAACCGGGACTAAAGGTTCTTTAGTCCCGGATGATGGTTAGAACCAGGACTAAAGGTCTGACCTTTAGTCCTGGGTGTAGCCATGGCCCAGGAGTAAATGGGATTTTGGCGGGCCGCGAAAACGCAGCCCATCTTTAGTAGTCCCGTGTGATGGTTAGAACCGGGACTACCTGTTTTGCTTCGTACGTAGTGACCCGGTGAGCCCATCCTATCTTCTTTGTCTACCTTATGGTCTTCTTTGTGCCATTGCAACAACTTTGCATGGTCTTTGTTTCTGAACAGACGTTTCAAGCGTGGTATTATAGGAGCATACCACATAATCTTGGTAAGGATTTTCTTCGTGGGACGTTCACCCTCAACATCACCAGGGTCATCTCGCCTGATCTTATACCGCGATGCATGACATACCGGACATGCATCTAACTTCTCATACTCCTCGCCATGGTAGAGGATGCAGTCATTAGGACATGCATGTATCTTCTAGATTTCTAATCCCAAAGGGTAGACTACCTGTTTTGCTTCGTACGTAGTGACGGGCAATTCGTTATCCTTCGGAAGCATCTTCTTTTGGATTTTCAGTAACTCCCCAAATCTCTTGTCAGATACACCATTCTTTGCCTTCCATTGCAGCAATTCTAGTGTGGTACCCAACTTTTTCTGTCCCGTATCACAAGTCGGGTATAGCAATTTCTTGTGATCCTCTAGCATGCGCTCGAACTTGATCTTCTCCTTTTTCACTTTCGCATTCTCTTTGTGCGTCACGAATGGCCTAACCAAGATCATCAGCGGACTCATCTTCTGCCACTACCTTTTCTTCAGCTTCCCCCATTGCAATATCATTGAAGGCACCATATTCAGCAATAATGTCATCATCGTCCCATTGTTCTTCTTCACCTTCTTCTATTACAACCCCGATTTCTCCATGCTTCGTCCAACAAATATAGTTTGGCATGAAACCTAACTTCAACGAGTATGAATGAAGACTCCTTGAGCTAGCATATTCCTTCAAATTCTTACATATGGCACATGGGCAGCACATGAAACCATCGCGTTTGTTTGCCTCGGCCACATGTAAGAAAGAATGCACGCCCTCAATGAACTCTTGGGAGCGACGATCAGTATTGTACATCCAATGCCGGCTCATCCACATTACATGACATACATACCATATTAAAATCTAAAACATAGTTAGTTAATTATACGACATGCATGTCACCACACAAGGTATTAATTTATGAAAGTCTCGCTACAATGTAGACAATCCCAACTACCACTAAAAAAACCAAAGCTAAAATACACTTCAGCAGCATAAGGATTTCGCGACCAATCCTAACTAAAACTGACAGATCATGTGTTTGTTCAATATCTATGGGCTTCTTCCGCAGGATCACTGCCTCATCAGCCGCCGTAGCCGCCTGTGCAAGAGAGTTTTGCACGTGTTCAACATACTCTTCCTCTTAGTACCAGCCTGAACATCCAGTGCCATCCCACTGAAATTAAAACAAAAATTTAGAACTTTAATCACAATCATCATGAAAATAAGTATAAATTAATCATAATCATCAAATGCGACAAAATAACTCACATTGCAATCCGGACACTTGTAGAGGATACGGCCCTTGTTGGGACACTCCTTCTTCACCCGGTACTCTATCACAATCTTCTCCTCACACTTGCTGCATGTAATGAGAGGGAGGTCTGGCCTCAATCTCTTTGAAACCTGATGAGAAGCTAAGGACCCAGAAGCAGTTGCCATCTACTCTCTATACTCATTTTTAATATAATATAAATTTCTCATTTTATAAACAAATAAAATTAAAAAAAACTCTAAAATTCTCTATATCTCTAAACCATGAAGTGTGCTATGCATGCTAGAAATGAAAGCTGAATACTAGTTTTGAATAACTATTTTAACCTTTCTTCATCCAAATATGCAAACTTTAAAGTGATTTTGAGCTTAAATGGCTTACAAATAAAAAAATCTACCATAAAAAACCACATATATCTAGTCCACAAAATGAGATATGCTACTGATGAAACATAAGAGTATAAAGTTGGTGACCTTTAGAACCGAAGAATCGATGGAGGAATCGAAGAAATCTTGTGATTACCGGCGATGAGGAAGAAGAGAGGCAGGCGATGAAGCAAGAACACTGAGCTCGAAGTGGCTTGGGCTCGGGGAGGAAGAAGGGCTATATAGGAGGGTACCTTTAGTCCCAGTTGGAGACAGAAACCTAGACTAAAGGCCCCTTTCTAGTCCTGGACGGAGCCTCTAGCCGGGAGTAGACTTTTACTCCCGGTTAGAGGGACCAACCGGGAGTAAAAGTTAACTTTTAGTCCCGGTTGGTAGAACCAATCGGGACTAAAGGTCTCCTGCAGCAAAAGCCTGCCGCAGTAGCCGTTGGACAGGGACCTTTAGTCCCGGTTGGAGCTACAAACCGGGACTAAAGGTCTCTCTAGTCCCGAACACAAAAAATACCGGTACTAAAGCCAAATTTCGAGCTGGACCAAAGATCGTTTCTCTACTAGTGAACCCTCCATGGGCAGCGTTTCTTATCACACACAATTGTGTAATGGCGCTCCACATATGAATGCAAGACCTTGTAAAGCCTCTTTCGTATCACTACAAACGCATGCAACCACCTCTTTAATGCAGGGAGGTCCTTGAATACCCTCCCATTCTCAATTACCATGTTAGGGCCGGCCTCAGGAGCTTCTAGGAGCTCATCATCACATCCTTCTGCACACACCTGATCGAAATGAGCAAGATCGCTAAACTCGTGAACTCTTGGATCACGACGACCGAGAAAGATACGCCTCAGCATCTCAACATCACTCTCTGTTAGCTCTCCAATAGGGCGATCATCATCAGAATCAAGAGCCCTTGCCATCTCATATGGCTCCGAATCATTCATAATTTCAACACTATTAGAGCCACGGAATCCATCTTTATAGAGCACTTGCACAGCAACAGGGGACACATCCACATTGTCAGGAATGTCTATTGCAACATAAGTAGAAAAATGAGGAAAGAATGAAAGAAATGGATGTAAGGAAGGGGGTAAGCTCCCAATAACCATGCGAATAAGACACTTACTCAGATGATTCTGTGTCAAAGGGATCTCATGAGGAGGATCTGCCACAACATCATGAGTCTGACAAACGTCTCCAACTAGCTCATTGGGAGCAGATTGAGCATCGAGAACCATAGGTGCAACCTCCACATCCATATCAGGTTCCAGGACGAGATGGTCGAAGTGTGCCTGTTGACCCATTGGTGGAGAAAACCCATGATGGATGGGATCAACTAACACTCGACGCACAACCACGTCCAAACATTGCAGCTGACTCTTCATAGCCGATCTCACATAGTTCTTCCACTGATCCGCACATCCAATTGGGATCATTCGCCTAAGGATGTCCGGAGGAGAACCTAGGTGCAGTACACCCTCAACGGCAATACCATCATCATCATCGCCAAGGCAATACAGCTCCTCCCAAGCCCTTGCAACCATCTCACTAAACGATGGCTTCTCATTGAATAACACAAGCACGCTTGCATGTCAATAAACTCAACATATCCATAGCGATCGCTTTCAACGGTGCCTCCATGATATATGATCACTAGGTTATCCATCTATTTCAAACACATAATGAAACACATGTCCTTTAGTCAAAATTAGACAATAGATAGTACCTAACGAGTACTTTCTAACTACAAACTAAGTAAATAAGATAATAACTACATACATAAATACAATGTACTCACTAAATAGCTAGATCCTATTTAGTTAACTAAATATATAACTACCTATCTAAGTAGCTCTCTAACTATATCTATATACCTATGTATCTATGTTTCTATCTATCTAACTACATATCTATCTCACTAGATCACTAACTAAATTAACTACCTGAGTCATCACATTAACTAGTAAATAATAAATACCAAAACTACTACACTAAAATCAAAGCTAACTAGGTACGTATATTGCAAACTCACAATTTTTACCTATCCGACGACGGAGTCGCGGACGTCGACGGAGTCGCAGCGGACGCTGGACGTGGGTGAGGCCGACAAGCGGGGCCGGTGGTGGCACGGCCGGGCGCTGCAGGTGCCGGGGCCGGCGGTGGCGCGCGGCGGGCGCGTGATGCCCGGCGCTCCGCGCGGCGAGGCTGGCATGGCGGGCGAGGCCGGGCGCGGGCGGCACGGCACGGCGGCCGCGGTCACGGCGGGGCCACGGCACGGTCACGGCATGGCGGGCACGGCGCCGGCACGGCGTGGGCGGCCGTGGGTGCGGGCGGCACGTCGGGCGAGGCGAGGGCACGCCGCGGGCAGCCAGGGGCGGGAGAGGGCGCGGGCGGCGGCGGCGGTAGCGGTGCGCTGCTGGGGGCGCTAGAGGTGCGAGAGAGAGAGGGAGAGGAAGAGAGAAAAGATTGGAGCCCATACGTAAGACAGGGCACCGAGCTCGGCGTCAAGATCTACGGCGCTGAACTGCCTGCCAAATCACTGTCACGTCAGCGTCGAGTCCAAGAGCTCGGCACTAGCAACGATGACGCCAAGACGTGTAACGCCGAGCTAAGGGTCCAAATTTTGAAATTGTACCTCCAGAACATATTTGTGAAAAATTAAAAAAAAAAGGCTAAAAAAAAAATCGGTCATCTCATCGGCTGCGTGCCGCACCCCAGATCCCTTGGCTCTGGCTGCACGCGTCGTTAAATTCGGAGCCGTGCTGGCGCTGGGAACCCCCCTCCCCTCTTCTCGGGCAGGCGGCCACCGCTTCGCCTCCTCCGCGCAGGCAAGAGCAGCCAGCCGCTTCGGGATCGGGACGCGGAGAGGGGAAAGGCGAGTCGTCGTCCGTCCACGGCAGCTTCCCTCCCTCTCCTCTCCGCCCCCGCTTACCCTAGGCCGGCCCCGCCTACTACGCCCCCCTCCCGCCGCCGCACGATGAGCACCTCTCCCGCCGCCGCCGCCGTCGACGAGGCCGCGCGGGCGACGGAGACGGTGGTGGTCGACGAGAGGGTCGCCTCACACGTGGACCCGTTCCTCGTCGAGGCGCTCGACAACCCTCGCCATCGCCTCATGGGTACGTACGTGCCGAGCCGCCTTATCTGTTCGCTCACCACATCGCCTCTTGCGCCTGCGATTTCGGTGTCGTAGGATCATGCTTCTGCGGATGTGATGGTTGCTGTGGCTCCGCGTCCGTGGGCGGTGGGATTTGGGCCGGGATTCCCGCGCCTTGTCTCTAGGGTTGGGGACTGGTGCTTCCTCAGTGCGGAATTGGGGATTAGAATTTCCTTTACGTTTGATTTATCTCGGGAAGCGGCGGGATAATAGCCTAGTAGTGTAATTGTGGGAGTTCCTAAGAATTAAGTTTTCTGATCTATCTCTGGCTTATTTAGCTTGTATGTTGTGGCGGCTTTTGCTACTTGCTGATGCTGAGTATGCTTCGAGCCTGCGATTTTATCGGCTACAAAACAATACTGATCGGCAACCTGTAGTTTTGGCTCAGTTATATGTTTACAGTTGGTTTAGTGTATCGAAAAATTGCTGGTAGAGATGAATGGATGCATGATTGTCGTGGTGGTAGAGGTTTTAATCTGTCAGGAATCAAGCTGACTCCTTTTTGGGCAATTGTTGTAGCCTCTACAACTGCTACTAGCAGTGTACTGAAAGGAGGAGGGATCTGTTCAGTGAATTGAAATGGTATTCACCCAGAACACTTTGCTTCCAAACCGAGTACCACCCACCACCTCGAATTCCTACTTGCCATGGGCCATGTGATGTGCTGCTTACATTTGTAATTGGTGGTTCAGTGCATTTAGTACTTGGCATGGGTCGTACTGCTGCATGCATAGCCTGCTCTTTTCGAATCACTATTTAGTTGTTCTTTGTTTTTGGCCTTAGATTGTAGATTTCACTAGCTTACTAATATGTTGGGCTAGTAGTTACAAACCTACAACATTTTGTACCCATTTTACAAACCCACAACTTATTTTGGTTTGTTTTGCATGAAACTACAACTTTTGTAACTATTGCCCCTCTCAAAAGGGCCAATTGGGTCCACATGTCAGTGGCAGTACATCACATTTTGGCATGCAGGCCTTGGTCATGAGCATGTAGCTGACATGTAGGCACATATAAGACCATGAAAGTGGAATAATAAAAGTAGTAGTTTCATGAGAAGAAATCCCAAAATATTGGTAGGTTTGTGTTTAATCTACTATAGATTGTGTTTGCAATGAATCATATGCTCTAAGTATTTTTGGTTAGTGGTGATATAAATGGTTTACTACACGAGTGAACTATCCACATATGAACCTGTGTCCCTGTCTCCCCATTCTCCACTCTGATGCCAGCATTCTCTACCACCAGATTTTAACAATATGATATTAGATATTTTCCCTTATTTTTTTTGGTTGCTTTCATGCCTTAAAACAACATCTTGGCTCTGAAGTTTGTGCCTTCACCTCATCCAAACTCCTAGTCATGTGCCTCGCATGACTGTACTCTGTAAATAGTTTGGTGTATACATGAAACAATGATGATGAATTTTATGCAACGAACACTAGTTGCACCTGGATCTGCACCATGGATTTTTTCAGAAAAATAATAACACATGAATTGAACATTTTATGCATTTTACTGGTCAACATTTACTTATATGTCTACATTTTGTTGTCAGTAGGTTATTTTTCATATTTAGTCTTTCGTTATTACATAATCATTTCAGTGCTCTCTTATTACAGTTCTACGGATGGAACTGGATATACAAAACTTTATGCAGAATCCTCAGCTGCAGGAGTTCGAATTCCAGAACTACCCGACTTCTTACCTCCGCTGTGCTGCTCATCGTGTTGCGCAACATTATGGCTTAGAGACTATAGTAGCAGATAGTTTAGTAGAAGGCTCAGTTAGCAGGATTGTTGCAAGAAAAACACCAGAAAGCAGGTATCCTGCAATTGCTTTATCAGAAGTTCCTAGCAGACAAGCAAGAAATGATCATGAAGCGGCAGAGAAGCTTAAGTTTGTCATCTATCAAAGGCCCAAAGCATTCCAAAATGGAAGCGCTGATTCTAGAAACATGAATGGTGCACCAAAAACTGTTGAAGAGAGAATAGAGGAATATAATAAAGCACGAGCGCGCATCTTCAGTGGTTCCATTTCTGCAGATTCTGATGCTGCAATTGTTTTGGGAACTCTTTCCACTGGCAGAGATGAGCCAGTAAATGTTGAGCCTTCTGTTGATGAAATCAAAGTCAGCACAATGAACAGCCATTCCAGAGTTGCTGTTTTTAAGGATACTGAAAAGGATCGTAGTGACCCAGACTACGATCGAAACTACACAAGGTTAGCATATCCATCAGTAGATTTTTTTTGTTGCCACCAATTTATGTTAGGATGAGATGGTGAAGGTGTAACATATATTCTCTTGCAGGTATGTTAGGAGCCCAGTGCCTGACTTCAACTTGAGCCCAGGTGCCTTCAACTTTGTTGTGCCTCAGTTTATGCAGTACGGCGTTGGTTATGTGCAATCTCCTGGCATATCCACAAACCAGCCTACTGTGTACTTTGGCCAGCCTGGTCTAGCAATGGGGTCTTCTGGAGCTGCTGTTTACCCACATTGGCCAACGCCAGCAATGATGTATCCCCATTGCTATGATAATGTTGGTCCAATGATATCTCAGGTGAGCGTAATCATATAACTGAATTCTGACATTGCAAATATTGCATTTTGAGTATACTGTGCACCTTCAGTTACAATCTCCAATTGTAATACTATCCTCTGTTAAAGCATTAGGACTTCTCTTTTTTTCATCATGTTTTCTATATTTCAGTACTAGCCCTACAAAAGTTTGTCTGTTTAGATGTGAATAGCCAGCAAACATATTCTGGCTCTAACAAATTAGTATAACGAGAGGAACATGTTTTCGGGAACTCAAGCTGAATCTGTACATTCTATTTTCATATATGAAATTCCATACACGTGAAGATATTTTAGGCAGGTTGAGCTTAAAATTTTTGTTATCCATATACTTTAAGAATGCCAGATTCATGTTACTGGAGGGGGAGTGATGACCCCTTTTGCATTGCTTGATAGGAGACTTTTTACATTTTTTTCTTTGTAAAAGGTGATGTTATGTAATATGCTTATGGTTTTTTAATAACCTTATTATATGGGAAGAATATATCATATATGAGCATCGCCTGTCATTTTTTTGTTCCCAACGGAACCCACTTTTTTGCTCCAGTATAACCCTGTGTTGACTTGATTTGGTTCTATTGTTGTTCACAAACATTTGCATTTATGGTGCTCAGTTTTTTTTTGTTTTTTTGTTTTTTTTTTGTGGGGGAGGTGGGGGGGTGGGATAGGGTCTGCAGTCTTACAACTTGAAAATGACCTTAATTATCTCAAACAAATGAAAACCTAGCAATTAAATTTATTTGGGATTTCTTCCTTAAGACGAAATGAACATGATCTTTTGTTATTCATGCAGGTTCCTCTGTACCAATCTTTCAACCATGGTTAGGCGATTCTGCTTGCTGGAAAGTTGGGAACAATTCTCTGTCGTACTTGCTATGTTGTGCTGTCCTATGTTAAGTGGAGTTACTTTAGATTCGAGCCATTTCTATTACAAAAAATTCATGTAGCGTCGAACGTAGTCTGTATAAGGAGTACTAATTCGTTGAAACTATTATCGTGAACTAGTCAGGAACTGTGATGCTTGTTTAATGTCTAGTTCTCGTCTGCAATTTGCTCTCGGATTAGGGTTCACTAGTGCTGCGCCTGGTCTTGAACTGCTTGGCATGGTCGTATTGGTACAACCAGGTTGTCACTTGCCAGCAGTCATTGCTTTCATGCCGATTTTTTAGCCACTTTTTAATCAAATATTTTAAATAATCTACCCTAAAAGTTATTTTTGATCTAATGCATTTGGTTGTGCCAGACCACAATGGCGACCTAATAACGTCGTTGTGTCATGTATTGACGCGATAAGTATAAAGTTGGGATCACTTATCAGACATGGTGCTCTTGTTGCACCATTTCTTGTAGTGCCACATGGTGGTTTTGTCATGTCACTCTATTTGGAGTGGTATTCCCTTTGGTGCCACAGTGGTTTTGTCATGCTCGCCTTTGCTTATGCTGCAGCGGCAGCAATCTGTTCCGATCACGATCACGCTGAATAACATTTCACAACATACTTGTGAGAACCCCCTATAGCGATAGGCCTTACCCATGACGATTGACGGGAATGCTCGATTACAAGGAATTGTGTGATTTTTTTTTATTTGGAAAAGGAATGCCCGAACAGTTGTAAGGCTTGTAGCCACAAACTTGGGCTGGATACTTCAAGTAAATGGCTCATATATACACTTTATAGCCCATCCAGTGCTGATTCGGCCGGGCCCCCAATCAAGCTCTGCGCTCAAGGACCCAGTTCGAGTAAAAGCTGCAACCCAGCCCAGTGTCGCCGACCGGCCGACGTACTATATGGGAAAGGGGCCACGAGGATAGGATTGGGGGCTCACAATAGTTGGAACTGGAGCTACGAACGTGACAGATATGACCAGACCAACGCGGTGAATCCGTGGGCAGACGTACGTAAACGAGAGTTATTACCAGAGCACTTCACCGGCTACGTACGTCTAGGGCATCATCACCTCCAGGTCCTGCTGGGCACACCGCACACGCTACGCCGCTCAGGCTGCGACGAACGCTGCAGCTGGTGCCGTGCCGTGGTCCAGGCAAGGCGGCGATCAATGATCGGATCGCCCACAGAGCCACACGGCCACGGGCCGATCTGATGAACACGTCCCCCACTTTTTCCCCATGGATTCGATGGAAGCGAGCGGAGCAGCAGCGTCCCTCCGCCAAGGGAAAGGGAAAGGCAAGCGCATGCGCATCTCCCCCTTGACAGCTAACGCCTCCCCGCGCCGCGCCGAGCGGAGCAGATCAGATACTCGCGGGAGTGGGCCCCCACCCGGCCCGTTCGTTCGTTCCCTGGCGAACAAAAGCGAGGGGGGAGAGAAAAGGACAAACTCTACCCGGCCGGGCCCCCGCCGCGCCGTGGCCCACCCGACCCCGGGCCGCAGTGGCGGGGCCCACGAGCCCGATCTCTGGTGTACATGCAAATGCAAACAGTGGCGCGTCGTCCTCCTGAGTCCTGACCGCAGTCCAGTTCGACACGGGCGCCATCTGCTGCCCTGGCCCTGCCATGGGGTTTATCTGCCGGCAGCCTTGACGAGTGCTGGAGTCGTAAGTCGTATCACTCAGGATCAGCCGCTCAGGCAGACGGGCAGCCCGGCACAGGAGTGTACCTCGCCTCTTCTGGGATTCGGGGGAGAATGGGTGGGTACCAGTTCGGCTGGACTAAAAAAAACAAAAAAACAGTTCATGCTGATTCGTTGTGAGAAAAAAAACACTGTTTCGTTTGAAAAAATAAGTCGAACAAGTCGACAACCGAACAAGCTACATTCGTCGTGGTCATGGGAGCTCCCTAGTGTAGGTTTTTACTAACGATTCGTGCTGATTTGTTATGAGAGAAAAACAATGTCCCGACTGAACGAGTTACATTCGTCAGGGTCCCGAGAGCTCCCTAGTAGTACTGTACTCTTTATTTTACTCACCAAAATTACCGAACGCCGCCCGTTTTTTTTTTTTTTTTTTTTTTTGTCCAAACCGCAAGACATCTTTCTAGTTTTTTCCAGTGATGGTTTGGGGTTAGGTCAAAAGTCACGATGTTCCTACTGTAATTCTGTAAAGGCGTTTTTTCTTTTTATTTTATTGCCGGTGCCATTTTGTTTTCATTCGATAAGGCCCTCCGCGATGTCAGCCAAGAGTGATGCCCAAATAGGCGAGAGAAGATTAGAGTATCACTTTGCACACTACAGCACCCGATGCCAGTTTTAGCCGATGCTCAAAGATCGAAGAGCGAGGCAAGAACAGGCGCTGGCAAAGAATATAAAAACAACGATTATCTCCGTCTCTGCGTTGTTGCTCGGTGGTGCAGGATGCCAATGCAGGAACATGTGTATCTATTTTTTATTGCTTTGCTTGTGGGTCCCAGCGATGCCTATGAATGCTCAACACTGCAAGGTGTGAAGAGTGATGCCTCGTTCTCACATGTAGGTCTCAATTTCTTTTCTGGGCTTCACTCAACACAATGGAAGGCCTAATAGCGTTCGCACTCGGAGCCGTTAGGCTCTCTCATGGAAACATGTAGGAGAGATAAGAAATGGTCGCTACGTTTGGTAAGAATCTAGTTCCATGCGGTGTGAGACCCACACGTTCATTGTGCCTCGTGCGTCCGTTCCCGCGCTTTAGGACGACGACGGAGCGGACAAATTGAGGTGTCGCCTGTCCAGGGCGAGGTGATGCTTGGTCTATGGTGCCAGCGAGGAGCCTCTGTGGGTTAAGCTAGCGGACTAGGTCTCCAGTGCTAGTGGGTGGAGACGTGGCACGACGCCGACAACGGGCCGCCGTGGAGGCAGAGGATGGAATTCCGTGGGTTCAAGTCGTTGGCGTGGGAGGTGGAGGGCACGAGGCGGACAATGCAAGGAGGGGGCGTGGCGAAGGCGGATACGGAGCACGACGGGCTATCATCGAGTGAAAGCTCTGGTTTAGTTTTAGTGAATTAATGAAACCCTAAGTGCTAACCTAGTTTATCAAAAATAATTATGAGATAGGTAACACTAGTCCAGGTGGTGGAGCAAATAGAGATCATGACATGATGATGGTGATGCCATGCTAATGATCAAGTGCTTGGACTTGAAAGAAGAAAGAGAAAAACAAAAGGCTCAAGGCAAAAGTATAAATGGTAGGAGCTATTTTATTTCGGTGATCAAGACACTTAGTGAGTGTGATCACAGTTAGGTTCGATAGCCGTACTATTAAGAGGGGTGAAACTCGTATCGAAATGCGGTTATCAAAGTGCCACTAGCTGCTCTAATTCATTGCATATGCATTTATGATCTAGTGGAGTGCTAACACCCTTAAAAATGTTTGTGAAAATATGCTAACACACATGTGCACAAGGTGATACACTTGGTGGTTGGCACATTTGACCAAGGGTTAGAAACTTCACCGGTGGGGTGTCCGCCCAGAGAGTGCGGACAGTCCGACGGTGCCACCGGCGCCCTATATAGAAAAGACGGAGGTCACTGTAAGTGACCGGACGCTAGTCTCGGTTGGACCGGTGCGTTCGGTCAGTGGCAGCAGAGGGCGCGCAGTTTCGGTCTCATGACCGGACGCTGGCGCGAAAATTGACCGGACGCTCAGGGCCTGAGTCCGGTCAGTCTGACGTATGATGACATTGAGTGACCGGACGCTGGGTGTGTCCAGTCAAGCATGACCGGACGTGTCCGGTCGTGATTTCTCGCTTCTGGATGCTTACTAGAAACGACCAGACGCTGAGGTCCAGCATCCGGTCACTTCACAGCAGCGTGTCCGGTCATCACTTAACCGTTGGGATCGGGCGCTCAGTGTTTAAAGAGAAGGGACACGTGGCGTGCATCGCACGACCAGACGCTGGGGTCCTACGTCCGGTCGATATGACCGGAGCGTCCGGTCGCCCCGTGTTTAGTACAGTAAGTAGCCCAACGGCTCTATTTCGTGGGGGCTTCTATTTAAGCCCCATAGCCGGCTCAAGCTCACTCTCTTGGCCATTTACATTGACATAGCAACCTTGTGAGCTTAGCCAAAGCCCTCCCACTCATCCCCATCATTGATTCATCATCTTTGTGAGATTGGAAGAGAATCCAAGTGCATTGCTTGAGTGATTGTATCTAGAGGCACTTGGTGTTCGTGTTTTTGCTGCGGAATTCGTTTGTTGCTCTTGGTGGTTGCCACCATTAGACGGCTTAGAGCAGCGGAGGAGAATTGGCATGACTTGGTGATTGTTCGTGGCCATCTCCGGTGATTGTGAGGGGATTTGTACCTTCCCCGGCGGAGCATCGAAAGGTAACTCTAGTAGATTGCTCGTGTCATTGAGTTACCTCACTTGTGGGTAGGTTCTTGCGGTGTCCAATTGTGTGGACGAGGTTCGTGTAATACCTCTTAGCCGTTGAACCACCAAGTGTTGGTCAACACAACGGGGACGTAGCGTGTTGGCAAGCACGTGAATCTCAAGAGAAAATTGGTTGTCTCTTGCCCTTTGATATTCTCCCAGTGATTGATAAAGTATTCATCTTGTGATTGGTTCACTCCTCTACGCGGCGGTATTATCATCTCACTTACTCATTTACATTCCCACAAACTAGCTATATCAAACTCTTTAGTGTAGCTAGAATTGAGAGCTTGCTTTGTGGATTAAGTTCATCTAGTGGAGCTCTTTAGTGTAGCAATTGTAAGAGCTCTTAGTGAGTAGTGACCTAGTAGATTCTGTGCCTAGTGATCATAACAACTAGAATTATTGGATAGGTGGCTTGCAACCCTTGTAGAGCTAGAGCAAATTTGCATTTTGCTATTTATTATACTAATCAAATTGCTCTAGTTAATTTGTAGATTTTAAATAGGCTATTTACCCCCCTCTAGCCATATTAGGACCTTCCAAGTGGTATCGGAGCCGTGGTCACCGTTTGATTAAAGGCTTAACAACCTCGGTGTCAAATTATGGCTCAAGTTGTGTTCAACCATGTGGGGGGTAAACCACTATTCTTTGATGGCACATGTTATGATTATTGGAAGAGAAAGATGAGGATGTATGTTGGTTCATTCAATGATCAAGTATGGGAGGTGACCGAGAATGACTATGCTATCATTGATCCCGACAATCCCACCAACCAAGACAAGACCAACAAACAATGCAATACAATGGCTCTCAACACCATATACAATGCCATTGATTCCAAGGTGTTTGAGCAAATCAAGGATTGTGAAAGAGCTAATGAGGTGTGGAGGAGATTGGAGGAAACATATGAAGGAACACCGGCAGTGAAGAGTGCCAAGTTGTACATCCTCAAGGATAAGTTGACAAGCTTCAAGATGAAGGATGATAAGAGCATTCCGGAGATGTTCCATCGGTTGCAAGTAATTGTCAATGACTTGAAGGCTTTGGGAGAAAAGATCAAGGATGATGATGTCTCTCATCGGTTCTTAATATGCCTACCTCCAAGACTTGAGATGTTGAGATTGCTTATCATAAGAGGAGGATTGAAGGAGATTATCCCTAACCAAGTACTAGGTGATGTCATGACACAAAAGACATACCGTGTGGAAAGGGAGGAGGATGACATGGATAACAAGAAGGAAGAAGAAGACAAGAAGAAGAAGAGTGTAGCATTCAAGGCTAGCTCATCATCATCCAAGAACAAGGGAAAGTCCAAGAAAGAATCAAGTGATGATGATGATCTTAGTGATATTGATGAAGAAGCTATGGCCCTCTTTGTACGCAAGATGGGAAAATTCATGAAGAAGAAGGGCTATGGTGCAAGAAAGATAAGAGATCACATCAAAAGCAAAGAATATGTGAGAATATGCTATAATTGCAAAAGTCCCGATCACGTTATAGCGAATTGTCCCTACAATAGTTACAATGATGAGGATGAAAAGAAGAAGCATAAGAAGGACAAGAAAGAAAAGAAGGAGAAAAAGGAGAAGAGAATGATCTTTCAAAAGAAGAAGAAAGATGGAGGCTATGTGGTCATATGGGATAGTGATGGCTCTTCGAATAGTGATAGCTCTAGTAATGATGACAAGAAATCTATCAAGAAAGCACTAGCAAGCATCGCCATCAACAACAAGCCCTCCATCGTCAACACTCCATCGACATGCCTCATGGCAAAGCCTACCAAGGTAAAATATGATGTGAGTGATGATGATGAATGTGAAAGTGATGCTTGTAGGAGTGATAATGATGATGATGAGGAGGAGGAGTACACCAAGGAGGAGGTCTTGGACATGTGTGAGCAAGTGCACACTTGCATTGAAATGAAGAGAAAGGAGTGCAAAGAATTACGTAAGAAAGTCAAATTTCTTGAGCAATCCTTTGATGAGCTCAATACCACTCATGAGAGGCTAATGGAAGCCCATGAGAAGCTTGGCAAATCTAGCATCAAGCTCTAGGGGAGCTAGTTCCTTCATCTTTCTCCTCGATCTACTCTGTAAAAATGGGTGAAACGAGTTACCTTACTTGAGAGCTTAGTTGCATGTTTATAAGAACCAGGAACAACTCCTAGTGTGGCTTGTAAACAAACCAGATACAATTGGATAGATACATTGTTATCACGTTTTCCTTGATGAAAAAATGATTAGGATGAAAAAAATGACTGGGATGAAACTCAAGGAAAGCATTGTTATCACGTGCTAGGCGATTAACAGAAATCAGATTTTTGCTAGCTTTTGGAACATGAAGAATATTGTTAAGATGCATTTCACTAGTAGGGGAATCCAAAATGCTATGACCAACATAACTGATCTCCATACCTACTCAATTAGTAGTGTGCATCTGCTTGTTGTCGGTGTACTTGTTGACTTGTCGTGAATGGTCAGCATCTTGAGTTCACTAGTGACATGATCGGTGGCACTAGAGTCCATGTACCAGTTGATGTCGACTCCATATGACGTGGTTGCTGAAGCCATGCTTTTCTGTGGAGGGCCAGTGAAGGACGCATTGAAACGTCTGAAGCATCAAATGACGGTGTGCGCCTCCTTGCCGCAGAGTTGGTAGATGACGCCGAAGGACGTACCGCCTTGAGTGTGTCCACCACCGCATCCTCCCTTCTGGTCATGCTCGAAGCCGTGGCCACCACCGCGACCATGGGATTTATTGGCGCCTCCTCGACCATCCTTGGTGGGTGGCCATGTTGGCCGAGACTGAGATCCCCCACTATGCAGCTCCATCCTCTGCTCAAAACTGACAAGCTGGGTGTATAACTCATTGACCAAGATGGGTTCGACCTAAGTGGCAATAGGAGAAACCACTAGATTGACATTAAGGTCGTCAAGGCCGACGAGGATGTAGGACACCAACTCCTCGTCTTCAAGTTACCTCACTTCATATGCCATGTCATGTGCAAGGGCCTTCATCTTGGTGAAGTACTCGTTGATAGAGGACGCCCCTTTGGACGCTGTGGCGAGCGCTATACGTGTGCTAATGATGCATGCTCAAGATTGAGAGGCGAACATCCCCTAGATCGTGGCCATGTCGCAGTAGTAGTCTCTGCAGATGAGACTTGTGAGAGAATATCTCACGAGAGCGATGACCGCAGGTAGTTGAGGACTTACTGGTCCTTGGCCACCCACACCTCATATTATGGGTTCGGTGTGGGCTGGACATCCTTGTTCTCGTCGTCCTTGGGAAGAGGAAGAAATGCCACCAGTGCTTGCGTTGTTGTGCTCCCCGCAGCATGGAGAGGACATGAGCCCACCACATCTAATGATTGTTGCGGAAAAGCTTCTCGGTCATGGGAAAGTCGAGCGAGGGAGAAGCAGACGCACATGAGGATGATGGGAACGAATGTCATGGGTGAGTTCCATTATGAGATTGACTATGATTACCATGTAAAAATGGGTGGCACGAGTTCATAACCTGAGGGCTCTAAGAACCAGGAACAACCCCCGGTGTGTCATTGTACAACAAACCATATACAATTGGATAGATACGTCTATAATAAACTATCTACCTTGGATTACAAGATATGGAACACGCTCAACCATCCCTCTAGATAACACGTATCTTAACATACTCCCCCCCCCCCCCCCCCCCCCCACCCCCCACACGTTTCTTCCTCTCAATTCTAATGGAGCACAAGCCATTAGGAGGGGGTGATCCGCCACTTACTGCAGGACGCAAGGATCTCACAGGAGAATTCCATGCGGGTCTCCAATTTTGTGCATTATATGTATCCTCACTACGATTATCAATACGGCTTCAAGCAACGACTTCCATCATCCTCAGCGATCTGCCGTGCTAACAGGAGGTATATTTCAAGGGAAAAAAAGGTGTAAATAAATGTTGGGCCCTAAAGCGTGTGGTGCGTGTTCCAGCATCGTCTTGTGATTATAAATTGAACGTTAGACCAAATCCGTATTTTACTGGCTGCATGTCACCTTGAAACCGCCAGAGTTAGACAACTAGTGCGTTCTAACGTCCTCGTTCCAGGACGTCGACTACAACGGATTGGAATTGTTCTTCCAGCCAAGTTTTCCGTGATAGCAAAGTCTCTGCAGATAAAAGCAGCCCCAACACACGTTGATTATAGGAGGTTAACGTAAACAAATACTCAGCTAGATGGATTGGAGACGAGGACAACGACTCCATTTCGTAGCAGCAGCAGCAGCTCTTGTGGACCTTTTCTGGTTGGTCGTATTCACACTATCATGTACGAGTACTTCTACACGCGCTGGCTTTTTTTTTTAAAAAAAAAAAAAGACATGGGTTCTAATAGTGGACGGACAAACGAGTACATATATAGTAGTATTGCTAATACAGATTTTAAACCCTTGTTATTGCTTATAGTGAAATTTATTTATTTTAGAAAAAAAGGGAACAAATGTGAATGGAATAGTGTGAAGAGAGGAATTTGCAAATGGCAGGTGTGGTTGTTATTAGCGTGCAGGGGAGTTTTCAAACTCAAAGTGGCATGTAGGGTTGTACAACTTTCCGAGTCATCATGCCATTTGCAAGCATAGGTTGATTGTTGTGTGATTACCGAACCAGGCCCATCCGGTGCAACTGGGTGGATCTAACGTCACTCTGTTAGGTCCTCCAATAATCATCCCGACGGGGAGATCAGAGATCTTGCCTGTGTTTGGCTGCACATGGTTCTTCTAATTAAAAAAAGGGGCACCACAAGTGCCTCCGATCCTGCTAACACTACTGGTATATTCTGTCCGCGCAACTTCCCTGTGTCCTCAGTTGGGAAAACGTCAGGCATCGATTTTTGCACACTGATACTACCTGTTGTGCAGCACCTTACATACTTTTCAGCGAAAAACAATATTTTTCTCTTAAAACATTTAAGTATCAGCATAAAACAAATTTCGGTGAAACGAACAGGATAATTCATCTACCTAGTACTACAACACTAGCATAATTTTGCCAAATCCCATCCCATGATACTCGCTCTTGTAGACTGTAGAGGCGCGGAGAATGATTGCCTGCGACTGCGAATGCGAATGCGAAGCATAGCAGATCTGAAGGGCGTCAGCGTCAGGCGCATCAGATGCTGGGGTGAGGAGGCGCGCGTCCGTCCACCGGCGAGTGGAGATGCCGGTAGCTCTCGTCGGCAGCCGTCGGATAGAAATTCCCCTGACGCGACGAGCGAAAGGCGCCGGGGCCGGGCCGGATGGGTAGCTTTTGGCGGCACATTCCTTCCCCTGGCGCCCCGGATCAGCGAGCTGAGCACGGCGCAGAGGCAGCACTGTTCACCCAGGCGGGGCGGCCAGGCCCAGCAGCTCAGCTGCTGCGCGTTGCTAGATCCTAGCTTTTGTCCAGGCTGCTTTCTGCGGCTGCCTTTTCCTGATTCCTCCACCAGAACTGGGGCGGGCGGCAGCATCGGCAAGCAAACCGGCTGGGCTTTTCCGCAGAGGAGAGCACATGAGCGCAGCAGCAGCAGCGTGTGCAAGAAAAGCAGGGAAAGTAGATTGAGTGGATAGAAATAACCAAAGTACCAAGTGGCCTTTTCGTTCTTGTTGTTACCCCGGCAATAATGCAGCGCTCATTCGGTCATTCATCCCCCTCCGGCTCTTTTTACCCAGTGCCCTCTACTCTATCTATCCCTGGATGGATCTGCCAGGGTGCACCGTGCAGCACAGCGCACAGCACAAGTGGCGCCTCTTTTCCGTTACGTACCTTTTTTTTTATGATTCCTGATAATGTTTTTCCAACTGGCCATTGACACGTGGATACACATTATCTAGGAGATCCATTTTGGAAGGTTCCGGCTCCGCAGGAGTAGGGTGTTTGCAGAGTCAGAGGATGCAATCAGTTTCCCTTTCTCTCTCTCGTTTCGGCTTGGCTCGGCGGTCGCGCCCGAGCGGGTCAGTTTCTCCATCATGCGCAGCAAAGACCCCAAGGAAACTAGGAAAGGAAGCCGGCCAGATCGACGACGGACGGAATGTACCCCTGTCTCGGTGTCTCCCTAACTAATTCCGGTGCGGTGCGCCCGACTTAGTTCCGTGCCGCCATCATCATGTACTTCGGTCAGCCTTTCAGCTACGATGCTGGGTCGTAAACGATAGTGGATTATAAGTCAGTATTTTTCTCTCACACCAAATCAGCCGACAGTAATAATTCAGAATCGTTTTAGCCGAAACTGGACGACGCAACAGTAACAGTGACAGTAACGTGCCGTGAGCCCGTGAAGGCACGCCATTGCGTGGAATGGATCGGCAACGCCAGCTCGTGCAAGCTGATGAGATGTGGCCTCGTGGGGGCGAAGGAGAGGGAGAGGCAAAGCAAGCCATGCTGCTGCTGCTGTCTGTGCTGCTCCGTCTGATCTCCATGCATGCGGCCATGCCGATGCCGCCGGCACGTCCCGAGGCGAGGCGACAGGACAGGGCCGCTGGCGCACCTGAACAAAACCCACACACCTCGCTGTCGGTGTCGCCCTCGCCTGCGTAGATTTTCTCCCCGCGCCTGGTCGCTCTCTCTCGTGGTCACGTCGTACGTATAAATGCCTAGTCATACTACCAACATGCACCTGCCTCCCTGTCCAAGGAATTTAATGCAACGCCATTCCTGATTCCCCTACAGTATTTCCCATTTTTCCTTGGCTTCTTCGATTCGGTTCCCATTTCTCTCTTCCCAAGCAACAAAGCATTCTGTGATTCTAGTCTCGAGCCTACTCCGTATCCTTGGACTCGTCAACGCCTGCAGGCGCGGCCACCGCCCACGGCCCACGCAGGGATGATGAGTGTGCAAATAAATCTCCTCTCCTCAGACTAGTACCAAGATCAGATCAGATGGCAACAGTGAGGTAAGTACTATCTTAATCTGCTGGTAGGCAAGTGCGGGAAACTACTAAAAGAATTGCACTGCCAACGACCGCTGCCTTCTGATAAACTAAACCAGATTTAGATGGACACATCGCACATCAGGCTATCCAATCAGAGGAGCAAGGGATGAACTCTCTTTCTTAACAGCGACATTTGTTAGGGAGCGGGAGCAAAATAGAAAGAAAAAAAAACAAGGGCATCCCCGTTCAGCTTATCCCATATCTGATTTGCTCGGCTTTTTTTTTTCCAGCCCGAACAGTGTTTTTCTCTCACAACATTTCAGCCAAAAAAGTGTTTTTCAGCCCAGATTCAGGAAGCCGAACGGAAAGGAGCATTAACATCAAGCTGGTCTCTTTTCTCTCAGGGCTACAAAGAAGCTCTTTTATAAGTCGCGCAGATTTACAAATGGCTGATGATGGCTACAATTTTAATTTGCTACTACAACAAACTCCAATTTGAGCTGCTCCAATGTTTGTTCTAGGGAGGCAGAAACACAATGTGATCAAGTGTTGCAACCCTTGCTACTGCATACTAGTAGTACTATATATCATATAACACTCTTCTTACCTCCATCAAAGGAGGCGCTGAGGAAGAAAACTGACAGAGCAGATTAAGCTCTGAATCTCCACTTTGACGCTTGCAGTTGCAGATGGTTTGACTCCCACAAGATCCGATTATCATACATGTAGGTGTAATAATCCTCAGAGTTGTTCATCTCCATTGCTACGCCTTGGGATCGATTATTCAACCCTGCCTATATTTATCCATATATGAAAACAGAAACCTCTTATCATGCACGGCACAATGGTTGCATCACTTCTTTGACGGGTCACTTCTAGCTGCTCTGAAGCAAAGGTGGTTGCGTTGCATTGCATCACTCAAGAACAGAGAGTCTCGACCCTGGAATCTTGGCGCGATCGCAAAGATTGAAGTCGGACGATGGTGGAGGCGAGAAAGTTGTCGAGTCACAATTCGTTGTACAACCCTCTAAATATATCGTCTCTTCTACGGCTAACTTTTATGCCATCAGCAACAAGAACAATGGAAGGAGGGAGAGGGGGAGAACATGACAAATAGCAGCAGCAGTACACGAACGAACATCAACAGCAACAATGGTTGGTTGGGCGACGAGACGAGACGCTAGGAGGAAGGAAGGAACGCATGGAAGGATTGCTAATTCCCAAGAATTCTTGGACTCTATGAGATTGAGATTGAGATGTGGGTTGAGCCTTGCTCGATTTGTATGCCGATCTGTGGGAAGCAGCGGCGGTTGCGCAGCAGAGGGGGGACAGGAAGGAAACGAATTTCGAATTTTATGTACCCGAGGGCCGAGGGCCGAGGGCGGAGGCGGCCGCCCGCCCGCAGTGACTCCGATGCCCATCGCCGTCGTCGGACGGACCCCCGGCGGCCGGCCCTCAGTGGTCCCCGGACGTCGGGAACAGCGTGAGCTCGCGGCGGCCGCCGCTGCCGACAGCGCCTCGGGATCCGAGGTCCATCTCGTCGGCGAAGGAGGCGGGCGCCATCATCCCCATCCCCATCCCGGCGCCGGCGCCGACCATGCGGTGGTGGTGCATCCCGGGCGGGCCGACGACGGGCGGCGCGGCGACGCGGCTCAGGAAGCCGCCGTGGTCGAAACCGGCGCCAGCGGCGGCGCCACCGTAGTGGTGGCCGAGTGGGCGCGCGGCGGCGGGGTGGTGGAAGTGACCGATCTGCGGCGCGTGGTGCTGGTGGTGGTGGTGCGCGGCGCCGCCCATGGGGGAGAAGGGCGGGTAGGTGTTGACGGGCGCGCGGTGGCCGTGGCCCGGCGGGAGGAAGGGGACGGGCTCCGTGGCAAAGAGGTGCTCGGTGGCGGCGTCGATGCCGGAGCCGGAGGAGTGGCTTCCCCCCGCGCCGCCTCCGCCTCCCCCTCCGCCGCCGAGCCCCTGCATGCGCTTGAGGTAGAGGCGGTACTTCTGGAGGTGGGACGCGACGTTCTCGCGCGTGAGGCCGTCGACGCTCATCAGCTGCATTATGGTCTTGGGCACGGCGTTCTTGATGCCGAGGTGCCCCACGGCGTCGACGAAGCGCTTGTGCAGCTGCGGCGTCCACACGAGGCGCGGGCGCTTGAGCGTCCGCGCCGGCTCGTCGCCGGCGCCGCCGCCCCCGCCACCGCTGGAGCCCGCGGCCGACGACACGCCTCCTCCGCCGCCGTTGATGTCGGGCCCGCCGCCTGCGCAGGCGCCGGCGCCGGCGCCCGCCCCCGCCCCCGCGCCGCCGCCGTGCGTGGCGATGTCGAAGGCGACGGCGAGATCGGGCGTGATGAGCGTCTGCGTGAGCGGCATCAGCTCGTCCGGCCGCGGGAGCTGCTGCTCCTCGCCGCCGCCGCGCGCGAACCAGCTGGGCTCCGCCTCCTCCCTCATGGCCGCGCGCGGCTTCTCCTCCTCTGCTCTCCTGGCGAGCAGAGCAATTCTCGCAGCTCGCTGGACTGGACGCCGCGGCAGCCGCAGGAGCAGTAGGCTCGACTCCAACTCCACTCCAGCAGGAGCAAGCGAGGAGGGAGGGAGGGGTTACTTCGAGGTGGATCTCTCTTCTTTCCTGCCGTTCGTTCTCTCTCCTTTTCTCTCTCTCTCTTGTATCTCGCACAGCACAGCCTGTGTTCCTGCTGCGTGTGTTTAGGAAGGGAGGGTGTTTTTCCCTGCCACCGTATGCCGTGCCATGATATCCTCCCCTCCTCTTCTCTCTCCGCCCCTCGAGTCTGGCGATGATGGATGAGCGAGAGAGAATCTGGCCAGTGAGTTTGGGTCGCTGCGCTGGACCTGGACTGGTTTAATTATTAGTGGCCTGCCCGCCCGTCCGTCCAAACCGCCATCGTTGGTTCCTTGCTTGTTCGCTTGCTGCTGCCTTCCCAAAAACACCACCCAATATTCCCAGTATTTCGGAGCCGGGATTAAGTGAATTTCATCAACAACAAAAAAACAGTTCTTCTCGCGGGGGATTACGACTGGACTGACAGATCAGATGTGGGACGGAGCTGCCGAATCAGATGAGGCGACGATGATGGATATATCTTAGCTGGAGTTTGGTTTGTCCTCATGTGGCCATGTCTCGCGCCGGATCACACGCACGCACTCTTCTTTCTGCTCGTACTGCTATCTAGTTGTACTCGTACTAGAGTAGATAGAAATTGGGGAGGGGCGAATCTGGTTCGTCTGCTCGGTTCGGGTTCCGTTCCGTTTTCTCTCGGCATCATCGTGTTGTGTACCTTCGAGGTGGATATCATTCGCACCGGTGGGATCCTGGACCTGGCAAATGTGTGCTCTGCTGCGTGTCCAGGCATTAATGCGCGTACGGATGCAGTTTGGCTGATGGAGTGCTGGTAGGACGGAGTGCTAAGGCCATTTTTAGTTCCTGCGTGTAAAGTTGGAGGTGTGGAGGTGTCCCGTTCGATCTTCGATACTAACAAAAAAAAAAAAAATAAACTACAGAATCCGTCGGACCAATATATTAAGTCTAATATGTGTTACCGTAGCATTTCATTGTCAAATCATGGACTAGTTAGGCTTAAAAGATTCGTCTCGTAAAGTAGTCACAATCTGTGTCATTAGTTATTTTTAATTTATATTTAATACTCTATGCATGTGTCTAAATATTTCATGGGATAGGGTATAAACTTTTTAGGAACTAAACAATGCCTAAATTAAATCTAAAGACAGAGAGGAGAGAGAGACAGAACTTTGATTTGTCTAACTACCCTATTAGCAGTGAGGGGGTGTATATTCTGGCGCTTGCGAAACCGAGTGCTCGCCCAAAAAAGGGGAGAGAGAGAAGTTTCCCTGAAATTTTCGCTAATAAAATCCTTTTTTGAACCTTGCAAATACAGCTGCGTGCGAAAATAAATTTCCGATAGAGAGAGGAAATTGATGGTAACAGTGACCGATGAGTCATGTTGGACACCCAACATAATTACCATACTAGTAACTTTTTTCCTAAAGGAGAGAAATTATATTAAAACTTGGTATCATACAACTCTAAATTACATATAACAATCTGAAATAAAAAAAAATATTCTATTAAATCTTTTCATCATCTTCTGTTTTAGTAACTTTGTTTTGATTTTTTCTTTTTTTGTGATTTTTAGTAACTTTGATTGATACAGTCGATGTTGCACATGAATATAGCACCACCGAATATACCAAGCTAAAATACAGTCCTCACGCTGAGTCTATCGGTCAAGCTCGAAACCTTTGACATGCCGCGAAATCAAACATTTCGGAACCCGATGGATACACATCTGAATCAATAAGGCTCCGTTAGGTTAGAGGGAATCCGGCCATGGAACCGTTCCAGCCATTGAAAGCTTATATAAATTTTAGTAAGAAATCCGGCCAGGAATTGTTCCTCGTGTTCGTTCACCCGGAAGCGAACGGGGCCTAAAAGAACATCAACGCCTCCAGCTTTTGATCATCAAGTTTGACTAACTTCCTCTTCATGACCATCGGCAAAGAGGTCAACGACCTGGAGTTAATATCCCGGTGAGAAGTGCACATGAGCAGCCTTGACTTTTGTAGATAGTAAACCACAAACTGACCTGGTACCGTTGACTTCCTCAATGGCGATATTGTTATAGTCATAAACGAGGCTATTGCAGTAATAAATTCCTAAATGATATCGATAATGATTTCAATGAGGCCCTGTTTGTTTTCGAGAAACTGGAAAGTAATCCAATAATATGATGGGAAACACTTTCTAGATATTGGTTTCGGGATACAAATAGACCCTAATATATTTATTTGGAGTAAACTTAAACAACTAAATCTAAAGAACTACTTGAATGTTGGTGGGGTTGACCTATTCTTCTTGTGGCCACCTGCATCCTCGCCAAAAGAGGAAGAAGGAGAGCGCCCCTAGGCAGTGACCGCAAGATGTTCTAGATGCATAGATGGTAGTGATGCAAGTGGTTGGTTCATGAACTCATATATAGGCTTAATTTTGCGATTTACCACGAGAAACACCCAAATTTAAGCGTATATAGGTTTGCGGCATAACCCACTTGCACCCCTCTTGTAAGGATTGTTGTAAAAATATGACAAAAACAAGATGTCGGTGCAGAAAGTGACCAACACGTAAATATTTATAGTTTTGTCGTACATTGTGATCGGAGGTGGCCTAGCACTCAATGACACAGGATTTATACTGGTTCAGGCAACGTGCCCTACGTCCAGTTTGAGTCGGTCGGTGACTTTATTCCCGAGCCCAGGTGCTCGAAGTTTGCAGTGGGGTTACAAACGAGAAGGAGAAAGATGGGGTGTACAAGAGGTCTGGTCGGACTCTGGTCAGAGGGGCCAAGAGTGACGGGAGCTCCGCTATGTGCTATGTGAATTTGATCGATCTGAATCAACTTGTCTATGTTGGAGAGAGCGCATCCCCTTTTATAGATGAAGGGGATAGCTTACAAGTGAGAGGGAGAGAGTGCGTATGCTGCTAAGTCTTGCTGCCCACGTCGGCGGTTTCAAGATGATGGTAGGCGCCCACAATACTGTTGAATGTCAGATGCACATGGGAGGTTGTGTTGTCTCCTTCAGGTATGGCAGATGTCGGTGCCTGCCATACTGTCGATACCCAAAGGTATGCAAGGGTTTTTACCATGTTTGTCTGGTACGGCAAATGTCGGTGCCCACAACACTGTTGATGCTCAGAGGCATATGGGGGGAGCCTTACCATATTTATCCGGTATGGGAGTTAATGGAGCCCACAATACTGTAGGGGAAAACGTCGACGCCTACAACACTGCTTGGGTTCTGTCGTACCAAGAGGGTCGTAGTAGCCTAGAAGGTGCACAGGGTATGATCCCTGGTATTGCGGTTTGACTTGTGCACCCTGCCTTACTTTCTCCGTTCGTTTCCTGGTCCTTACCGAGCGGGCGTCCCCGATCGGTTGGCCCTAGTCGGCTCTAACTGCGCCAGTCGGAGAAGAGCTGTAAGCAAGGGTTTGGCGTATCCCCGGTCGAAGACGTGGGTCAGAGCCAGAAGCGGTGTTTAGGTCAGGCCTTCCGGTCGGAGAGTCCGTCTGGAGGCGGGCTGGAGACCGAAGTGAGCGCTCCGGACGAAGAGGCGGGCCAGAGTCGGCAGTGGGCGCTGTTCCTCCTCGGCCAGGCCTTCCGATCGAAGATTGGATCATCTTTCTGGTCTGTCGTCTAGGTACTTAGGCTGGCCCACGAGTCGTGCATTGCTTGCAACGTTGTCTGTTGAGCCAAGTCTTTGTTGGGAAGCCAGTCCAAGAGGGACCCTGGTTTATGAACCCGACACAAGATGCAACAACTTTGCTCTGGGTTAGTTTTGGTATATGTACTTACTTTGTTCCAAATTATAAGTCGTTTTGATTTTTTTGATACACCAGATTTGCTATGTATATAGACATAACATTATGTTTATATATACATAGAAAATTCAATCTACAAAAAATTTAAAATGACTTATAATCTGAAACATAGTGAGTACATTGGGCATATGAAGCTACGGATAAATACGGAGAAAGAATAAAGAAGGAAGAGAAAAAGTAAGAAAGTAAAGGGCACTCAAACTGCTAGTATTATGTATGTTAGAAATTTAGGCATTTTCATTATCAGTTTAATCCAGAAAAGTAACATCAGCAGGTTCATGACGGCATATATGTGCATGTGTATATCTCTAATGAACACTACAGCATGCAGTGATAACATATAGATGAACACAGTAGCAGCGAGTACAGTAATCATAGAGATTAGAGTGTACCCAGCGGAGGGTCCCATGCCGAGGGCATCGGAGGCTCCATTCGTACTAGTCGACATAGTGTGTTGCTTGAAGTCATGGACCACAGTCGGTGTAGGACGATGTTCGCAGTGCTTTCCCACGAACGGATCACCAGGAAGAAGACGTCGCCTTGATGTTCCGTAGGCAATCACCAGGAATGTACGAGGACGAGCAGTCGTGGATCACTCCCCAAAAACCTAATCGCCGCTCACCCCGTGCAGGGTTCTTAGGCGGACGAGGGTTCCGGAGGCACCTGCTCTCCCGCTACTCCATGCGCGTAGAGGTATGGGACGGGGAAACCAGTAGGCTGCGGAGATGTGGTTATCTCGGGAGTGGTTGTGGAAGAAGTGGATCTAGACTGACGGAGGACTCGGATATATGGACGGGGAGAAGAGAGGCAGCGGAGAATTCTAGGAGATGGAAGCGGAAAGGACAGTAACTGCCGCAATCAGTTCGCCTCCCCATTAAGGGGAGTAACTCCCATTGTTATGTGGATTAAGTGGCAAAAGACTGGCCACGCCCGCCCACTCGCTCGCCGCCTGCCTTCCTGCCTCGCCTCACTTCGCCGCGACACGACACGCTCATGGCCACGGCCACGGCCTCGACCTGGCCCGCGCCCACGCCCATGCCCACACCCACGGCCCGGCCTGGCCCGGTCGGCGGTGGCAGCGCGCGCGCATGTGGCACGCCTTTGTCCTTTTCTTAGCTTCTCAATTTAGATGGATAATTTCTAACCATATAAGCTGAGTCAACGTTCAGTCAAAACCCCGTATGGTATGAAACCATACAACGCTTACTGTTACGCACCATAGAGTTTTATTTGATTCATTAAATATTATATGGGCCAAGCCCATATTATATCCAACAATCCCCACCAAACTCTAAGGTTTATAACAAAGTAGTCTCAGAACCATATTTCTTTTATATACTAGTGTTTTGATAAAGACTATTAAGTTGAATATCTATCTAGAACAATAGTTTCACTCAGTCACAACTGAACAATGGACTAAGCCTTGAATTGGTAGTTTTGTGTGAGGTGAATGTCACTAAAGTCCTTAGCTGATACTGGGCAGCAAAAGGCATCCCCTCTATTTGAAGCATATAAGTCATACTTCAGTGCCTTTTATGAGTATTTAGAGATCACCCAAATCTCATAAACTATGACTAGCAGTCTGACTCATATAGGTATGTTCCTCAAAAGATGTTCTGTAGGACAACATCTTTGCTTTGACAAGCCACTTGGAACACATTAAGGCAAAAGTCAGCCTGCCTTACAGAAAGGAAAGATATGCATCAGAAATGAGTCTTACTAAGGATCTTTCCTCACAATTTACTACTAGCTTGTTTCACCGTCCTACTTCACGGGATCTTCGATCACATAGAACAGGTTGCCACTATAGTAAATTTCAAGTGGGTCTCAAACCCATCTCTCTCGATGCACTTTCTATCACATTGCGTGATAGACCCTTAGTGAACTGATTTGCTAGATTGTTAGACATATGAACATAGTTCAACGCTATTACTCCGGAGTTTCTCAATTTTCTAACAGATTTTAATCGTCTCTTAACATGCCTTGTTGACTTCATGTTATCCTTAGAACTGTTAACCTTTGTAATCATAGTCTGGTTATCGTAGTTCATAGAAATAACCGGTATGGGTTTCTCTATAATCGGTAAATCCATAAGGAGATCACAAAGCAACTCAGCCTCAGATCCAGCAGTGTCTAATGCTGTGAGTTCTGCTTCCATTGTAGACTTCGTTAAGATAGTCTGCTTGCAAGACTTCTAGGAAACAGCACCACCTCCAAGCAAAAACACATATCCACTTGTGGCATAAAGCTCATCTGCATCAGAGATCCAGTTGGCATCACAATAGCCTTCCAACACATTTGGATGTTCAGTATAACAAATACCGTAGCTCATGGTGCCTTTCAGATAGCGCATCACTCTCTCAAGAGCACGCCAGTGATCATCTCCCAAGTTTGACATAAACTGACTCAGCTTGCACACAGCAAATGAGATGTCAGGCCTTATTGCACTAGCAAGATACATGAGCGAGCCAATGATCTGGGAATATCTCAACTGATCCCTTACTATTCTTCGATTTTTCCTCAATAGCACACTAGGGTCATAAGGTGTAGGAGCAGGTGCATAGTCACTGAACCCAAAGTGACGCAGCACCATTTCCACATAGTGGGTTTGTAACAGAGTTACCCCACCATCACCTTCTCTTTGAAGCTTGATATTAAGAATAACATCAGCCTCTCCCAAATCTTTCATCTCAAAATTTTTAAATAGAAATTCCTTCACCTCCTCGATCACTTTGAGGCTAGATCTAAAGATCAGTATGTCATCAACATATAAGCACAAAATGACTCATTCACCCCCACCATATCGATAGTACACACATTTATCAGCTTCATTCACAACAAAGCCAATAGATGTTAAAGTTCTGTCGAACTTCTCATGCCATTGCTTAGGAGCTTATTTTAGGCCATATAATGACTTTAATAATTTACACACCTTGCCTTGTTGACCATTTGCTATAAACCTATCTAGCTGATCCATATAGATCTCCTCCTCCAACTCTCCATTTAGAAAAGTTGTCTTAACGTCCATTTGATGAACAATAAGACCATAAGAGGCTGCCAGGGAAAGCAAAACTCGAATTATGGTCAATTGGGGAACCGGTGAATAAGTATCAAAGAAATTCTCACCTTTCTTTTGAGTATAACCCTTGGCCACAAGCCTTGTCTTGTACCTCTCAATAGTACCATTAGGCCTAAGCTTTTTCTTAAACACCCATTTGCAACCTATAGGCTTGCACCCATAGGGACGATCAACTATTTCCCAAGTTCCATTAGACATAACAGAATCTATCTCACTCCGTACTGCTTCCTTCCATAAGTCAGCATCAGAAGAGAAATATGCCTCTTCAATGGTCGTTGGTGTGTCATCCACAAGGTACATAATATAGTCATCACCAAAAGACTTTACAGTCCTTTATCTCTTGCTTTTCCTGGTGACTATAGTGTCATCCTCCTCATGATTTTGCACATAGGGTTTCTCAATTTGTTCTATCGGAGTAAAATTTTCATGCTCATGGGGAATTATAAATTCATGACCAGTTGTGCTAGGTGCATTTTTCATGAGAAACTCATTCTCAAAAAATGTAGCATCTCTAGATTCTATGATTGTATCAACAACCATCTCAGGAACACTAGAGTTTATAATTAAAAATCTATAACGCACGCTGTGAATAGCATAACTAAGAAAGACACTATCAATAATCTTTGGTCCAAGTTTTCGTTTTTTGTTTATTGGCACATTCATCTTTGCCAAACAACTCCAAATTCGCAGGTAAGAGAGATTTAATCTCTTCTTCTCCCATTCCTCGAATGGTGTAATTTCTTTGTTCTTTGTGGGCACTCTATTTAGGACATGACATGCTGTCAATATAGCCTCACCCCACCATTCCTTAGATAGTCCCGCAGTCTCCAACATGGCATTAACCAAATCAGTTAGAGTGTGGTTCTTTCTCTCTGCAATCCCATTGGACTATGGTGAGTATGGTGGCGTCCTCTCATGAATGAATAATTTCATGCACCGCGCAAAACTCAGAAAATTCATTTGAGAAATATTCTCCCCCGCGATCGGACCGTAAACGCTTGATTTTTTTCTCAAGTTGATTTTCTACCTCAGCTTTATAGACTTTAAAATAATGCAACGCTTTATCTTTTGTTTTTAATAAATACACGTAGCAAAATCTAGTGCAATCATCTATAAATATCATGAAGTATCGTCTACCGCCTTTAGTCAATTCGTCATTCATTTTGTATAAATCAGAATGAATGAGTTCTAATGGTGCCAAGTTCCTTGCCTCAGCAGCCTAGTGAGGCTTACGCGGTTGCTTCGATTGCACACAATCCTGGCACTTAGAATCTTTGACTAAGTTAAATTTCAAGATTAAATTCGGATTTGCAAGCCGCGTGAGACAGCCAAAATTAATGTGACAAAGTCGTGAATGCCATATATTCGACTCATCCAAAACATTAATATTATTTACCACTTTATTACACACATCATCAAGCAAAGATAAGCGGAACAAGCCTCTGCAATCATAACATTTTCTAACAAATGTTCCATATCTCGACACAACACATTTATTGGACTCAAGTACAATTTTAAAGCCATCGCGACACATCTGAGAAGCGCTAACAAGATTCTTTTTTATGGAGGGGACATGATGCACGTTCTTTAATAGCACCATCTTTCCCGAAGTAAACTTCAGAACGACCGTACCAGCACCAAGAACACGCGCATGCGAACCGTTTCCCATCAGCAAGGCTCCACTCCTGCCGGCCTGATAGGAAATAAACAAAGAAACATCAGCACACACGTGAATATTAGCACCATTGTCCATCCACCACTCAGGTGAAAGACAAACTTGAAAGGATCAAGATGCCCAAGAGGGGGGGGGTGAATTGGGCTAATTCTAAATTCTCTTGCAATAATCAAATCCTACGGATAGCCCAATTAACCCCTTATGCCTAGAAAAGTATTTATATCAAACTAATGCACAACAACCTCACAACCTAAGTTCCAAACTTACTCTAGCAAGCAATTCTATGGATGTAAAACAAGTATTGAATTGCTCAAAGTAAATGCTCAAAGTAAGTGCTCAAAGTAAAAAGAGAGAGTAAGGAACGCGGCGATGTTTTGCCAAGGTATCGGAGAGTCGCCACTCCCCACTAGTCCTTGTTGGAGCGCCCGCGCAAGGGTGTAGCTCCCCCTTGATCCGCGCAAGGATCAAGTGCTCTCTATGGGTTGATTCTTTGACACTCCATCACGGTGAATCACCCAAAGCCGCTCACAACTTGAGTTGGGTCACCCACAAGCTCCGCCGGGTGAACACCAAACTCCCAATCACCACCAAGCCGTCTAAGTGATGGCGATCACCAAGAGTAACAAGCACGAACTCTCACTTGACCACGCGAAGCCTAATGAGAAGATGGATGCACACTTTGCTACTCTTGATTTGCTAGTGAGGCTACTCTCTTGGATTCTCAAATCACAAACACCTCACTAGGACCTTGCTCTTCTTGGCACTCACAAACGTGTTTCTCAGCTGTTGGAATGAGCAAAAGTTGCTCCACTCACGAGTGGAACCTCTATTTATGAGGCAGCCTAAAAAATGAACCGTTATGAGCTTCTGCGGGATGACCGGACGCTCCGATCGTTTTGACCGGACGCTCCGGTCAGTTCAACCCGTGAACAGTTTTCAAATGATGACCGGACGCTGACAGGGTCCGGTCAGTACCGACCGGACGCGTCCGGTCGCTCTTGGATGCTTACTGTAAACGACCGGACGCTAGATACTTAGGGTCCGGTCACCACTGATCGGACGCGTCTGGTCACTCTTTCCCAAGTCTGGACCCTTACTGGAGTCGACCGGACGCTAGCCCTCAGCGTCCGGTCACATGACCTTCCAGCGTCCGGTCACTCCAGACTTGTTCTTCACGGTCAAATGAACTGACTGGACCCTATGGCCAGCGTCCGGTCGCACAGGAGCCAGCGTCCGGTCAGTGTTTGACCCTCCATTCACTTCCAACATTCGAACATATGTGAATGAAGTTTGCTCCATAGGATCTTAGGCATTCATAGGAGCTACCTAGAGCTAGTTTACACAAGTGTGCACCACACCTAACTTACTAGACTCAACTAGGTCAAGCTACCCGTTCATACCCCCCTTCATAGTACGGCCAAAGGAAAAACAAAGTCCTAAACTACTCTAAGTGTCTCTCCAACTCCAATCGACACTTAGAACTAGTTATCCTTAACCTTGTCGTCCATCCTTTAAAAACCAAAACAATTTCCATCGTAGGGGCATGACAACCTCGATTGCCTAATCGATCTCTATTACCATGACCTAACTTAATTGCCTCTGCAAAACACACGTTAGTCATAGTAATCTTGTATTGACATTAATCACCGAAATCCAACTAGGGGCCTAGATGCTTTCAATCTCCCCCTTTTTGGTGATTGATGACAATACTACCTTGAGTATGTTGTGGAGTGAGGTTTTTGACGGGCTTGGTTCATATAAGCTTTTGTCAATAAGAACAAAAGAGTTAGTCAAGCTTATATGACCCAAGCCAACACAATGTACTCAAAGGATATGAATTAAGCATGAGTACAAATAACAAAGCTCATTTGCTTCGAAGTATAAACGTGGAAGCAAAAGGCAAATGAGCATTACACAAGTGATATGACATATAGATAATGCAAAGTAGAAATCACACATGTCAAATATCACAATCACGTAGATAGCACTATCACATATATATAATAGTATGCATGAAAGTAAACACACGAATGCATAAGTAATAGTGTATCACACAAATAAAACTCCAAATGTATATAATAAGCTAATACTAGATAACTAGCTCCCCCTAAAACTCGCTCCCCCTTAGTCTACATACTCAAACCCTCTTCCCCTTTGGCGTCAAACACCAAAACCTAAGGGTCGGTCGGCGGGGCTGCAGCGGACGAGTCGGGCGCTGAAGTACGTGGAGCAAGATGGAACTAGGCGCCATCATCATCGGACCCTGAGCTCTGAACTGACTGACCCTCTGTAGCAGGAAGTGTCGCTGAAGCAGTCTAGGTCTGAGCTGGGGCTGGTGCTGCCTGTGAAGCTGCAAGTATGTCTGTCGTAGGATCTGACGAGGCGACAGACGAGGGGAGCCTCTGAGTAGTCATGATAGCTAGAGCTGTTGTAGACGGACCGGCAGTATGCATGTGAGGCGGAGTAGACATGCCGATCAACTCGCTGAAAGATGCTCCAAGACTCCTGGAGACTGACGTGTCAGGTACGAATAGCGAGGAAGACTGCTCTGGTGAGAAA